>NW_026893667.1:0-657486 GCF_032452875.1 Bos javanicus | reverse complement strand
TGATCAGTGCATGATAGCCACGTGATCAGTGCGTGCACAGTCCCATGATCAGCGCCCATCAGTCACTGATCATTGCCTGAGAAACACGTGATCAGTGCATGATGAGCCATGTGATCAGTGCCCGATCAGCCACGTGATCAGTGCATGCGCAGTCACGTCATCAGTGCATGATAGCCACGTGATCAGTGCCTGCTCAGTCACGTGATCTGGACTTGATCAGCCACGTGATCAGTGCCTGCAGAGTCACGTGATCAGGGCCTGCTGAGCTGCGTGATTCCTGCCGGCTCATCTGCATGACAATTGCCATCTGAGCTGCGTGATTCCTGTCGGCTCATCTGCTTGACAATTGCCAGCTGAGCTGCGTGATTCCTGCCTGGTCACGTGCTTGATTATTGCCAGTTGAGCAGCATGATTCGTCACTGCTGAGCTCCATGCTTATTGCCTGCTGATTGCGTGGTTCGTGTCTGCTCAGCTCTTTGAGTATTGCCTCCTGGGGTCCCTGTTCGGTCGCCACCTGCCGGGGACCAGCCCCAACTGATCCAGGGTATTCGAAGGAGAGATGGTCTAGGCGACTATTTATATGCTAATCAGAGATGTCAAGAATAATAGTATGAGGAGAGCTCAGTAGGAAAATTCGGTGGAGAAAAGAGACTGAGGAGCTTGGTTTACGCGGAAGACCAATCAAACTTCAAGACAAGAAGTTTGCACCACTTACGTAGGCCGCAGGCGCCTCTCGAATGGCGAAAGGTGCCTCAGCCTAGACACCTTCTCGAGTGGGTCTTAGCAGCCCAGGCATAATTAGGAAGCGTGGTGGGTTCCGCGCTCCAGATGGAGACTCAGCTGGAAGTTAAAGGGAAGAATGACAAGGAACTTTATGAATTGGAGCTGTAAGTTACCTCTTTGACAGAGAGAGCGAGATGGTGGTGGGGGACAGCCCCAGTGAAATCAGAGGTGAGAGCACAAAGCAATACAGTAGGCAGACTCCGGTTTTTTGGGGGGAGATGCTCGAGAATATCCGGGTGGACTCCTGAGGCTCGATCCCGCATTTGCGTATGCCGAGCCTCCTTCCTCATGACCTTTGTCCAGAGTGGAATGCCTCCCCGGCTCCCGGCACATGATCAGTGCATGCTCAGTCACGATATCAGTGCCTGCTCAGCCACGTGATCACTGACGGCACAGTCACGTGATCAGCGCCTCTCAGTCACGTGATCACCGTATGATAAACACGTGATCAGTGAACGACCAGCCAGGTGATCACTGCATGCGCGGTCAGGTGGTCAGTTCCTGATCAGCCACCTGATCAGTGCGTGCACAGTCCCCTGATCAGCGCCTGTCAGTCACTGATCACTGCCTGATAAACCCGTGATCAGTGCCCGAACAGCCACGTCATCAGTGCATGCGCAGTCACGTGATCAGTGCATGATAGCCACGTGATCAGTGCGTGCACAGTCCCATGATCAGCGCCTGTCAGTCACTGATCATTGCCTGAAACACGTGATCAGTGCATGATGAGCCATGTGATCAGTGCCCGATCAGCCACGTCATCAGTGCATGCGCAGTCACGTCATCAGTGCATGATAGCCACGTGATCAGTGCCTGCTCAGTCACGTGATCTGGACTTGATCAGCCACGTGATCAGTGCCTGCAGAGTCACGTGATCAGGGCCTGCTGAGCTGCGTGATTCCTGCCGGCTCATCTGCATGACAATTGCCATCTGAGCTGCGTGATTCCTGTCGGCTCATCTGCTTGACAATTGCCAGCTGAGCTGCGTGATTCCTGCCTGGTCACGTGCTTGATTATTGCCAGTTGAGCAGCATGATTCGTCACTGCTGAGCTCCATGCTTATTGCCTGCTGATTGCGTGGTTCGTGTCTGCTCAGCTCTTTGAGTATTGCCTCCTGAGGTCCCTGTTCGGTCGCCACCTGCCGGGGACCAGCCCCAACTGATCCAGGGTATTCGAAGGAGAGATGGCCTAGGCGACTATTTATATGCTAATCAGAGATGTCAAGAATAATAGTATGAGGAGAGCTCAGTAGGAAAATTCGGTGGAGAAAAGAGACTGAGGAGCTTGGTTTACGCGGAAGACCAATCAAACTTCAAGACAAGAAGTTTGCACCACTTACGTAGGCCGCAGGCGCCCTCTCGAATGGCGAAAGGTGCCTCAGCCTAGACACCTTCTCGAGTGGGTCTTAGCAGCCCAGGCATAATTAGGAAGCGTGGTGGGTTCCGCGCTCCAGATGGAGACTCAGCTGGAAGTTAAAGGGAAGAATGACAAGGAACTTTATGAATTGGAGCTGTAAGTTACCTCTTTGACAGAGAGAGCGAGATGGTGGTGGGGGACAGCCCCCAGTGAAATCAGAGGTGAGAGCACAAAGCAATACAGTAGGCAGACTCCGGTTTTTTTGGGGGGAGATGCTCGAGAATATCCGGGTGGACTCCTGAGGCTCGATCCCGCATTTGCGTATGCCGAGCCTCCTTCCTCATGACCTTTGTCCAGAGTGGAATGCCTCCCCGGCTCCCGGCACATGATCAGTGCATGCTCAGTCACGATATCAGTGCCTGCTCAGCCACGTGATCACTGACGGCACAGTCACGTGATCAGCGCCTCTCAGTCACGTGATCACCGTATGATAAACACGTGATCAGTGAACGACCAGCCAGGTGATCACTGCATGCGCGGTCAGGTGGTCAGTTCCTGATCAGCCACCTGATCAGTGCGTGCACAGTCCCCTGATCAGCGCCTGTCAGTCACTGATCACTGCCTGATAAACCCGTGATCAGTGCCCGAACAGCCACGTCATCAGTGCATGCGCAGTCACGTGATCAGTGCATGATAGCCACGTGATCAGTGCGTGCACAGTCCCATGATCAGCGCCTGTCAGTCACTGATCATTGCCTGAGAAACACGTGATCAGTGCATGATGAGCCATGTGATCAGTGCCCGATCAGCCACGTCATCAGTGCATGCGCAGTCACGTCATCAGTGCATGATAGCCACGTGATCAGTGCCTGCTCAGTCACGTGATCTGGACTTGATCAGCCACGTGATCAGTGCCTGCAGAGTCACGTGATCAGGGCCTGCTGAGCTGCGTGATTCCTGCCGGCTCATCTGCATGACAATTGCCATCTGAGCTGCGTGATTCCTGTCGGCTCATCTGCTTGACAATTGCCAGCTGAGCTGCGTGATTCCTGCCTGGTCACGTGCTTGATTATTGCCAGTTGAGCAGCATGATTCGTCACTGCTGAGCTCCATGCTTATTGCCTGCTGATTGCGTGGTTCGTGTCTGCTCAGCTCTTTGAGTATTGCCTCCTGAGGTCCCTGTTCGGTCGCCACCTGCCGGGGACCAGCCCCAACTGATCCAGGGTATTCGAAGGAGAGATGGCCTAGGCGACTATTTATATGCTAATCAGAGATGTCAAGAATAATAGTATGAGGAGAGCTCAGTAGGAAAATTCGGTGGAGAAAAGAGACTGAGGAGCTTGGTTTACGCGGAAGACCAATCAAACTTCAAGACAAGAAGTTTGCACCACTTACGTAGGCCGCAGGCGCCCTCTCGAATGGCGAAAGGTGCCTCAGCCTAGACACCTTCTCGAGTGGGTCTTAGCAGCCCAGGCATAATTAGGAAGCGTGGTGGGTTCCGCGCTCCAGATGGAGACTCAGCTGGAAGTTAAAGGGAAGAATGACAAGGAACTTTATGAATTGGAGCTGTAAGTTACCTCTTTGACAGAGAGAGCGAGATGGTGGTGGGGGACAGCCCCCAGTGAAATCAGAGGTGAGAGCACAAAGCAATACAGTAGGCAGACTCCGGTTTTTTGGGGGGAGATGCTCGAGAATATCCGGGTGGACTCCTGAGGCTCGATCCCGCATTTGCGTATGCCGAGCCTCCTTCCTCATGACCTTTGTCCAGAGTGGAATGCCTCCCCGGCTCCCGGCACATGATCAGTGCATGCTCAGTCACGATATCAGTGCCTGCTCAGCCACGTGATCACTGACGGCACAGTCACGTGATCAGCGCCTCTCAGTCACGTGATCACCGTATGATAAACACGTGATCAGTGAACGACCAGCCAGGTGATCACTGCATGCGCGGTCAGGTGGTCAGTTCCTGATCAGCCACCTGATCAGTGCGTGCACAGTCCCCTGATCAGCGCCTGTCAGTCACTGATCACTGCCTGATAAACCCGTGATCAGTGCCCGAACAGCCACGTCATCAGTGCATGCGCAGTCACGTGATCAGTGCATGATAGCCACGTGATCAGTGCGTGCACAGTCCCATGATCAGCGCCTGTCAGTCACTGATCATTGCCTGAGAAACACGTGATCAGTGCATGATGAGCCATGTGATCAGTGCCCGATCAGCCACGTCATCAGTGCATGCGCAGTCACGTCATCAGTGCATGATAGCCACGTGATCAGTGCCTGCTCAGTCACGTGATCTGGACTTGATCAGCCACGTGATCAGTGCCTGCAGAGTCACGTGATCAGGGCCTGCTGAGCTGCGTGATTCCTGCCGGCTCATCTGCATGACAATTGCCATCTGAGCTGCGTGATTCCTGTCGGCTCATCTGCTTGACAATTGCCAGCTGAGCTGCGTGATTCCTGCCTGGTCACGTGCTTGATTATTGCCAGTTGAGCAGCATGATTCGTCACTGCTGAGCTCCATGCTTATTGCCTGCTGATTGCGTGGTTCGTGTCTGCTCAGCTCTTTGAGTATTGCCTCCTGAGGTCCCTGTTCGGTCGCCACCTGCCGGGGACCAGCCCCAACTGATCCAGGGTATTCGAAGGAGAGATGGCCTAGGCGACTATTTATATGCTAATCAGAGATGTCAAGAATAATAGTATGAGGAGAGCTCAGTAGGAAAATTCGGTGGAGAAAAGAGACTGAGGAGCTTGGTTTACGCGGAAGACCAATCAAACTTCAAGACAAGAAGTTTGCACCACTTACGTAGGCCGCAGGCGCCCTCTCGAATGGCGAAAGGTGCCTCAGCCTAGACACCTTCTCGAGTGGGTCTTAGCAGCCCAGGCATAATTAGGAAGCGTGGTGGGTTCCGCGCTCCAGATGGAGACTCAGCTGGAAGTTAAAGGGAAGAATGACAAGGAACTTTATGAATTGGAGCTGTAAGTTACCTCTTTGACAGAGAGAGCGAGATGGTGGTGGGGGACAGCCCCCAGTGAAATCAGAGGTGAGAGCACAAAGCAATACAGTAGGCAGACTCCGGTTTTTGGGGGGAGATGCTCGAGAATATCCGGGTGGACTCCTGAGGCTCGATCCCGCATTTGCGTATGCCGAGCCTCCTTCCTCATGACCTTTGTCCAGAGTGGAATGCCTCCCCGGCTCCCGGCACATGATCAATGCATGCTCAGTCACGATATCAGTGCCTGCTCAGCCACGTGATCACTGACGGCACAGTCACGTGATCAGCGCCTCTCAGTCACGTGATCACCGTATGATAAACACGTGATCAGTGAACGACCAGCCAGGTGATCACTGCATGCGCGGTCAGGTGGTCAGTTCCTGATCAGCCACCTGATCAGTGCGTGCACAGTCCCCTGATCAGCGCCTGTCAGTCACTGATCACTGCCTGATAAACCCGTGATCAGTGCCCGAACAGCCACGTCATCAGTGCATGCGCAGTCACGTGATCAGTGCATGATAGCCACGTGATCAGTGCGTGCACAGTCCCATGATCAGCGCCTGTCAGTCACTGATCATTGCCTGAGCAACACGTGATCAGTGTATGATGAGCCATGTGATCAGTGCCCGATCAGCCACGTCACTGTGCATGCTCAGTCACGTCATCAGTGCATGATAGCCACGTGATCAGTGCCTGCTCAGTCACGTGATCTGGACTTGATCAGCCACGTGATCAGTGCCTGCAGAGTCACGTGATCAGGGCCTGCTGAGCTGCGTGATTCCTGCCGGCTCATCTGCATGACAATTGCCATCTGAGCTGCGTGATTCCTGTCGGCTCATCTGCTTGACAATTTCCAGCTGAGCTGCGTGATTCCTGCCTGGTCACGTGCTTGATTATTGCCAGTTGAGCAGCATGATTCGTCACTGCTGAGCTCCATGCTTATTGCCTGCTGATTGCGTGGTTCGTGTCTGCTCAGCTCTTTGAGTATTGCCTCCTGAGGTCCCTGTTCGGTCGCCACCTGCCGGGGACCAGCCCCAACTGATCCAGGGTATTCGAAGGAGAGAGGGCCTAGGCGACTATTTATATGCTAATCAGAGATGTCAAGAATAATAGTATGAGGAGAGCTCAGTAGGAAAATTCGGTGGAGAAAAGAGACTGAGGAGCTTGGTTTACGCGGAAGACCAATCAAACTTCAAGACAAGAAGTTTGCACCACTTACGTAGGCCGCAGGCGCCCTCTCGAATGGCGAAAGGTGCCTCAGCCTAGACACCTTCTCGAGTGGGTCTTAGCAGCCCAGGCATAATTAGGAAGCGTGGTGGGTTCCGCGCTCCAGATGGAGACTCAGCTGGAAGTTAAAGGGAAGAATGACAAGGAACTTTATGAATTGGAGCTGTAAGTTACCTCTTTGACAGAGAGAGCGAGATGGTGGTGGGGGACAGCCCCCAGTGAAATCAGAGGTGAGAGCACAAAGCAATACAGTAGGCAGACTCCGGTTTTTTGGGGGGGAGATGCTCGAGAATATCCGGGTGGACTCCTGAGGCTCGATCCCGCATTTGCGTATGCCGAGCCTCCTTCCTCATGACCTTTGTCCAGAGTGGAATGCCTCCCCGGCTCCCGGCACATGATCAGTGCATGCTCAGTCACGATATCAGTGCCTGCTCAGCCACGTGATCACTGACGGCACAGTCACGTGATCAGCGCCTCTCAGTCACGTGATCACCGTATGATAAACACGTGATCAGTGAACGACCAGCCAGGTGATCACTGCATGCGCGGTCAGGTGGTCAGTTCCTGATCAGCCACCTGATCAGTGCGTGCACAGTCCCCTGATCAGCGCCTGTCAGTCACTGATCACTGCCTGATAAACCCGTGATCAGTGCCCGAACAGCCACGTCATCAGTGCATGCGCAGTCACGTGATCAGTGCATGATAGCCACGTGATCAGTGCGTGCACAGTCCCATGATCAGCGCCTGTCAGTCACTGATCATTGCCTGAGAAACACGTGATCAGTGCATGATGAGCCATGTGATCAGTGCCCGATCAGCCACGTCATCAGTGCATGCGCAGTCACGTCATCAGTGCATGATAGCCACGTGATCAGTGCCTGCTCAGTCACGTGATCTGGACTTGATCAGCCACGTGATCAGTGCCTGCAGAGTCACGTGATCAGGGCCTGCTGAGCTGCGTGATTCCTGCCGGCTCATCTGCATGACAATTGCCATCTGAGCTGCGTGATTCCTGTCGGCTCATCTGCTTGACAATTGCCAGCTGAGCTGCGTGATTCCTGCCTGGTCACGTGCTTGATTATTGCCAGTTGAGCAGCATGATTCGTCACTGCTGAGCTCCATGCTTATTGCCTGCTGATTGCGTGGTTCGTGTCTGCTCAGCTCTTTGAGTATTGCCTCCTGAGGTCCCTGTTCGGTCGCCACCTGCCGGGGACCAGCCCCAACTGATCCAGGGTATTCGAAGGAGAGATGGCCTAGGCGACTATTTATATGCTAATCAGAGATGTCAAGAATAATAGTATGAGGAGAGCTCAGTAGGAAAATTCGGTGGAGAAAAGAGACTGAGGAGCTTGGTTTACGCGGAAGACCAATCAAACTTCAAGACAAGAAGTTTGCACCACTTACGTAGGCCGCAGGCGCCCTCTCGAATGGCGAAAGGTGCCTCAGCCTAGACACCTTCTCGAGTGGGTCTTAGCAGCCCAGGCATAATTAGGAAGCGTGGTGGGTTCCGCGCTCCAGATGGAGACTCAGCTGGAAGTTAAAGGGAAGAATGACAAGGAACTTTATGAATTGGAGCTGTAAGTTACCTCTTTGACAGAGAGAGCGAGATGGTGGTGGGGGACAGCCCCCAGTGAAATCAGAGGTGAGAGCACAAAGCAATACAGTAGGCAGACTCCGGTTTTTTGGGGGGGAGATGCTCGAGAATATCCGGGTGGACTCCTGAGGCTCGATCCCGCATTTGCGTATGCCGAGCCTCCTTCCTCATGACCTTTGTCCAGAGTGGAATGCCTCCCCGGCTCCCGGCACATGATCAGTGCATGCTCAGTCACGATATCAGTGCCTGCTCAGCCACGTGATCACTGACGGCACAGTCACGTGATCAGCGCCTCTCAGTCACGTGATCACCGTATGATAAACACGTGATCAGTGAACGACCAGCCAGGTGATCACTGCATGCGCGGTCAGGTGGTCAGTTCCTGATCAGCCACCTGATCAGTGCGTGCACAGTCCCCTGATCAGCGCCTGTCAGTCACTGATCACTGCCTGATAAACCCGTGATCAGTGCCCGAACAGCCACGTCATCAGTGCATGCGCAGTCACGTGATCAGTGCATGATAGCCACGTGATCAGTGCGTGCACAGTCCCATGATCAGCGCCTGTCAGTCACTGATCATTGCCTGAGAAACACGTGATCAGTGCATGATGAGCCATGTGATCAGTGCCCGATCAGCCACGTCATCAGTGCATGCGCAGTCACGTCATCAGTGCATGATAGCCACGTGATCAGTGCCTGCTCAGTCACGTGATCTGGACTTGATCAGCCACGTGATCAGTGCCTGCAGAGTCACGTGATCAGGGCCTGCTGAGCTGCGTGATTCCTGCCGGCTCATCTGCATGACAATTGCCATCTGAGCTGCGTGATTCCTGTCGGCTCATCTGCTTGACAATTGCCAGCTGAGCTGCGTGATTCCTGCCTGGTCACGTGCTTGATTATTGCCAGTTGAGCAGCATGATTCGTCACTGCTGAGCTCCATGCTTATTGCCTGCTGATTGCGTGGTTCGTGTCTGCTCAGCTCTTTGAGTATTGCCTCCTGAGGTCCCTGTTCGGTCGCCACCTGCCGGGGACCAGCCCCAACTGATCCAGGGTATTCGAAGGAGAGATGGCCTAGGCGACTATTTATATGCTAATCAGAGATGTCAAGAATAATAGTATGAGGAGAGCTCAGTAGGAAAATTCGGTGGAGAAAAGAGACTGAGGAGCTTGGTTTACGCGGAAGACCAATCAAACTTCAAGACAAGAAGTTTGCACCACTTACGTAGGCCGCAGGCGCCCTCTCGAATGGCGAAAGGTGCCTCAGCCTAGACACCTTCTCGAGTGGGTCTTAGCAGCCCAGGCATAATTAGGAAGCGTGGTGGGTTCCGCGCTCCAGATGGAGACTCAGCTGGAAGTTAAAGGGAAGAATGACAAGGAACTTTATGAATTGGAGCTGTAAGTTACCTCTTTGACAGAGAGAGCGAGATGGTGGTGGGGGACAGCCCCCAGTGAAATCAGAGGTGAGAGCACAAAGCAATACAGTAGGCAGACTCCGGTTTTTTGGGGGGGAGATGCTCGAGAATATCCGGGTGGACTCCTGAGGCTCGATCCCGCATTTGCGTATGCCGAGCCTCCTTCCTCATGACCTTTGTCCAGAGTGGAATGCCTCCCCGGCTCCCGGCACATGATCAGTGCATGCTCAGTCACGATATCAGTGCCTGCTCAGCCACGTGATCACTGACGGCACAGTCACGTGATCAGCGCCTCTCAGTCACGTGATCACCGTATGATAAACACGTGATCAGTGAACGACCAGCCAGGTGATCACTGCATGCGCGGTCAGGTGGTCAGTTCCTGATCAGCCACCTGATCAGTGCGTGCACAGTCCCCTGATCAGCGCCTGTCAGTCACTGATCACTGCCTGATAAACCCGTGATCAGTGCCCGAACAGCCACGTCATCAGTGCATGCGCAGTCACGTGATCAGTGCATGATAGCCACGTGATCAGTGCGTGCACAGTCCCATGATCAGCGCCTGTCAGTCACTGATCATTGCCTGAGAAACACGTGATCAGTGCATGATGAGCCATGTGATCAGTGCCCGATCAGCCACGTCATCAGTGCATGCGCAGTCACGTCATCAGTGCATGATAGCCACGTGATCAGTGCCTGCTCAGTCACGTGATCTGGACTTGATCAGCCACGTGATCAGTGCCTGCAGAGTCACGTGATCAGGGCCTGCTGAGCTGCGTGATTCCTGCCGGCTCATCTGCATGACAATTGCCATCTGAGCTGCGTGATTCCTGTCGGCTCATCTGCTTGACAATTGCCAGCTGAGCTGCGTGATTCCTGCCTGGTCACGTGCTTGATTATTGCCAGTTGAGCAGCATGATTCGTCACTGCTGAGCTCCATGCTTATTGCCTGCTGATTGCGTGGTTCGTGTCTGCTCAGCTCTTTGAGTATTGCCTCCTGAGGTCCCTGTTCGGTCGCCACCTGCCGGGGACCAGCCCCAACTGATCCAGGGTATTCGAAGGAGAGATGGCCTAGGCGACTATTTATATGCTAATCAGAGATGTCAAGAATAATAGTATGAGGAGAGCTCAGTAGGAAAATTCGGTGGAGAAAAGAGACTGAGGAGCTTGGTTTACGCGGAAGACCAATCAAACTTCAAGACAAGAAGTTTGCACCACTTACGTAGGCCGCAGGCGCCCTCTCGAATGGCGAAAGGTGCCTCAGCCTAGACACCTTCTCGAGTGGGTCTTAGCAGCCCAGGCATAATTAGGAAGCGTGGTGGGTTCCGCGCTCCAGATGGAGACTCAGCTGGAAGTTAAAGGGAAGAATGACAAGGAACTTTATGAATTGGAGCTGTAAGTTACCTCTTTGACAGAGAGAGCGAGATGGTGGTGGGGGACAGCCCCCAGTGAAATCAGAGGTGAGAGCACAAAGCAATACAGTAGGCAGACTCCGGTTTTTGGGGGGGAGATGCTCGAGAATATCCGGGTGGACTCCTGAGGCTCGATCCCGCATTTGCGTATGCCGAGCCTCCTTCCTCATGACCTTTGTCCAGAGTGGAATGCCTCCCCGGCTCCCGGCACATGATCAGTGCATGCTCAGTCACGATATCAGTGCCTGCTCAGCCACGTGATCACTGACGGCACAGTCACGTGATCAGCGCCTCTCAGTCACGTGATCACCGTATGATAAACACGTGATCAGTGAACGACCAGCCAGGTGATCACTGCATGCGCGGTCAGGTGGTCAGTTCCTGATCAGCCACCTGATCAGTGCGTGCACAGTCCCCTGATCAGCGCCTGTCAGTCACTGATCACTGCCTGATAAACCCGTGATCAGTGCCCGAACAGCCACGTCATCAGTGCATGCGCAGTCACGTGATCAGTGCATGATAGCCACGTGATCAGTGCGTGCACAGTCCCATGATCAGCGCCTGTCAGTCACTGATCATTGCCTGAGAAACACGTGATCAGTGCATGATGAGCCATGTGATCAGTGCCCGATCAGCCACGTCATCAGTGCATGCGCAGTCACGTCATCAGTGCATGATAGCCACGTGATCAGTGCCTGCTCAGTCACGTGATCTGGACTTGATCAGCCACGTGATCAGTGCCTGCAGAGTCACGTGATCAGGGCCTGCTGAGCTGCGTGATTCCTGCCGGCTCATCTGCATGACAATTGCCATCTGAGCTGCGTGATTCCTGTCGGCTCATCTGCTTGACAATTGCCAGCTGAGCTGCGTGATTCCTGCCTGGTCACGTGCTTGATTATTGCCAGTTGAGCAGCATGATTCGTCACTGCTGAGCTCCATGCTTATTGCCTGCTGATTGCGTGGTTCGTGTCTGCTCAGCTCTTTGAGTATTGCCTCCTGAGGTCCCTGTTCGGTCGCCACCTGCCGGGGACCAGCCCCAACTGATCCAGGGTATTCGAAGGAGAGATGGCCTAGGCGACTATTTATATGCTAATCAGAGATGTCAAGAATAATAGTATGAGGAGAGCTCAGTAGGAAAATTCGGTGGAGAAAAGAGACTGAGGAGCTTGGTTTACGCGGAAGACCAATCAAACTTCAAGACAAGAAGTTTGCACCACTTACGTAGGCCGCAGGCGCCCTCTCGAATGGCGAAAGGTGCCTCAGCCTAGACACCTTCTCGAGTGGGTCTTAGCAGCCCAGGCATAATTAGGAAGCGTGGTGGGTTCCGCGCTCCAGATGGAGACTCAGCTGGAAGTTAAAGGGAAGAATGACAAGGAACTTTATGAATTGGAGCTGTAAGTTACCTCTTTGACAGAGAGAGCGAGATGGTGGTGGGGGACAGCCCCCAGTGAAATCAGAGGTGAGAGCACAAAGCAATACAGTAGGCAGACTCCGGTTTTTTTGGGGGGAGATGCTCGAGAATATCCGGGTGGACTCCTGAGGCTCGATCCCGCATTTGCGTATGCCGAGCCTCCTTCCTCATGACCTTTGTCCAGAGTGGAATGCCTCCCCGGCTCCCGGCACATGATCAGTGCATGCTCAGTCACGATATCAGTGCCTGCTCAGCCACGTGATCACTGACGGCACAGTCACGTGATCAGCGCCTCTCAGTCACGTGATCACCGTATGATAAACACGTGATCAGTGAACGACCAGCCAGGTGATCACTGCATGCGCGGTCAGGTGGTCAGTTCCTGATCAGCCACCTGATCAGTGCGTGCACAGTCCCCTGATCAGCGCCTGTCAGTCACTGATCACTGCCTGATAAACCCGTGATCAGTGCCCGAACAGCCACGTCATCAGTGCATGCGCAGTCACGTGATCAGTGCATGATAGCCACGTGATCAGTGCGTGCACAGTCCCATGATCAGCGCCTGTCAGTCACTGATCATTGCCTGAGAAACACGTGATCAGTGCATGATGAGCCATGTGATCAGTGCCCGATCAGCCACGTCATCAGTGCATGATAGCCACGTGATCAGTGCCTGCTCAGTCACGTGATCTGGACTTGATCAGCCACGTGATCAGTGCCTGCAGAGTCACGTGATCAGGGCCTGCTGAGCTGCGTGATTCCTGCCGGCTCATCTGCATGACAATTGCCATCTGAGCTGCGTGATTCCTGTCGGCTCATCTGCTTGACAATTGCCAGCTGAGCTGCGTGATTCCTGCCTGGTCACGTGCTTGATTATTGCCAGTTGAGCAGCATGATTCGTCACTGCTGAGCTCCATGCTTATTGCCTGCTGATTGCGTGGTTCGTGTCTGCTCAGCTCTTTGAGTATTGCCTCCTGAGGTCCCTGTTCGGTCGCCACCTGCCGGGGACCAGCCCCAACTGATCCAGGGTATTCGAAGGAGAGATGGCCTAGGCGACTATTTATATGCTAATCAGAGATGTCAAGAATAATAGTATGAGGAGAGCTCAGTAGGAAAATTCGGTGGAGAAAAGAGACTGAGGAGCTTGGTTTACGCGGAAGACCAATCAAACTTCAAGACAAGAAGTTTGCACCACTTACGTAGGCCGCAGGCGCCCTCTCGAATGGCGAAAGGTGCCTCAGCCTAGACACCTTCTCGAGTGGGTCTTAGCAGCCCAGGCATAATTAGGAAGCGTGGTGGGTTCCGCGCTCCAGATGGAGACTCAGCTGGAAGTTAAAGGGAAGAATGACAAGGAACTTTATGAATTGGAGCTGTAAGTTACCTCTTTGACAGAGAGAGCGAGATGGTGGTGGGGGACAGCCCCCAGTGAAATCAGAGGTGAGAGCACAAAGCAATACAGTAGGCAGACTCCGGTTTTTTGGGGGGGAGATGCTCGAGAATATCCGGGTGGACTCCTGAGGCTCGATCCCGCATTTGCGTATGCCGAGCCTCCTTCCTCATGACCTTTGTCCAGAGTGGAATGCCTCCCCGGCTCCCGGCACATGATCAGTGCATGCTCAGTCACGATATCAGTGCCTGCTCAGCCACGTGATCACTGACGGCACAGTCACGTGATCAGCGCCTCTCAGTCACGTGATCACCGTATGATAAACACGTGATCAGTGAACGACCAGCCAGGTGATCACTGCATGCGCGGTCAGGTGGTCAGTTCCTGATCAGCCACCTGATCAGTGCGTGCACAGTCCCCTGATCAGCGCCTGTCAGTCACTGATCACTGCCTGATAAACCCGTGATCAGTGCCCGAACAGCCACGTCATCAGTGCATGCGCAGTCACGTGATCAGTGCATGATAGCCACGTGATCAGTGCGTGCACAGTCCCATGATCAGCGCCTGTCAGTCACTGATCATTGCCTGAGAAACACGTGATCAGTGCATGATGAGCCATGTGATCAGTGCCCGATCAGCCACGTCATCAGTGCATGCGCAGTCACGTCATCAGTGCATGATAGCCACGTGATCAGTGCCTGCTCAGTCACGTGATCTGGACTTGATCAGCCACGTGATCAGTGCCTGCAGAGTCACGTGATCAGGGCCTGCTGAGCTGCGTGATTCCTGCCGGCTCATCTGCATGACAATTGCCATCTGAGCTGCGTGATTCCTGTCGGCTCATCTGCTTGACAATTGCCAGCTGAGCTGCGTGATTCCTGCCTGGTCACGTGCTTGATTATTGCCAGTTGAGCAGCATGATTCGTCACTGCTGAGCTCCATGCTTATTGCCTGCTGATTGCGTGGTTCGTGTCTGCTCAGCTCTTTGAGTATTGCCTCCTGAGGTCCCTGTTCGGTCGCCACCTGCCGGGGACCAGCCCCAACTGATCCAGGGTATTCGAAGGAGAGATGGCCTAGGCGACTATTTATATGCTAATCAGAGATGTCAAGAATAATAGTATGAGGAGAGCTCAGTAGGAAAATTCGGTGGAGAAAAGAGACTGAGGAGCTTGGTTTACGCGGAAGACCAATCAAACTTCAAGACAAGAAGTTTGCACCACTTACGTAGGCCGCAGGCGCCCTCTCGAATGGCGAAAGGTGCCTCAGCCTAGACACCTTCTCGAGTGGGTCTTAGCAGCCCAGGCATAATTAGGAAGCGTGGTGGGTTCCGCGCTCCAGATGGAGACTCAGCTGGAAGTTAAAGGGAAGAATGACAAGGAACTTTATGAATTGGAGCTGTAAGTTACCTCTTTGACAGAGAGAGCGAGATGGTGGTGGGGGACAGCCCCCAGTGAAATCAGAGGTGAGAGCACAAAGCAATACAGTAGGCAGACTCCGGTTTTTTGGGGGGGAGATGCTCGAGAATATCCGGGTGGACTCCTGAGGCTCGATCCCGCATTTGCGTATGCCGAGCCTCCTTCCTCATGACCTTTGTCCAGAGTGGAATGCCTCCCCGGCTCCCGGCACATGATCAGTGCATGCTCAGTCACGATATCAGTGCCTGCTCAGCCACGTGATCACTGACGGCACAGTCACGTGATCAGCGCCTCTCAGTCACGTGATCACCGTATGATAAACACGTGATCAGTGAACGACCAGCCAGGTGATCACTGCATGCGCGGTCAGGTGGTCAGTTCCTGATCAGCCACCTGATCAGTGCGTGCACAGTCCCCTGATCAGCGCCTGTCAGTCACTGATCACTGCCTGATAAACCCGTGATCAGTGCCCGAACAGCCACGTCATCAGTGCATGCGCAGTCACGTGATCAGTGCATGATAGCCACGTGATCAGTGCGTGCACAGTCCCATGATCAGCGCCTGTCAGTCACTGATCATTGCCTGAGAAACACGTGATCAGTGCATGATGAGCCATGTGATCAGTGCCCGATCAGCCACGTCATCAGTGCATGATAGCCACGTGATCAGTGCCTGCTCAGTCACGTGATCTGGACTTGATCAGCCACGTGATCAGTGCCTGCAGAGTCACGTGATCAGGGCCTGCTGAGCTGCGTGATTCCTGCCGGCTCATCTGCATGACAATTGCCATCTGAGCTGCGTGATTCCTGTCGGCTCATCTGCTTGACAATTGCCAGCTGAGCTGCGTGATTCCTGCCTGGTCACGTGCTTGATTATTGCCAGTTGAGCAGCATGATTCGTCACTGCTGAGCTCCATGCTTATTGCCTGCTGATTGCGTGGTTCGTGTCTGCTCAGCTCTTTGAGTATTGCCTCCTGAGGTCCCTGTTCGGTCGCCACCTGCCGGGGACCAGCCCCAACTGATCCAGGGTATTCGAAGGAGAGATGGCCTAGGCGACTATTTATATGCTAATCAGAGATGTCAAGAATAATAGTATGAGGAGAGCTCAGTAGGAAAATTCGGTGGAGAAAAGAGACTGAGGAGCTTGGTTTACGCGGAAGACCAATCAAACTTCAAGACAAGAAGTTTGCACCACTTACGTAGGCCGCAGGCGCCCTCTCGAATGGCGAAAGGTGCCTCAGCCTAGACACCTTCTCGAGTGGGTCTTAGCAGCCCAGGCATAATTAGGAAGCGTGGTGGGTTCCGCGCTCCAGATGGAGACTCAGCTGGAAGTTAAAGGGAAGAATGACAAGGAACTTTATGAATTGGAGCTGTAAGTTACCTCTTTGACAGAGAGAGCGAGATGGTGGTGGGGGACAGCCCCCAGTGAAATCAGAGGTGAGAGCACAAAGCAATACAGTAGGCAGACTCCGGTTTTTTTGGGGGGGAGATGCTCGAGAATATCCGGGTGGACTCCTGAGGCTCGATCCCGCATTTGCGTATGCCGAGCCTCCTTCCTCATGACCTTTGTCCAGAGTGGAATGCCTCCCCGGCTCCCGGCACATGATCAGTGCATGCTCAGTCACGATATCAGTGCCTGCTCAGCCACGTGATCACTGACGGCACAGTCACGTGATCAGCGCCTCTCAGTCACGTGATCACCGTATGATAAACACGTGATCAGTGAACGACCAGCCAGGTGATCACTGCATGCGCGGTCAGGTGGTCAGTTCCTGGTCAGCCACCTGATCAGTGCGTGCACAGTCCCCTGATCAGCGCCTGTCAGTCACTGATCACTGCCTGATAAACCCGTGATCAGTGCCCGAACAGCCACGTCATCAGTGCATGCGCAGTCACGTGATCAGTGCATGATAGCCACGTGATCAGTGCGTGCACAGTCCCATGATCAGCGCCTGTCAGTCACTGATCATTGCCTGAGAAACACGTGATCAGTGCATGATGAGCCATGTGATCAGTGCCCGATCAGTCACGTCATCAGTGCATGATAGCCACGTGATCAGTGCCTGCTCAGTCACGTGATCTGGACTTGATCAGCCACGTGATCAGTGCCTGCAGAGTCACGTGATCAGGGCCTGCTGAGCTGCGTGATTCCTGCCGGCTCATCTGCATGACAATTGCCATCTGAGCTGCGTGATTCCTGTCGGCTCATCTGCTTGACAATTGCCAGCTGAGCTGCGTGATTCCTGCCTGGTCACGTGCTTGATTATTGCCAGTTGAGCAGCATGATTCGTCACTGCTGAGCTCCATGCTTATTGCCTGCTGATTGCGTGGTTCGTGTCTGCTCAGCTCTTTGAGTATTGCCTCCTGAGGTCCCTGTTCGGTCGCCACCTGCCGGGGACCAGCCCCAACTGATCCAGGGTATTCGAAGGAGAGATGGCCTAGGCGACTATTTATATGCTAATCAGAGATGTCAAGAATAATAGTATGAGGAGAGCTCAGTAGGAAAATTCGGTGGAGAAAAGAGACTGAGGAGCTTGGTTTACGCGGAAGACCAATCAAACTTCAAGACAAGAAGTTTGCACCACTTACGTAGGCCGCAGGCGCCCTCTCGAATGGCGAAAGGTGCCTCAGCCTAGACACCTTCTCGAGTGGGTCTTAGCAGCCCAGGCATAATTAGGAAGCGTGGTGGGTTCCGCGCTCCAGATGGAGACTCAGCTGGAAGTTAAAGGGAAGAATGACAAGGAACTTTATGAATTGGAGCTGTAAGTTACCTCTTTGACAGAGAGAGCGAGATGGTGGTGGGGGACAGCCCCCAGTGAAATCAGAGGTGAGAGCACAAAGCAATACAGTAGGCAGACTCCGGTTTTTTGGGGGGAGATGCTCGAGAATATCCGGGTGGACTCCTGAGGCTCGATCCCGCATTTGCGTATGCCGAGCCTCCTTCCTCATGACCTTTGTCCAGAGTGGAATGCCTCCCCGGCTCCCGGCACATGATCAGTGCATGCTCAGTCACGATATCAGTGCCTGCTCAGCCACGTGATCACTGACGGCACAGTCACGTGATCAGCGCCTCTCAGTCACGTGATCACCGTATGATAAACACGTGATCAGTGAACGACCAGCCAGGTGATCACTGCATGCGCGGTCAGGTGGTCAGTTCCTGGTCAGCCACCTGATCAGTGCGTGCACAGTCCCCTGATCAGCGCCTGTCAGTCACTGATCACTGCCTGATAAACCCGTGATCAGTGCCCGAACAGCCACGTCATCAGTGCATGCGCAGTCACGTGATCAGTGCATGATAGCCACGTGATCAGTGCGTGCACAGTCCCATGATCAGCGCCTGTCAGTCACTGATCATTGCCTGAAAACACGTGATCAGTGCATGATGAGCCATGTGATCAGTGCCCGATCAGTCACGTCATCAGTGCATGATAGCCACGTGATCAGTGCCTGCTCAGTCACGTGATCTGGACTTGATCAGCCACGTGATCAGTGCCTGCAGAGTCACGTGATCAGGGCCTGCTGAGCTGCGTGATTCCTGCCGGCTCATCTGCATGACAATTGCCATCTGAGCTGCGTGATTCCTGTCGGCTCATCTGCTTGACAATTGCCAGCTGAGCTGCGTGATTCCTGCCTGGTCACGTGCTTGATTATTGCCAGTTGAGCAGCATGATTCGTCACTGCTGAGCTCCATGCTTATTGCCTGCTGATTGCGTGGTTCGTGTCTGCTCAGCTCTTTGAGTATTGCCTCCTGAGGTCCCTGTTCGGTCGCCACCTGCCGGGGACCAGCCCCAACTGATCCAGGGTATTCGAAGGAGAGATGGCCTAGGCGACTATTTATATGCTAATCAGAGATGTCAAGAATAATAGTATGAGGAGAGCTCAGTAGGAAAATTCGGTGGAGAAAAGAGACTGAGGAGCTTGGTTTACGCGGAAGACCAATCAAACTTCAAGACAAGAAGTTTGCACCACTTACGTAGGCCGCAGGCGCCCTCTCGAATGGCGAAAGGTGCCTCAGCCTAGACACCTTCTCGAGTGGGTCTTAGCAGCCCAGGCATAATTAGGAAGCGTGGTGGGTTCCGCGCTCCAGATGGAGACTCAGCTGGAAGTTAAAGGGAAGAATGACAAGGAACTTTAAGAATTGGAGCTGTAAGTTACCTCTTTGACAGAGAGAGCGAGATGGTGGTGGGGGACAGCCCCCAGTGAAATCAGAGGTGAGAGCACAAAGCAATACAGTAGGCAGACTCCGGTTTTTTTTGGGGGGGAGATGCTCGAGAATATCCGGGTGGACTCCTGAGGCTCGATCCCGCATTTGCGTATGCCGAGCCTCCTTCCTCATGACCTTTGTCCAGAGTGGAATGCCTCCCCGGCTCCCGGCACATGATCAGTGCATGCTCAGTCATGATATCAGTGCCTGCTCAGCCACGTGATCACTGACGGCACAGTCACGTGATCAGCACCTCTCAGTCACGTGATCACCGTATGATAAACACGTGATCAGTGAACGACCAGCCAGGTGATCACTGCATGCGCGGTCAGGTGGTCAGTTCCTGGTCAGCCACCTGATCAGTGCGTGCACAGTCCCCTGATGAGCGCCTGTCAATCACTGATCACTGCCTGATAAACCCGTGATCAGTGCCCGAACAGCCACGTCTTCAGTGCATGTGCAGTCACGTGATCAGTGCATGATAGCCACGTGATCAGTGCGTGCACAGTCCCCTGATCAGCGCCTGTCAGTAACTGATCATTGCCTGAGAAACACGTGATCAGTGCATGATGAGCCATGTGATCAGTGCCCGATCAGCCACGTCATCAGTGCATGATAGCCACGTGATCAGTGCCTGCTCAGTCACGTGATCTGGACTTGATCAGCCACGTGATCAGTGCCTGCAGAGTCACGTGATCAGGGCCTGCTGAGCTGCGTGATTCCTGCCGGCTCATCTGCATGACAATTGCCATCTGAGCTGCGTGATTCCTGTCGGCTCATCTGCTTGACAATTGCCAGCTGAGCTGCGTGATTCCTGCCTGGTCACGTGCTTGATTATTGCCAGTTGAGCAGCATGATTCGTCACTGCTGAGCTCCATGCTTATTGCCTGCTGATTGCGTGGTTCGTGTCTGCTCAGCTCTTTGAGTATTGCCTCCTGAGGTCCCTGTTCGGTCGCCACCTGCCGGGGACCAGCCCCAACTGATCCAGGGTATTCGAAGGAGAGATGGCCTAGGCGACTATTTATATGCTAATCAGAGATGTCAAGAATAATAGTATGAGGAGAGCTCAGTAGGAAAATTCGGTGGAGAAAAGAGACTGAGGAGCTTGGTTTACGCGGAAGACCAATCAAACTTCAAGACAAGAAGTTTGCACCACTTACGTAGGCCGCAGGCGCCCTCTCGAATGGCGAAAGGTGCCTCAGCCTAGACACCTTCTCGAGTGGGTCTTAGCAGCCCAGGCATAATTAGGAAGCGTGGTGGGTTCCGCGCTCCAGATGGAGACTCAGCTGGAAGTTAAAGGGAAGAATGACAAGGAACTTTATGAATTGGAGCTGTAAGTTACCTCTTTGACAGAGAGAGCGAGATGGTGGTGGGGGACAGCCCCCAGTGAAATCAGAGGTGAGAGCACAAAGCAATACAGTAGGCAGACTCCGGTTTTTTTGGGGGGAGATGCTCGAGAATATCCGGGTGGACTCCTGAGGCTCGATCCCGCATTTGCGTATGCCGAGCCTCCTTCCTCATGACCTTTGTCCAGAGTGGAATGCCTCCCCGGCTCCCGGCACATGATCAGTGCATGCTCAGTCACGATATCAGTGCCTGCTCAGCCACGTGATCACTGACGGCACAGTCACGTGATCAGCGCCTCTCAGTCACGTGATCACCGTATGATAAACACGTGATCAGTGAACGACCAGCCAGGTGATCACTGCATGCGCGGTCAGGTGGTCAGTTCCTGATCAGCCACCTGATCAGTGCGTGCACAGTCCCCTGATCAGCGCCTGTCAGTCACTGATCACTGCCTGATAAACCCGTGATCAGTGCCCGAACAGCCACGTCATCAGTGCATGCGCAGTCACGTGATCAGTGCATGATAGCCACGTGATCAGTGCGTGCACAGTCCCATGATCAGCGCCTGTCAGTCACTGATCATTGCCTGAAAACACGTGATCAGTGCATGATGAGCCATGTGATCAGTGCCCGATCAGCCACGTCATCAGTGCATGCGCAGTCACGTCATCAGTGCATGATAGCCACGTGATCAGTGCCTGCTCAGTCACGTGATCTGGACTTGATCAGCCACGTGATCAGTGCCTGCAGAGTCACGTGATCAGGGCCTGCTGAGCTGCGTGATTCCTGCCGGCTCATCTGCATGACAATTGCCATCTGAGCTGCGTGATTCCTGTCGGCTCATCTGCTTGACAATTGCCAGCTGAGCTGCGTGATTCCTGCCTGGTCACGTGCTTGATTATTGCCAGTTGAGCAGCATGATTCGTCACTGCTGAGCTCCATGCTTATTGCCTGCTGATTGCGTGGTTCGTGTCTGCTCAGCTCTTTGAGTATTGCCTCCTGAGGTCCCTGTTCGGTCGCCACCTGCCGGGGACCAGCCCCAACTGATCCAGGGTATTCGAAGGAGAGATGGCCTAGGCGACTATTTATATGCTAATCAGAGATGTCAAGAATAATAGTATGAGGAGAGCTCAGTAGGAAAATTCGGTGGAGAAAAGAGACTGAGGAGCTTGGTTTACGCGGAAGACCAATCAAACTTCAAGACAAGAAGTTTGCACCACTTACGTAGGCCGCAGGCGCCCTCTCGAATGGCGAAAGGTGCCTCAGCCTAGACACCTTCTCGAGTGGGTCTTAGCAGCCCAGGCATAATTAGGAAGCGTGGTGGGTTCCGCGCTCCAGATGGAGACTCAGCTGGAAGTTAAAGGGAAGAATGACAAGGAACTTTATGAATTGGAGCTGTAAGTTACCTCTTTGACAGAGAGAGCGAGATGGTGGTGGGGGACAGCCCCCAGTGAAATCAGAGGTGAGAGCACAAAGCAATACAGTAGGCAGACTCCGGTTTTTTTGGGGGGGAGATGCTCGAGAATATCCGGGTGGACTCCTGAGGCTCGATCCCGCATTTGCGTATGCCGAGCCTCCTTCCTCATGACCTTTGTCCAGAGTGGAATGCCTCCCCGGCTCCCGGCACATGATCAGTGCATGCTCAGTCACGATATCAGTGCCTGCTCAGCCACGTGATCACTGACGGCACAGTCACGTGATCAGCGCCTCTCAGTCACGTGATCACCGTATGATAAACACGTGATCAGTGAACGACCAGCCAGGTGATCACTGCATGCGCGGTCAGGTGGTCAGTTCCTGATCAGCCACCTGATCAGTGCGTGCACAGTCCCCTGATCAGCGCCTGTCAGTCACTGATCACTGCCTGATTAACCCGTGATCAGTGCCCGAACAGCCACGTCATCAGTGCATGCGCAGTCACGTGATCAGTGCATGATAGCCACGTGATCAGTGCGTGCACAGTCCCATGATCAGCGCCTGTCAGTCACTGATCATTGCCTGAGAAACACGTGATCAGTGCATGATGAGCCATGTGATCAGTGCCCGATCAGCCACGTCATCAGTGCATGCGCAGTCACGTCATCAGTGCATGATAGCCACGTGATCAGTGCCTGCTCAGTCACGTGATCTGGACTTGATCAGCCACGTGATCAGTGCCTGCAGAGTCACGTGATCAGGGCCTGCTGAGCTGCGTGATTCCTGCCGGCTCATCTGCATGACAATTGCCATCTGAGCTGCGTGATTCCTGTCGGCTCATCTGCTTGACAATTGCCAGCTGAGCTGCGTGATTCCTGCCTGGTCACGTGCTTGATTATTGCCAGTTGAGCAGCATGATTCGTCACTGCTGAGCTCCATGCTTATTGCCTGCTGATTGCGTGGTTCGTGTCTGCTCAGCTCTTTGAGTATTGCCTCCTGAGGTCCCTGTTCGGTCGCCACCTGCCGGGGACCAGCCCCAACTGATCCAGGGTATTCGAAGGAGAGATGGCCTAGGCGACTATTTATATGCTAATCAGAGATGTCAAGAATAATAGTATGAGGAGAGCTCAGTAGGAAAATTCGGTGGAGAAAAGAGACTGAGGAGCTTGGTTTACGCGGAAGACCAATCAAACTTCAAGACAAGAAGTTTGCACCACTTACGTAGGCCGCAGGCGCCCTCTCGAATGGCGAAAGGTGCCTCAGCCTAGACACCTTCTCGAGTGGGTCTTAGCAGCCCAGGCATAATTAGGAAGCGTGGTGGGTTCCGCGCTCCAGATGGAGACTCAGCTGGAAGTTAAAGGGAAGAATGACAAGGAACTTTATGAATTGGAGCTGTAAGTTACCTCTTTGACAGAGAGAGCGAGATGGTGGTGGGGGACAGCCCCCAGTGAAATCAGAGGTGAGAGCACAAAGCAATACAGTAGGCAGACTCCGGTTTTTTTGGGGGGGAGATGCTCGAGAATATCCGGGTGGACTCCTGAGGCTCGATCCCGCATTTGCGTATGCCGAGCCTCCTTCCTCATGACCTTTGTCCAGAGTGGAATGCCTCCCCGGCTCCCGGCACATGATCAGTGCATGCTCAGTCACGATATCAGTGCCTGCTCAGCCACGTGATCACTGACGGCACAGTCACGTGATCAGCGCCTCTCAGTCACGTGATCACCGTATGATAAACACGTGATCAGTGAACGACCAGCCAGGTGATCACTGCATGCGCGGTCAGGTGGTCAGTTCCTGATCAGCCACCTGATCAGTGCGTGCACAGTCCCCTGATCAGCGCCTGTCAGTCACTGATCACTGCCTGATAAACCCGTGATCAGTGCCCGAACAGCCACGTCATCAGTGCATGCGCAGTCACGTGATCAGTGCATGATAGCCACGTGATCAGTGCGTGCACAGTCCCATGATCAGCGTCTGTCAGTCACTGATCATTGCCTGAGAAACACGTGATCAGTGCATGATGAGCCATGTGATCAGTGCCCGATCAGCCACGTCATCAGTGCATGATAGCCACGTGATCAGTGCCTGCTCAGTCACGTGATCTGGACTTGATCAGCCACGTGATCAGTGCCTGCAGAGTCACGTGATCAGGGCCTGCTGAGCTGCGTGATTCCTGCCGGCTCATCTGCATGACAATTGCCATCTGAGCTGCGTGATTCCTGTCGGCTCATCTGCTTGACAATTGCCAGCTGAGCTGCGTGATTCCTGCCTGGTCACGTGCTTGATTATTGCCAGTTGAGCAGCATGATTCGTCACTGCTGAGCTCCATGCTTATTGCCTGCTGATTGCGTGGTTCGTGTCTGCTCAGCTCTTTGAGTATTGCCTCCTGAGGTCCCTGTTCGGTCGCCACCTGCCGGGGACCAGCCCCAACTGATCCAGGGTATTCGAAGGAGAGATGGCCTAGGCGACTATTTATATGCTAATCAGAGATGTCAAGAATAATAGTATGAGGAGAGCTCAGTAGGAAAATTCGGTGGAGAAAAGAGACTGAGGAGCTTGGTTTACGCGGAAGACCAATCAAACTTCAAGACAAGAAGTTTGCACCACTTACGTAGGCCGCAGGCGCCCTCTCGAATGGCGAAAGGTGCCTCAGCCTAGACACCTTCTCGAGTGGGTCTTAGCAGCCCAGGCATAATTAGGAAGCGTGGTGGGTTCCGCGCTCCAGATGGAGACTCAGCTGGAAGTTAAAGGGAAGAATGACAAGGAACTTTATGAATTGGAGCTGTAAGTTACCTCTTTGACAGAGAGAGCGAGATGGTGGTGGGGGACAGCCCCCAGTGAAATCAGAGGTGAGAGCACAAAGCAATACAGTAGGCAGACTCCGGTTTTTTGGGGGGGAGATGCTCGAGAATATCCGGGTGGACTCCTGAGGCTCGATCCCGCATTTGCGTATGCCGAGCCTCCTTCCTCATGACCTTTGTCCAGAGTGGAATGCCTCCCCGGCTCCCGGCACATGATCAGTGCATGCTCAGTCACGATATCAGTGCCTGCTCAGCCACGTGATCACTGACGGCACAGTCACGTGATCAGCGCCTCTCAGTCACGTGATCACCGTATGATAAACACGTGATCAGTGAACGACCAGCCAGGTGATCACTGCATGCGCGGTCAGGTGGTCAGTTCCTGATCAGCCACCTGATCAGTGCGTGCACAGTCCCCTGATCAGCGCCTGTCAGTCACTGATCACTGCCTGATAAACCCGTGATCAGTGCCCGAACAGCCACGTCATCAGTGCATGCGCAGTCACGTGATCAGTGCATGATAGCCACGTGATCAGTGCGTGCACAGTCCCATGATCAGCGCCTGTCAGTCACTGATCATTGCCTGAGAAACACGTGATCAGTGCATGATGAGCCATGTGATCAGTGCCCGATCAGCCACGTCATCAGTGCATGCGCAGTCACGTCATCAGTGCATGATAGCCACGTGATCAGTGCCTGCTCAGTCACGTGATCTGGACTTGATCAGCCACGTGATCAGTGCCTGCAGAGTCACGTGATCAGGGCCTGCTGAGCTGCGTGATTCCTGCCGGCTCATCTGCATGACAATTGCCATCTGAGCTGCGTGATTCCTGTCGGCTCATCTGCTTGACAATTGCCAGCTGAGCTGCGTGATTCCTGCCTGGTCACGTGCTTGATTATTGCCAGTTGAGCAGCATGATTCGTCACTGCTGAGCTCCATGCTTATTGCCTGCTGATTGCGTGGTTCGTGTCTGCTCAGCTCTTTGAGTATTGCCTCCTGAGGTCCCTGTTCGGTCGCCACCTGCCGGGGACCAGCCCCAACTGATCCAGGGTATTCGAAGGAGAGATGGCCTAGGCGACTATTTATATGCTAATCAGAGATGTCAAGAATAATAGTATGAGGAGAGCTCAGTAGGAAAATTCGGTGGAGAAAAGAGACTGAGGAGCTTGGTTTACGCGGAAGACCAATCAAACTTCAAGACAAGAAGTTTGCACCACTTACGTAGGCCGCAGGCGCCCTCTCGAATGGCGAAAGGTGCCTCAGCCTAGACACCTTCTCGAGTGGGTCTTAGCAGCCCAGGCATAATTAGGAAGCGTGGTGGGTTCCGCGCTCCAGATGGAGACTCAGCTGGAAGTTAAAGGGAAGAATGACAAGGAACTTTATGAATTGGAGCTGTAAGTTACCTCTTTGACAGAGAGAGCGAGATGGTGGTGGGGGACAGCCCCCAGTGAAATCAGAGGTGAGAGCACAAAGCAATACAGTAGGCAGACTCCGGTTTTTTTGGGGGGAGATGCTCGAGAATATCCGGGTGGACTCCTGAGGCTCGATCCCGCATTTGCGTATGCCGAGCCTCCTTCCTCATGACCTTTGTCCAGAGTGGAATGCCTCCCCGGCTCCCGGCACATGATCAGTGCATGCTCAGTCACGATATCAGTGCCTGCTCAGCCACGTGATCACTGACGGCACAGTCACGTGATCAGCGCCTCTCAGTCACGTGATCACCGTATGATAAACACGTGATCAGTGAACGACCAGCCAGGTGATCACTGCATGCGCGGTCAGGTGGTCAGTTCCTGATCAGCCACCTGATCAGTGCGTGCACAGTCCCCTGATCAGCGCCTGTCAGTCACTGATCACTGCCTGATAAACCCGTGATCAGTGCCCGAACAGCCACGTCATCAGTGCATGCGCAGTCACGTGATCAGTGCATGATAGCCACGTGATCAGTGCGTGCACAGTCCCATGATCAGCGCCTGTCAGTCACTGATCATTGCCTGAGAAACACGTGATCAGTGCATGATGAGCCATGTGATCAGTGCCCGATCAGCCACGTCATCAGTGCATGCGCAGTCACGTCATCAGTGCATGATAGCCACGTGATCAGTGCCTGCTCAGTCACGTGATCTGGACTTGATCAGCCACGTGATCAGTGCCTGCAGAGTCACGTGATCAGGGCCTGCTGAGCTGCGTGATTCCTGCCGGCTCATCTGCATGACAATTGCCATCTGAGCTGCGTGATTCCTGTCGGCTCATCTGCTTGACAATTGCCAGCTGAGCTGCGTGATTCCTGCCTGGTCACGTGCTTGATTATTGCCAGTTGAGCAGCATGATTCGTCACTGCTGAGCTCCATGCTTATTGCCTGCTGATTGCGTGGTTCGTGTCTGCTCAGCTCTTTGAGTATTGCCTCCTGAGGTCCCTGTTCGGTCGCCACCTGCCGGGGACCAGCCCCAACTGATCCAGGGTATTCGAAGGAGAGATGGCCTAGGCGACTATTTATATGCTAATCAGAGATGTCAAGAATAATAGTATGAGGAGAGCTCAGTAGGAAAATTCGGTGGAGAAAAGAGACTGAGGAGCTTGGTTTACGCGGAAGACCAATCAAACTTCAAGACAAGAAGTTTGCACCACTTACGTAGGCCGCAGGCGCCCTCTCGAATGGCGAAAGGTGCCTCAGCCTAGACACCTTCTCGAGTGGGTCTTAGCAGCCCAGGCATAATTAGGAAGCGTGGTGGGTTCCGCGCTCCAGATGGAGACTCAGCTGGAAGTTAAAGGGAAGAATGACAAGGAACTTTATGAATTGGAGCTGTAAGTTACCTCTTTGACAGAGAGAGCGAGATGGTGGTGGGGGACAGCCCCCAGTGAAATCAGAGGTGAGAGCACAAAGCAATACAGTAGGCAGACTCCGGTTTTTTGGGGGGGAGATGCTCGAGAATATCCGGGTGGACTCCTGAGGCTCGATCCCGCATTTGCGTATGCCGAGCCTCCTTCCTCATGACCTTTGTCCAGAGTGGAATGCCTCCCCGGCTCCCGGCACATGATCAGTGCATGCTCAGTCACGATATCAGTGCCTGCTCAGCCACGTGATCACTGACGGCACAGTCACGTGATCAGCGCCTCTCAGTCACGTGATCACCGTATGATAAACACGTGATCAGTGAACGACCAGCCAGGTGATCACTGCATGCGCGGTCAGGTGGTCAGTTCCTGATCAGCCACCTGATCAGTGCGTGCACAGTCCCCTGATCAGCGCCTGTCAGTCACTGATCACTGCCTGATAAACCCGTGATCAGTGCCCGAACAGCCACGTCATCAGTGCATGCGCAGTCACGTGATCAGTGCATGATAGCCACGTGATCAGTGCGTGCACAGTCCCATGATCAGCGCCTGTCAGTCACTGATCATTGCCTGAGAAACACGTGATCAGTGCATGATGAGCCATGTGATCAGTGCCCGATCAGCCACGTCATCAGTGCATGCGCAGTCACGTCATCAGTGCATGATAGCCACGTGATCAGTGCCTGCTCAGTCACGTGATCTGGACTTGATCAGCCACGTGATCAGTGCCTGCAGAGTCACGTGATCAGGGCCTGCTGAGCTGCGTGATTCCTGCCGGCTCATCTGCATGACAATTGCCATCTGAGCTGCGTGATTCCTGTCGGCTCATCTGCTTGACAATTGCCAGCTGAGCTGCGTGATTCCTGCCTGGTCACGTGCTTGATTATTGCCAGTTGAGCAGCATGATTCGTCACTGCTGAGCTCCATGCTTATTGCCTGCTGATTGCGTGGTTCGTGTCTGCTCAGCTCTTTGAGTATTGCCTCCTGAGGTCCCTGTTCGGTCGCCACCTGCCGGGGACCAGCCCCAACTGATCCAGGGTATTCGAAGGAGAGATGGCCTAGGCGACTATTTATATGCTAATCAGAGATGTCAAGAATAATAGTATGAGGAGAGCTCAGTAGGAAAATTCGGTGGAGAAAAGAGACTGAGGAGCTTGGTTTACGCGGAAGACCAATCAAACTTCAAGACAAGAAGTTTGCACCACTTACGTAGGCCGCAGGCGCCCTCTCGAATGGCGAAAGGTGCCTCAGCCTAGACACCTTCTCGAGTGGGTCTTAGCAGCCCAGGCATAATTAGGAAGCGTGGTGGGTTCCGCGCTCCAGATGGAGACTCAGCTGGAAGTTAAAGGGAAGAATGACAAGGAACTTTATGAATTGGAGCTGTAAGTTACCTCTTTGACAGAGAGAGCGAGATGGTGGTGGGGGACAGCCCCCAGTGAAATCAGAGGTGAGAGCACAAAGCAATACAGTAGGCAGACTCCGGTTTTTTGGGGGGGAGATGCTCGAGAATATCCGGGTGGACTCCTGAGGCTCGATCCCGCATTTGCGTATGCCGAGCCTCCTTCCTCATGACCTTTGTCCAGAGTGGAATGCCTCCCCGGCTCCCGGCACATGATCAGTGCATGCTCAGTCACGATATCAGTGCCTGCTCAGCCACGTGATCACTGACGGCACAGTCACGTGATCAGCGCCTCTCAGTCACGTGATCACCGTATGATAAACACGTGATCAGTGAACGACCAGCCAGGTGATCACTGCATGCGCGGTCAGGTGGTCAGTTCCTGATCAGCCACCTGATCAGTGCGTGCACAGTCCCCTGATCAGCGCCTGTCAGTCACTGATCACTGCCTGATAAACCCGTGATCAGTGCCCGAACAGCCACGTCATCAGTGCATGCGCAGTCACGTGATCAGTGCATGATAGCCACGTGATCAGTGCGTGCACAGTCCCATGATCAGCGCCTGTCAGTCACTGATCATTGCCTGAGAAACACGTGATCAGTGCATGATGAGCCATGTGATCAGTGCCCGATCAGCCCCGTCATCAGTGCATGCGCAGTCACGTCATCAGTGCATGATAGCCACGTGATCAGTGCCTGCTCAGTCACGTGATCTGGACTTGATCAGCCACGTGATCAGTGCCTGCAGAGTCACGTGATCAGGGCCTGCTGAGCTGCGTGATTCCTGCCGGCTCATCTGCATGACAATTGCCATCTGAGCGGCGTGATTCCTGTCGGCTCATCTGCTTGACAATTGCCAGCTGAGCTGCGTGATTCCTGCCTGGTCACGTGCTTGATTATTGCCAGTTGAGCAGCATGATTCGTCACTGCTGAGCTCCATGCTTATTGCCTGCTGATTGCGTGGTTCGTGTCTGCTCAGCTCTTTGAGTATTGCCTCCTGAGGTCCCTGTTCGGTCGCCACCTGCCGGGGACCAGCCCCAACTGATCCAGGGTATTCGAAGGAGAGATGGCCTAGGCGACTATTTATATGCTAATCAGAGATGTCAAGAATAATAGTATGAGGAGAGCTCAGTAGGAAAATTCGGTGGAGAAAAGAGACTGAGGAGCTTGGTTTACGCGGAAGACCAATCAAACTTCAAGACAAGAAGTTTGCACCACTTACGTAGGCCGCAGGCGCCCTTTCTAATGGCGAAAGGTGCCTCAGCCTAGACACCTTCTCGAGTGGATCTTAGCAGCCCAGGCATAATTAGGAAGCGTGGTGGGTTCCGCGCTCCAGATGGAGACTCAGCTGGAAGTTAAAGGGAAGAATGACAAGGAACTTTATGAATTGGAGCTGTAAGTTACCTCTTTGACAGAGAGAGCGAGATGGTGGTGGGGGACAGCCCCCAGTGAAATCAGAGGTGAGAGCACAAAGCAATACAGTAGGCAGACTCCGGTTTTTTTGGCGGGGAGATGCTCGAGAATATCCGGGTGGACTCCTGAGGCTCGATCCCGCATTTGCGTATGCCGAGCCTCCTTCCTCATGACCTTTGTCCAGAGTGGAATGCCTCCCCGGCTCCCAGCACATGATCAGTGCATGCTCAGTCACGATATCAGTGCCTGCTCAGCCACGTGATCACTGACGGCACAGTCACGTGATCAGCGCCTCTCAGTCACGTGATCACCGTATGATAAACACGTGATCAGTGAACGACCAGCCACGTGATCACTGCATGCGCGGTCAGGTGGTCAGTTCCTGATCAGCCACCTGATCAGTGCGTGCACAGTCCCCTGATCAGCGCCTGTCAGTCACTGATCACTGCCTGATAAACCCGTGATCAGTGCCCGAACAGCCACGTCATCAGTGCATGCGCAGTCACGTGATCAGTGCATGATAGCCACGTGATCAGTGCGTGCACAGTCCCATGATCAGCGCCTGTCAGTCACTGATCATTGCCTGAGAAACACGTGATCAGTGCATGATGAGCCATGTGATCAGTGCCCGATCAGCCACGTCATCAGTGCATGCGCAGTCACGTCATCAGTGCATGATAGCCACGTGATCAGTGCCTGCTCAGTCACGTGATCTGGACTTGATCAGCCACGTGATCAGTGCCTGCAGAGTCACGTGATCAGGGCCTGCTGAGCTGCGTGATTCCTGCCGGCTCATCTGCATGACAATTGCCATCTGAGCTGCGTGATTCCTGTCGGCTCATCTGCTTGACAATTGCCAGCTGAGCTGCGTGATTCCTGCCTGGTCACGTGCTTGATTATTGCCAGTTGAGCAGCATGATTCGTCACTGCTGAGCTCCATGCTTATTGCCTGCTGATTGCGTGGTTCGTGTCTGCTCAGCTCTTTGAGTATTGCCTCCTGAGGTCCCTGTTCGGTCGCCACCTGCCGGGGACCAGCCCCAACTGATCCAGGGTATTCGAAGGAGAGATGGCCTAGGCGACTATTTATATGCTAATCAGAGATGTCAAGAATAATAGTATGAGGAGAGCTCAGTAGGAAAATTCGGTGGAGAAAAGAGACTGAGGAGCTTGGTTTACGCGGAAGACCAATCAAACTTCAAGACAAGAAGTTTGCACCACTTACGTAGGCCGCAGGCGCCCTCTCGAATGGCGAAAGGTGCCTCAGCCTAGACACCTTCTCGAGTGGGTCTTAGCAGCCCAGGCATAATTAGGAAGCGTGGTGGGTTCCGCGCTCCAGATGGAGACTCAGCTGGAAGTTAAAGGGAAGAATGACAAGGAACTTTATGAATTGGAGCTGTAAGTTACCTCTTTGACAGAGAGAGCGAGATGGTGGTGGGGGACAGCCCCCAGTGAAATCAGAGGTGAGAGCACAAAGCAATACAGTAGGCAGACTCCGGTTTTTTTGGGGGGAGATGCTCGAGAATATCCGGGTGGACTCCTGAGGCTCGATCCCGCATTTGCGTATGCCGAGCCTCCTTCCTCATGACCTTTGTCCAGAGTGGAATGCCTCCCCGGCTCCCGGCACATGATCAGTGCATGCTCAGTCACGATATCAGTGCCTGCTCAGCCACGTGATCACTGACGGCACAGTCACGTGATCAGCGCCTCTCAGTCACGTGATCACCGTATGATAAACACGTGATCAGTGAACGACCAGCCAGGTGATCACTGCATGCGCGGTCAGGTGGTCAGTTCCTGATCAGCCACCTGATCAGTGCGTGCACAGTCCCCTGATCAGCGCCTGTCAGTCACTGATCACTGCCTGATAAACCCGTGATCAGTGCCCGAACAGCCACGTCATCAGTGCATGCGCAGTCACGTGATCAGTGCATGATAGCCACGTGATCAGTGCGTGCACAGTCCCATGATCAGCGCCTGTCAGTCACTGATCATTGCCTGAGAAACACGTGATCAGTGCATGATGAGCCATGTGATCAGTGCCCGATCAGCCACGTCATCAGTGCATGCGCAGTCACGTCATCAGTGCATGATAGCCACGTGATCAGTGCCTGCTCAGTCACGTGATCTGGACTTGATCAGCCACGTGATCAGTGCCTGCAGAGTCACGTGATCAGGGCCTGCTGAGCTGCGTGATTCCTGCCGGCTCATCTGCATGACAATTGCCATCTGAGCTGCGTGATTCCTGTCGGCTCATCTGCTTGACAATTGCCAGCTGAGCTGCGTGATTCCTGCCTGGTCACGTGCTTGATTATTGCCAGTTGAGCAGCATGATTCGTCACTGCTGAGCTCCATGCTTATTGCCTGCTGATTGCGTGGTTCGTGTCTGCTCAGCTCTTTGAGTATTGCCTCCTGAGGTCCCTGTTCGGTCGCCACCTGCCGGGGACCAGCCCCAACTGATCCAGGGTATTCGAAGGAGAGATGGCCTAGGCGACTATTTATATGCTAATCAGAGATGTCAAGAATAATAGTATGAGGAGAGCTCAGTAGGAAAATTCGGTGGAGAAAAGAGACTGAGGAGCTTGGTTTACGCGGAAGACCAATCAAACTTCAAGACAAGAAGTTTGCACCACTTACGTAGGCCGCAGGCGCCCTCTCGAATGGCGAAAGGTGCCTCAGCCTAGACACCTTCTCGAGTGGGTCTTAGCAGCCCAGGCATAATTAGGAAGCGTGGTGGGTTCCGCGCTCCAGATGGAGACTCAGCTGGAAGTTAAAGGGAAGAATGACAAGGAACTTTATGAATTGGAGCTGTAAGTTACCTCTTTGACAGAGAGAGCGAGATGGTGGTGGGGGACAGCCCCCAGTGAAATCAGAGGTGAGAGCACAAAGCAATACAGTAGGCAGACTCCGGTTTTTTGGGGGGGAGATGCTCGAGAATATCCGGGTGGACTCCTGAGGCTCGATCCCGCATTTGCGTATGCCGAGCCTCCTTCCTCATGACCTTTGTCCAGAGTGGAATGCCTCCCCGGCTCCCGGCACATGATCAGTGCATGCTCAGTCACGATATCAGTGCCTGCTCAGCCACGTGATCACTGACGGCACAGTCACGTGATCAGCGCCTCTCAGTCACGTGATCACCGTATGATAAACACGTGATCAGTGAACGACCAGCCAGGTGATCACTGCATGCGCGGTCAGGTGGTCAGTTCCTGATCAGCCACCTGATCAGTGCGTGCACAGTCCCCTGATCAGCGCCTGTCAGTCACTGATCACTGCCTGATAAACCCGTGATCAGTGCCCGAACAGCCACGTCATCAGTGCATGCGCAGTCACGTGATCAGTGCATGATAGCCACGTGATCAGTGCGTGCACAGTCCCATGATCAGCGCCTGTCAGTCACTGATCATTGCCTGATAAACACGTGATCAGTGCATGATGAGCCATGTGATCAGTGCCCGATCAGCCACGTCATCAGTGCATGCGCAGTCACGTCATCAGTGCATGATAGCCACGTGATCAGTGCCTGCTCAGTCACGTGATCTGGACTTGATCAGCCACGTGATCAGTGCCTGCAGAGTCACGTGATCAGGGCCTGCTGAGCTGCGTGATTCCTGCCGGCTCATCTGCATGACAATTGCCATCTGAGCTGCGTGATTCCTGTCGGCTCATCTGCTTGACAATTGCCAGCTGAGCTGCGTGATTCCTGCCTGGTCACGTGCTTGATTATTGCCAGTTGAGCAGCATGATTCGTCACTGCTGAGCTCCATGCTTATTGCCTGCTGATTGCGTGGTTCGTGTCTGCTCAGCTCTTTGAGTATTGCCTCCTGAGGTCCCTGTTCGGTCGCCACCTGCCGGGGACCAGCCCCAACTGATCCAGGGTATTCGAAGGAGAGATGGCCTAGGCGACTATTTATATGCTAATCAGAGATGTCAAGAATAATAGTATGAGGAGAGCTCAGTAGGAAAATTCGGTGGAGAAAAGAGACTGAGGAGCTTGGTTTACGCGGAAGACCAATCAAACTTCAAGACAAGAAGTTTGCACCACTTACGTAGGCCGCAGGCGCCCTCTCGAATGGCGAAAGGTGCCTCAGCCTAGACACCTTCTCGAGTGGGTCTTAGCAGCCCAGGCATAATTAGGAAGCGTGGTGGGTTCCGCGCTCCAGATGGAGACTCAGCTGGAAGTTAAAGGGAAGAATGACAAGGAACTTTATGAATTGGAGCTGTAAGTTACCTCTTTGACAGAGAGAGCGAGATGGTGGTGGGGGACAGCCCCCAGTGAAATCAGAGGTGAGAGCACAAAGCAATACAGTAGGCAGACTCCGGTTTTTTTGGGGGAGATGCTCGAGAATATCCGGGTGGACTCCTGAGGCTCGATCCCGCATTTGCGTATGCCGAGCCTCCTTCCTCATGACCTTTGTCCAGAGTGGAATGCCTCCCCGGCTCCCGGCACATGATCAGTGCATGCTCAGTCACGATATCAGTGCCTGCTCAGCCACGTGATCACTGACGGCACAGTCACGTGATCAGCGCCTCTCAGTCACGTGATCACCGTATGATAAACACGTGATCAGTGAACGACCAGCCAGGTGATCACTGCATGCGCGGTCAGGTGGTCAGTTCCTGATCAGCCACCTGATCAGTGCGTGCACAGTCCCCTGATCAGCGCCTGTCAGTCACTGATCACTGCCTGATAAACCGTGATCAGTGCCCGAACAGCCACGTCATCAGTGCATGCGCAGTCACGTGATCAGTGCATGATAGCCACGTGATCAGTGCGTGCACAGTCCCATGATCAGCGCCTGTCAGTCACTGATCATTGCCTGATAAACACGTGATCAGTGCATGATGAGCCATGTGATCAGTGCCCGATCAGCCACGTCATCAGTGCATGCGCAGTCACGTCATCAGTGCATGATAGCCACGTGATCAGTGCCTGCTCAGTCACGTGATCTGGACTTGATCAGCCACGTGATCAGTGCCTGCAGAGTCACGTGATCAGGGCCTGCTGAGCTGCGTGATTCCTGCCGGCTCATCTGCATGACAATTGCCATCTGAGCTGCGTGATTCCTGTCGGCTCATCTGCTTGACAATTGCCAGCTGAGCTGCGTGATTCCTGCCTGGTCACGTGCTTGATTATTGCCAGTTGAGCAGCATGATTCGTCACTGCTGAGCTCCATGCTTATTGCCTGCTGATTGCGTGGTTCGTGTCTGCTCAGCTCTTTGAGTATTGCCTCCTGAGGTCCCTGTTCGGTCGCCACCTGCCGGGGACCAGCCCCAACTGATCCAGGGTATTCGAAGGAGAGATGGCCTAGGCGACTATTTATATGCTAATCAGAGATGTCAAGAATAATAGTATGAGGAGAGCTCAGTAGGAAAATTCGGTGGAGAAAAGAGACTGAGGAGCTTGGTTTACGCGGAAGACCAATCAAACTTCAAGACAAGAAGTTTGCACCACTTACGTAGGCCGCAGGCGCCCTCTCGAATGGCGAAAGGTGCCTCAGCCTAGACACCTTCTCGAGTGGGTCTTAGCAGCCCAGGCATAATTAGGAAGCGTGGTGGGTTCCGCGCTCCAGATGGAGACTCAGCTGGAAGTTAAAGGGAAGAATGACAAGGAACTTTATGAATTGGAGCTGTAAGTTACCTCTTTGACAGAGAGAGCGAGATGGTGGTGGGGGACAGCCCCCAGTGAAATCAGAGGTGAGAGCACAAAGCAATACAGTAGGCAGACTCCGGTTTTTTTGGGGGAGATGCTCGAGAATATCCGGGTGGACTCCTGAGGCTCGATCCCGCATTTGCGTATGCCGAGCCTCCTTCCTCATGACCTTTGTCCAGAGTGGAATGCCTCCCCGGCTCCCGGCACATGATCAGTGCATGCTCAGTCACGATATCAGTGCCTGCTCAGCCACGTGATCACTGACGGCACAGTCACGTGATCAGCGCCTCTCAGTCACGTGATCACCGTATGATAAACACGTGATCAGTGAACGACCAGCCAGGTGATCACTGCATGCGCGGTCAGGTGGTCAGTTCCTGATCAGCCACCTGATCAGTGCGTGCACAGTCCCCTGATCAGCGCCTGTCAGTCACTGATCACTGCCTGATAAACCCGTGATCAGTGCCCGAACAGCCACGTCATCAGTGCATGCGCAGTCACGTGATCAGTGCATGATAGCCACGTGATCAGTGCGTGCACAGTCCCATGATCAGCGCCTGTCAGTCACTGATCATTGCCTGAGAAACACGTGATCAGTGCATGATGAGCCATGTGATCAGTGCCCGATCAGCCACGTCATCAGTGCATGCGCAGTCACGTCATCAGTGCATGATAGCCACGTGATCAGTGCCTGCTCAGTCACGTGATCTGGACTTGATCAGCCACGTGATCAGTGCCTGCAGAGTCACGTGATCAGGGCCTGCTGAGCTGCGTGATTCCTGCCGGCTCATCTGCATGACAATTGCCATCTGAGCTGCGTGATTCCTGTCGGCTCATCTGCTTGACAATTGCCAGCTGAGCTGCGTGATTCCTGCCTGGTCACGTGCTTGATTATTGCCAGTTGAGCAGCATGATTCGTCACTGCTGAGCTCCATGCTTATTGCCTGCTGATTGCGTGGTTCGTGTCTGCTCAGCTCTTTGAGTATTGCCTCCTGAGGTCCCTGTTCGGTCGCCACCTGCCGGGGACCAGCCCCAACTGATCCAGGGTATTCGAAGGAGAGATGGCCTAGGCGACTATTTATATGCTAATCAGAGATGTCAAGAATAATAGTATGAGGAGAGCTCAGTAGGAAAATTCGGTGGAGAAAAGAGACTGAGGAGCTTGGTTTACGCGGAAGACCAATCAAACTTCAAGACAAGAAGTTTGCACCACTTACGTAGGCCGCAGGCGCCCTCTCGAATGGCGAAAGGTGCCTCAGCCTAGACACCTTCTCGAGTGGGTCTTAGCAGCCCAGGCATAATTAGGAAGCGTGGTGGGTTCCGCGCTCCAGATGGAGACTCAGCTGGAAGTTAAAGGGAAGAATGACAAGGAACTTTATGAATTGGAGCTGTAAGTTACCTCTTTGACAGAGAGAGCGAGATGGTGGTGGGGGACAGCCCCCAGTGAAATCAGAGGTGAGAGCACAAAGCAATACAGTAGGCAGACTCCGGTTTTTTTGGGGGAGATGCTCGAGAATATCCGGGTGGACTCCTGAGGCTCGATCCCGCATTTGCGTATGCCGAGCCTCCTTCCTCATGACCTTTGTCCAGAGTGGAATGCCTCCCCGGCTCCCGGCACATGATCAGTGCATGCTCAGTCACGATATCAGTGCCTGCTCAGCCACGTGATCACTGACGGCACAGTCACGTGATCAGCGCCTCTCAGTCACGTGATCACCGTATGATAAACACGTGATCAGTGAACGACCAGCCAGGTGATCACTGCATGCGCGGTCAGGTGGTCAGTTCCTGATCAGCCACCTGATCAGTGCGTGCACAGTCCCCTGATCAGCGCCTGTCAGTCACTGATCACTGCCTGATAAACCCGTGATCAGTGCCCGAACAGCCACGTCATCAGTGCATGCGCAGTCACGTGATCAGTGCATGATAGCCACGTGATCAGTGCGTGCACAGTCCCATGATCAGCGCCTGTCAGTCACTGATCATTGCCTGATAAACACGTGATCAGTGCATGATGAGCCATGTGATCAGTGCCCGATCAGCCACGTCATCAGTGCATGCGCAGTCACGTCATCAGTGCATGATAGCCACGTGATCAGTGCCTGCTCAGTCACGTGATCTGGACTTGATCAGCCACGTGATCAGTGCCTGCAGAGTCACGTGATCAGGGCCTGCTGAGCTGCGTGATTCCTGCCGGCTCATCTGCATGACAATTGCCATCTGAGCTGCGTGATTCCTGTCGGCTCATCTGCTTGACAATTGCCAGCTGAGCTGCGTGATTCCTGCCTGGTCACGTGCTTGATTATTGCCAGTTGAGCAGCATGATTCGTCACTGCTGAGCTCCATGCTTATTGCCTGCTGATTGCGTGGTTCGTGTCTGCTCAGCTCTTTGAGTATTGCCTCCTGAGGTCCCTGTTCGGTCGCCACCTGCCGGGGACCAGCCCCAACTGATCCAGGGTATTCGAAGGAGAGATGGCCTAGGCGACTATTTATATGCTAATCAGAGATGTCAAGAATAATAGTATGAGGAGAGCTCAGTAGGAAAATTCGGTGGAGAAAAGAGACTGAGGAGCTTGGTTTACGCGGAAGACCAATCAAACTTCAAGACAAGAAGTTTGCACCACTTACGTAGGCCGCAGGCGCCCTCTCGAATGGCGAAAGGTGCCTCAGCCTAGACACCTTCTCGAGTGGGTCTTAGCAGCCCAGGCATAATTAGGAAGCGTGGTGGGTTCCGCGCTCCAGATGGAGACTCAGCTGGAAGTTAAAGGGAAGAATGACAAGGAACTTTATGAATTGGAGCTGTAAGTTACCTCTTTGACAGAGAGAGCGAGATGGTGGTGGGGGACAGCCCCCAGTGAAATCAGAGGTGAGAGCACAAAGCAATACAGTAGGCAGACTCCGGTTTTTGGGGGGAGATGCTCGAGAATATCCGGGTGGACTCCTGAGGCTCGATCCCGCATTTGCGTATGCCGAGCCTCCTTCCTCATGACCTTTGTCCAGAGTGGAATGCCTCCCCGGCTCCCGGCACATGATCAGTGCATGCTCAGTCACGATATCAGTGCCTGCTCAGCCACGTGATCACTGACGGCACAGTCACGTGATCAGCGCCTCTCAGTCACGTGATCACCGTATGATAAACACGTGATCAGTGAACGACCAGCCAGGTGATCACTGCATGCGCGGTCAGGTGGTCAGTTCCTGATCAGCCACCTGATCAGTGCGTGCACAGTCCCCTGATCAGCGCCTGTCAGTCACTGATCACTGCCTGATAAACCCGTGATCAGTGCCCGAACAGCCACGTCATCAGTGCATGCGCAGTCACGTGATCAGTGCATGATAGCCACGTGATCAGTGCGTGCACAGTCCCATGATCAGCGCCTGTCAGTCACTGATCATTGCCTGAGAAACACGTGATCAGTGCATGATGAGCCATGTGATCAGTGCCCGATCAGCCACGTCATCAGTGCATGCGCAGTCACGTCATCAGTGCATGATAGCCACGTGATCAGTGCCTGCTCAGTCACGTGATCTGGACTTGATCAGCCACGTGATCAGTGCCTGCAGAGTCACGTGATCAGGGCCTGCTGAGCTGCGTGATTCCTGCCGGCTCATCTGCATGACAATTGCCATCTGAGCTGCGTGATTCCTGTCGGCTCATCTGCTTGACAATTGCCAGCTGAGCTGCGTGATTCCTGCCTGGTCACGTGCTTGATTATTGCCAGTTGAGCAGCATGATTCGTCACTGCTGAGCTCCATGCTTATTGCCTGCTGATTGCGTGGTTCGTGTCTGCTCAGCTCTTTGAGTATTGCCTCCTGAGGTCCCTGTTCGGTCGCCACCTGCCGGGGACCAGCCCCAACTGATCCAGGGTATTCGAAGGAGAGATGGCCTAGGCGACTATTTATATGCTAATCAGAGATGTCAAGAATAATAGTATGAGGAGAGCTCAGTAGGAAAATTCGGTGGAGAAAAGAGACTGAGGAGCTTGGTTTACGCGGAAGACCAATCAAACTTCAAGACAAGAAGTTTGCACCACTTACGTAGGCCGCAGGCGCCCTCTCGAATGGCGAAAGGTGCCTCAGCCTAGACACCTTCTCGAGTGGGTCTTAGCAGCCCAGGCATAATTAGGAAGCGTGGTGGGTTCCGCGCTCCAGATGGAGACTCAGCTGGAAGTTAAAGGGAAGAATGACAAGGAACTTTATGAATTGGAGCTGTAAGTTACCTCTTTGACAGAGAGAGCGAGATGGTGGTGGGGGACAGCCCCCAGTGAAATCAGAGGTGAGAGCACAAAGCAATACAGTAGGCAGACTCCGGTTTTTTTGGGGGGAGATGCTCGAGAATATCCGGGTGGACTCCTGAGGCTCGATCCCGCATTTGCGTATGCCGAGCCTCCTTCCTCATGACCTTTGTCCAGAGTGGAATGCCTCCCCGGCTCCCGGCACATGATCAGTGCATGCTCAGTCACGATATCAGTGCCTGCTCAGCCACGTGATCACTGACGGCACAGTCACGTGATCAGCGCCTCTCAGTCACGTGATCACCGTATGATAAACACGTGATCAGTGAACGACCAGCCAGGTGATCACTGCATGCGCGGTCAGGTGGTCAGTTCCTGATCAGCCACCTGATCAGTGCGTGCACAGTCCCCTGATCAGCGCCTGTCAGTCACTGATCACTGCCTGATAAACCCGTGATCAGTGCCCGAACAGCCACGTCATCAGTGCATGCGCAGTCACGTGATCAGTGCATGATAGCCACGTGATCAGTGCGTGCACAGTCCCATGATCAGCGCCTGTCAGTCACTGATCATTGCCTGAGAAACACGTGATCAGTGCATGATGAGCCATGTGATCAGTGCCCGATCAGCCACGTCATCAGTGCATGCGCAGTCACGTCATCAGTGCATGATAGCCACGTGATCAGTGCCTGCTCAGTCACGTGATCTGGACTTGATCAGCCACGTGATCAGTGCCTGCAGAGTCACGTGATCAGGGCCTGCTGAGCTGCGTGATTCCTGCCGGCTCATCTGCATGACAATTGCCATCTGAGCTGCGTGATTCCTGTCGGCTCATCTGCTTGACAATTGCCAGCTGAGCTGCGTGATTCCTGCCTGGTCACGTGCTTGATTATTGCCAGTTGAGCAGCATGATTCGTCACTGCTGAGCTCCATGCTTATTGCCTGCTGATTGCGTGGTTCGTGTCTGCTCAGCTCTTTGAGTATTGCCTCCTGAGGTCCCTGTTCGGTCGCCACCTGCCGGGGACCAGCCCCAACTGATCCAGGGTATTCGAAGGAGAGATGGCCTAGGCGACTATTTATATGCTAATCAGAGATGTCAAGAATAATAGTATGAGGAGAGCTCAGTAGGAAAATTCGGTGGAGAAAAGAGACTGAGGAGCTTGGTTTACGCGGAAGACCAATCAAACTTCAAGACAAGAAGTTTGCACCACTTACGTAGGCCGCAGGCGCCCTCTCGAATGGCGAAAGGTGCCTCACCCTAGACACCTTCTCGAGTGGGTCTTAGCAGCCCAGGCATAATTAGGAAGCGTGGTGGGTTCCGCGCTCCAGATGGAGACTCAGCTGGAAGTTAAAGGGAAGAATGACAAGGAACTTTATGAATTGGAGCTGTAAGTTACCTCTTTGACAGAGAGAGCGAGATGGTGGTGGGGGACAGCCCCCAGTGAAATCAGAGGTGAGAGCACAAAGCAATACAGTAGGCAGACTCCGGTTTTTTTGGGGGAGATGCTCGAGAATATCCGGGTGGACTCCTGAGGCTCGATCCCGCATTTGCGTATGCCGAGCCTCCTTCCTCATGACCTTTGTCCAGAGTGGAATGCCTCCCCGGCTCCCGGCACATGATCAGTGCATGCTCAGTCACGATATCAGTGCCTGCTCAGCCACGTGATCACTGACGGCACAGTCACGTGATCAGCGCCTCTCAGTCACGTGATCACCGTATGATAAACACGTGATCAGTGAACGACCAGCCAGGTGATCACTGCATGCGCGGTCAGGTGGTCAGTTCCTGATCAGCCACCTGATCAGTGCGTGCACAGTCCCCTGATCAGCGCCTGTCAGTCACTGATCACTGCCTGATAAACCCGTGATCAGTGCCCGAACAGCCACGTCATCAGTGCATGCGCAGTCACGTGATCAGTGCATGATAGCCACGTGATCAGTGCGTGCACAGTCCCATGATCAGCGCCTGTCAGTCACTGATCATTGCCTGAGAAACACGTGATCAGTGCATGATGAGCCATGTGATCAGTGCCCGATCAGCCACGTCATCAGTGCATGCGCAGTCACGTCATCAGTGCATGATAGCCACGTGATCAGTGCCTGCTCAGTCACGTGATCTGGACTTGATCAGCCACGTGATCAGTGCCTGCAGAGTCACGTGATCAGGGCCTGCTGAGCTGCGTGATTCCTGCCGGCTCATCTGCATGACAATTGCCATCTGAGCTGCGTGATTCCTGTCGGCTCATCTGCTTGACAATTGCCAGCTGAGCTGCGTGATTCCTGCCTGGTCACGTGCTTGATTATTGCCAGTTGAGCAGCATGATTCGTCACTGCTGAGCTCCATGCTTATTGCCTGCTGATTGCGTGGTTCGTGTCTGCTCAGCTCTTTGAGTATTGCCTCCTGAGGTCCCTGTTCGGTCGCCACCTGCCGGGGACCAGCCCCAACTGATCCAGGGTATTCGAAGGAGAGATGGCCTAGGCGACTATTTATATGCTAATCAGAGATGTCAAGAATAATAGTATGAGGAGAGCTCAGTAGGAAAATTCGGTGGAGAAAAGAGACTGAGGAGCTTGGTTTACGCGGAAGACCAATCAAACTTCAAGACAAGAAGTTTGCACCACTTACGTAGGCCGCAGGCGCCCTCTCGAATGGCGAAAGGTGCCTCAGCCTAGACACCTTCTCGAGTGGGTCTTAGCAGCCCAGGCATAATTAGGAAGCGTGGTGGGTTCCGCGCTCCAGATGGAGACTCAGCTGGAAGTTAAAGGGAAGAATGACAAGGAACTTTATGAATTGGAGCTGTAAGTTACCTCTTTGACAGAGAGAGCGAGATGGTGGTGGGGGACAGCCCCCAGTGAAATCAGAGGTGAGAGCACAAAGCAATACAGTAGGCAGACTCCGGTTTTTTGGGGGAGATGCTCGAGAATATCCGGGTGGACTCCTGAGGCTCGATCCCGCATTTGCGTATGCCGAGCCTCCTTCCTCATGACCTTTGTCCAGAGTGGAATGCCTCCCCGGCTCCCGGCACATGATCAGTGCATGCTCAGTCACGATATCAGTGCCTGCTCAGCCACGTGATCACTGACGGCACAGTCACGTGATCAGCGCCTCTCAGTCACGTGATCACCGTATGATAAACACGTGATCAGTGAACGACCAGCCAGGTGATCACTGCATGCGCGGTCAGGTGGTCAGTTCCTGATCAGCCACCTGATCAGTGCGTGCACAGTCCCCTGATCAGCGCCTGTCAGTCACTGATCACTGCCTGATAAACCGTGATCAGTGCCCGAACAGCCACGTCATCAGTGCATGCGCAGTCACGTGATCAGTGCATGATAGCCACGTGATCAGTGCGTGCACAGTCCCATGATCAGCGCCTGTCAGTCACTGATCATTGCCTGAGAAACACGTGATCAGTGCATGATGAGCCATGTGATCAGTGCCCGATCAGCCACGTCATCAGTGCATGCGCAGTCACGTCATCAGTGCATGATAGCCACGTGATCAGTGCCTGCTCAGTCACGTGATCTGGACTTGATCAGCCACGTGATCAGTGCCTGCAGAGTCACGTGATCAGGGCCTGCTGAGCTGCGTGATTCCTGCCGGCTCATCTGCATGACAATTGCCATCTGAGCTGCGTGATTCCTGTCGGCTCATCTGCTTGACAATTGCCAGCTGAGCTGCGTGATTCCTGCCTGGTCACGTGCTTGATTATTGCCAGTTGAGCAGCATGATTCGTCACTGCTGAGCTCCATGCTTATTGCCTGCTGATTGCGTGGTTCGTGTCTGCTCAGCTCTTTGAGTATTGCCTCCTGAGGTCCCTGTTCGGTCGCCACCTGCCGGGGACCAGCCCCAACTGATCCAGGGTATTCGAAGGAGAGATGGCCTAGGCGACTATTTATATGCTAATCAGAGATGTCAAGAATAATAGTATGAGGAGAGCTCAGTAGGAAAATTCGGTGGAGAAAAGAGACTGAGGAGCTTGGTTTACGCGGAAGACCAATCAAACTTCAAGACAAGAAGTTTGCACCACTTACGTAGGCCGCAGGCGCCCTCTCGAATGGCGAAAGGTGCCTCAGCCTAGACACCTTCTCGAGTGGGTCTTAGCAGCCCAGGCATAATTAGGAAGCGTGGTGGGTTCCGCGCTCCAGATGGAGACTCAGCTGGAAGTTAAAGGGAAGAATGACAAGGAACTTTATGAATTGGAGCTGTAAGTTACCTCTTTGACAGAGAGAGCGAGATGGTGGTGGGGGACAGCCCCCAGTGAAATCAGAGGTGAGAGCACAAAGCAATACAGTAGGCAGACTCCGGTTTTTTTGGGGGGGAGATGCTCGAGAATATCCGGGTGGACTCCTGAGGCTCGATCCCGCATTTGCGTATGCCGAGCCTCCTTCCTCATGACCTTTGTCCAGAGTGGAATGCCTCCCCGGCTCCCGGCACATGATCAGTGCATGCTCAGTCACGATATCAGTGCCTGCTCAGCCACGTGATCACTGACGGCACAGTCACGTGATCAGCGCCTCTCAGTCACGTGATCACCGTATGATAAACACGTGATCAGTGAACGACCAGCCAGGTGATCACTGCATGCGCGGTCAGGTGGTCAGTTCCTGATCAGCCACCTGATCAGTGCGTGCACAGTCCCCTGATCAGCGCCTGTCAGTCACTGATCACTGCCTGATAAACCGTGATCAGTGCCCGAACAGCCACGTCATCAGTGCATGCGCAGTCACGTGATCAGTGCATGATAGCCACGTGATCAGTGCGTGCACAGTCCCATGATCAGCGCCTGTCAGTCACTGATCATTGCCTGAGAAACACGTGATCAGTGCATGATGAGCCATGTGATCAGTGCCCGATCAGCCACGTCATCAGTGCATGCGCAGTCACGTCATCAGTGCATGATAGCCACGTGATCAGTGCCTGCTCAGTCACGTGATCTGGACTTGATCAGCCACGTGATCAGTGCCTGCAGAGTCACGTGATCAGGGCCTGCTGAGCTGCGTGATTCCTGCCGGCTCATCTGCATGACAATTGCCATCTGAGCTGCGTGATTCCTGTCGGCTCATCTGCTTGACAATTGCCAGCTGAGCTGCGTGATTCCTGCCTGGTCACGTGCTTGATTATTGCCAGTTGAGCAGCATGATTCGTCACTGCTGAGCTCCATGCTTATTGCCTGCTGATTGCGTGGTTCGTGTCTGCTCAGCTCTTTGAGTATTGCCTCTTGAGGTCCCTGTTCGGTCGCCACCTGCCGGGGACCAGCCCCAACTGATCCAGGGTATTCGAAGGAGAGATGGCCTAGGCGACTATTTATATGCTAATCATAGATGTCAAGAATAATAGTATGAGGAGAGCTCAGTAGGAAAATTCGGTGGAGAAAAGAGACTGAGAGCTTGGTTTACGCGGAAGACCAATCAAACTTCAAGACAAGAAGTTTGCACCACTTACGTAGGCCGCAGGCGCCCTCTCGAATGGCGAAAGGTGCCTCAGCCTAGACACCTTCTCGAGTGGGTCTTAGCAGCCCAGGCATAATTAGGAAGCGTGGTGGGTTCCGCGCTCCAGATGGAGACTCAGCTGGAAGTTAAAGGGAAGAATGACAAGGAACTTTATGAATTGGAGCTGTAAGTTACCTCTTTGACAGAGAGAGCGAGATGGTGTTGGGGGACAACCCCCAGTGAAATCAGAGGTGAGAGCACAAAGCAATACAGTAGGCAGACTCCGGTTTTTTTGGGGGGGATGCTCGAGAATATCCGGGTGGACTCCTGAGGCTCGATCCCGCATTTGCGTATGCCGAGCCTCCTTCCTCATGACCTTTGTCCAGAGTGGAATGCCTCCCCGGCTCCCGGCACATGATCAGTGCATGCTCAGTCACGATATCAGTGCCTGCTCAGCCACGTCATCACTGACGGCACAGTCACGTGATCAGCGCCTCTCAGTCACGTGATCACCGTATGATAAACACGTGATCAGTGAACGACCAGCCAGGTGATCACTGCATACGCGGTCAGGTGGTCAGTTTCTGATCAGTCACCTGATCAGTGTGTGCACAGTCCCCTGATCAGCGCCTGTCAGTCACTGATCACTGCCTGATAAACCCGTGATCAGTGCACGAACAGCCACGTCATCAGTGCATGCGCAGTCACGTGATCAGTGCATGATAGCCACGTGATCAGTGCGTGCACAGTCCCATGATCAGCGCCTGTCAGTCACTGATCATTGCCTGAGAAACACGTGATCAGTGCATGATGAGCCATGTGATCAGTGCCCGATCAGCCACGTCATCAGTGCATGGGCAGTCACGTCATCAGTGCATGATAGCCACGTGATCAGTGCCTGCTCAGTCACGTGATCTGGACTTGATCAGCCACGTGATCAGTGCCTGCAGAGTCACGTGATCAGGGCCTGCTGAGCTGCGTGATTCCTGCCGGCTCATCTGCATGACAATTGCCATCTGAGCTGCGTGATTCCTGTCGGCTCATCTGCTTGACAATTGCCAGCTGAGCTGCGTGATTCCTGCCTGGTCACGTGCTTGATTATTGCCAGTTGAGCAGCATGATTCGTCACTGCTGAGCTCCATGCTTATTGCCTGCTGATTGCGTGGTTCGTGTCTGCTCAGCTCTTTGAGTATTGCCTCTTGAGGTCCCTGTTCGGTCGCCACCTGCCGGGGACCAGCCCCAACTGATCCAGGGTATTCGAAGGAGAGATGGCCTAGGCGACTATTTATATGCTAATCAGAGATGTCAAGAATAATAGTATGAGGAGAGCTCAGTAGGAAAATTCGGTGGAGAAAAGAGACTGAGGAGCTTGGTTTACGCGGAAGACCAATCAAACTTCAAGACAAGAAGTTTGCACCACTTACGTAGGCCGCAGGCGCCCTCTCGAATGGCGAAAGGTGCCTCAGCCTAGACACCTTCTCGAGTGGGTCTTAGCAGCCCAGGCATAATTAGGAAGCGTGGTGGGTTCCGCGCTCCAGATGGAGACTCAGCTGGAAGTTAAAGGGAAGAATGACAAGGAACTTTATGAATTGGAGCTGTAAGTTACCTCTTTGACAGAGAGAGCGAGATGGTGGTGGGGGACAGCCCCCAGTGAAATCAGAGGTGAGAGCACAAAGCAATACAGTAGGCAGACTCCGGTTTTTTTGGGGGGAGATGCTCGAGAATATCCGGGTGGACTCCTGAGGCTCGATCCCGCATTTGCGTATGCCGAGCCTCCTTCCTCATGACCTTTGTCCAGAGTGGAATGCCTCCCCGGCTCCCGGCACATGATCAGTGCATGCTCAGTCACGATATCAGTGCCTGCTCAGCCACGTGATCACTGACGGCACAGTCACGTGATCAGCGCCTCTCAGTCACGTGATCACCGTATGATAAACACGTGATCAGTGAACGACCAGCCAGGTGATCACTGCATGCGCGGTCAGGTGGTCAGTTCCTGATCAGCCACCTGATCAGTGCGTGCACAGTCCCCTGATCAGCGCCTGTCAGTCACTGATCACTGCCTGATAAACCCGTGATCAGTGCCCGAACAGCCACGTCATCAGTGCATGCGCAGTCACGTGATCAGTGCATGATAGCCACGTGATCAGTGCGTGCACAGTCCCATGATCAGCGCCTGTCAGTCACTGATCATTGCCTGAGAAACACGTGATCAGTGCATGATGAGCCATGTGATCAGTGCCCGATCAGCCACGTCATCAGTGCATGCGCAGTCACGTCATCAGTGCATGATAGCCACGTGATCAGTGCCTGCTCAGTCACGTGATCTGGACTTGATCAGCCACGTGATCAGTGCCTGCAGAGTCACGTGATCAGGGCCTGCTGAGCTGCGTGATTCCTGCCGGCTCATCTGCATGACAATTGCCATCTGAGCTGCGTGATTCCTGTCGGCTCATCTGCTTGACAATTGCCAGCTGAGCTGCGTGATTCCTGCCTGGTCACGTGCTTGATTATTGCCAGTTGAGCAGCATGATTCGTCACTGCTGAGCTCCATGCTTATTGCCTGCTGATTGCGTGGTTCGTGTCTGCTCAGCTCTTTGAGTATTGCCTCCTGAGGTCCCTGTTCGGTCGCCACCTGCCGGGGACCAGCCCCAACTGATCCAGGGTATTCGAAGGAGAGATGGCCTAGGCGACTATTTATATGCTAATCAGAGATGTCAAGAATAATAGTATGAGGAGAGCTCAGTAGGAAAATTCGGTGGAGAAAAGAGACTGAGGAGCTTGGTTTACGCGGAAGACCAATCAAACTTCAAGACAAGAAGTTTGCACCACTTACGTAGGCCGCAGGCGCCCTCTCGAATGGCGAAAGGTGCCTCAGCCTAGACACCTTCTCGAGTGGGTCTTAGCAGCCCAGGCATAATTAGGAAGCGTGGTGGGTTCCGCGCTCCAGATGGAGACTCAGCTGGAAGTTAAAGGGAAGAATGACAAGGAACTTTATGAATTGGAGCTGTAAGTTACCTCTTTGACAGAGAGAGCGAGATGGTGGTGGGGGACAGCCCCCAGTGAAATCAGAGGTGAGAGCACAAAGCAATACAGTAGGCAGACTCCGGTTTTTTTGGGGGGAGATGCTCGAGAATATCCGGGTGGACTCCTGAGGCTCGATCCCGCATTTGCGTATGCCGAGCCTCCTTCCTCATGACCTTTGTCCAGAGTGGAATGCCTCCCCGGCTCCCGGCACATGATCAGTGCATGCTCAGTCACGATATCAGTGCCTGCTCAGCCACGTGATCACTGACGGCACAGTCACGTGATCAGCGCCTCTCAGTCACGTGATCACCGTATGATAAACACGTGATCAGTGAACGACCAGCCAGGTGATCACTGCATGCGCGGTCAGGTGGTCAGTTCCTGATCAGCCACCTGATCAGTGCGTGCACAGTCCCCTGATCAGCGCCTGTCAGTCACTGATCACTGCCTGATAAACCGTGATCAGTGCCCGAACAGCCACGTCATCAGTGCATGCGCAGTCACGTGATCAGTGCATGATAGCCACGTGATCAGTGCGTGCACAGTCCCATGATCAGCGCCTGTCAGTCACTGATCATTGCCTGAGAAACACGTGATCAGTGCATGATGAGCCATGTGATCAGTGCCCGATCAGCCACGTCATCAGTGCATGCGCAGTCACGTCATCAGTGCATGATAGCCACGTGATCAGTGCCTGCTCAGTCACGTGATCTGGACTTGATCAGCCACGTGATCAGTGCCTGCAGAGTCACGTGATCAGGGCCTGCTGAGCTGCGTGATTCCTGCCGGCTCATCTGCATGACAATTGCCATCTGAGCTGCGTGATTCCTGTCGGCTCATCTGCTTGACAATTGCCAGCTGAGCTGCGTGATTCCTGCCTGGTCACGTGCTTGATTATTGCCAGTTGAGCAGCATGATTCGTCACTGCTGAGCTCCATGCTTATTGCCTGCTGATTGCGTGGTTCGTGTCTGCTCAGCTCTTTGAGTATTGCCTCCTGAGGTCCCTGTTCGGTCGCCACCTGCCGGGGACCAGCCCCAACTGATCCAGGGTATTCGAAGGAGAGATGGCCTAGGCGACTATTTATATGCTAATCAGAGATGTCAAGAATAATAGTATGAGGAGAGCTCAGTAGGAAAATTCGGTGGAGAAAAGAGACTGAGGAGCTTGGTTTACGCGGAAGACCAATCAAACTTCAAGACAAGAAGTTTGCACCACTTACGTAGGCCGCAGGCGCCCTCTCGAATGGCGAAAGGTGCCTCAGCCTAGACACCTTCTCGAGTGGGTCTTAGCAGCCCAGGCATAATTAGGAAGCGTGGTGGGTTCCGCGCTCCAGATGGAGACTCAGCTGGAAGTTAAAGGGAAGAATGACAAGGAACTTTATGAATTGGAGCTGTAAGTTACCTCTTTGACAGAGAGAGCGAGATGGTGGTGGGGGACAGCCCCCAGTGAAATCAGAGGTGAGAGCACAAAGCAATACAGTAGGCAGACTCCGGTTTTTTTGGGGGAGATGCTCGAGAATATCCGGGTGGACTCCTGAGGCTCGATCCCGCATTTGCGTATGCCGAGCCTCCTTCCTCATGACCTTTGTCCAGAGTGGAATGCCTCCCCGGCTCCCGGCACATGATCAGTGCATGCTCAGTCACGATATCAGTGCCTGCTCAGCCACGTGATCACTGACGGCACAGTCACGTGATCAGCGCCTCTCAGTCACGTGATCACCGTATGATAAACACGTGATCAGTGAACGACCAGCCAGGTGATCACTGCATGCGCGGTCAGGTGGTCAGTTCCTGATCAGCCACCTGATCAGTGCGTGCACAGTCCCCTGATCAGCGCCTGTCAGTCACTGATCACTGCCTGATAAACCCGTGATCAGTGCCCGAACAGCCACGTCATCAGTGCATGCGCAGTCACGTGATCAGTGCATGATAGCCACGTGATCAGTGCGTGCACAGTCCCATGATCAGCGCCTGTCAGTCACTGATCATTGCCTGAGAAACACGTGATCAGTGCATGATGAGCCATGTGATCAGTGCCCGATCAGCCACGTCATCAGTGCATGCACGTCATCAGTGCATGATAGCCACGTGATCAGTGCCTGCTCAGTCACGTGATCTGGACTTGATCAGCCACGTGATCAGTGCCTGCAGAGTCACGTGATCAGGGCCTGCTGAGCTGCGTGATTCCTGCCGGCTCATCTGCATGACAATTGCCATCTGAGCTGCGTGATTCCTGTCGGCTCATCTGCTTGACAATTGCCAGCTGAGCTGCGTGATTCCTGCCTGGTCACGTGCTTGATTATTGCCAGTTGAGCAGCATGATTCGTCACTGCTGAGCTCCATGCTTATTGCCTGCTGATTGCGTGGTTCGTGTCTGCTCAGCTCTTTGAGTATTGCCTCCTGAGGTCCCTGTTCGGTCGCCACCTGCCGGGGACCAGCCCCAACTGATCCAGGGTATTCGAAGGAGAGATGGCCTAGGCGACTATTTATATGCTAATCAGAGATGTCAAGAATAATAGTATGAGGAGAGCTCAGTAGGAAAATTCGGTGGAGAAAAGAGACTGAGGAGCTTGGTTTACGCGGAAGACCAATCAAACTTCAAGACAAGAAGTTTGCACCACTTACGTAGGCCGCAGGCGCCCTCTCGAATGGCGAAAGGTGCCTCAGCCTAGACACCTTCTCGAGTGGGTCTTAGCAGCCCAGGCATAATTAGGAAGCGTGGTGGGTTCCGCGCTCCAGATGGAGACTCAGCTGGAAGTTAAAGGGAAGAATGACAAGGAACTTTATGAATTGGAGCTGTAAGTTACCTCTTTGACAGAGAGAGCGAGATGGTGGTGGGGGACAGCCCCCAGTGAAATCAGAGGTGAGAGCACAAAGCAATACAGTAGGCAGACTCCGGTTTTTTTGGGGGGAGATGCTCGAGAATATCCGGGTGGACTCCTGAGGCTCGATCCCGCATTTGCGTATGCCGAGCCTCCTTCCTCATGACCTTTGTCCAGAGTGGAATGCCTCCCCGGCTCCCGGCACATGATCAGTGCATGCTCAGTCACGATATCAGTGCCTGCTCAGCCACGTGATCACTGACGGCACAGTCACGTGATCAGCGCCTCTCAGTCACGTGATCACCGTATGATAAACACGTGATCAGTGAACGACCAGCCAGGTGATCACTGCATGCGCGGTCAGGTGGTCAGTTCCTGATCAGCCACCTGATCAGTGCGTGCACAGTCCCCTGATCAGCGCCTGTCAGTCACTGATCACTGCCTGATAAACCCGTGATCAGTGCCCGAACAGCCACGTCATCAGTGCATGCGCAGTCACGTGATCAGTGCATGATAGCCACGTGATCAGTGCGTGCACAGTCCCATGATCAGCGCCTGTCAGTCACTGATCATTGCCTGAGAAACACGTGATCAGTGCATGATGAGCCATGTGATCAGTGCCCGATCAGCCACGTCATCAGTGCATGCGCAGTCACGTCATCAGTGCATGATAGCCACGTGATCAGTGCCTGCTCAGTCACGTGATCTGGACTTGATCAGCCACGTGATCAGTGCCTGCAGAGTCACGTGATCAGGGCCTGCTGAGCTGCGTGATTCCTGCCGGCTCATCTGCATGACAATTGCCATCTGAGCTGCGTGATTCCTGTCGGCTCATCTGCTTGACAATTGCCAGCTGAGCTGCGTGATTCCTGCCTGGTCACGTGCTTGATTATTGCCAGTTGAGCAGCATGATTCGTCACTGCTGAGCTCCATGCTTATTGCCTGCTGATTGCGTGGTTCGTGTCTGCTCAGCTCTTTGAGTATTGCCTCCTGAGGTCCCTGTTCGGTCGCCACCTGCCGGGGACCAGCCCCAACTGATCCAGGGTATTCGAAGGAGAGATGGCCTAGGCGACTATTTATATGCTAATCAGAGATGTCAAGAATAATAGTATGAGGAGAGCTCAGTAGGAAAATTCGGTGGAGAAAAGAGACTGAGGAGCTTGGTTTACGCGGAAGACCAATCAAACTTCAAGACAAGAAGTTTGCACCACTTACGTAGGCCGCAGGCGCCCTCTCGAATGGCGAAAGGTGCCTCAGCCTAGACACCTTCTCGAGTGGGTCTTAGCAGCCCAGGCATAATTAGGAAGCGTGGTGGGTTCCGCGCTCCAGATGGAGACTCAGCTGGAAGTTAAAGGGAAGAATGACAAGGAACTTTATGAATTGGAGCTGTAAGTTACCTCTTTGACAGAGAGAGCGAGATGGTGGTGGGGGACAGCCCCCAGTGAAATCAGAGGTGAGAGCACAAAGCAATACAGTAGGCAGACTCCGGTTTTTTTGGGGGAGATGCTCGAGAATATCCGGGTGGACTCCTGAGGCTCGATCCCGCATTTGCGTATGCCGAGCCTCCTTCCTCATGACCTTTGTCCAGAGTGGAATGCCTCCCCGGCTCCCGGCACATGATCAGTGCATGCTCAGTCACGATATCAGTGCCTGCTCAGCCACGTGATCACTGACGGCACAGTCACGTGATCAGCGCCTCTCAGTCACGTGATCACCGTATGATAAACACGTGATCAGTGAACGACCAGCCAGGTGATCACTGCATGCGCGGTCAGGTGGTCAGTTCCTGATCAGCCACCTGATCAGTGCGTGCACAGTCCCCTGATCAGCGCCTGTCAGTCACTGATCACTGCCTGATAAACCCGTGATCAGTGCCCGAACAGCCACGTCATCAGTGCATGCGCAGTCACGTGATCAGTGCATGATAGCCACGTGATCAGTGCGTGCACAGTCCCATGATCAGCGCCTGTCAGTCACTGATCATTGCCTGAGAAACACGTGATCAGTGCATGATGAGCCATGTGATCAGTGCCCGATCAGCCACGTCATCAGTGCATGCGCAGTCACGTCATCAGTGCATGATAGCCACGTGATCAGTGCCTGCTCAGTCACGTGATCTGGACTTGATCAGCCACGTGATCAGTGCCTGCAGAGTCACGTGATCAGGGCCTGCTGAGCTGCGTGATTCCTGCCGGCTCATCTGCATGACAATTGCCATCTGAGCTGCGTGATTCCTGTCGGCTCATCTGCTTGACAATTGCCAGCTGAGCTGCGTGATTCCTGCCTGGTCACGTGCTTGATTATTGCCAGTTGAGCAGCATGATTCGTCACTGCTGAGCTCCATGCTTATTGCCTGCTGATTGCGTGGTTCGTGTCTGCTCAGCTCTTTGAGTATTGCCTCCTGAGGTCCCTGTTCGGTCGCCACCTGCCGGGGACCAGCCCCAACTGATCCAGGGTATTCGAAGGAGAGATGGCCTAGGCGACTATTTATATGCTAATCAGAGATGTCAAGAATAATAGTATGAGGAGAGCTCAGTAGGAAAATTCGGTGGAGAAAAGAGACTGAGGAGCTTGGTTTACGCGGAAGACCAATCAAACTTCAAGACAAGAAGTTTGCACCACTTACGTAGGCCGCAGGCGCCCTCTCGAATGGCGAAAGGTGCCTCACCCTAGACACCTTCTCGAGTGGGTCTTAGCAGCCCAGGCATAATTAGGAAGCGTGGTGGGTTCCGCGCTCCAGATGGAGACTCAGCTGGAAGTTAAAGGGAAGAATGACAAGGAACTTTATGAATTGGAGCTGTAAGTTACCTCTTTGACAGAGAGAGCGAGATGGTGGTGGGGGACAGCCCCCAGTGAAATCAGAGGTGAGAGCACAAAGCAATACAGTAGGCAGACTCCGGTTTTTTTGGGGGGAGATGCTCGAGAATATCCGGGTGGACTCCTGAGGCTCGATCCCGCATTTGCGTATGCCGAGCCTCCTTCCTCATGACCTTTGTCCAGAGTGGAATGCCTCCCCGGCTCCCGGCACATGATCAGTGCATGCTCAGTCACGATATCAGTGCCTGCTCAGCCACGTGATCACTGACGGCACAGTCACGTGATCAGCGCCTCTCAGTCACGTGATCACCGTATGATAAACACATGATCAGTGAACGACCAGCCAGGTGATCACTGCATGCGCGGTCAGGTGGTCAGTTCCTGATCAGCCACCTGATCAGTGCGTGCACAGTCCCCTGATCAGCGCCTGTCAGTCACTGATCACTGCCTGATAAACCCGTGATCAGTGCCCGAACAGCCACGTCATCAGTGCATGCGCAGTCACGTGATCAGTGCATGATAGCCACGTGATCAGTGCGTGCACAGTCCCATGATCAGCGCCTGTCAGTCACTGATCATTGCCTGAGAAACACGTGATCAGTGCCCGATCAGCCCCGTCATCAGTGCATGCGCAGTCACGTCATCAGTGCATGATAGCCACGTGATCAGTGCCTGCTCAGTCACGTGATCTGGACTTGATCAGCCACGTGATCAGTGCCTGCAGAGTCACGTGATCAGGGCCTGCTGAGCTGCGTGATTCCTGCCGGCTCATCTGCATGACAATTGCCATCTGAGCTGCGTGATTCCTGTCGGCTCATCTGCTTGACAATTGCCAGCTGAGCTGCGTGATTCCTGCCTGGTCACGTGCTTGATTATTGCCAGTTGAGCAGCATGATTCGTCACTGCTGAGCTCCATGCTTATTGCCTGCTGATTGCGTGGTTCGTGTCTGCTCAGCTCTTTGAGTATTGCCTCCTGAGGTCCCTGTTCGGTCGCCACCTGCCGGGGACCAGCCCCAACTGATCCAGGGTATTCGAAGGAGAGATGGCCTAGGCGACTATTTATATGCTAATCAGAGATGTCAAGAATAATAGTATGAGGAGAGCTCAGTAGGAAAATTCGGTGGAGAAAAGAGACTGAGGAGCTTGGTTTACGCGGAAGACCAATCAAACTTCAAGACAAGAAGTTTGCACCACTTACGTAGGCCGCAGGCGCCCTCTCGAATGGCGAAAGGTGCCTCACCCTAGACACCTTCTCGAGTGGGTCTTAGCAGCCCAGGCATAATTAGGAAGCGTGGTGGGTTCCGCGCTCCAGATGGAGACTCAGCTGGAAGTTAAAGGGAAGAATGACAAGGAACTTTATGAATTGGAGCTGTAAGTTACCTCTTTGACAGAGAGAGCGAGATGGTGGTGGGGGACAGCCCCCAGTGAAATCAGAGGTGAGAGCACAAAGCAATACAGTAGGCAGACTCCGGTTTTTTTGGGGGAGATGCTCGAGAATATCCGGGTGGACTCCTGAGGCTCGATCCCGCATTTGCGTATGCCGAGCCTCCTTCCTCATGACCTTTGTCCAGAGTGGAATGCCTCCCCGGCTCCCGGCACATGATCAGTGCATGCTCAGTCACGATATCAGTGCCTGCTCAGCCACGTGATCACTGACGGCACAGTCACGTGATCAGCACCTCTCAGTCACGTGATCACCGTATGATAAACACGTGATCAGTGAACGACCAGCCAGGTGATCACTGCATGCGCGGTCAGGTGGTCAGTTCCTGATCAGCCACCTGATCAGTGCGTGCACAGTCCCCTGATCAGCGCCTGTCAGTCACTGATCACTGCCTGATAAACCCGTGATCAGGGCCCGAACAGCCACGTCATCAGTGCATGCGCAGTCACGTGATCAGTGCATGATAGCCACGTGATCAGTGCGTGCACAGTCCCATGATCAGCGCCTGTCAGTCACTGATCATTGCCTGAGAAACACGTGATCAGTGCCCGATCAGCCACGTCATCAGTGCATGCGCAGTCACGTCATCAGTGCATGATAGCCACGTGATCAGTGCCTGCTCAGTCACGTGATCTGGACTTGATCAGCCACGTGATCAGTGCCTGCAGAGTCACGTGATCAGGGCCTGCTGAGCTGCGTGATTCCTGCCGGCTCATCTGCATGACAATTGCCATCTGAGCTGCGTGATTCCTGTCGGCTCATCTGCTTGACATTTGCCAGCTGAGCTGCGTGATTCCTGCCTGGTCACGTGCTTGATTATTGCCAGTTGAGCAGCATGATTCGTCACTGCTGAGCTCCATGCTTATTGCCTGCTGATTGCGTGGTTCGTGTCTGCTCAGCTCTTTGAGTATTGCCTCCTGAGGTCCCTGTTCGGTCGCCACCTGCCGGGGACCAGCCCCAACTGATCCAGGGTATTCGAAGGAGAGATGGCCTAGGCGACTATTTATATGCTAATCAGAGATGTCAAGAATAATAGTATGAGGAGAGCTCAGTAGGAAAATTCGGTGGAGAAAAGAGACTGAGGAGCTTGGTTTACGCGGAAGACCAATCAAACTTCAAGACAAGAAGTTTGCACCACTTACGTAGGCCGCAGGCGCCCTCTCGAATGGCGAAAGGTGCCTCAGCCTAGACACCTTCTCGAGTGGGTCTTAGCAGCCCAGGCATAATTAGGAAGCGTGGTGGGTTCCGCGCTCCAGATGGAGACTCAGCTGGAAGTTAAAGGGAAGAATGACAAGGAACTTTATGAATTGGAGCTGTAAGTTACCTCTTTGACAGAGAGAGCGAGATGGTGGTGGGGGACAGCCCCCAGTGAAATCAGAGGTGAGAGCACAAAGCAATACAGTAGGCAGACTCCGGTTTTTGGGGGGGAGATGCTCGAGAATATCCGGGTGGACTCCTGAGGCTCGATCCCGCATTTGCGTATGCCGAGCCTCCTTCCTCATGACCTTTGTCCAGAGTGGAATGCCTCCCCGGCTCCCGGCACATGATCAGTGCATGCTCAGTCACGATATCAGTGCCTGCTCAGCCACGTGATCACTGACGGCACAGTCACGTGATCAGCGCCTCTCAGTCACGTGATCACCGTATGATAAACACGTGATCAGTGAACGACCAGCCAGGTGATCACTGCATGCGCGGTCAGGTGGTCAGTTCCTGATCAGCCACCTGATCAGTGCGTGCACAGTCCCCTGATCAGCGCCTGTCAGTCACTGATCACTGCCTGATAAACCCGTGATCAGTGCCCGAACAGCCACGTCATCAGTGCATGCGCAGTCACGTGATCAGTGCATGATAGCCACGTGATCAGTGCGTGCACAGTCCCATGATCAGCGCCTGTCAGTCACTGATCATTGCCTGAGAAACACGTGATCAGTGCATGATGAGCCATGTGATCAGTGCCCGATCAGCCACGTCATCAGTGCATGCGCAGTCACGTCATCAGTGCATGATAGCCACGTGATCAGTGCCTGCTCAGTCACGTGATCTGGACTTGATCAGCCACGTGATCAGTGCCTGCAGAGTCACGTGATCAGGGCCTGCTGAGCTGCGTGATTCCTGCCGGCTCATCTGCATGACAATTGCCATCTGAGCTGCGTGATTCCTGTCGGCTCATCTGCTTGACAATTGCCAGCTGAGCTGCGTGATTCCTGCCTGGTCACGTGCTTGATTATTGCCAGTTGAGCAGCATGATTCGTCACTGCTGAGCTCCATGCTTATTGCCTGCTGATTGCGTGGTTCGTGTCTGCTCAGCTCTTTGAGTATTGCCTCCTGAGGTCCCTGTTCGGTCGCCACCTGCCGGGGACCAGCCCCAACTGATCCAGGGTATTCGAAGGAGAGATGGCCTAGGCGACTATTTATATGCTAATCAGAGATGTCAAGAATAATAGTATGAGGAGAGCTCAGTAGGAAAATTCGGTGGAGAAAAGAGACTGAGGAGCTTGGTTTACGCGGAAGACCAATCAAACTTCAAGACAAGAAGTTTGCACCACTTACGTAGGCCGCAGGCGCCCTCTCGAATGGCGAAAGGTGCCTCACCCTAGACACCTTCTCGAGTGGGTCTTAGCAGCCCAGGCATAATTAGGAAGCGTGGTGGGTTCCGCGCTCCAGATGGAGACTCAGCTGGAAGTTAAAGGGAAGAATGACAAGGAACTTTATGAATTGGAGCTGTAAGTTACCTCTTTGACAGAGAGAGCGAGATGGTGGTGGGGGACAGCCCCCAGTGAAATCAGAGGTGAGAGCACAAAGCAATACAGTAGGCAGACTCCGGTTTTTGGGGGGAGATGCTCGAGAATATCCGGGTGGACTCCTGAGGCTCGATCCCGCATTTGCGTATGCCGAGCCTCCTTCCTCATGACCTTTGTCCAGAGTGGAATGCCTCCCCGGCTCCCGGCACATGATCAGTGCATGCTCAGTCACGATATCAGTGCCTGCTCAGCCACGTGATCACTGACGGCACAGTCACGTGATCAGCGCCTCTCAGTCACGTGATCACCGTATGATAAACACGTGATCAGTGAACGACCAGCCAGGTGATCACTGCATGCGCGGTCAGGTGGTCAGTTCCTGATCAGCCACCTGATCAGTGCGTGCACAGTCCCCTGATCAGCGCCTGTCAGTCACTGATCACTGCCTGATAAACCGTGATCAGTGCCCGAACAGCCACGTCATCAGTGCATGCGCAGTCACGTGATCAGTGCATGATAGCCACGTGATCAGTGCGTGCACAGTCCCATGATCAGCGCCTGTCAGTCACTGATCATTGCCTGAGAAACACGTGATCAGTGCATGATGAGCCATGTGATCAGTGCCCGATCAGCCACGTCATCAGTGCATGCGCAGTCACGTCATCAGTGCATGATAGCCACGTGATCAGTGCCTGCTCAGTCACGTGATCTGGACTTGATCAGCCACGTGATCAGTGCCTGCAGAGTCACGTGATCAGGGCCTGCTGAGCTGCGTGATTCCTGCCGGCTCATCTGCATGACAATTGCCATCTGAGCTGCGTGATTCCTGTCGGCTCATCTGCTTGACAATTGCCAGCTGAGCTGCGTGATTCCTGCCTGGTCACGTGCTTGATTATTGCCAGTTGAGCAGCATGATTCGTCACTGCTGAGCTCCATGCTTATTGCCTGCTGATTGCGTGGTTCGTGTCTGCTCAGCTCTTTGAGTATTGCCTCCTGAGGTCCCTGTTCGGTCGCCACCTGCCGGGGACCAGCCCCAACTGATCCAGGGTATTCGAAGGAGAGATGGCCTAGGCGACTATTTATATGCTAATCAGAGATGTCAAGAATAATAGTATGAGGAGAGCTCAGTAGGAAAATTCGGTGGAGAAAAGAGACTGAGGAGCTTGGTTTACGCGGAAGACCAATCAAACTTCAAGACAAGAAGTTTGCACCACTTACGTAGGCCGCAGGCGCCCTCTCGAATGGCGAAAGGTGCCTCACCCTAGACACCTTCTCGAGTGGGTCTTAGCAGCCCAGGCATAATTAGGAAGCGTGGTGGGTTCCGCGCTCCAGATGGAGACTCAGCTGGAAGTTAAAGGGAAGAATGACAAGGAACTTTATGAATTGGAGCTGTAAGTTACCTCTTTGACAGAGAGAGCGAGATGGTGGTGGGGGACAGCCCCCAGTGAAATCAGAGGTGAGAGCACAAAGCAATACAGTAGGCAGACTCCGGTTTTTTGGGGGGAGATGCTCGAGAATATCCGGGTGGACTCCTGAGGCTCGATCCCGCATTTGCGTATGCCGAGCCTCCTTCCTCATGACCTTTGTCCAGAGTGGAATGCCTCCCCGGCTCCCGGCACATGATCAGTGCATGCTCAGTCACGATATCAGTGCCTGCTCAGCCACGTGATCACTGACGGCACAGTCACGTGATCAGCGCCTCTCAGTCACGTGATCACCGTATGATAAACACGTGATCAGTGAACGACCAGCCAGGTGATCACTGCATGCGCGGTCAGGTGGTCAGTTCCTGATCAGCCACCTGATCAGTGCGTGCACAGTCCCCTGATCAGCGCCTGTCAGTCACTGATCACTGCCTGATAAACCCGTGATCAGTGCCCGAACAGCCACGTCATCAGTGCATGCGCAGTCACGTGATCAGTGCATGATAGCCACGTGATCAGTGCGTGCACAGTCCCATGATCAGCGCCTGTCAGTCACTGATCATTGCCTGAGAAACACGTGATCAGTGCATGATGAGCCATGTGATCAGTGCCCGATCAGCCACGTCATCAGTGCATGCGCAGTCACGTCATCAGTGCATGATAGCCACGTGATCAGTGCCTGCTCAGTCACGTGATCTGGACTTGATCAGCCACGTGATCAGTGCCTGCAGAGTCACGTGATCAGGGCCTGCTGAGCTGCGTGATTCCTGCCGGCTCATCTGCATGACAATTGCCATCTGAGCTGCGTGATTCCTGTCGGCTCATCTGCTTGACAATTGCCAGCTGAGCTGCGTGATTCCTGCCTGGTCACGTGCTTGATTATTGCCAGTTGAGCAGCATGATTCGTCACTGCTGAGCTCCATGCTTATTGCCTGCTGATTGCGTGGTTCGTGTCTGCTCAGCTCTTTGAGTATTGCCTCCTGAGGTCCCTGTTCGGTCGCCACCTGCCGGGGACCAGCCCCAACTGATCCAGGGTATTCGAAGGAGAGATGGCCTAGGCGACTATTTATATGCTAATCAGAGATGTCAAGAATAATAGTATGAGGAGAGCTCAGTAGGAAAATTCGGTGGAGAAAAGAGACTGAGGAGCTTGGTTTACGCGGAAGACCAATCAAACTTCAAGACAAGAAGTTTGCACCACTTACGTAGGCCGCAGGCGCCCTCTCGAATGGCGAAAGGTGCCTCAGCCTAGACACCTTCTCGAGTGGGTCTTAGCAGCCCAGGCATAATTAGGAAGCGTGGTGGGTTCCGCGCTCCAGATGGAGACTCAGCTGGAAGTTAAAGGGAAGAATGACAAGGAACTTTATGAATTGGAGCTGTAAGTTACCTCTTTGACAGAGAGAGCGAGATGGTGGTGGGGGACAGCCCCCAGTGAAATCAGAGGTGAGAGCACAAAGCAATACAGTAGGCAGACTCCGGTTTTTTTGGGGGGAGATGCTCGAGAATATCCGGGTGGACTCCTGAGGCTCGATCCCGCATTTGCGTATGCCGAGCCTCCTTCCTCATGACCTTTGTCCAGAGTGGAATGCCTCCCCGGCTCCCGGCACATGATCAGTGCATGCTCAGTCACGATATCAGTGCCTGCTCAGCCACGTGATCACTGACGGCACAGTCACGTGATCAGCGCCTCTCAGTCACGTGATCACCGTATGATAAACACGTGATCAGTGAACGACCAGCCAGGTGATCACTGCATGCGCGGTCAGGTGGTCAGTTCCTGATCAGCCACCTGATCAGTGCGTGCACAGTCCCCTGATCAGCGCCTGTCAGTCACTGATCACTGCCTGATAAACCCGTGATCAGTGCCCGAACAGCCACGTCATCAGTGCATGCGCAGTCACGTGATCAGTGCATGATAGCCACGTGATCAGTGCGTGCACAGTCCCATGATCAGCGCCTGTCAGTCACTGATCATTGCCTGAGAAACACGTGATCAGTGCATGATGAGCCATGTGATCAGTGCCCGATCAGCCACGTCATCAGTGCATGCGCAGTCACGTCATCAGTGCATGATAGCCACGTGATCAGTGCCTGCTCAGTCACGTGATCTGGACTTGATCAGCCACGTGATCAGTGCCTGCAGAGTCACGTGATCAGGGCCTGCTGAGCTGCGTGATTCCTGCCGGCTCATCTGCATGACAATTGCCATCTGAGCTGCGTGATTCCTGTCGGCTCATCTGCTTGACAATTGCCAGCTGAGCTGCGTGATTCCTGCCTGGTCACGTGCTTGATTATTGCCAGTTGAGCAGCATGATTCGTCACTGCTGAGCTCCATGCTTATTGCCTGCTGATTGCGTGGTTCGTGTCTGCTCAGCTCTTTGAGTATTGCCTCCTGAGGTCCCTGTTCGGTCGCCACCTGCCGGGGACCAGCCCCAACTGATCCAGGGTATTCGAAGGAGAGATGGCCTAGGCGACTATTTATATGCTAATCAGAGATGTCAAGAATAATAGTATGAGGAGAGCTCAGTAGGAAAATTCGGTGGAGAAAAGAGACTGAGGAGCTTGGTTTACGCGGAAGACCAATCAAACTTCAAGACAAGAAGTTTGCACCACTTACGTAGGCCGCAGGCGCCCTCTCGAATGGCGAAAGGTGCCTCAGCCTAGACACCTTCTCGAGTGGGTCTTAGCAGCCCAGGCATAATTAGGAAGCGTGGTGGGTTCCGCGCTCCAGATGGAGACTCAGCTGGAAGTTAAAGGGAAGAATGACAAGGAACTTTATGAATTGGAGCTGTAAGTTACCTCTTTGACAGAGAGAGCGAGATGGTGGTGGGGGACAGCCCCCAGTGAAATCAGAGGTGAGAGCACAAAGCAATACAGTAGGCAGACTCCGGTTTTTTTGGGGGGGAGATGCTCGAGAATATCCGGGTGGACTCCTGAGGCTCGATCCCGCATTTGCGTATGCCGAGCCTCCTTCCTCATGACCTTTGTCCAGAGTGGAATGCCTCCCCGGCTCCCGGCACATGATCAGTGCATGCTCAGTCACGATATCAGTGCCTGCTCAGCCACGTGATCACTGACGGCACAGTCACGTGATCAGCGCCTCTCAGTCACGTGATCACCGTATGATAAACACGTGATCAGTGAACGACCAGCCAGGTGATCACTGCATGCGCGGTCAGGTGGTCAGTTCCTGATCAGCCACCTGATCAGTGCGTGCACAGTCCCCTGATCAGCGCCTGTCAGTCACTGATCACTGCCTGATAAACCCGTGATCAGTGCCCGAACAGCCACGTCATCAGTGCATGCGCAGTCACGTGATCAGTGCATGATAGCCACGTGATCAGTGCGTGCACAGTCCCATGATCAGCGCCTGTCAGTCACTGATCATTGCCTGAGAAACACGTGATCAGTGCATGATGAGCCATGTGATCAGTGCCCGATCAGCCACGTCATCAGTGCATGCGCAGTCACGTCATCAGTGCATGATAGCCACGTGATCAGTGCCTGCTCAGTCACGTGATCTGGACTTGATCAGCCACGTGATCAGTGCCTGCAGAGTCACGTGATCAGGGCCTGCTGAGCTGCGTGATTCCTGCCGGCTCATCTGCATGACAATTGCCATCTGAGCTGCGTGATTCCTGTCGGCTCATCTGCTTGACAATTGCCAGCTGAGCTGCGTGATTCCTGCCTGGTCACGTGCTTGATTATTGCCAGTTGAGCAGCATGATTCGTCACTGCTGAGCTCCATGCTTATTGCCTGCTGATTGCGTGGTTCGTGTCTGCTCAGCTCTTTGAGTATTGCCTCCTGAGGTCCCTGTTCGGTCGCCACCTGCCGGGGACCAGCCCCAACTGATCCAGGGTATTCGAAGGAGAGATGGCCTAGGCGACTATTTATATGCTAATCAGAGATGTCAAGAATAATAGTATGAGGAGAGCTCAGTAGGAAAATTCGGTGGAGAAAAGAGACTGAGGAGCTTGGTTTACGCGGAAGACCAATCAAACTTCAAGACAAGAAGTTTGCACCACTTACGTAGGCCGCAGGCGCCCTCTCGAATGGCGAAAGGTGCCTCAGCCTAGACACCTTCTCGAGTGGGTCTTAGCAGCCCAGGCATAATTAGGAAGCGTGGTGGGTTCCGCGCTCCAGATGGAGACTCAGCTGGAAGTTAAAGGGAAGAATGACAAGGAACTTTATGAATTGGAGCTGTAAGTTACCTCTTTGACAGAGAGAGCGAGATGGTGGTGGGGGACAGCCCCCAGTGAAATCAGAGGTGAGAGCACAAAGCAATACAGTAGGCAGACTCCGGTTTTTTTGGGGGGAGATGCTCGAGAATATCCGGGTGGACTCCTGAGGCTCGATCCCGCATTTGCGTATGCCGAGCCTCCTTCCTCATGACCTTTGTCCAGAGTGGAATGCCTCCCCGGCTCCCGGCACATGATCAGTGCATGCTCAGTCACGATATCAGTGCCTGCTCAGCCACGTGATCACTGACGGCACAGTCACGTGATCAGCGCCTCTCAGTCACGTGATCACCGTATGATAAACACGTGATCAGTGAACGACCAGCCAGGTGATCACTGCATGCGCGGTCAGGTGGTCAGTTCCTGATCAGCCACCTGATCAGTGCGTGCACAGTCCCCTGATCAGCGCCTGTCAGTCACTGATCACTGCCTGATAAACCCGTGATCAGTGCCCGAACAGCCACGTCATCAGTGCATGCGCAGTCACGTGATCAGTGCATGATAGCCACGTGATCAGTGCGTGCACAGTCCCATGATCAGCGCCTGTCAGTCACTGATCATTGCCTGAGAAACACGTGATCAGTGCATGATGAGCCATGTGATCAGTGCCCGATCAGCCACGTCATCAGTGCATGCGCAGTCACGTCATCAGTGCATGATAGCCACGTGATCAGTGCCTGCTCAGTCACGTGATCTGGACTTGATCAGCCACGTGATCAGTGCCTGCAGAGTCACGTGATCAGGGCCTGCTGAGCTGCGTGATTCCTGCCGGCTCATCTGCATGACAATTGCCAGCTGAGCTGCGTGATTCCTGTCGGCTCATCTGCTTGACAATTGCCAGCTGAGCTGCGTGATTCCTGCCTGGTCACGTGCTTGATTATTGCCAGTTGAGCAGCATGATTCGTCACTGCTGAGCTCCATGCTTATTGCCTGCTGATTGCGTGGTTCGTGTCTGCTCAGCTCTTTGAGTATTGCCTCCTGAGGTCCCTGTTCGGTCGCCACCTGCCGGGGACCAGCCCCAACTGATCCAGGGTATTCGAAGGAGAGATGGCCTAGGCGACTATTTATATGCTAATCAGAGATGTCAAGAATAATAGTATGAGGAGAGCTCAGTAGGAAAATTCGGTGGAGAAAAGAGACTGAGGAGCTTGGTTTACGCGGAAGACCAATCAAACTTCAAGACAAGAAGTTTGCACCACTTACGTAGGCCGCAGGCGCCCTCTCGAATGGCGAAAGGTGCCTCACCCTAGACACCTTCTCGAGTGGGTCTTAGCAGCCCAGGCATAATTAGGAAGCGTGGTGGGTTCCGCGCTCCAGATGGAGACTCAGCTGGAAGTTAAAGGGAAGAATGACAAGGAACTTTATGAATTGGAGCTGTAAGTTACCTCTTTGACAGAGAGAGCGAGATGGTGGTGGGGGACAGCCCCCAGTGAAATCAGAGGTGAGAGCACAAAGCAATACAGTAGGCAGACTCCGGTTTTTTTGGGGGGGAGATGCTCGAGAATATCCGGGTGGACTCCTGAGGCTCGATCCCGCATTTGCGTATGCCGAGCCTCCTTCCTCATGACCTTTGTCCAGAGTGGAATGCCTCCCCGGCTCCCGGCACATGATCAGTGCATGCTCAGTCACGATATCAGTGCCTGCTCAGCCACGTGATCACTGACGGCACAGTCACGTGATCAGCGCCTCTCAGTCACGTGATCACCGTATGATAAACACGTGATCAGTGAACGACCAGCCAGGTGATCACTGCATGCGCGGTCAGGTGGTCAGTTCCTGATCAGCCACCTGATCAGTGCGTGCACAGTCCCCTGATCAGCGCCTGTCAGTCACTGATCACTGCCTGATAAACCCGTGATCAGTGCCCGAACAGCCACGTCATCAGTGCATGCGCAGTCACGTGATCAGTGCATGATAGCCACGTGATCAGTGCGTGCACAGTCCCATGATCAGCGCCTGTCAGTCACTGATCATTGCCTGAGAAACACGTGATCAGTGCATGATGAGCCATGTGATCAGTGCCCGATCAGCCACGTCATCAGTGCATGCGCAGTCACGTCATCAGTGCATGATAGCCACGTGATCAGTGCCTGCTCAGTCACGTGATCTGGACTTGATCAGCCACGTGATCAGTGCCTGCAGAGTCACGTGATCAGGGCCTGCTGAGCTGCGTGATTCCTGCCGGCTCACCTGCATGACAATTGCCAGCTGAGCTGCGTGATTCCTGTCGGCTCATCTGCTTGACAATTGCCAGATGAGCTGCGTGATTCCTGCCTGGTCACGTGCTTGATTATTGCCAGTTGAGCAGCATGATTCGTCACTGCTGAGCTCCATGCTTATTGCCTGCTGATTGCGTGGTTCGTGTCTGCTCAGCTCTTTGAGTATTGCCTCCTGAGGTCCCTGTTCGGTCGCCACCTGCCGGGGACCATCCCCAACTGATCCAGGGTATTCGAAGGAGAGATGGCCTAGGCGACTATTTATATGCTAATCAGAGATGTCAAGAATAATAGTATGAGGAGAGCTCAGTAGGAAAATTCGGTGGAGAAAAGAGACTGAGGAGCTTGGTTTACGCGGAAGACCAATCAAACTTCAAGACAAGAAGTTTGCACCACTTACGTAGGCCGCAGGCGCCCTCTCGAATGGCGAAAGGTGCCTCAGCCTAGACACCTTCTCGAGTGGGTCTTAGCAGCCCAGGCATAATTAGGAAGCGTGGTGGGTTCCGCGCTCCAGATGGAGACTCAGCTGGAAGTTAAAGGGAAGAATGACAAGGAACTTTATGAATTGGAGCTGTAAGTTACCTCTTTGACAGAGAGAGCGAGATGGTGGTGGGGGACAGCCCCCAGTGAAATCAGAGGTGAGAGCACAAAGCAATACAGTAGGCAGACTCCGGTTTTTTTGGGGGAGATGCTCGAGAATATCCGGGTGGACTCCTGAGGCTCGATCCCGCATTTGCGTATGCCGAGCCTCCTTCCTCATGACCTTTGTCCAGAGTGGAATGCCTCCCCGGCTCCCGGCACATGATCAGTGCATGCTCAGTCACGATATCAGTGCCTGCTCAGCCACGTGATCACTGACGGCACAGTCACGTGATCAGCGCCTCTCAGTCACGTGATCACCGTATGATAAACACGTGATCAGTGAACGACCAGCCAGGTGATCACTGCATGCGCGGTCAGGTGGTCAGTTCCTGATCAGCCACCTGATCAGTGCGTGCACAGTCCCCTGATCAGCGCCTGTCAGTCACTGATCACTGCCTGATAAACCCGTGATCAGTGCCCGAACAGCCACGTCATCAGTGCATGCGCAGTCACGTGATCAGTGCATGATAGCCACGTGATCAGTGCGTGCACAGTCCCATGATCAGCGCCTGTCAGTCACTGATCATTGCCTGAGAAACACGTGATCAGTGCATGATGAGCCATGTGATCAGTGCCCGATCAGCCACGTCATCAGTGCATGCGCAGTCACGTCATCAGTGCATGATAGCCACGTGATCAGTGCCTGCTCAGTCACGTGATCTGGACTTGATCAGCCACGTGATCAGTGCCTGCAGAGTCACGTGATCAGGGCCTGCTGAGCTGCGTGATTCCTGCCGGCTCATCTGCATGACAATTGCCAGCTGAGCTGCGTGATTCCTGTCGGCTCATCTGCTTGACAATTGCCAGCTGAGCTGCGTGATTCCTGCCTGGTCACGTGCTTGATTATTGCCAGTTGAGCAGCATGATTCGTCACTGCTGAGCTCCATGCTTATTGCCTGCTGATTGCGTGGTTCGTGTCTGCTCAGCTCTTTGAGTATTGCCTCCTGAGGTCCCTGTTCGGTCGCCACCTGCCGGGGACCAGCCCCAACTGATCCAGGGTATTCGAAGGAGAGATGGCCTAGGCGACTATTTATATGCTAATCAGAGATGTCAAGAATAATAGTATGAGGAGAGCTCAGTAGGAAAATTCGGTGGAGAAAAGAGACTGAGGAGCTTGGTTTACGCGGAAGACCAATCAAACTTCAAGACAAGAAGTTTGCACCACTTACGTAGGCCGCAGGCGCCCTCTCGAATGGCGAAAGGTGCCTCAGCCTAGACACCTTCTCGAGTGGGTCTTAGCAGCCCAGGCATAATTAGGAAGCGTGGTGGGTTCCGCGCTCCAGATGGAGACTCAGCTGGAAGTTAAAGGGAAGAATGACAAGGAACTTTATGAATTGGAGCTGTAAGTTACCTCTTTGACAGAGAGAGCGAGATGGTGGTGGGGGACAGCCCCCAGTGAAATCAGAGGTGAGAGCACAAAGCAATACAGTAGGCAGACTCCGGTTTTTTGGGGGGGAGATGCTCGAGAATATCCGGGTGGACTCCTGAGGCTCGATCCCGCATTTGCGTATGCCGAGCCTCCTTCCTCATGACCTTTGTCCAGAGTGGAATGCCTCCCCGGCTCCCGGCACATGATCAGTGCATGCTCAGTCACGATATCAGTGCCTGCTCAGCCACGTGATCACTGACGGCACAGTCACGTGATCAGCGCCTCTCAGTCACGTGATCACCGTATGATAAACACGTGATCAGTGAACGACCAGCCAGGTGATCACTGCATGCGCGGTCAGGTGGTCAGTTCCTGATCAGCCACCTGATCAGTGCGTGCACAGTCCCCTGATCAGCGCCTGTCAGTCACTGATCACTGCCTGATAAACCCGTGATCAGTGCCCGAACAGCCACGTCATCAGTGCATGCGCAGTCACGTGATCAGTGCATGATAGCCACGTGATCAGTGCGTGCACAGTCCCATGATCAGCGCCTGTCAGTCACTGATCATTGCCTGAGAAACACGTGATCAGTGCATGATGAGCCATGTGATCAGTGCCCGATCAGCCACGTCATCAGTGCATGCGCAGTCACGTCATCAGTGCATGATAGCCACGTGATCAGTGCCTGCTCAGTCACGTGATCTGGACTTGATCAGCCACGTGATCAGTGCCTGCAGAGTCACGTGATCAGGGCCTGCTGAGCTGCGTGATTCCTGCCGGCTCATCTGCATGACAATTGCCAGCTGAGCTGCGTGATTCCTGTCGGCTCATCTGCTTGACAATTGCCAGCTGAGCTGCGTGATTCCTGCCTGGTCACGTGCTTGATTATTGCCAGTTGAGCAGCATGATTCGTCACTGCTGAGCTCCATGCTTATTGCCTGCTGATTGCGTGGTTCGTGTCTGCTCAGCTCTTTGAGTATTGCCTCCTGAGGTCCCTGTTCGGTCGCCACCTGCCGGGGACCAGCCCCAACTGATCCAGGGTATTCGAAGGAGAGATGGCCTAGGCGACTATTTATATGCTAATCAGAGATGTCAAGAATAATAGTATGAGGAGAGCTCAGTAGGAAAATTCGGTGGAGAAAAGAGACTGAGGAGCTTGGTTTACGCGGAAGACCAATCAAACTTCAAGACAAGAAGTTTGCACCACTTACGTAGGCCGCAGGCGCCCTCTCGAATGGCGAAAGGTGCCTCAGCCTAGACACCTTCTCGAGTGGGTCTTAGCAGCCCAGGCATAATTAGGAAGCGTGGTGGGTTCCGCGCTCCAGATGGAGACTCAGCTGGAAGTTAAAGGGAAGAATGACAAGGAACTTTATGAATTGGAGCTGTAAGTTACCTCTTTGACAGAGAGAGCGAGATGGTGGTGGGGGACAGCCCCCAGTGAAATCAGAGGTGAGAGCACAAAGCAATACAGTAGGCAGACTCCGGTTTTTTTGGGGGAGATGCTCGAGAATATCCGGGTGGACTCCTGAGGCTCGATCCCGCATTTGCGTATGCCGAGCCTCCTTCCTCATGACCTTTGTCCAGAGTGGAATGCCTCCCCGGCTCCCGGCACATGATCAGTGCATGCTCAGTCACGATATCAGTGCCTGCTCAGCCACGTGATCACTGACGGCACAGTCACGTGATCAGCGCCTCTCAGTCACGTGATCACCGTATGATAAACACGTGATCAGTGAACGACCAGCCAGGTGATCACTGCATGCGCGGTCAGGTGGTCAGTTCCTGATCAGCCACCTGATCAGTGCGTGCACAGTCCCCTGATCAGCGCCTGTCAGTCACTGATCACTGCCTGATAAACCCGTGATCAGTGCCCGAACAGCCACGTCATCAGTGCATGCGCAGTCACGTGATCAGTGCATGATAGCCACGTGATCAGTGCGTGCACAGTCCCATGATCAGCGCCTGTCAGTCACTGATCATTGCCTGATAAACACGTGATCAGTGCATGATGAGCCATGTGATCAGTGCCCGATCAGCCACGTCATCAGTGCATGCGCAGTCACGTCATCAGTGCATGATAGCCACGTGATCAGTGCCTGCTCAGTCACGTGATCTGTACTTGATCAGCCACGTGATCAGTGCCTGCAGAGTCACGTGATCAGGGCCTGCTGAGCTGCGTGATTCCTGCCGGCTCATCTGCATGACAATTGCCAGCTGAGCTGCGTGATTCCTGTCGGCTCATCTGCTTGACAATTGCCAGCTGAGCTGCGTGATTCCTGCCTGGTCACGTGCTTGATTATTGCCAGTTGAGCAGCATGATTCGCACTGCTGAGCTCCATGCTTATTGCCTGCTGATTGCGTGGTTCGTGTCTGCTCAGCTCTTTGAGTATTGCCTCCTGAGGTCCCTGTTCGGTCGCCACCTGCCGGGGACCAGCCCCAACTGATCCAGGGTATTCGAAGGAGAGAGGGCCTAGGCGACTATTTATATGCTAATCAGAGATGTCAAGAATAATAGTATGAGGAGAGCTCAGTAGGAAAATTCGGTGGAGAAAAGAGACTGAGGAGCTTGGTTTACGCGGAAGACCAATCAAACTTCAAGACAAGAAGTTTGCACCACTTACGTAGGCCGCAGGCGCCCTCTCGAATGGCGAAAGGTGCCTCAGCCTAGACACCTTCTCGAGTGGGTCTTAGCAGCCCAGGCATAATTAGGAAGCGTGGTGGGTTCCGCGCTCCAGATGGAGACTCAGCTGGAAGTTAAAGGGAAGAATGACAAGGAACTTTATGAATTGGAGCTGTAAGTTACCTCTTTGACAGAGAGAGCGAGATGGTGGTGGGGGACAGCCCCCAGTGAAATCAGAGGTGAGAGCACAAAGCAATACAGTAGGCAGACTCCGGTTTTTTTGGGGGGAGATGCTCGAGAATATCCGGGTGGACTCCTGAGGCTCGATCCCGCATTTGCGTATGCCGAGCCTCCTTCCTCATGACCTTTGTCCAGAGTGGAATGCCTCCCCGGCTCCCGGCACATGATCAGTGCATGCTCAGTCACGATATCAGTGCCTGCTCAGCCACGTGATCACTGACGGCACAGTCACGTGATCAGCGCCTCTCAGTCACGTGATCACCGTATGATAAACACGTGATCAGTGAACGACCAGCCAGGTGATCACTGCATGCGCGGTCAGGTGGTCAGTTCCTGATCAGCCACCTGATCAGTGCGTGCACAGTCCCCTGATCAGCGCCTGTCAGTCACTGATCACTGCCTGATAAACCCGTGATCAGTGCCCGAACAGCCACGTCATCAGTGCATGCGCAGTCACGTGATCAGTGCATGATAGCCACGTGATCAGTGCGTGCACAGTCCCATGATCAGCGCCTGTCAGTCACTGATCATTGCCTGAGAAACACGTGATCAGTGCATGATGAGCCATGTGATCAGTGCCCGATCAGCCACGTCATCAGTGCATGCGCAGTCACGTCATCAGTGCATGATAGCCACGTGATCAGTGCCTGCTCAGTCACGTGATCTGGACTTGATCAGCCACGTGATCAGTGCCTGCAGAGTCACGTGATCAGGGCCTGCTGAGCTGCGTGATTCCTGCCGGCTCATCTGCATGACAATTGCCAGCTGAGCTGCGTGATTCCTGTCGGCTCATCTGCTTGACAATTGCCAGCTGAGCTGCGTGATTCCTGCCTGGTCACGTGCTTGATTATTGCCAGTTGAGCAGCATGATTCGTCACTGCTGAGCTCCATGCTTATTGCCTGCTGATTGCGTGGTTCGTGTCTGCTCAGCTCTTTGAGTATTGCCTCCTGAGGTCCCTGTTCGGTCGCCACCTGCCGGGGACCAGCCCCAACTGATCCAGGGTATTCGAAGGAGAGATGGCCTAGGCGACTATTTATATGCTAATCAGAGATGTCAAGAATAATAGTATGAGGAGAGCTCAGTAGGAAAATTCGGTGGAGAAAAGAGACTGAGGAGCTTGGTTTACGCGGAAGACCAATCAAACTTCAAGACAAGAAGTTTGCACCACTTACGTAGGCCGCAGGCGCCCTCTCGAATGGCGAAAGGTGCCTCAGCCTAGACACCTTCTCGAGTGGGTCTTAGCAGCCCAGGCATAATTAGGAAGCGTGGTGGGTTCCGCGCTCCAGATGGAGACTCAGCTGGAAGTTAAAGGGAAGAATGACAAGGAACTTTATGAATTGGAGCTGTAAGTTACCTCTTTGACAGAGAGAGCGAGATGGTGGTGGGGGACAGCCCCCAGTGAAATCAGAGGTGAGAGCACAAAGCAATACAGTAGGCAGACTCCGGTTTTTTTGGGGGGAGATGCTCGAGAATATCCGGGTGGACTCCTGAGGCTCGATCCCGCATTTGTGTATGCCGAGCCTCCTTCCTCATGACCTTTGTCCAGAGTGGAATGCCTCCCCGGCTCCCGGCACATGATCAGTGCATGCTCAGTCACGATATCAGTGCCTGCTCAGCCACGTGATCACTGACGGCACAATCACGTGATCAGCGCCTCTCAGTCACGTGATCACCGTATGATAAACACGTGATCAGTGAACGACCACCCAGGTGATCACTGCATGCGCGGTCAGGTGGTCAGTTCCTGAGCAGCCACCTGATCAGTGCGTGCACAGTCCCCTGATCAGCGCATGTCAGTCACTGATCACTGCCTGATAAACCCGTGATCAGTGCCCGAACAGCCACGTCATCAGTGCATGCGCAGTCACGTGATCAGTGCATGATAGCCACGTGATCAGTGCGTGCACAGTCCCATGATCAGCGCCTGTCAGTCACTGATCATTGCCTGAGAAACACGTGATCAGTGCATGATGAGCCATGTGATCAGTGCCCGATCAGCCACGTCATCAGTGCATGCGCAGTCACGTCATCAGTGCATGATAGCCACGTGATCAGTGCCTGCTCAATCACGTGATCTGGACTTGATCAGCCACGTGATCAGTGCCTGCAGAGTCACGTGATCAGGGCCTGCTGAGCTGCGTGATTCCTGCCGGCTCATCTGCATGACAATTGCCAGCTGAGCTGCGTGATTCCTGTCGGCTCATCTGCTTGACAATTGCCAGCTGAGCTGCGTGTTTCCTGCCTGGTCACGTGCTTGATTATTGCCAGTTGAGCAGCATGATTCGTCACTGCTGAGCTCCATGCTTATTGCCTGCTGATTGCGTGGTTCGTGTCTGCTCAGCTCTTTGAGTATTGCCTCCTGAGGTCCCTGTTCGGTTGCCACCTGCCGGGGACCAGCCCCAACTGATCCAGGGTATTCGAAGGAGAGATGGCCTAGGCGACTATTTATATGCTAATCAGAGATGTCAAGAATAATAGTATGAGGAGAGCTCAGTAGGAAAATTCGGTGGAGAAAAGAGACTGAGGAGCTTGGTTTACGCGGAAGACCAATCAAACTTCAAGACAAGAAGTTTGCACCACTTACGTAGGCCGCAAGCGCCCTCTCGAATAGGAAAGGTGCCTCACCCTAGACACCTTCTCGAGTGGGTCTTAGCAGCCCAGGCATAATTAGAAGCGTGGTGGGTTCCGCGCTCCAGATGGAGACTCAGCTGGAAGTTAAAGGGAAGAATGACAAGGAACTTTATGAATTGGAGCTGTAAGTTACCTCTTTGACAGAGAGAGCGAGATGGTGGTGGGGGACAGCCCCCAGTGAAATCAGAGGTGAGAGCACAAAGCAATAGAGTAGGCAGACTCCGGTTTTTTTGGGGGAGATGCTCGAGAATACCCGGGTGGACTCCTGAGGCTCGATCCCGCATTTGCGTATGCCGAGCCTCCTTCCTCATGACCTTTGTCCAGAGTGGAATGCCTCCCCGGCTCCCGGCACATGATCAGTGCATGCTCAGTCACGATATCAGTGCCTGCTCAGCCACGTGATCACTGACGGCACAGTCACGTGATCAGCGCCTCTCAGTCACGTGATCACCGTATGATAAACACGTGATCAGTGAACGACCAGCCAGGTGATCACTGCATGCGCGGTCAGGTGGTCAGTTCCTGATCAGCCACCTGATCAGTGTGTGCACAGTCCCCTGATCAGCGCCTGTCAGTCACTGATCACTGCCTGATAAACCCGTGATCAGTGCCCGAACAGCCACGTCATCAGTGCATGCGCAGTCACGTGATCAGTGCATGATAGCCACGTGATCAGTGCGTGCTCAGTCCCATGATCAGCGCCTGTCAGTCACTGATCATTGCCTGAGAAACACGTGATCAGTGCATGATGAGCCATGTGATCAGTGCCCGATCAGCCACGTCATCAGTGCATGCGCAGTCACGTCATCAGTGCATGATAGCCACGTGATCAGTGCCTGCTCAGTCACGTGATCTGGACTTGATCAGCCACGTGATCAGTGCCTGCAGAGTCACGTGATCAGGGCCTGCTGAGCTGCGTGATTCCTGCCGGCTCATCTGCATGACAATTGCCAGCTGAGCTGCGTGATTCCTGTCGGCTCATCTGCTTGACAATTGCCAGCTGAGCTGCGTGATTCCTGCCTGGTCACGTGCTTGATTATTGCCAGTTGAGCAGCATGATTCGTCACTGCTGAGCTCCATGCTTATTGCCTGCTGATTGCGTGGTTCGTGTCTGCTCAGCTCTTAGAGTATTGCCTCCTGAGGTCCCTGTTCGGTCGCCACCTGCCGGGGACCAGCCCCAACTGATCCAGGGTATTCGAAGGAGAGATGGCCTAGGCGACTATTTATATGCTAATCAGAGATGTCAAGAATAATAGTATGAGGAGAGCTCAGTAGGAAAATTCGGTGGAGAAAAGAGACTGAGGAGCTTGGTTTACGTGGAAGACCAATCAAACTTCAAGACAAGAAGTTTGCACCACTTACGTAGGCCGCAGGCGCCCTCTCGAATAGGAAAGGTGCCTCAGCCTAGACACCTTCTCGAGTGGGTCTTAGCAGCCCAGGCATAATTAGGAAGCGTGGTGGGTTCCGCGCTCCAGATGGAGACTCAGCTGGAAGTTAAAGGGAAGAATGACAAGGAACTTTATGAATTGGAGCTGTAAGTTACCTCTTTGACAGAGAGAGCGAGATGGTGGTGGGGGACAGCCCCCAGTGAAATCAGAGGTGAGAGCACAAAGCAATACAGTAGGCAGACTCCGGTTTTTTTGGGGGAGATGCTCGAGAATATCCGGGTGGACTCCTGAGGCTCGATCCCGCATTTGCGTATGCCGAGCCTCCTTCCTCATGACCTTTGTCCAGAGTGGAATGCCTCCCCGGCTCCCGGCACATGATCAGTGCATGCTCAGTCACGATATCAGTGCCTGCTGAGCCACGTGATCACTGACGGCACAGTCACGTGATCAGCGCCTCTCAGTCACGTGATCACCGTATGATAAACACGTGATCAGTGAACGACCAGCCAGGTGATCACTGCATGCGCGGTCAGGTGGTCAGTTCCTGATCAGCCACCTGATCAGTGCGTGCACAGTCCCCTGATCAGCGCCTGTCAGTCACTGATCACTGCCTGATAAACCCGTGATCAGTGCCCGAACAGCCACGTCATCAGTGCATGCGCAGTCACGTGATCAGTGCATGATAGCCACGTGATCAGTGCGTGCACAGTCCCATGATCAGCGCCTGTCAGTCACTGATCATTGCCTGAGAAACACGTGATCAGTGCATGATGAGCCATGTGATCAGTGCCCGATCAGCCACGTCATCAGTGCATGCGCAGTCACGTCATCAGTGCATGATAGCCACGTGATCAGTGCCTGCTCAGTCACGTGATCTGGACTTGATCAGCCACGTGATCAGTGCCTGCAGAGTCACGTGATCAGGGCCTGCTGAGCTGCGTGATTCCTGCCGGCTCATCTGCATGACAATTGCCAGCTGAGCTGCGTGATTCCTGTCGGCTCATCTGCTTGACAATTGCCAGCTGAGCTGCGTGATTCCTGCCTGGTCACGTGCTTGATTATTGCCAGTTGAGCAGCATGATTCGTCACTGCTGAGCTCCATGCTTATTGCCTGCTGATTGCGTGGTTCGTGTCTGCTCAGCTCTTTGAGTATTGCCTCCTGAGGTCCCTGTTCGGTCGCCACCTGCCGGGGACCAGCCCCAACTGATCCAGGGTATTCGAAGGAGAGATGGCCTAGGCGACTATTTATATGCTAATCAGAGATGTCAAGAATAATAGTATGAGGAGAGCTCAGTAGGAAAATTCGGTGGAGAAAAGAGACTGAGTAGCTTGGTTTACGCGGAAGACCAATCAAACTTCAAGACAAGAAGTTTGCACCACTTACGTAGGCCGCAGGCGCCCTCTCGAATAGCGAAAGGTGCCTCACCCTAGACACCTTCTCGAGTGGGTCTTAGCAGCCCAGGCATAATTAGTAAGCGTGGTGGGTTCCGCGCTCCAGATGGAGACTCAGCTGGAAGTTAAAGGGAAGAATGACAAGGAACTTTATGAATTGGAGCTGTAAGTTAACTCTTTGACAGAGAGAGCGAGATGGTGGTGGGGGACAGCCCCCAGTGAAATCAGAGGTGAGAGCACAAAGCAATACAGTAGGCAGACTCCGGTTTTTTTGGGGGAGATGCTCGAGAATATCCGGGTGGACTCCTGAGGCTCGATCCCGCATTTGCGTATGCCGAGCCTCCTTCCTCATGACCTTTGTCCAGAGTGGAATGCCTCCCCGGCTCCCGGCACATGATCAGTGCATGCTCAGTCACGATATCAGTGCCTGCTCAGCCACGTGATCACTGACGGCACAGTCACGTGATCAGCGCCTCTCAGTCACGTGATCACCGTATGATAAACACGTGATCAGTGAACGACCAGCCACGTGATCACTGCATGCGCGGTCAGGTGGTCAGTTCCTGATCAGCCACCTGATCAGTGCGTGCACAGTCCCCTGATCAGCGCCTGTCAGTCACTGATCACTGCCTGATAAACACGTGATCAGTGCCCGAACAGCCACGTCATCAGTGCATGCGCAGTCACGTGATCAGTGCATGATAGCCACGTGATCAGTGCGTGCACAGTCCCATGATCAGCGCCTGTCAGTCACTGATCATTGCCTGATAAACACGTGATCAGTGCATGATGAGCCATGTGATCAGTGCCCGATCAGCCACGTCATCAGTGCATGCGCAGTCACGTCATCAGTGCATGATAGCCACGTGATCAGTGCATGCTCAGTCACGTGATCTGGACTTGATCAGCCACGTGATCAGTGCCTGCAGAGTCACGTGATCAGGGCCTGCTGAGCTGCGTGATTCCTGCCGGCTCATCTGCATGACAATTGCCATCTGAGCTGCGTGATTCCTGTCGGCTCATCTGCTTGACAATTGCCAGCTGAGCTGCGTGATTCCTGCCTGGTCACGTGCTTGATTATTGCCAGTTGAGCAGCATGATTCGTCACTGCTGAGCTCCATGCTTATTGCCTGCTGATTGCGTGGTTCGTGTCTGCTCAGCTCTTTGAGTATTGCCTCCTGAGGTCCCTGTTCGGTCGCCACCTGCCGGGGACCAGCCCCAACTGATCCAGGGTATTCGAAGGAGAGATGGCCTAGGCGACTATTTATATGCTAATCAGAGATGTCAAGAATAATAGTATGAGGAGAGCTCAGTAGGAAAATTCGGTGGAGAAAAGAGACTGAGTAGCTTGGTTTACGCGGAAGACCAATCAAACTTCAAGACAAGAAGTTTGCACCACTTACGTAGGCCGCAGGCGCCCTCTCGAATAGCGAAAGGTGCCTCACCCTAGACACCTTCTCGAGTGGGTCTTAGCAGCCCAGGCATAATTAGTAAGCGTGGTGGGTTCCGCGCTCCAGATGGAGACTCAGCTGGAAGTTAAAGGGAAGAATGACAAGGAACTTTATGAATTGGAGCTGTAAGTTAACTCTTTGACAGAGAGAGCGAGATGGTGGTGGGGGACAGCCCCCAGTGAAATCAGAGGTGAGAGCACAAAGCAATACAGTAGGCAGACTCCGGTTTTTTGGGGGAGATGCTCGAGAATATCCGGGTGGACTCCTGAGGCTCGATCCCGCATTTGCGTATGCCGAGCCTCCTTCCTCATGACCTTTGTCCAGAGTGGAATGCCTCCCCGGCTCCCGGCACATGATCAGTGCATGCTCAGTCACGATATCAGTGCCTGCTCAGCCACGTGATCACTGACGGCACAGTCACGTGATCAGCGCCTCTCAGTCACGTGATCACCGTATGATAAACACGTGATCAGTGAACGACCAGCCACGTGATCACTGCATGCGCGGTCAGGTGGTCAGTTCCTGATCAGCCACCTGATCAGTGCGTGCACAGTCCCCTGATCAGCGCCTGTCAGTCACTGATCACTGCCTGATAAACACGTGATCAGTGCCCGAACAGCCACGTCATCAGTGCATGCGCAGTCACGTGATCAGTGCATGATAGCCACGTGATCAGTGCGTGCACAGTCCCATGATCAGCGCCTGTCAGTCACTGATCATTGCCTGATAAACACGTGATCAGTGCATGATGAGCCATGTGATCAGTGCCCGATCAGCCACGTCATCAGTGCATGCGCAGTCACGTCATCAGTGCATGATAGCCACGTGATCAGTGCATGCTCAGTCACGTGATCTGGACTTGATCAGCCACGTGATCAGTGCCTGCAGAGTCACGTGATCAGGGCCTGCTGAGCTGCGTGATTCCTGCCGGCTCATCTGCATGACAATTGCCAGCTGAGCTGCGTGATTCCTGTCGGCTCATCTGCTTGACAATTGCCAGCTGAGCTGCGTGATTCCTGCCTGGTCACGTGCTTGATTATTGCCAGTTGAGCAGCATGATTCGTCACTGCTGAGCTCCATGCTTATTGCCTGCTGATTGCGTGGTTCGTGTCTGCTCAGCTCTTTGAGTATTGCCTCCTGAGGTCCCTGTTCGGTCGCCACCTGCCGGGGACCAGCCCCAACTGATCCAGGGTATTCGAAGGAGAGATGGCCTAGGCGACTATTTATATGCTAATCAGAGATGTCAAGAATAATAGTATGAGGAGAGCTCAGTAGGAAAATTCGGTGGAGAAAAGAGACTGAGTAGCTTGGTTTACGCGGAAGACCAATCAAACTTCAAGACAAGAAGTTTGCACCACTTACGTAGGCCGCAGGCGCCCTCTCGAATAGCGAAAGGTGCCTCACCCTAGACACCTTCTCGAGTGGGTCTTAGCAGCCCAGGCATAATTAGTAAGCGTGGTGGGTTCCGCGCTCCAGATGGAGACTCAGCTGGAAGTTAAAGGGAAGAATGACAAGGAACTTTATGAATTGGAGCTGTAAGTTAACTCTTTGACAGAGAGAGCGAGATGGTGGTGGGGGACAGCCCCCAGTGAAATCAGAGGTGAGAGCACAAAGCAATACAGTAGGCAGACTCCGGTTTTTTTGGGGGAGATGCTCGAGAATATCCGGGTGGACTCCTGAGGCTCGATCCCGCATTTGCGTATGCCGAGCCTCCTTCCTCATGACCTTTGTCCAGAGTGGAATGCCTCCCCGGCTCCCGGCACATGATCAGTGCATGCTCAGTCACGATATCAGTGCCTGCTCAGCCACGTGATCACTGACGGCACAGTCACGTGATCAGCGCCTCTCAGTCACGTGATCACCGTATGATAAACACGTGATCAGTGAACGACCAGCCACGTGATCACTGCATGCGCGGTCAGGTGGTCAGTTCCTGATCAGCCACCTGATCAGTGCGTGCACAGTCCCCTGATCAGCGCCTGTCAGTCACTGATCACTGCCTGATAAACACGTGATCAGTGCCCGAACAGCCACGTCATCAGTGCATGCGCAGTCACGTGATCAGTGCATGATAGCCACGTGATCAGTGCGTGCACAGTCCCATGATCAGCGCCTGTCAGTCACTGATCATTGCCTGATAAACACGTGATCAGTGCATGATGAGCCATGTGATCAGTGCCCGATCAGCCACGTCATCAGTGCATGCGCAGTCACGTCATCAGTGCATGATAGCCACGTGATCAGTGCATGCTCAGTCACGTGATCTGGACTTGATCAGCCACGTGATCAGTGCCTGCAGAGTCACGTGATCAGGGCCTGCTGAGCTGCGTGATTCCTGCCGGCTCATCTGCATGACAATTGCCAGCTGAGCTGCGTGATTCCTGTCGGCTCATCTGCTTGACAATTGCCAGCTGAGCTGCGTGATTCCTGCCTGGTCACGTGCTTGATTATTGCCAGTTGAGCAGCATGATTCGTCACTGCTGAGCTCCATGCTTATTGCCTGCTGATTGCGTGGTTCGTGTCTGCTCAGCTCTTTGAGTATTGCCTCCTGAGGTCCCTGTTCGGTCGCCACCTGCCGGGGACCAGCCCCAACTGATCCAGGGTATTCGAAGGAGAGATGGCCTAGGCGACTATTTATATGCTAATCAGAGATGTCAAGAATAATAGTATGAGGAGAGCTCAGTAGGAAAATTCGGTGGAGAAAAGAGACTGAGTAGCTTGGTTTACGCGGAAGACCAATCAAACTTCAAGACAAGAAGTTTGCACCACTTACGTAGGCCGCAGGCGCCCTCTCGAATAGCGAAAGGTGCCTCACCCTAGACACCTTCTCGAGTGGGTCTTAGCAGCCCAGGCATAATTAGTAAGCGTGGTGGGTTCCGCGCTCCAGATGGAGACTCAGCTGGAAGTTAAAGGGAAGAATGACAAGGAACTTTATGAATTGGAGCTGTAAGTTAACTCTTTGACAGAGAGAGCGAGATGGTGGTGGGGGACAGCCCCCAGTGAAATCAGAGGTGAGAGCACAAAGCAATACAGTAGGCAGACTCCGGTTTTTGGGGGGAGATGCTCGAGAATATCCGGGTGGACTCCTGAGGCTCGATCCCGCATTTGCGTATGCCGAGCCTCCTTCCTCATGACCTTTGTCCAGAGTGGAATGCCTCCCCGGCTCCCGGCACATGATCAGTGCATGCTCAGTCACGATATCAGTGCCTGCTCAGCCACGTGATCACTGACGGCACAGTCACGTGATCAGCGCCTCTCAGTCACGTGATCACCGTATGATAAACACGTGATCAGTGAACGACCAGCCACGTGATCACTGCATGCGCGGTCAGGTGGTCAGTTCCTGATCAGCCACCTGATCAGTGCGTGCACAGTCCCCTGATCAGCGCCTGTCAGTCACTGATCACTGCCTGATAAACACGTGATCAGTGCCCGAACAGCCACGTCATCAGTGCATGCGCAGTCACGTGATCAGTGCATGATAGCCACGTGATCAGTGCGTGCACAGTCCCATGATCAGCGCCTGTCAGTCACTGATCATTGCCTGATAAACACGTGATCAGTGCATGATGAGCCATGTGATCAGTGCCCGATCAGCCACGTCATCAGTGCATGCGCAGTCACGTCATCAGTGCATGATAGCCACGTGATCAGTGCATGCTCAGTCACGTGATCTGGACTTGATCAGCCACGTGATCAGTGCCTGCAGAGTCACGTGATCAGGGCCTGCTGAGCTGCGTGATTCCTGCCGGCTCATCTGCATGACAATTGCCAGCTGAGCTGCGTGATTCCTGTCGGCTCATCTGCTTGACAATTGCCAGCTGAGCTGCGTGATTCCTGCCTGGTCACGTGCTTGATTATTGCCAGTTGAGCAGCATGATTCGTCACTGCTGAGCTCCATGCTTATTGCCTGCTGATTGCGTGGTTCGTGTCTGCTCAGCTCTTTGAGTATTGCCTCCTGAGGTCCCTGTTCGGTCGCCACCTGCCGGGGACCAGCCCCAACTGATCCAGGGTATTCGAAGGAGAGATGGCCTAGGCGACTATTTATATGCTAATCAGAGATGTCAAGAATAATAGTATGAGGAGAGCTCAGTAGGAAAATTCGGTGGAGAAAAGAGACTGAGTAGCTTGGTTTACGCGGAAGACCAATCAAACTTCAAGACAAGAAGTTTGCACCACTTACGTAGGCCGCAGGCGCCCTCTCGAATAGCGAAAGGTGCCTCACCCTAGACACCTTCTCGAGTGGGTCTTAGCAGCCCAGGCATAATTAGTAAGCGTGGTGGGTTCCGCGCTCCAGATGGAGACTCAGCTGGAAGTTAAAGGGAAGAATGACAAGGAACTTTATGAATTGGAGCTGTAAGTTAACTCTTTGACAGAGAGAGCGAGATGGTGGTGGGGGACAGCCCCCAGTGAAATCAGAGGTGAGAGCACAAAGCAATACAGTAGGCAGACTCCGGTTTTTTTGGGGGGAGATGCTCGAGAATATCCGGGTGGACTCCTGAGGCTCGATCCCGCATTTGCGTATGCCGAGCCTCCTTCCTCATGACCTTTGTCCAGAGTGGAATGCCTCCCCGGCTCCCGGCACATGATCAGTGCATGCTCAGTCACGATATCAGTGCCTGCTCAGCCACGTGATCACTGACGGCACAGTCACGTGATCAGCGCCTCTCAGTCACGTGATCACCGTATGATAAACACGTGATCAGTGAACGACCAGCCACGTGATCACTGCATGCGCGGTCAGGTGGTCAGTTCCTGATCAGCCACCTGATCAGTGCGTGCACAGTCCCCTGATCAGCGCCTGTCAGTCACTGATCACTGCCTGATAAACACGTGATCAGTGCCCGAACAGCCACGTCATCAGTGCATGCGCAGTCACGTGATCAGTGCATGATAGCCACGTGATCAGTGCGTGCACAGTCCCATGATCAGCGCCTGTCAGTCACTGATCATTGCCTGATAAACACGTGATCAGTGCATGATGAGCCATGTGATCAGTGCCCGATCAGCCACGTCATCAGTGCATGCGCAGTCACGTCATCAGTGCATGATAGCCACGTGATCAGTGCATGCTCAGTCACGTGATCTGGACTTGATCAGCCACGTGATCAGTGCCTGCAGAGTCACGTGATCAGGGCCTGCTGAGCTGCGTGATTCCTGCCGGCTCATCTGCATGACAATTGCCAGCTGAGCTGCGTGATTCCTGTCGGCTCATCTGCTTGACAATTGCCAGCTGAGCTGCGTGATTCCTGCCTGGTCACGTGCTTGATTATTGCCAGTTGAGCAGCATGATTCGTCACTGCTGAGCTCCATGCTTATTGCCTGCTGATTGCGTGGTTCGTGTCTGCTCAGCTCTTTGAGTATTGCCTCCTGAGGTCCCTGTTCGGTCGCCACCTGCCGGGGACCAGCCCCAACTGATCCAGGGTATTCGAAGGAGAGATGGCCTAGGCGACTATTTATATGCTAATCAGAGATGTCAAGAATAATAGTATGAGGAGAGCTCAGTAGGAAAATTCGGTGGAGAAAAGAGACTGAGTAGCTTGGTTTACGCGGAAGACCAATCAAACTTCAAGACAAGAAGTTTGCACCACTTACGTAGGCCGCAGGCGCCCTCTCGAATAGCGAAAGGTGCCTCACCCTAGACACCTTCTCGAGTGGGTCTTAGCAGCCCAGGCATAATTAGTAAGCGTGGTGGGTTCCGCGCTCCAGATGGAGACTCAGCTGGAAGTTAAAGGGAAGAATGACAAGGAACTTTATGAATTGGAGCTGTAAGTTAACTCTTTGACAGAGAGAGCGAGATGGTGGTGGGGGACAGCCCCCAGTGAAATCAGAGGTGAGAGCACAAAGCAATACAGTAGGCAGACTCCGGTTTTTTTGGGGGGAGATGCTCGAGAATATCCGGGTGGACTCCTGAGGCTCGATCCCGCATTTGCGTATGCCGAGCCTCCTTCCTCATGACCTTTGTCCAGAGTGGAATGCCTCCCCGGCTCCCGGCACATGATCAGTGCATGCTCAGTCACGATATCAGTGCCTGCTCAGCCACGTGATCACTGACGGCACAGTCACGTGATCAGCGCCTCTCAGTCACGTGATCACCGTATGATAAACACGTGATCAGTGAACGACCAGCCACGTGATCACTGCATGCGCGGTCAGGTGGTCAGTTCCTGATCAGCCACCTGATCAGTGCGTGCACAGTCCCCTGATCAGCGCCTGTCAGTCACTGATCACTGCCTGATAAACACGTGATCAGTGCCCGAACAGCCACGTCATCAGTGCATGCGCAGTCACGTGATCAGTGCATGATAGCCACGTGATCAGTGCGTGCACAGTCCCATGATCAGCGCCTGTCAGTCACTGATCATTGCCTGATAAACACGTGATCAGTGCATGATGAGCCATGTGATCAGTGCCCGATCAGCCACGTCATCAGTGCATGCGCAGTCACGTCATCAGTGCATGATAGCCACGTGATCAGTGCATGCTCAGTCACGTGATCTGGACTTGATCAGCCACGTGATCAGTGCCTGCAGAGTCACGTGATCAGGGCCTGCTGAGCTGCGTGATTCCTGCCGGCTCATCTGCATGACAATTGCCAGCTGAGCTGCGTGATTCCTGTCGGCTCATCTGCTTGACAATTGCCAGCTGAGCTGCGTGATTCCTGCCTGGTCACGTGCTTGATTATTGCCAGTTGAGCAGCATGATTCGTCACTGCTGAGCTCCATGCTTATTGCCTGCTGATTGCGTGGTTCGTGTCTGCTCAGCTCTTTGAGTATTGCCTCCTGAGGTCCCTGTTCGGTCGCCACCTGCCGGGGACCAGCCCCAACTGATCCAGGGTATTCGAAGGAGAGATGGCCTAGGCGACTATTTATATGCTAATCAGAGATGTCAAGAATAATAGTATGAGGAGAGCTCAGTAGGAAAATTCGGTGGAGAAAAGAGACTGAGTAGCTTGGTTTACGCGGAAGACCAATCAAACTTCAAGACAAGAAGTTTGCACCACTTACGTAGGCCGCAGGCGCCCTCTCGAATAGCGAAAGGTGCCTCACCCTAGACACCTTCTCGAGTGGGTCTTAGCAGCCCAGGCATAATTAGTAAGCGTGGTGGGTTCCGCGCTCCAGATGGAGACTCAGCTGGAAGTTAAAGGGAAGAATGACAAGGAACTTTATGAATTGGAGCTGTAAGTTAACTCTTTGACAGAGAGAGCGAGATGGTGGTGGGGGACAGCCCCCAGTGAAATCAGAGGTGAGAGCACAAAGCAATACAGTAGGCAGACTCCGGTTTTTTGGGGGGAGATGCTCGAGAATATCCGGGTGGACTCCTGAGGCTCGATCCCGCATTTGCGTATGCCGAGCCTCCTTCCTCATGACCTTTGTCCAGAGTGGAATGCCTCCCCGGCTCCCGGCACATGATCAGTGCATGCTCAGTCACGATATCAGTGCCTGCTCAGCCACGTGATCACTGACGGCACAGTCACGTGATCAGCGCCTCTCAGTCACGTGATCACCGTATGATAAACACGTGATCAGTGAACGACCAGCCACGTGATCACTGCATGCGCGGTCAGGTGGTCAGTTCCTGATCAGCCACCTGATCAGTGCGTGCACAGTCCCCTGATCAGCGCCTGTCAGTCACTGATCACTGCCTGATAAACACGTGATCAGTGCCCGAACAGCCACGTCATCAGTGCATGCGCAGTCACGTGATCAGTGCATGATAGCCACGTGATCAGTGCGTGCACAGTCCCATGATCAGCGCCTGTCAGTCACTGATCATTGCCTGATAAACACGTGATCAGTGCATGATGAGCCATGTGATCAGTGCCCGATCAGCCACGTCATCAGTGCATGCGCAGTCACGTCATCAGTGCATGATAGCCACGTGATCAGTGCATGCTCAGTCACGTGATCTGGACTTGATCAGCCACGTGATCAGTGCCTGCAGAGTCACGTGATCAGGGCCTGCTGAGCTGCGTGATTCCTGCCGGCTCATCTGCATGACAATTGCCAGCTGAGCTGCGTGATTCCTGTCGGCTCATCTGCTTGACAATTGCCAGCTGAGCTGCGTGATTCCTGCCTGGTCACGTGCTTGATTATTGCCAGTTGAGCAGCATGATTCGTCACTGCTGAGCTCCATGCTTATTGCCTGCTGATTGCGTGGTTCGTGTCTGCTCAGCTCTTTGAGTATTGCCTCCTGAGGTCCCTGTTCGGTCGCCACCTGCCGGGGACCAGCCCCAACTGATCCAGGGTATTCGAAGGAGAGATGGCCTAGGCGACTATTTATATGCTAATCAGAGATGTCAAGAATAATAGTATGAGGAGAGCTCAGTAGGAAAATTCGGTGGAGAAAAGAGACTGAGTAGCTTGGTTTACGCGGAAGACCAATCAAACTTCAAGACAAGAAGTTTGCACCACTTACGTAGGCCGCAGGCGCCCTCTCGAATAGCGAAAGGTGCCTCACCCTAGACACCTTCTCGAGTGGGTCTTAGCAGCCCAGGCATAATTAGTAAGCGTGGTGGGTTCCGCGCTCCAGATGGAGACTCAGCTGGAAGTTAAAGGGAAGAATGACAAGGAACTTTATGAATTGGAGCTGTAAGTTAACTCTTTGACAGAGAGAGCGAGATGGTGGTGGGGGACAGCCCCCAGTGAAATCAGAGGTGAGAGCACAAAGCAATACAGTAGGCAGACTCCGTTTTTTTGGGGGGAGATGCTCGAGAATATCCGGGTGGACTCCTGAGGCTCGATCCCGCATTTGCGTATGCCGAGCCTCCTTCCTCATGACCTTTGTCCAGAGTGGAATGCCTCCCCGGCTCCCGGCACATGATCAGTGCATGCTCAGTCACGATATCAGTGCCTGCTCAGCCACGTGATCACTGACGGCACAGTCACGTGATCAGCGCCTCTCAGTCACGTGATCACCGTATGATAAACACGTGATCAGTGAACGACCAGCCACGTGATCACTGCATGCGCGGTCAGGTGGTCAGTTCCTGATCAGCCACCTGATCAGTGCGTGCACAGTCCCCTGATCAGCGCCTGTCAGTCACTGATCACTGCCTGATAAACACGTGATCAGTGCCCGAACAGCCACGTCATCAGTGCATGCGCAGTCACGTGATCAGTGCATGATAGCCACGTGATCAGTGCGTGCACAGTCCCATGATCAGCGCCTGTCAGTCACTGATCATTGCCTGATAAACACGTGATCAGTGCATGATGAGCCATGTGATCAGTGCCCGATCAGCCACGTCATCAGTGCATGCGCAGTCACGTCATCAGTGCATGATAGCCACGTGATCAGTGCATGCTCAGTCACGTGATCTGGACTTGATCAGCCACGTGATCAGTGCCTGCAGAGTCACGTGATCAGGGCCTGCTGAGCTGCGTGATTCCTGCCGGCTCATCTGCATGACAATTGCCAGCTGAGCTGCGTGATTCCTGTCGGCTCATCTGCTTGACAATTGCCAGCTGAGCTGCGTGATTCCTGCCTGGTCACGTGCTTGATTATTGCCAGTTGAGCAGCATGATTCGTCACTGCTGAGCTCCATGCTTATTGCCTGCTGATTGCGTGGTTCGTGTCTGCTCAGCTCTTTGAGTATTGCCTCCTGAGGTCCCTGTTCGGTCGCCACCTGCCGGGGACCAGCCCCAACTGATCCAGGGTATTCGAAGGAGAGATGGCCTAGGCGACTATTTATATGCTAATCAGAGATGTCAAGAATAATAGTATGAGGAGAGCTCAGTAGGAAAATTCGGTGGAGAAAAGAGACTGAGTAGCTTGGTTTACGCGGAAGACCAATCAAACTTCAAGACAAGAAGTTTGCACCACTTACGTAGGCCGCAGGCGCCCTCTCGAATAGCGAAAGGTGCCTCACCCTAGACACCTTCTCGAGTGGGTCTTAGCAGCCCAGGCATAATTAGTAAGCGTGGTGGGTTCCGCGCTCCAGATGGAGACTCAGCTGGAAGTTAAAGGGAAGAATGACAAGGAACTTTATGAATTGGAGCTGTAAGTTAACTCTTTGACAGAGAGAGCGAGATGGTGGTGGGGGACAGCCCCCAGTGAAATCAGAGGTGAGAGCACAAAGCAATACAGTAGGCAGACTCCGGTTTTTTTGGGGGAGATGCTCGAGAATATCCGGGTGGACTCCTGAGGCTCGATCCCGCATTTGCGTATGCCGAGCCTCCTTCCTCATGACCTTTGTCCAGAGTGGAATGCCTCCCCGGCTCCCGGCACATGATCAGTGCATGCTCAGTCACGATATCAGTGCCTGCTCAGCCACGTGATCACTGACGGCACAGTCACGTGATCAGCGCCTCTCAGTCACGTGATCACCGTATGATAAACACGTGATCAGTGAACGACCAGCCACGTGATCACTGCATGCGCGGTCAGGTGGTCAGTTCCTGATCAGCCACCTGATCAGTGCGTGCACAGTCCCCTGATCAGCGCCTGTCAGTCACTGATCACTGCCTGATAAACACGTGATCAGTGCCCGAACAGCCACGTCATCAGTGCATGCGCAGTCACGTGATCAGTGCATGATAGCCACGTGATCAGTGCGTGCACAGTCCCATGATCAGCGCCTGTCAGTCACTGATCATTGCCTGATAAACACGTGATCAGTGCATGATGAGCCATGTGATCAGTGCCCGATCAGCCACGTCATCAGTGCATGCGCAGTCACGTCATCAGTGCATGATAGCCACGTGATCAGTGCATGCTCAGTCACGTGATCTGGACTTGATCAGCCACGTGATCAGTGCCTGCAGAGTCACGTGATCAGGGCCTGCTGAGCTGCGTGATTCCTGCCGGCTCATCTGCATGACAATTGCCAGCTGAGCTGCGTGATTCCTGTCGGCTCATCTGCTTGACAATTGCCAGCTGAGCTGCGTGATTCCTGCCTGGTCACGTGCTTGATTATTGCCAGTTGAGCAGCATGATTCGTCACTGCTGAGCTCCATGCTTATTGCCTGCTGATTGCGTGGTTCGTGTCTGCTCAGCTCTTTGAGTATTGCCTCCTGAGGTCCCTGTTCGGTCGCCACCTGCCGGGGACCAGCCCCAACTGATCCAGGGTATTCGAAGGAGAGATGGCCTAGGCGACTATTTATATGCTAATCAGAGATGTCAAGAATAATAGTATGAGGAGAGCTCAGTAGGAAAATTCGGTGGAGAAAAGAGACTGAGTAGCTTGGTTTACGCGGAAGACCAATCAAACTTCAAGACAAGAAGTTTGCACCACTTACGTAGGCCGCAGGCGCCCTCTCGAATAGCGAAAGGTGCCTCACCCTAGACACCTTCTCGAGTGGGTCTTAGCAGCCCAGGCATAATTAGTAAGCGTGGTGGGTTCCGCGCTCCAGATGGAGACTCAGCTGGAAGTTAAAGGGAAGAATGACAAGGAACTTTATGAATTGGAGCTGTAAGTTAACTCTTTGACAGAGAGAGCGAGATGGTGGTGGGGGACAGCCCCCAGTGAAATCAGAGGTGAGAGCACAAAGCAATACAGTAGGCAGACTCCGGTTTTTTTGGGGGAGATGCTCGAGAATATCCGGGTGGACTCCTGAGGCTCGATCCCGCATTTGCGTATGCCGAGCCTCCTTCCTCATGACCTTTGTCCAGAGTGGAATGCCTCCCCGGCTCCCGGCACATGATCAGTGCATGCTCAGTCACGATATCAGTGCCTGCTCAGCCACGTGATCACTGACGGCACAGTCACGTGATCAGCGCCTCTCAGTCACGTGATCACCGTATGATAAACACGTGATCAGTGAACGACCAGCCACGTGATCACTGCATGCGCGGTCAGGTGGTCAGTTCCTGATCAGCCACCTGATCAGTGCGTGCACAGTCCCCTGATCAGCGCCTGTCAGTCACTGATCACTGCCTGATAAACACGTGATCAGTGCCCGAACAGCCACGTCATCAGTGCATGCGCAGTCACGTGATCAGTGCATGATAGCCACGTGATCAGTGCGTGCACAGTCCCATGATCAGCGCCTGTCAGTCACTGATCATTGCCTGATAAACACGTGATCAGTGCATGATGAGCCATGTGATCAGTGCCCGATCAGCCACGTCATCAGTGCATGCGCAGTCACGTCATCAGTGCATGATAGCCACGTGATCAGTGCATGCTCAGTCACGTGATCTGGACTTGATCAGCCACGTGATCAGTGCCTGCAGAGTCACGTGATCAGGGCCTGCTGAGCTGCGTGATTCCTGCCGGCTCATCTGCATGACAATTGCCAGCTGAGCTGCGTGATTCCTGTCGGCTCATCTGCTTGACAATTGCCAGCTGAGCTGCGTGATTCCTGCCTGGTCACGTGCTTGATTATTGCCAGTTGAGCAGCATGATTCGTCACTGCTGAGCTCCATGCTTATTGCCTGCTGATTGCGTGGTTCGTGTCTGCTCAGCTCTTTGAGTATTGCCTCCTGAGGTCCCTGTTCGGTCGCCACCTGCCGGGGACCAGCCCCAACTGATCCAGGGTATTCGAAGGAGAGATGGCCTAGGCGACTATTTATATGCTAATCAGAGATGTCAAGAATAATAGTATGAGGAGAGCTCAGTAGGAAAATTCGGTGGAGAAAAGAGACTGAGTAGCTTGGTTTACGCGGAAGACCAATCAAACTTCAAGACAAGAAGTTTGCACCACTTACGTAGGCCGCAGGCGCCCTCTCGAATAGCGAAAGGTGCCTCACCCTAGACACCTTCTCGAGTGGGTCTTAGCAGCCCAGGCATAATTAGTAAGCGTGGTGGGTTCCGCGCTCCAGATGGAGACTCAGCTGGAAGTTAAAGGGAAGAATGACAAGGAACTTTATGAATTGGAGCTGTAAGTTAACTCTTTGACAGAGAGAGCGAGATGGTGGTGGGGGACAGCCCCCAGTGAAATCAGAGGTGAGAGCACAAAGCAATACAGTAGGCAGACTCCGGTTTTTTTGGGGGAGATGCTCGAGAATATCCGGGTGGACTCCTGAGGCTCGATCCCGCATTTGCGTATGCCGAGCCTCCTTCCTCATGACCTTTGTCCAGAGTGGAATGCCTCCCCGGCTCCCGGCACATGATCAGTGCATGCTCAGTCACGATATCAGTGCCTGCTCAGCCACGTGATCACTGACGGCACAGTCACGTGATCAGCGCCTCTCAGTCACGTGATCACCGTATGATAAACACGTGATCAGTGAACGACCAGCCACGTGATCACTGCATGCGCGGTCAGGTGGTCAGTTCCTGATCAGCCACCTGATCAGTGCGTGCACAGTCCCCTGATCAGCGCCTGTCAGTCACTGATCACTGCCTGATAAACACGTGATCAGTGCCCGAACAGCCACGTCATCAGTGCATGCGCAGTCACGTGATCAGTGCATGATAGCCACGTGATCAGTGCGTGCACAGTCCCATGATCAGCGCCTGTCAGTCACTGATCATTGCCTGATAAACACGTGATCAGTGCATGATGAGCCATGTGATCAGTGCCCGATCAGCCACGTCATCAGTGCATGCGCAGTCACGTCATCAGTGCATGATAGCCACGTGATCAGTGCATGCTCAGTCACGTGATCTGGACTTGATCAGCCACGTGATCAGTGCCTGCAGAGTCACGTGATCAGGGCCTGCTGAGCTGCGTGATTCCTGCCGGCTCATCTGCATGACAATTGCCAGCTGAGCTGCGTGATTCCTGTCGGCTCATCTGCTTGACAATTGCCAGCTGAGCTGCGTGATTCCTGCCTGGTCACGTGCTTGATTATTGCCAGTTGAGCAGCATGATTCGTCACTGCTGAGCTCCATGCTTATTGCCTGCTGATTGCGTGGTTCGTGTCTGCTCAGCTCTTTGAGTATTGCCTCCTGAGGTCCCTGTTCGGTCGCCACCTGCCGGGGACCAGCCCCAACTGATCCAGGGTATTCGAAGGAGAGATGGCCTAGGCGACTATTTATATGCTAATCAGAGATGTCAAGAATAATAGTATGAGGAGAGCTCAGTAGGAAAATTCGGTGGAGAAAAGAGACTGAGTAGCTTGGTTTACGCGGAAGACCAATCAAACTTCAAGACAAGAAGTTTGCACCACTTACGTAGGCCGCAGGCGCCCTCTCGAATAGCGAAAGGTGCCTCACCCTAGACACCTTCTCGAGTGGGTCTTAGCAGCCCAGGCATAATTAGTAAGCGTGGTGGGTTCCGCGCTCCAGATGGAGACTCAGCTGGAAGTTAAAGGGAAGAATGACAAGGAACTTTATGAATTGGAGCTGTAAGTTAACTCTTTGACAGAGAGAGCGAGATGGTGGTGGGGGACAGCCCCCAGTGAAATCAGAGGTGAGAGCACAAAGCAATACAGTAGGCAGACTCCGGTTTTTTTGGGGGGAGATGCTCGAGAATATCCGGGTGGACACCTGAGGCTCGATCCCGCATTTGCGTATGCCGAGCCTCCTTCCTCATGACCTTTGTCCAGAGTGGAATGCCTCCCCGGCTCCCGGCACATGATCAGTGCATGCTCAGTCACGATATCAGTGCCTGCTCAGCCACGTGATCACTGACGGCACAGTCACGTGATCAGCGCCTCTCAGTCACGTGATCACCGTATGATAAACACGTGATCAGTGAACGACCAGCCACGTGATCACTGCATGCGCGGTCAGGTGGTCAGTTCCTGATCAGCCACCTGATCAGTGCGTGCACAGTCCCCTGATCAGCGCCTGTCAGTCACTGATCACTGCCTGATAAACACGTGATCAGTGCTCGAACAGCCACGTCATCAGTGCATGCGCAGTCACGTGATCAGTGCATGATATCCACGTGATCAGTGCGTGCACAGTCCCATGATCAGCGCCTGTCAGTCACTGATCATTGCCTGATAAACACGTGATCAGTGCATGATGAGCCATGTGATCAGTGCCCGATCAGCCACGTCATCAGTGCATGCGCAGTCACGTCATCAGTGCATGATAGCCACGTGATCAGTGCATGCTCAGTCACGTGATCTGGACTTGATCAGCCACGTGATCAGTGCCTGCAGAGTCACGTGATCAGGGCCTGCTGAGCTGCGTGATTCCTGCCGGCTCATCTGCTTGACAATTGCAAGCTGAGCTGCGTGATTCCTGCCTGGTCACGTGCTTGATTATTGCCAGTTGAGCAGCATGATTCGTCACTGCTGAGCTCCATGCTTATTGCCTGCTGATTGCGTGGTTCGTGTCTGCTCAGCTCTTTGAGTATTGCCTCCTGAGGTCCCTGTTCGGTCGCCACCTGCCGGGGACCAGCCCCAACTGATCCAGGGTATTCGAAGGAGAGATGGCCTAGGCGACTATTTATATGCTAATCAGAGATGTCAAGAATAATAGTATGAGGAGAGCTCAGTAGGAAAATTCGGTGGAGAAAAGAGACTGAGTAGCTTGGTTTACGCGGAAGACCAATCAAACTTCAAGACAAGAAGTTTGCACCACTTACGTAGGCCGCAGGCGCCCTCTCGAATAGCGAAAGGTGCCTCACCCTAGACACCTTCTCGAGTGGGTCTTAGCAGCCCAGGCATAATTAGTAAGCGTGGTGGGTTCCGCGCTCCAGATGGAGACTCAGCTGGAAGTTAAAGGGAAGAATGACAAGGAACTTTATGAATTGGAGCTGTAAGTTAACTCTTTGACAGAGAGAGCGAGATGGTGGTGGGGGACAGCCCCCAGTGAAATCAGAGGTGAGAGCACAAAGCAATACAGTAGGCAGACTCCGGTTTTTTTGGGGGAGATGCTCGAGAATATCCGGGTGGACTCCTGAGGCTCGATCCCGCATTTGCGTATGCCGAGCCTCCTTCCTCATGACCTTTGTCCAGAGTGGAATGCCTCCCCGGCTCCCGGCACATGATCAGTGCATGCTCAGTCACGATATCAGTGCCTGCTCAGCCACGTGATCACTGACGGCACAGTCACGTGATCAGCGCCTCTCAGTCACGTGATCACCGTATGATAAACACGTGATCAGTGAACGACCAGCCACGTGATCACTGCATGCGCGGTCAGGTGGTCAGTTCCTGATCAGCCACCTGATCAGTGCGTGCACAGTCCCCTGATCAGCGCCTGTCAGTCACTGATCACTGCCTGATAAACACGTGATCAGTGCCCGAACAGCCACGTCATCAGTGCATGCGCAGTCACGTGATCAGTGCATGATAGCCACGTGATCAGTGCGTGCACAGTCCCATGATCAGCGCCTGTCAGTCACTGATCATTGCCTGATAAACACGTGATCAGTGCATGATGAGCCATGTGATCAGTGCCCGATCAGCCACGTCATCAGTGCATGCGCAGTCACGTCATCAGTGCATGATAGCCACGTGATCAGTGCATGCTCAGTCACGTGATCTGGACTTGATCAGCCACGTGATCAGTGCCTGCAGAGTCACGTGATCAGGGCCTGCTGAGCTGCGTGATTCCTGCCGGCTCATCTGCATGACAATTGCCAGCTGAGCTGCGTGATTCCTGTCGGCTCATCTGCTTGACAATTGCCAGCTGAGCTGCGTGATTCCTGCCTGGTCACGTGCTTGATTATTGCCAGTTGAGCAGCATGATTCGTCACTGCTGAGCTCCATGCTTATTGCCTGCTGATTGCGTGGTTCGTGTCTGCTCAGCTCTTTGAGTATTGCCTCCTGAGGTCCCTGTTCGGTCGCCACCTGCCGGGGACCAGCCCCAACTGATCCAGGGTATTCGAAGGAGAGATGGCCTAGGCGACTATTTATATGCTAATCAGAGATGTCAAGAATAATAGTATGAGGAGAGCTCAGTAGGAAAATTCGGTGGAGAAAAGAGACTGAGTAGCTTGGTTTACGCGGAAGACCAATCAAACTTCAAGACAAGAAGTTTGCACCACTTACGTAGGCCGCAGGCGCCCTCTCGAATAGCGAAAGGTGCCTCACCCTAGACACCTTCTCGAGTGGGTCTTAGCAGCCCAGGCATAATTAGTAAGCGTGGTGGGTTCCGCGCTCCAGATGGAGACTCAGCTGGAAGTTAAAGGGAAGAATGACAAGGAACTTTATGAATTGGAGCTGTAAGTTAACTCTTTGACAGAGAGAGCGAGATGGTGGTGGGGGACAGCCCCCAGTGAAATCAGAGGTGAGAGCACAAAGCAATACAGTAGGCAGACTCCGGTTTTTTTGGGGGAGATGCTCGAGAATATCCGGGTGGACTCCTGAGGCTCGATCCCGCATTTGCGTATGCCGAGCCTCCTTCCTCATGACCTTTGTCCAGAGTGGAATGCCTCCCCGGCTCCCGGCACATGATCAGTGCATGCTCAGTCACGATATCAGTGCCTGCTCAGCCACGTGATCACTGACGGCACAGTCACGTGATCAGCGCCTCTCAGTCACGTGATCACCGTATGATAAACACGTGATCAGTGAACGACCAGCCACGTGATCACTGCATGCGCGGTCAGGTGGTCAGTTCCTGATCAGCCACCTGATCAGTGCGTGCACAGTCCCCTGATCAGCGCCTGTCAGTCACTGATCACTGCCTGATAAACACGTGATCAGTGCCCGAACAGCCACGTCATCAGTGCATGCGCAGTCACGTGATCAGTGCATGATAGCCACGTGATCAGTGCGTGCACAGTCCCATGATCAGCGCCTGTCAGTCACTGATCATTGCCTGATAAACACGTGATCAGTGCATGATGAGCCATGTGATCAGTGCCCGATCAGCCACGTCATCAGTGCATGCGCAGTCACGTCATCAGTGCATGATAGCCACGTGATCAGTGCATGCTCAGTCACGTGATCTGGACTTGATCAGCCACGTGATCAGTGCCTGCAGAGTCACGTGATCAGGGCCTGCTGAGCTGCGTGATTCCTGCCGGCTCATCTGCATGACAATTGCCAGCTGAGCTGCGTGATTCCTGTCGGCTCATCTGCTTGACAATTGCCAGCTGAGCTGCGTGATTCCTGCCTGGTCACGTGCTTGATTATTGCCAGTTGAGCAGCATGATTCGTCACTGCTGAGCTCCATGCTTATTGCCTGCTGATTGCGTGGTTCGTGTCTGCTCAGCTCTTTGAGTATTGCCTCCTGAGGTCCCTGTTCGGTCGCCACCTGCCGGGGACCAGCCCCAACTGATCCAGGGTATTCGAAGGAGAGATGGCCTAGGCGACTATTTATATGCTAATCAGAGATGTCAAGAATAATAGTATGAGGAGAGCTCAGTAGGAAAATTCGGTGGAGAAAAGAGACTGAGTAGCTTGGTTTACGCGGAAGACCAATCAAACTTCAAGACAAGAAGTTTGCACCACTTACGTAGGCCGCAGGCGCCCTCTCGAATAGCGAAAGGTGCCTCACCCTAGACACCTTCTCGAGTGGGTCTTAGCAGCCCAGGCATAATTAGTAAGCGTGGTGGGTTCCGCGCTCCAGATGGAGACTCAGCTGGAAGTTAAAGGGAAGAATGACAAGGAACTTTATGAATTGGAGCTGTAAGTTAACTCTTTGACAGAGAGAGCGAGATGGTGGTGGGGGACAGCCCCCAGTGAAATCAGAGGTGAGAGCACAAAGCAATACAGTAGGCAGACTCCGGTTTTTTTGGGGGGAGATGCTCGAGAATATCCGGGTGGACTCCTGAGGCTCGATCCCGCATTTGCGTATGCCGAGCCTCCTTCCTCATGACCTTTGTCCAGAGTGGAATGCCTCCCCGGCTCCCGGCACATGATCAGTGCATGCTCAGTCACGATATCAGTGCCTGCTCAGCCACGTGATCACTGACGGCACAGTCACGTGATCAGCGCCTCTCAGTCACGTGATCACCGTATGATAAACACGTGATCAGTGAACGACCAGCCACGTGATCACTGCATGCGCGGTCAGGTGGTCAGTTCCTGATCAGCCACCTGATCAGTGCGTGCACAGTCCCCTGATCAGCGCCTGTCAGTCACTGATCACTGCCTGATAAACACGTGATCAGTGCCCGAACAGCCACGTCATCAGTGCATGCGCAGTCACGTGATCAGTGCATGATAGCCACGTGATCAGTGCGTGCACAGTCCCATGATCAGCGCCTGTCAGTCACTGATCATTGCCTGATAAACACGTGATCAGTGCATGATGAGCCATGTGATCAGTGCCCGATCAGCCACGTCATCAGTGCATGCGCAGTCACGTCATCAGTGCATGATAGCCACGTGATCAGTGCATGCTCAGTCACGTGATCTGGACTTGATCAGCCACGTGATCAGTGCCTGCAGAGTCACGTGATCAGGGCCTGCTGAGCTGCGTGATTCCTGCCGGCTCATCTGCATGACAATTGCCATCTGAGCTGCGTGATTCCTGTCGGCTCATCTGCTTGACAATTGCCAGCTGAGCTGCGTGATTCCTGCCTGGTCACGTGCTTGATTATTGCCAGTTGAGCAGCATGATTCGTCACTGCTGAGCTCCATGCTTATTGCCTGCTGATTGCGTGGTTCGTGTCTGCTCAGCTCTTTGAGTATTGCCTCCTGAGGTCCCTGTTCGGTCGCCACCTGCCGGGGACCAGCCCCAACTGATCCAGGGTATTCGAAGGAGAGATGGCCTAGGCGACTATTTATATGCTAATCAGAGATGTCAAGAATAATAGTATGAGGAGAGCTCAGTAGGAAAATTCGGTGGAGAAAAGAGACTGAGTAGCTTGGTTTACGCGGAAGACCAATCAAACTTCAAGACAAGAAGTTTGCACCACTTACGTAGGCCGCAGGCGCCCTCTCGAATAGCGAAAGGTGCCTCACCCTAGACACCTTCTCGAGTGGGTCTTAGCAGCCCAGGCATAATTAGTAAGCGTGGTGGGTTCCGCGCTCCAGATGGAGACTCAGCTGGAAGTTAAAGGGAAGAATGACAAGGAACTTTATGAATTGGAGCTGTAAGTTAACTCTTTGACAGAGAGAGCGAGATGGTGGTGGGGGACAGCCCCCAGTGAAATCAGAGGTGAGAGCACAAAGCAATACAGTAGGCAGACTCGGTTTTTTTGGGGGGAGATGCTCGAGAATATCCGGGTGGACTCCTGAGGCTCGATCCCGCATTTGCGTATGCCGAGCCTCCTTCCTCATGACCTTTGTCCAGAGTGGAATGCCTCCCCGGCTCCCGGCACATGATCAGTGCATGCTCAGTCACGATATCAGTGCCTGCTCAGCCACGTGATCACTGACGGCACAGTCACGTGATCAGCGCCTCTCAGTCACGTGATCACCGTATGATAAACACGTGATCAGTGAACGACCAGCCACGTGATCACTGCATGCGCGGTCAGGTGGTCAGTTCCTGATCAGCCACCTGATCAGTGCGTGCACAGTCCCCTGATCAGCGCCTGTCAGTCACTGATCACTGCCTGATAAACACGTGATCAGTGCCCGAACAGCCACGTCATCAGTGCATGCGCAGTCACGTGATCAGTGCATGATAGCCACGTGATCAGTGCGTGCACAGTCCCATGATCAGCGCCTGTCAGTCACTGATCATTGCCTGATAAACACGTGATCAGTGCATGATGAGCCATGTGATCAGTGCCCGATCAGCCACGTCATCAGTGCATGCGCAGTCACGTCATCAGTGCATGATAGCCACGTGATCAGTGCATGCTCAGTCACGTGATCTGGACTTGATCAGCCACGTGATCAGTGCCTGCAGAGTCACGTGATCAGGGCCTGCTGAGCTGCGTGATTCCTGCCGGCTCATCTGCATGACAATTGCCAGCTGAGCTGCGTGATTCCTGTCGGCTCATCTGCTTGACAATTGCCAGCTGAGCTGCGTGATTCCTGCCTGGTCACGTGCTTGATTATTGCCAGTTGAGCAGCATGATTCGTCACTGCTGAGCTCCATGCTTATTGCCTGCTGATTGCGTGGTTCGTGTCTGCTCAGCTCTTTGAGTATTGCCTCCTGAGGTCCCTGTTCGGTCGCCACCTGCCGGGGACCAGCCCCAACTGATCCAGGGTATTCGAAGGAGAGATGGCCTAGGCGACTATTTATATGCTAATCAGAGATGTCAAGAATAATAGTATGAGGAGAGCTCAGTAGGAAAATTCGGTGGAGAAAAGAGACTGAGTAGCTTGGTTTACGCGGAAGACCAATCAAACTTCAAGACAAGAAGTTTGCACCACTTACGTAGGCCGCAGGCGCCCTCTCGAATAGCGAAAGGTGCCTCACCCTAGACACCTTCTCGAGTGGGTCTTAGCAGCCCAGGCATAATTAGTAAGCGTGGTGGGTTCCGCGCTCCAGATGGAGACTCAGCTGGAAGTTAAAGGGAAGAATGACAAGGAACTTTATGAATTGGAGCTGTAAGTTAACTCTTTGACAGAGAGAGCGAGATGGTGGTGGGGGACAGCCCCCAGTGAAATCAGAGGTGAGAGCACAAAGCAATACAGTAGGCAGACTCCGGTTTTTTTGGGGGGAGATGCTCGAGAATATCCGGGTGGACTCCTGAGGCTCGATCCCGCATTTGCGTATGCCGAGCCTCCTTCCTCATGACCTTTGTCCAGAGTGGAATGCCTCCCCGGCTCCCGGCACATGATCAGTGCATGCTCAGTCACGATATCAGTGCCTGCTCAGCCACGTGATCACTGACGGCACAGTCACGTGATCAGCGCCTCTCAGTCACGTGATCACCGTATGATAAACACGTGATCAGTGAACGACCAGCCACGTGATCACTGCATGCGCGGTCAGGTGGTCAGTTCCTGATCAGCCACCTGATCAGTGCGTGCACAGTCCCCTGATCAGCGCCTGTCAGTCACTGATCACTGCCTGATAAACACGTGATCAGTGCCCGAACAGCCACGTCATCAGTGCATGCGCAGTCACGTGATCAGTGCATGATAGCCACGTGATCAGTGCGTGCACAGTCCCATGATCAGCGCCTGTCAGTCACTGATCATTGCCTGATAAACACGTGATCAGTGCATGATGAGCCATGTGATCAGTGCCCGATCAGCCACGTCATCAGTGCATGCGCAGTCACGTCATCAGTGCATGATAGCCACGTGATCAGTGCATGCTCAGTCACGTGATCTGGACTTGATCAGCCACGTGATCAGTGCCTGCAGAGTCACGTGATCAGGGCCTGCTGAGCTGCGTGATTCCTGCCGGCTCATCTGCATGACAATTGCCAGCTGAGCTGCGTGATTCCTGTCGGCTCATCTGCTTGACAATTGCCAGCTGAGCTGCGTGATTCCTGCCTGGTCACGTGCTTGATTATTGCCAGTTGAGCAGCATGATTCGTCACTGCTGAGCTCCATGCTTATTGCCTGCTGATTGCGTGGTTCGTGTCTGCTCAGCTCTTTGAGTATTGCCTCCTGAGGTCCCTGTTCGGTCGCCACCTGCCGGGGACCAGCCCCAACTGATCCAGGGTATTCGAAGGAGAGATGGCCTAGGCGACTATTTATATGCTAATCAGAGATGTCAAGAATAATAGTATGAGGAGAGCTCAGTAGGAAAATTCGGTGGAGAAAAGAGACTGAGTAGCTTGGTTTACGCGGAAGACCAATCAAACTTCAAGACAAGAAGTTTGCACCACTTACGTAGGCCGCAGGCGCCCTCTCGAATAGCGAAAGGTGCCTCACCCTAGACACCTTCTCGAGTGGGTCTTAGCAGCCCAGGCATAATTAGTAAGCGTGGTGGGTTCCGCGCTCCAGATGGAGACTCAGCTGGAAGTTAAAGGGAAGAATGACAAGGAACTTTATGAATTGGAGCTGTAAGTTAACTCTTTGACAGAGAGAGCGAGATGGTGGTGGGGGACAGCCCCCAGTGAAATCAGAGGTGAGAGCACAAAGCAATACAGTAGGCAGACTCCGGTTTTTTGGGGGGAGATGCTCGAGAATATCCGGGTGGACTCCTGAGGCTCGATCCCGCATTTGCGTATGCCGAGCCTCCTTCCTCATGACCTTTGTCCAGAGTGGAATGCCTCCCCGGCTCCCGGCACATGATCAGTGCATGCTCAGTCACGATATCAGTGCCTGCTCAGCCACGTGATCACTGACGGCACAGTCACGTGATCAGCGCCTCTCAGTCACGTGATCACCGTATGATAAACACGTGATCAGTGAACGACCAGCCACGTGATCACTGCATGCGCGGTCAGGTGGTCAGTTCCTGATCAGCCACCTGATCAGTGCGTGCACAGTCCCCTGATCAGCGCCTGTCAGTCACTGATCACTGCCTGATAAACACGTGATCAGTGCCCGAACAGCCACGTCATCAGTGCATGCGCAGTCACGTGATCAGTGCATGATAGCCACGTGATCAGTGCGTGCACAGTCCCATGATCAGCGCCTGTCAGTCACTGATCATTGCCTGATAAACACGTGATCAGTGCATGATGAGCCATGTGATCAGTGCCCGATCAGCCACGTCATCAGTGCATGCGCAGTCACGTCATCAGTGCATGATAGCCACGTGATCAGTGCATGCTCAGTCACGTGATCTGGACTTGATCAGCCACGTGATCAGTGCCTGCAGAGTCACGTGATCAGGGCCTGCTGAGCTGCGTGATTCCTGCCGGCTCATCTGCATGACAATTGCCAGCTGAGCTGCGTGATTCCTGTCGGCTCATCTGCTTGACAATTGCCAGCTGAGCTGCGTGATTCCTGCCTGGTCACGTGCTTGATTATTGCCAGTTGAGCAGCATGATTCGTCACTGCTGAGCTCCATGCTTATTGCCTGCTGATTGCGTGGTTCGTGTCTGCTCAGCTCTTTGAGTATTGCCTCCTGAGGTCCCTGTTCGGTCGCCACCTGCCGGGGACCAGCCCCAACTGATCCAGGGTATTCGAAGGAGAGATGGCCTAGGCGACTATTTATATGCTAATCAGAGATGTCAAGAATAATAGTATGAGGAGAGCTCAGTAGGAAAATTCGGTGGAGAAAAGAGACTGAGTAGCTTGGTTTACGCGGAAGACCAATCAAACTTCAAGACAAGAAGTTTGCACCACTTACGTAGGCCGCAGGCGCCCTCTCGAATAGCGAAAGGTGCCTCACCCTAGACACCTTCTCGAGTGGGTCTTAGCAGCCCAGGCATAATTAGTAAGCGTGGTGGGTTCCGCGCTCCAGATGGAGACTCAGCTGGAAGTTAAAGGGAAGAATGACAAGGAACTTTATGAATTGGAGCTGTAAGTTAACTCTTTGACAGAGAGAGCGAGATGGTGGTGGGGGACAGCCCCCAGTGAAATCAGAGGTGAGAGCACAAAGCAATACAGTAGGCAGACTCCGGTTTTTTTGGGGGGAGATGCTCGAGAATATCCGGGTGGACTCCTGAGGCTCGATCCCGCATTTGCGTATGCCGAGCCTCCTTCCTCATGACCTTTGTCCAGAGTGGAATGCCTCCCCGGCTCCCGGCACATGATCAGTGCATGCTCAGTCACGATATCAGTGCCTGCTCAGCCACGTGATCACTGACGGCACAGTCACGTGATCAGCGCCTCTCAGTCACGTGATCACCGTATGATAAACACGTGATCAGTGAACGACCAGCCACGTGATCACTGCATGCGCGGTCAGGTGGTCAGTTCCTGATCAGCCACCTGATCAGTGCGTGCACAGTCCCCTGATCAGCGCCTGTCAGTCACTGATCACTGCCTGATAAACACGTGATCAGTGCCCGAACAGCCACGTCATCAGTGCATGCGCAGTCACGTGATCAGTGCATGATAGCCACGTGATCAGTGCGTGCACAGTCCCATGATCAGCGCCTGTCAGTCACTGATCATTGCCTGATAAACACGTGATCAGTGCATGATGAGCCATGTGATCAGTGCCCGATCAGCCACGTCATCAGTGCATGCGCAGTCACGTCATCAGTGCATGATAGCCACGTGATCAGTGCATGCTCAGTCACGTGATCTGGACTTGATCAGCCACGTGATCAGTGCCTGCAGAGTCACGTGATCAGGGCCTGCTGAGCTGCGTGATTCCTGCCGGCTCATCTGCATGACAATTGCCAGCTGAGCTGCGTGATTCCTGTCGGCTCATCTGCTTGACAATTGCCAGCTGAGCTGCGTGATTCCTGCCTGGTCACGTGCTTGATTATTGCCAGTTGAGCAGCATGATTCGTCACTGCTGAGCTCCATGCTTATTGCCTGCTGATTGCGTGGTTCGTGTCTGCTCAGCTCTTTGAGTATTGCCTCCTGAGGTCCCTGTTCGGTCGCCACCTGCCGGGGACCAGCCCCAACTGATCCAGGGTATTCGAAGGAGAGATGGCCTAGGCGACTATTTATATGCTAATCAGAGATGTCAAGAATAATAGTATGAGGAGAGCTCAGTAGGAAAATTCGGTGGAGAAAAGAGACTGAGTAGCTTGGTTTACGCGGAAGACCAATCAAACTTCAAGACAAGAAGTTTGCACCACTTACGTAGGCCGCAGGCGCCCTCTCGAATAGCGAAAGGTGCCTCACCCTAGACACCTTCTCGAGTGGGTCTTAGCAGCCCAGGCATAATTAGTAAGCGTGGTGGGTTCCGCGCTCCAGATGGAGACTCAGCTGGAAGTTAAAGGGAAGAATGACAAGGAACTTTATGAATTGGAGCTGTAAGTTAACTCTTTGACAGAGAGAGCGAGATGGTGGTGGGGGACAGCCCCCAGTGAAATCAGAGGTGAGAGCACAAAGCAATACAGTAGGCAGACTCCGGTTTTTTTGGGGGGAGATGCTCGAGAATATCCGGGTGGACTCCTGAGGCTCGATCCCGCATTTGCGTATGCCGAGCCTCCTTCCTCATGACCTTTGTCCAGAGTGGAATGCCTCCCCGGCTCCCGGCACATGATCAGTGCATGCTCAGTCACGATATCAGTGCCTGCTCAGCCACGTGATCACTGACGGCACAGTCACGTGATCAGCGCCTCTCAGTCACGTGATCACCGTATGATAAACACGTGATCAGTGAACGACCAGCCACGTGATCACTGCATGCGCGGTCAGGTGGTCAGTTCCTGATCAGCCACCTGATCAGTGCGTGCACAGTCCCCTGATCAGCGCCTGTCAGTCACTGATCACTGCCTGATAAACACGTGATCAGTGCCCGAACAGCCACGTCATCAGTGCATGCGCAGTCACGTGATCAGTGCATGATAGCCACGTGATCAGTGCGTGCACAGTCCCATGATCAGCGCCTGTCAGTCACTGATCATTGCCTGATAAACACGTGATCAGTGCATGATGAGCCATGTGATCAGTGCCCGATCAGCCACGTCATCAGTGCATGCGCAGTCACGTCATCAGTGCATGATAGCCACGTGATCAGTGCATGCTCAGTCACGTGATCTGGACTTGATCAGCCACGTGATCAGTGCCTGCAGAGTCACGTGATCAGGGCCTGCTGAGCTGCGTGATTCCTGCCGGCTCATCTGCATGACAATTGCCAGCTGAGCTGCGTGATTCCTGTCGGCTCATCTGCTTGACAATTGCCAGCTGAGCTGCGTGATTCCTGCCTGGTCACGTGCTTGATTATTGCCAGTTGAGCAGCATGATTCGTCACTGCTGAGCTCCATGCTTATTGCCTGCTGATTGCGTGGTTCGTGTCTGCTCAGCTCTTTGAGTATTGCCTCCTGAGGTCCCTGTTCGGTCGCCACCTGCCGGGGACCAGCCCCAACTGATCCAGGGTATTCGAAGGAGAGATGGCCTAGGCGACTATTTATATGCTAATCAGAGATGTCAAGAATAATAGTATGAGGAGAGCTCAGTAGGAAAATTCGGTGGAGAAAAGAGACTGAGTAGCTTGGTTTACGCGGAAGACCAATCAAACTTCAAGACAAGAAGTTTGCACCACTTACGTAGGCCGCAGGCGCCCTCTCGAATAGCGAAAGGTGCCTCACCCTAGACACCTTCTCGAGTGGGTCTTAGCAGCCCAGGCATAATTAGTAAGCGTGGTGGGTTCCGCGCTCCAGATGGAGACTCAGCTGGAAGTTAAAGGGAAGAATGACAAGGAACTTTATGAATTGGAGCTGTAAGTTAACTCTTTGACAGAGAGAGCGAGATGGTGGTGGGGGACAGCCCCCAGTGAAATCAGAGGTGAGAGCACAAAGCAATACAGTAGGCAGACTCCGGTTTTTTTGGGGGAGATGCTCGAGAATATCCGGGTGGACTCCTGAGGCTCGATCCCGCATTTGCGTATGCCGAGCCTCCTTCCTCATGACCTTTGTCCAGAGTGGAATGCCTCCCCGGCTCCCGGCACATGATCAGTGCATGCTCAGTCACGATATCAGTGCCTGCTCAGCCACGTGATCACTGACGGCACAGTCACGTGATCAGCGCCTCTCAGTCACGTGATCACCGTATGATAAACACGTGATCAGTGAACGACCAGCCACGTGATCACTGCATGCGCGGTCAGGTGGTCAGTTCCTGATCAGCCACCTGATCAGTGCGTGCACAGTCCCCTGATCAGCGCCTGTCAGTCACTGATCACTGCCTGATAAACACGTGATCAGTGCCCGAACAGCCACGTCATCAGTGCATGCGCAGTCACGTGATCAGTGCATGATAGCCACGTGATCAGTGCGTGCACAGTCCCATGATCAGCGCCTGTCAGTCACTGATCATTGCCTGATAAACACGTGATCAGTGCATGATGAGCCATGTGATCAGTGCCCGATCAGCCACGTCATCAGTGCATGCGCAGTCACGTCATCAGTGCATGATAGCCACGTGATCAGTGCATGCTCAGTCACGTGATCTGGACTTGATCAGCCACGTGATCAGTGCCTGCAGAGTCACGTGATCAGGGCCTGCTGAGCTGCGTGATTCCTGCCGGCTCATCTGCATGACAATTGCCAGCTGAGCTGCGTGATTCCTGTCGGCTCATCTGCTTGACAATTGCCAGCTGAGCTGCGTGATTCCTGCCTGGTCACGTGCTTGATTATTGCCAGTTGAGCAGCATGATTCGTCACTGCTGAGCTCCATGCTTATTGCCTGCTGATTGCGTGGTTCGTGTCTGCTCAGCTCTTTGAGTATTGCCTCCTGAGGTCCCTGTTCGGTCGCCACCTGCCGGGGACCAGCCCCAACTGATCCAGGGTATTCGAAGGAGAGATGGCCTAGGCGACTATTTATATGCTAATCAGAGATGTCAAGAATAATAGTATGAGGAGAGCTCAGTAGGAAAATTCGGTGGAGAAAAGAGACTGAGTAGCTTGGTTTACGCGGAAGACCAATCAAACTTCAAGACAAGAAGTTTGCACCACTTACGTAGGCCGCAGGCGCCCTCTCGAATAGCGAAAGGTGCCTCACCCTAGACACCTTCTCGAGTGGGTCTTAGCAGCCCAGGCATAATTAGTAAGCGTGGTGGGTTCCGCGCTCCAGATGGAGACTCAGCTGGAAGTTAAAGGGAAGAATGACAAGGAACTTTATGAATTGGAGCTGTAAGTTAACTCTTTGACAGAGAGAGCGAGATGGTGGTGGGGGACAGCCCCCAGTGAAATCAGAGGTGAGAGCACAAAGCAATACAGTAGGCAGACTCCGGTTTTTTTGGGGGAGATGCTCGAGAATATCCGGGTGGACTCCTGAGGCTCGATCCCGCATTTGCGTATGCCGAGCCTCCTTCCTCATGACCTTTGTCCAGAGTGGAATGCCTCCCCGGCTCCCGGCACATGATCAGTGCATGCTCAGTCACGATATCAGTGCCTGCTCAGCCACGTGATCACTGACGGCACAGTCACGTGATCAGCGCCTCTCAGTCACGTGATCACCGTATGATAAACACGTGATCAGTGAACGACCAGCCACGTGATCACTGCATGCGCGGTCAGGTGGTCAGTTCCTGATCAGCCACCTGATCAGTGCGTGCACAGTCCCCTGATCAGCGCCTGTCAGTCACTGATCACTGCCTGATAAACACGTGATCAGTGCCCGAACAGCCACGTCATCAGTGCATGCGCAGTCACGTGATCAGTGCATGATAGCCACGTGATCAGTGCGTGCACAGTCCCATGATCAGCGCCTGTCAGTCACTGATCATTGCCTGATAAACACGTGATCAGTGCATGATGAGCCATGTGATCAGTGCCCGATCAGCCACGTCATCAGTGCATGCGCAGTCACGTCATCAGTGCATGATAGCCACGTGATCAGTGCATGCTCAGTCACGTGATCTGGACTTGATCAGCCACGTGATCAGTGCCTGCAGAGTCACGTGATCAGGGCCTGCTGAGCTGCGTGATTCCTGCCGGCTCATCTGCATGACAATTGCCAGCTGAGCTGCGTGATTCCTGTCGGCTCATCTGCTTGACAATTGCCAGCTGAGCTGCGTGATTCCTGCCTGGTCACGTGCTTGATTATTGCCAGTTGAGCAGCATGATTCGTCACTGCTGAGCTCCATGCTTATTGCCTGCTGATTGCGTGGTTCGTGTCTGCTCAGCTCTTTGAGTATTGCCTCCTGAGGTCCCTGTTCGGTCGCCACCTGCCGGGGACCAGCCCCAACTGATCCAGGGTATTCGAAGGAGAGATGGCCTAGGCGACTATTTATATGCTAATCAGAGATGTCAAGAATAATAGTATGAGGAGAGCTCAGTAGGAAAATTCGGTGGAGAAAAGAGACTGAGTAGCTTGGTTTACGCGGAAGACCAATCAAACTTCAAGACAAGAAGTTTGCACCACTTACGTAGGCCGCAGGCGCCCTCTCGAATAGCGAAAGGTGCCTCACCCTAGACACCTTCTCGAGTGGGTCTTAGCAGCCCAGGCATAATTAGTAAGCGTGGTGGGTTCCGCGCTCCAGATGGAGACTCAGCTGGAAGTTAAAGGGAAGAATGACAAGGAACTTTATGAATTGGAGCTGTAAGTTAACTCTTTGACAGAGAGAGCGAGATGGTGGTGGGGGACAGCCCCCAGTGAAATCAGAGGTGAGAGCACAAAGCAATACAGTAGGCAGACTCCGGTTTTTTTGGGGGAGATGCTCGAGAATATCCGGGTGGACTCCTGAGGCTCGATCCCGCATTTGCGTATGCCGAGCCTCCTTCCTCATGACCTTTGTCCAGAGTGGAATGCCTCCCCGGCTCCCGGCACATGATCAGTGCATGCTCAGTCACGATATCAGTGCCTGCTCAGCCACGTGATCACTGACGGCACAGTCACGTGATCAGCGCCTCTCAGTCACGTGATCACCGTATGATAAACACGTGATCAGTGAACGACCAGCCACGTGATCACTGCATGCGCGGTCAGGTGGTCAGTTCCTGATCAGCCACCTGATCAGTGCGTGCACAGTCCCCTGATCAGCGCCTGTCAGTCACTGATCACTGCCTGATAAACACGTGATCAGTGCCCGAACAGCCACGTCATCAGTGCATGCGCAGTCACGTGATCAGTGCATGATAGCCACGTGATCAGTGCGTGCACAGTCCCATGATCAGCGCCTGTCAGTCACTGATCATTGCCTGATAAACACGTGATCAGTGCATGATGAGCCATGTGATCAGTGCCCGATCAGCCACGTCATCAGTGCATGCGCAGTCACGTCATCAGTGCATGATAGCCACGTGATCAGTGCATGCTCAGTCACGTGATCTGGACTTGATCAGCCACGTGATCAGTGCCTGCAGAGTCACGTGATCAGGGCCTGCTGAGCTGCGTGATTCCTGCCGGCTCATCTGCATGACAATTGCCAGCTGAGCTGCGTGATTCCTGTCGGCTCATCTGCTTGACAATTGCCAGCTGAGCTGCGTGATTCCTGCCTGGTCACGTGCTTGATTATTGCCAGTTGAGCAGCATGATTCGTCACTGCTGAGCTCCATGCTTATTGCCTGCTGATTGCGTGGTTCGTGTCTGCTCAGCTCTTTGAGTATTGCCTCCTGAGGTCCCTGTTCGGTCGCCACCTGCCGGGGACCAGCCCCAACTGATCCAGGGTATTCGAAGGAGAGATGGCCTAGGCGACTATTTATATGCTAATCAGAGATGTCAAGAATAATAGTATGAGGAGAGCTCAGTAGGAAAATTCGGTGGAGAAAAGAGACTGAGTAGCTTGGTTTACGCGGAAGACCAATCAAACTTCAAGACAAGAAGTTTGCACCACTTACGTAGGCCGCAGGCGCCCTCTCGAATAGCGAAAGGTGCCTCACCCTAGACACCTTCTCGAGTGGGTCTTAGCAGCCCAGGCATAATTAGTAAGCGTGGTGGGTTCCGCGCTCCAGATGGAGACTCAGCTGGAAGTTAAAGGGAAGAATGACAAGGAACTTTATGAATTGGAGCTGTAAGTTAACTCTTTGACAGAGAGAGCGAGATGGTGGTGGGGGACAGCCCCCAGTGAAATCAGAGGTGAGAGCACAAAGCAATACAGTAGGCAGACTCCGGTTTTTTTGGGGGGAGATGCTCGAGAATATCCGGGTGGACTCCTGAGGCTCGATCCCGCATTTGCGTATGCCGAGCCTCCTTCCTCATGACCTTTGTCCAGAGTGGAATGCCTCCCCGGCTCCCGGCACATGATCAGTGCATGCTCAGTCACGATATCAGTGCCTGCTCAGCCACGTGATCACTGACGGCACAGTCACGTGATCAGCGCCTCTCAGTCACGTGATCACCGTATGATAAACACGTGATCAGTGAACGACCAGCCACGTGATCACTGCATGCGCGGTCAGGTGGTCAGTTCCTGATCAGCCACCTGATCAGTGCGTGCACAGTCCCCTGATCAGCGCCTGTCAGTCACTGATCACTGCCTGATAAACACGTGATCAGTGCCCGAACAGCCACGTCATCAGTGCATGCGCAGTCACGTGATCAGTGCATGATAGCCACGTGATCAGTGCGTGCACAGTCCCATGATCAGCGCCTGTCAGTCACTGATCATTGCCTGATAAACACGTGATCAGTGCATGATGAGCCATGTGATCAGTGCCCGATCAGCCACGTCATCAGTGCATGCGCAGTCACGTCATCAGTGCATGATAGCCACGTGATCAGTGCATGCTCAGTCACGTGATCTGGACTTGATCAGCCACGTGATCAGTGCCTGCAGAGTCACGTGATCAGGGCCTGCTGAGCTGCGTGATTCCTGCCGGCTCATCTGCATGACAATTGCCAGCTGAGCTGCGTGATTCCTGTCGGCTCATCTGCTTGACAATTGCCAGCTGAGCTGCGTGATTCCTGCCTGGTCACGTGCTTGATTATTGCCAGTTGAGCAGCATGATTCGTCACTGCTGAGCTCCATGCTTATTGCCTGCTGATTGCGTGGTTCGTGTCTGCTCAGCTCTTTGAGTATTGCCTCCTGAGGTCCCTGTTCGGTCGCCACCTGCCGGGGACCAGCCCCAACTGATCCAGGGTATTCGAAGGAGAGATGGCCTAGGCGACTATTTATATGCTAATCAGAGATGTCAAGAATAATAGTATGAGGAGAGCTCAGTAGGAAAATTCGGTGGAGAAAAGAGACTGAGTAGCTTGGTTTACGCGGAAGACCAATCAAACTTCAAGACAAGAAGTTTGCACCACTTACGTAGGCCGCAGGCGCCCTCTCGAATAGCGAAAGGTGCCTCACCCTAGACACCTTCTCGAGTGGGTCTTAGCAGCCCAGGCATAATTAGTAAGCGTGGTGGGTTCCGCGCTCCAGATGGAGACTCAGCTGGAAGTTAAAGGGAAGAATGACAAGGAACTTTATGAATTGGAGCTGTAAGTTAACTCTTTGACAGAGAGAGCGAGATGGTGGTGGGGGACAGCCCCCAGTGAAATCAGAGGTGAGAGCACAAAGCAATACAGTAGGCAGACTCCGGTTTTTTTGGGGGGAGATGCTCGAGAATATCCGGGTGGACTCCTGAGGCTCGATCCCGCATTTGCGTATGCCGAGCCTCCTTCCTCATGACCTTTGTCCAGAGTGGAATGCCTCCCCGGCTCCCGGCACATGATCAGTGCATGCTCAGTCACGATATCAGTGCCTGCTCAGCCACGTGATCACTGACGGCACAGTCACGTGATCAGCGCCTCTCAGTCACGTGATCACCGTATGATAAACACGTGATCAGTGAACGACCAGCCACGTGATCACTGCATGCGCGGTCAGGTGGTCAGTTCCTGATCAGCCACCTGATCAGTGCGTGCACAGTCCCCTGATCAGCGCCTGTCAGTCACTGATCACTGCCTGATAAACACGTGATCAGTGCCCGAACAGCCACGTCATCAGTGCATGCGCAGTCACGTGATCAGTGCATGATAGCCACGTGATCAGTGCGTGCACAGTCCCATGATCAGCGCCTGTCAGTCACTGATCATTGCCTGATAAACACGTGATCAGTGCATGATGAGCCATGTGATCAGTGCCCGATCAGCCACGTCATCAGTGCATGCGCAGTCACGTCATCAGTGCATGATAGCCACGTGATCAGTGCATGCTCAGTCACGTGATCTGGACTTGATCAGCCACGTGATCAGTGCCTGCAGAGTCACGTGATCAGGGCCTGCTGAGCTGCGTGATTCCTGCCGGCTCATCTGCATGACAATTGCCAGCTGAGCTGCGTGATTCCTGTCGGCTCATCTGCTTGACAATTGCCAGCTGAGCTGCGTGATTCCTGCCTGGTCACGTGCTTGATTATTGCCAGTTGAGCAGCATGATTCGTCACTGCTGAGCTCCATGCTTATTGCCTGCTGATTGCGTGGTTCGTGTCTGCTCAGCTCTTTGAGTATTGCCTCCTGAGGTCCCTGTTCGGTCGCCACCTGCCGGGGACCAGCCCCAACTGATCCAGGGTATTCGAAGGAGAGATGGCCTAGGCGACTATTTATATGCTAATCAGAGATGTCAAGAATAATAGTATGAGGAGAGCTCAGTAGGAAAATTCGGTGGAGAAAAGAGACTGAGTAGCTTGGTTTACGCGGAAGACCAATCAAACTTCAAGACAAGAAGTTTGCACCACTTACGTAGGCCGCAGGCGCCCTCTCGAATAGCGAAAGGTGCCTCACCCTAGACACCTTCTCGAGTGGGTCTTAGCAGCCCAGGCATAATTAGTAAGCGTGGTGGGTTCCGCGCTCCAGATGGAGACTCAGCTGGAAGTTAAAGGGAAGAATGACAAGGAACTTTATGAATTGGAGCTGTAAGTTAACTCTTTGACAGAGAGAGCGAGATGGTGGTGGGGGACAGCCCCCAGTGAAATCAGAGGTGAGAGCACAAAGCAATACAGTAGGCAGACTCCTTTTTTGGGGGGAGATGCTCGAGAATATCCGGGTGGACTCCTGAGGCTCGATCCCGCATTTGCGTATGCCGAGCCTCCTTCCTCATGACCTTTGTCCAGAGTGGAATGCCTCCCCGGCTCCCGGCACATGATCAGTGCATGCTCAGTCACGATATCAGTGCCTGCTCAGCCACGTGATCACTGACGGCACAGTCACGTGATCAGCGCCTCTCAGTCACGTGATCACCGTATGATAAACACGTGATCAGTGAACGACCAGCCACGTGATCACTGCATGCGCGGTCAGGTGGTCAGTTCCTGATCAGCCACCTGATCAGTGCGTGCACAGTCCCCTGATCAGCGCCTGTCAGTCACTGATCACTGCCTGATAAACACGTGATCAGTGCCCGAACAGCCACGTCATCAGTGCATGCGCAGTCACGTGATCAGTGCATGATAGCCACGTGATCAGTGCGTGCACAGTCCCATGATCAGCGCCTGTCAGTCACTGATCATTGCCTGATAAACACGTGATCAGTGCATGATGAGCCATGTGATCAGTGCCCGATCAGCCACGTCATCAGTGCATGCGCAGTCACGTCATCAGTGCATGATAGCCACGTGATCAGTGCATGCTCAGTCACGTGATCTGGACTTGATCAGCCACGTGATCAGTGCCTGCAGAGTCACGTGATCAGGGCCTGCTGAGCTGCGTGATTCCTGCCGGCTCATCTGCATGACAATTGCCATCTGAGCTGCGTGATTCCTGTCGGCTCATCTGCTTGACAATTGCCAGCTGAGCTGCGTGATTCCTGCCTGGTCACGTGCTTGATTATTGCCAGTTGAGCAGCATGATTCGTCACTGCTGAGCTCCATGCTTATTGCCTGCTGATTGCGTGGTTCGTGTCTGCTCAGCTCTTTGAGTATTGCCTCCTGAGGTCCCTGTTCGGTCGCCACCTGCCGGGGACCAGCCCCAACTGATCCAGGGTATTCGAAGGAGAGATGGCCTAGGCGACTATTTATATGCTAATCAGAGATGTCAAGAATAATAGTATGAGGAGAGCTCAGTAGGAAAATTCGGTGGAGAAAAGAGACTGAGTAGCTTGGTTTACGCGGAAGACCAATCAAACTTCAAGACAAGAAGTTTGCACCACTTACGTAGGCCGCAGGCGCCCTCTCGAATAGCGAAAGGTGCCTCACCCTAGACACCTTCTCGAGTGGGTCTTAGCAGCCCAGGCATAATTAGTAAGCGTGGTGGGTTCCGCGCTCCAGATGGAGACTCAGCTGGAAGTTAAAGGGAAGAATGACAAGGAACTTTATGAATTGGAGCTGTAAGTTAACTCTTTGACAGAGAGAGCGAGATGGTGGTGGGGGACAGCCCCCAGTGAAATCAGAGGTGAGAGCACAAAGCAATACAGTAGGCAGACTCCGGTTTTTTTGGGGGAGATGCTCGAGAATATCCGGGTGGACTCCTGAGGCTCGATCCCGCATTTGCGTATGCCGAGCCTCCTTCCTCATGACCTTTGTCCAGAGTGGAATGCCTCCCCGGCTCCCGGCACATGATCAGTGCATGCTCAGTCACGATATCAGTGCCTGCTCAGCCACGTGATCACTGACGGCACAGTCACGTGATCAGCGCCTCTCAGTCACGTGATCACCGTATGATAAACACGTGATCAGTGAACGACCAGCCACGTGATCACTGCATGCGCGGTCAGGTGGTCAGTTCCTGATCAGCCACCTGATCAGTGCGTGCACAGTCCCCTGATCAGCGCCTGTCAGTCACTGATCACTGCCTGATAAACACGTGATCAGTGCCCGAACAGCCACGTCATCAGTGCATGCGCAGTCACGTGATCAGTGCATGATAGCCACGTGATCAGTGCGTGCACAGTCCCATGATCAGCGCCTGTCAGTCACTGATCATTGCCTGATAAACACGTGATCAGTGCATGATGAGCCATGTGATCAGTGCCCGATCAGCCACGTCATCAGTGCATGCGCAGTCACGTCATCAGTGCATGATAGCCACGTGATCAGTGCATGCTCAGTCACGTGATCTGGACTTGATCAGCCACGTGATCAGTGCCTGCAGAGTCACGTGATCAGGGCCTGCTGAGCTGCGTGATTCCTGCCGGCTCATCTGCATGACAATTGCCAGCTGAGCTGCGTGATTCCTGTCGGCTCATCTGCTTGACAATTGCCAGCTGAGCTGCGTGATTCCTGCCTGGTCACGTGCTTGATTATTGCCAGTTGAGCAGCATGATTCGTCACTGCTGAGCTCCATGCTTATTGCCTGCTGATTGCGTGGTTCGTGTCTGCTCAGCTCTTTGAGTATTGCCTCCTGAGGTCCCTGTTCGGTCGCCACCTGCCGGGGACCAGCCCCAACTGATCCAGGGTATTCGAAGGAGAGATGGCCTAGGCGACTATTTATATGCTAATCAGAGATGTCAAGAATAATAGTATGAGGAGAGCTCAGTAGGAAAATTCGGTGGAGAAAAGAGACTGAGTAGCTTGGTTTACGCGGAAGACCAATCAAACTTCAAGACAAGAAGTTTGCACCACTTACGTAGGCCGCAGGCGCCCTCTCGAATAGCGAAAGGTGCCTCACCCTAGACACCTTCTCGAGTGGGTCTTAGCAGCCCAGGCATAATTAGTAAGCGTGGTGGGTTCCGCGCTCCAGATGGAGACTCAGCTGGAAGTTAAAGGGAAGAATGACAAGGAACTTTATGAATTGGAGCTGTAAGTTAACTCTTTGACAGAGAGAGCGAGATGGTGGTGGGGGACAGCCCCCAGTGAAATCAGAGGTGAGAGCACAAAGCAATACAGTAGGCAGACTCCGGTTTTTTGGGGGAGATGCTCGAGAATATCCGGGTGGACTCCTGAGGCTCGATCCCGCATTTGCGTATGCCGAGCCTCCTTCCTCATGACCTTTGTCCAGAGTGGAATGCCTCCCCGGCTCCCGGCACATGATCAGTGCATGCTCAGTCACGATATCAGTGCCTGCTCAGCCACGTGATCACTGACGGCACAGTCACGTGATCAGCGCCTCTCAGTCACGTGATCACCGTATGATAAACACGTGATCAGTGAACGACCAGCCACGTGATCACTGCATGCGCGGTCAGGTGGTCAGTTCCTGATCAGCCACCTGATCAGTGCGTGCACAGTCCCCTGATCAGCGCCTGTCAGTCACTGATCACTGCCTGATAAACACGTGATCAGTGCCCGAACAGCCACGTCATCAGTGCATGCGCAGTCACGTGATCAGTGCATGATAGCCACGTGATCAGTGCGTGCACAGTCCCATGATCAGCGCCTGTCAGTCACTGATCATTGCCTGATAAACACGTGATCAGTGCATGATGAGCCATGTGATCAGTGCCCGATCAGCCACGTCATCAGTGCATGCGCAGTCACGTCATCAGTGCATGATAGCCACGTGATCAGTGCATGCTCAGTCACGTGATCTGGACTTGATCAGCCACGTGATCAGTGCCTGCAGAGTCACGTGATCAGGGCCTGCTGAGCTGCGTGATTCCTGCCGGCTCATCTGCATGACAATTGCCAGCTGAGCTGCGTGATTCCTGTCGGCTCATCTGCTTGACAATTGCCAGCTGAGCTGCGTGATTCCTGCCTGGTCACGTGCTTGATTATTGCCAGTTGAGCAGCATGATTCGTCACTGCTGAGCTCCATGCTTATTGCCTGCTGATTGCGTGGTTCGTGTCTGCTCAGCTCTTTGAGTATTGCCTCCTGAGGTCCCTGTTCGGTCGCCACCTGCCGGGGACCAGCCCCAACTGATCCAGGGTATTCGAAGGAGAGATGGCCTAGGCGACTATTTATATGCTAATCAGAGATGTCAAGAATAATAGTATGAGGAGAGCTCAGTAGGAAAATTCGGTGGAGAAAAGAGACTGAGTAGCTTGGTTTACGCGGAAGACCAATCAAACTTCAAGACAAGAAGTTTGCACCACTTACGTAGGCCGCAGGCGCCCTCTCGAATAGCGAAAGGTGCCTCACCCTAGACACCTTCTCGAGTGGGTCTTAGCAGCCCAGGCATAATTAGTAAGCGTGGTGGGTTCCGCGCTCCAGATGGAGACTCAGCTGGAAGTTAAAGGGAAGAATGACAAGGAACTTTATGAATTGGAGCTGTAAGTTAACTCTTTGACAGAGAGAGCGAGATGGTGGTGGGGGACAGCCCCCAGTGAAATCAGAGGTGAGAGCACAAAGCAATACAGTAGGCAGACTCCGGTTTTTTGGGGGAGATGCTCGAGAATATCCGGGTGGACTCCTGAGGCTCGATCCCGCATTTGCGTATGCCGAGCCTCCTTCCTCATGACCTTTGTCCAGAGTGGAATGCCTCCCCGGCTCCCGGCACATGATCAGTGCATGCTCAGTCACGATATCAGTGCCTGCTCAGCCACGTGATCACTGACGGCACAGTCACGTGATCAGCGCCTCTCAGTCACGTGATCACCGTATGATAAACACGTGATCAGTGAACGACCAGCCACGTGATCACTGCATGCGCGGTCAGGTGGTCAGTTCCTGATCAGCCACCTGATCAGTGCGTGCACAGTCCCCTGATCAGCGCCTGTCAGTCACTGATCACTGCCTGATAAACACGTGATCAGTGCCCGAACAGCCACGTCATCAGTGCATGCGCAGTCACGTGATCAGTGCATGATAGCCACGTGATCAGTGCGTGCACAGTCCCATGATCAGCGCCTGTCAGTCACTGATCATTGCCTGATAAACACGTGATCAGTGCATGATGAGCCATGTGATCAGTGCCCGATCAGCCACGTCATCAGTGCATGCGCAGTCACGTCATCAGTGCATGATAGCCACGTGATCAGTGCATGCTCAGTCACGTGATCTGGACTTGATCAGCCACGTGATCAGTGCCTGCAGAGTCACGTGATCAGGGCCTGCTGAGCTGCGTGATTCCTGCCGGCTCATCTGCATGACAATTGCCAGCTGAGCTGCGTGATTCCTGTCGGCTCATCTGCTTGACAATTGCCAGCTGAGCTGCGTGATTCCTGCCTGGTCACGTGCTTGATTATTGCCAGTTGAGCAGCATGATTCGTCACTGCTGAGCTCCATGCTTATTGCCTGCTGATTGCGTGGTTCGTGTCTGCTCAGCTCTTTGAGTATTGCCTCCTGAGGTCCCTGTTCGGTCGCCACCTGCCGGGGACCAGCCCCAACTGATCCAGGGTATTCGAAGGAGAGATGGCCTAGGCGACTATTTATATGCTAATCAGAGATGTCAAGAATAATAGTATGAGGAGAGCTCAGTAGGAAAATTCGGTGGAGAAAAGAGACTGAGTAGCTTGGTTTACGCGGAAGACCAATCAAACTTCAAGACAAGAAGTTTGCACCACTTACGTAGGCCGCAGGCGCCCTCTCGAATAGCGAAAGGTGCCTCACCCTAGACACCTTCTCGAGTGGGTCTTAGCAGCCCAGGCATAATTAGTAAGCGTGGTGGGTTCCGCGCTCCAGATGGAGACTCAGCTGGAAGTTAAAGGGAAGAATGACAAGGAACTTTATGAATTGGAGCTGTAAGTTAACTCTTTGACAGAGAGAGCGAGATGGTGGTGGGGGACAGCCCCCAGTGAAATCAGAGGTGAGAGCACAAAGCAATACAGTAGGCAGACTCCGGTTTTTTTGGGGGAGATGCTCGAGAATATCCGGGTGGACTCCTGAGGCTCGATCCCGCATTTGCGTATGCCGAGCCTCCTTCCTCATGACCTTTGTCCAGAGTGGAATGCCTCCCCGGCTCCCGGCACATGATCAGTGCATGCTCAGTCACGATATCAGTGCCTGCTCAGCCACGTGATCACTGACGGCACAGTCACGTGATCAGCGCCTCTCAGTCACGTGATCACCGTATGATAAACACGTGATCAGTGAACGACCAGCCACGTGATCACTGCATGCGCGGTCAGGTGGTCAGTTCCTGATCAGCCACCTGATCAGTGCGTGCACAGTCCCCTGATCAGCGCCTGTCAGTCACTGATCACTGCCTGATAAACACGTGATCAGTGCCCGAACAGCCACGTCATCAGTGCATGCGCAGTCACGTGATCAGTGCATGATAGCCACGTGATCAGTGCGTGCACAGTCCCATGATCAGCGCCTGTCAGTCACTGATCATTGCCTGATAAACACGTGATCAGTGCATGATGAGCCATGTGATCAGTGCCCGATCAGCCACGTCATCAGTGCATGCGCAGTCACGTCATCAGTGCATGATAGCCACGTGATCAGTGCATGCTCAGTCACGTGATCTGGACTTGATCAGCCACGTGATCAGTGCCTGCAGAGTCACGTGATCAGGGCCTGCTGAGCTGCGTGATTCCTGCCGGCTCATCTGCATGACAATTGCCATCTGAGCTGCGTGATTCCTGTCGGCTCATCTGCTTGACAATTGCCAGCTGAGCTGCGTGATTCCTGCCTGGTCACGTGCTTGATTATTGCCAGTTGAGCAGCATGATTCGTCACTGCTGAGCTCCATGCTTATTGCCTGCTGATTGCGTGGTTCGTGTCTGCTCAGCTCTTTGAGTATTGCCTCCTGAGGTCCCTGTTCGGTCGCCACCTGCCGGGGACCAGCCCCAACTGATCCAGGGTATTCGAAGGAGAGATGGCCTAGGCGACTATTTATATGCTAATCAGAGATGTCAAGAATAATAGTATGAGGAGAGCTCAGTAGGAAAATTCGGTGGAGAAAAGAGACTGAGTAGCTTGGTTTACGCGGAAGACCAATCAAACTTCAAGACAAGAAGTTTGCACCACTTACGTAGGCCGCAGGCGCCCTCTCGAATAGCGAAAGGTGCCTCACCCTAGACACCTTCTCGAGTGGGTCTTAGCAGCCCAGGCATAATTAGTAAGCGTGGTGGGTTCCGCGCTCCAGATGGAGACTCAGCTGGAAGTTAAAGGGAAGAATGACAAGGAACTTTATGAATTGGAGCTGTAAGTTAACTCTTTGACAGAGAGAGCGAGATGGTGGTGGGGGACAGCCCCCAGTGAAATCAGAGGTGAGAGCACAAAGCAATACAGTAGGCAGACTCCGGTTTTTTTGGGGGGAGATGCTCGAGAATATCCGGGTGGACTCCTGAGGCTCGATCCCGCATTTGCGTATGCCGAGCCTCCTTCCTCATGACCTTTGTCCAGAGTGGAATGCCTCCCCGGCTCCCGGCACATGATCAGTGCATGCTCAGTCACGATATCAGTGCCTGCTCAGCCACGTGATCACTGACGGCACAGTCACGTGATCAGCGCCTCTCAGTCACGTGATCACCGTATGATAAACACGTGATCAGTGAACGACCAGCCACGTGATCACTGCATGCGCGGTCAGGTGGTCAGTTCCTGATCAGCCACCTGATCAGTGCGTGCACAGTCCCCTGATCAGCGCCTGTCAGTCACTGATCACTGCCTGATAAACACGTGATCAGTGCCCGAACAGCCACGTCATCAGTGCATGCGCAGTCACGTGATCAGTGCATGATAGCCACGTGATCAGTGCGTGCACAGTCCCATGATCAGCGCCTGTCAGTCACTGATCATTGCCTGATAAACACGTGATCAGTGCATGATGAGCCATGTGATCAGTGCCCGATCAGCCACGTCATCAGTGCATGCGCAGTCACGTCATCAGTGCATGATAGCCACGTGATCAGTGCATGCTCAGTCACGTGATCTGGACTTGATCAGCCACGTGATCAGTGCCTGCAGAGTCACGTGATCAGGGCCTGCTGAGCTGCGTGATTCCTGCCGGCTCATCTGCATGACAATTGCCAGCTGAGCTGCGTGATTCCTGTCGGCTCATCTGCTTGACAATTGCCAGCTGAGCTGCGTGATTCCTGCCTGGTCACGTGCTTGATTATTGCCAGTTGAGCAGCATGATTCGTCACTGCTGAGCTCCATGCTTATTGCCTGCTGATTGCGTGGTTCGTGTCTGCTCAGCTCTTTGAGTATTGCCTCCTGAGGTCCCTGTTCGGTCGCCACCTGCCGGGGACCAGCCCCAACTGATCCAGGGTATTCGAAGGAGAGATGGCCTAGGCGACTATTTATATGCTAATCAGAGATGTCAAGAATAATAGTATGAGGAGAGCTCAGTAGGAAAATTCGGTGGAGAAAAGAGACTGAGTAGCTTGGTTTACGCGGAAGACCAATCAAACTTCAAGACAAGAAGTTTGCACCACTTACGTAGGCCGCAGGCGCCCTCTCGAATAGCGAAAGGTGCCTCACCCTAGACACCTTCTCGAGTGGGTCTTAGCAGCCCAGGCATAATTAGTAAGCGTGGTGGGTTCCGCGCTCCAGATGGAGACTCAGCTGGAAGTTAAAGGGAAGAATGACAAGGAACTTTATGAATTGGAGCTGTAAGTTAACTCTTTGACAGAGAGAGCGAGATGGTGGTGGGGGACAGCCCCCAGTGAAATCAGAGGTGAGAGCACAAAGCAATACAGTAGGCAGACTCCGGTTTTTTTGGGGGAGATGCTCGAGAATATCCGGGTGGACTCCTGAGGCTCGATCCCGCATTTGCGTATGCCGAGCCTCCTTCCTCATGACCTTTGTCCAGAGTGGAATGCCTCCCCGGCTCCCGGCACATGATCAGTGCATGCTCAGTCACGATATCAGTGCCTGCTCAGCCACGTGATCACTGACGGCACAGTCACGTGATCAGCGCCTCTCAGTCACGTGATCACCGTATGATAAACACGTGATCAGTGAACGACCAGCCACGTGATCACTGCATGCGCGGTCAGGTGGTCAGTTCCTGATCAGCCACCTGATCAGTGCGTGCACAGTCCCCTGATCAGCGCCTGTCAGTCACTGATCACTGCCTGATAAACACGTGATCAGTGCCCGAACAGCCACGTCATCAGTGCATGCGCAGTCACGTGATCAGTGCATGATAGCCACGTGATCAGTGCGTGCACAGTCCCATGATCAGCGCCTGTCAGTCACTGATCATTGCCTGATAAACACGTGATCAGTGCATGATGAGCCATGTGATCAGTGCCCGATCAGCCACGTCATCAGTGCATGCGCAGTCACGTCATCAGTGCATGATAGCCACGTGATCAGTGCATGCTCAGTCACGTGATCTGGACTTGATCAGCCACGTGATCAGTGCCTGCAGAGTCACGTGATCAGGGCCTGCTGAGCTGCGTGATTCCTGCCGGCTCATCTGCATGACAATTGCCAGCTGAGCTGCGTGATTCCTGTCGGCTCATCTGCTTGACAATTGCCAGCTGAGCTGCGTGATTCCTGCCTGGTCACGTGCTTGATTATTGCCAGTTGAGCAGCATGATTCGTCACTGCTGAGCTCCATGCTTATTGCCTGCTGATTGCGTGGTTCGTGTCTGCTCAGCTCTTTGAGTATTGCCTCCTGAGGTCCCTGTTCGGTCGCCACCTGCCGGGGACCAGCCCCAACTGATCCAGGGTATTCGAAGGAGAGATGGCCTAGGCGACTATTTATATGCTAATCAGAGATGTCAAGAATAATAGTATGAGGAGAGCTCAGTAGGAAAATTCGGTGGAGAAAAGAGACTGAGTAGCTTGGTTTACGCGGAAGACCAATCAAACTTCAAGACAAGAAGTTTGCACCACTTACGTAGGCCGCAGGCGCCCTCTCGAATAGCGAAAGGTGCCTCACCCTAGACACCTTCTCGAGTGGGTCTTAGCAGCCCAGGCATAATTAGTAAGCGTGGTGGGTTCCGCGCTCCAGATGGAGACTCAGCTGGAAGTTAAAGGGAAGAATGACAAGGAACTTTATGAATTGGAGCTGTAAGTTAACTCTTTGACAGAGAGAGCGAGATGGTGGTGGGGGACAGCCCCCAGTGAAATCAGAGGTGAGAGCACAAAGCAATACAGTAGGCAGACTCCGGTTTTTTTGGGGGAGATGCTCGAGAATATCCGGGTGGACTCCTGAGGCTCGATCCCGCATTTGCGTATGCCGAGCCTCCTTCCTCATGACCTTTGTCCAGAGTGGAATGCCTCCCCGGCTCCCGGCACATGATCAGTGCATGCTCAGTCACGATATCAGTGCCTGCTCAGCCACGTGATCACTGACGGCACAGTCACGTGATCAGCGCCTCTCAGTCACGTGATCACCGTATGATAAACACGTGATCAGTGAACGACCAGCCACGTGATCACTGCATGCGCGGTCAGGTGGTCAGTTCCTGATCAGCCACCTGATCAGTGCGTGCACAGTCCCCTGATCAGCGCCTGTCAGTCACTGATCACTGCCTGATAAACACGTGATCAGTGCCCGAACAGCCACGTCATCAGTGCATGCGCAGTCACGTGATCAGTGCATGATAGCCACGTGATCAGTGCGTGCACAGTCCCATGATCAGCGCCTGTCAGTCACTGATCATTGCCTGATAAACACGTGATCAGTGCATGATGAGCCATGTGATCAGTGCCCGATCAGCCACGTCATCAGTGCATGCGCAGTCACGTCATCAGTGCATGATAGCCACGTGATCAGTGCATGCTCAGTCACGTGATCTGGACTTGATCAGCCACGTGATCAGTGCCTGCAGAGTCACGTGATCAGGGCCTGCTGAGCTGCGTGATTCCTGCCGGCTCATCTGCATGACAATTGCCAGCTGAGCTGCGTGATTCCTGTCGGCTCATCTGCTTGACAATTGCCAGCTGAGCTGCGTGATTCCTGCCTGGTCACGTGCTTGATTATTGCCAGTTGAGCAGCATGATTCGTCACTGCTGAGCTCCATGCTTATTGCCTGCTGATTGCGTGGTTCGTGTCTGCTCAGCTCTTTGAGTATTGCCTCCTGAGGTCCCTGTTCGGTCGCCACCTGCCGGGGACCAGCCCCAACTGATCCAGGGTATTCGAAGGAGAGATGGCCTAGGCGACTATTTATATGCTAATCAGAGATGTCAAGAATAATAGTATGAGGAGAGCTCAGTAGGAAAATTCGGTGGAGAAAAGAGACTGAGTAGCTTGGTTTACGCGGAAGACCAATCAAACTTCAAGACAAGAAGTTTGCACCACTTACGTAGGCCGCAGGCGCCCTCTCGAATAGCGAAAGGTGCCTCACCCTAGACACCTTCTCGAGTGGGTCTTAGCAGCCCAGGCATAATTAGTAAGCGTGGTGGGTTCCGCGCTCCAGATGGAGACTCAGCTGGAAGTTAAAGGGAAGAATGACAAGGAACTTTATGAATTGGAGCTGTAAGTTAACTCTTTGACAGAGAGAGCGAGATGGTGGTGGGGGACAGCCCCCAGTGAAATCAGAGGTGAGAGCACAAAGCAATACAGTAGGCAGACTCCGGTTTTTTGGGGGGAGATGCTCGAGAATATCCGGGTGGACTCCTGAGGCTCGATCCCGCATTTGCGTATGCCGAGCCTCCTTCCTCATGACCTTTGTCCAGAGTGGAATGCCTCCCCGGCTCCCGGCACATGATCAGTGCATGCTCAGTCACGATATCAGTGCCTGCTCAGCCACGTGATCACTGACGGCACAGTCACGTGATCAGCGCCTCTCAGTCACGTGATCACCGTATGATAAACACGTGATCAGTGAACGACCAGCCACGTGATCACTGCATGCGCGGTCAGGTGGTCAGTTCCTGATCAGCCACCTGATCAGTGCGTGCACAGTCCCCTGATCAGCGCCTGTCAGTCACTGATCACTGCCTGATAAACACGTGATCAGTGCCCGAACAGCCACGTCATCAGTGCATGCGCAGTCACGTGATCAGTGCATGATAGCCACGTGATCAGTGCGTGCACAGTCCCATGATCAGCGCCTGTCAGTCACTGATCATTGCCTGATAAACACGTGATCAGTGCATGATGAGCCATGTGATCAGTGCCCGATCAGCCACGTCATCAGTGCATGCGCAGTCACGTCATCAGTGCATGATAGCCACGTGATCAGTGCATGCTCAGTCACGTGATCTGGACTTGATCAGCCACGTGATCAGTGCCTGCAGAGTCACGTGATCAGGGCCTGCTGAGCTGCGTGATTCCTGCCGGCTCATCTGCATGACAATTGCCATCTGAGCTGCGTGATTCCTGTCGGCTCATCTGCTTGACAATTGCCAGCTGAGCTGCGTGATTCCTGCCTGGTCACGTGCTTGATTATTGCCAGTTGAGCAGCATGATTCGTCACTGCTGAGCTCCATGCTTATTGCCTGCTGATTGCGTGGTTCGTGTCTGCTCAGCTCTTTGAGTATTGCCTCCTGAGGTCCCTGTTCGGTCGCCACCTGCCGGGGACCAGCCCCAACTGATCCAGGGTATTCGAAGGAGAGATGGCCTAGGCGACTATTTATATGCTAATCAGAGATGTCAAGAATAATAGTATGAGGAGAGCTCAGTAGGAAAATTCGGTGGAGAAAAGAGACTGAGTAGCTTGGTTTACGCGGAAGACCAATCAAACTTCAAGACAAGAAGTTTGCACCACTTACGTAGGCCGCAGGCGCCCTCTCGAATAGCGAAAGGTGCCTCACCCTAGACACCTTCTCGAGTGGGTCTTAGCAGCCCAGGCATAATTAGTAAGCGTGGTGGGTTCCGCGCTCCAGATGGAGACTCAGCTGGAAGTTAAAGGGAAGAATGACAAGGAACTTTATGAATTGGAGCTGTAAGTTAACTCTTTGACAGAGAGAGCGAGATGGTGGTGGGGGACAGCCCCCAGTGAAATCAGAGGTGAGAGCACAAAGCAATACAGTAGGCAGACTCCGTTTTTTTGGGGGGAGATGCTCGAGAATATCCGGGTGGACTCCTGAGGCTCGATCCCGCATTTGCGTATGCCGAGCCTCCTTCCTCATGACCTTTGTCCAGAGTGGAATGCCTCCCCGGCTCCCGGCACATGATCAGTGCATGCTCAGTCACGATATCAGTGCCTGCTCAGCCACGTGATCACTGACGGCACAGTCACGTGATCAGCGCCTCTCAGTCACGTGATCACCGTATGATAAACACGTGATCAGTGAACGACCAGCCACGTGATCACTGCATGCGCGGTCAGGTGGTCAGTTCCTGATCAGCCACCTGATCAGTGCGTGCACAGTCCCCTGATCAGCGCCTGTCAGTCACTGATCACTGCCTGATAAACACGTGATCAGTGCCCGAACAGCCACGTCATCAGTGCATGCGCAGTCACGTGATCAGTGCATGATAGCCACGTGATCAGTGCGTGCACAGTCCCATGATCAGCGCCTGTCAGTCACTGATCATTGCCTGATAAACACGTGATCAGTGCATGATGAGCCATGTGATCAGTGCCCGATCAGCCACGTCATCAGTGCATGCGCAGTCACGTCATCAGTGCATGATAGCCACGTGATCAGTGCATGCTCAGTCACGTGATCTGGACTTGATCAGCCACGTGATCAGTGCCTGCAGAGTCACGTGATCAGGGCCTGCTGAGCTGCGTGATTCCTGCCGGCTCATCTGCATGACAATTGCCATCTGAGCTGCGTGATTCCTGTCGGCTCATCTGCTTGACAATTGCCAGCTGAGCTGCGTGATTCCTGCCTGGTCACGTGCTTGATTATTGCCAGTTGAGCAGCATGATTCGTCACTGCTGAGCTCCATGCTTATTGCCTGCTGATTGCGTGGTTCGTGTCTGCTCAGCTCTTTGAGTATTGCCTCCTGAGGTCCCTGTTCGGTCGCCACCTGCCGGGGACCAGCCCCAACTGATCCAGGGTATTCGAAGGAGAGATGGCCTAGGCGACTATTTATATGCTAATCAGAGATGTCAAGAATAATAGTATGAGGAGAGCTCAGTAGGAAAATTCGGTGGAGAAAAGAGACTGAGTAGCTTGGTTTACGCGGAAGACCAATCAAACTTCAAGACAAGAAGTTTGCACCACTTACGTAGGCCGCAGGCGCCCTCTCGAATAGCGAAAGGTGCCTCACCCTAGACACCTTCTCGAGTGGGTCTTAGCAGCCCAGGCATAATTAGTAAGCGTGGTGGGTTCCGCGCTCCAGATGGAGACTCAGCTGGAAGTTAAAGGGAAGAATGACAAGGAACTTTATGAATTGGAGCTGTAAGTTAACTCTTTGACAGAGAGAGCGAGATGGTGGTGGGGGACAGCCCCCAGTGAAATCAGAGGTGAGAGCACAAAGCAATACAGTAGGCAGACTCCGGTTTTTTTGGGGGAGATGCTCGAGAATATCCGGGTGGACTCCTGAGGCTCGATCCCGCATTTGCGTATGCCGAGCCTCCTTCCTCATGACCTTTGTCCAGAGTGGAATGCCTCCCCGGCTCCCGGCACATGATCAGTGCATGCTCAGTCACGATATCAGTGCCTGCTCAGCCACGTGATCACTGACGGCACAGTCACGTGATCAGCGCCTCTCAGTCACGTGATCACCGTATGATAAACACGTGATCAGTGAACGACCAGCCACGTGATCACTGCATGCGCGGTCAGGTGGTCAGTTCCTGATCAGCCACCTGATCAGTGCGTGCACAGTCCCCTGATCAGCGCCTGTCAGTCACTGATCACTGCCTGATAAACACGTGATCAGTGCCCGAACAGCCACGTCATCAGTGCATGCGCAGTCACGTGATCAGTGCATGATAGCCACGTGATCAGTGCGTGCACAGTCCCATGATCAGCGCCTGTCAGTCACTGATCATTGCCTGATAAACACGTGATCAGTGCATGATGAGCCATGTGATCAGTGCCCGATCAGCCACGTCATCAGTGCATGCGCAGTCACGTCATCAGTGCATGATAGCCACGTGATCAGTGCATGCTCAGTCACGTGATCTGGACTTGATCAGCCACGTGATCAGTGCCTGCAGAGTCACGTGATCAGGGCCTGCTGAGCTGCGTGATTCCTGCCGGCTCATCTGCATGACAATTGCCATCTGAGCTGCGTGATTCCTGTCGGCTCATCTGCTTGACAATTGCCAGCTGAGCTGCGTGATTCCTGCCTGGTCACGTGCTTGATTATTGCCAGTTGAGCAGCATGATTCGTCACTGCTGAGCTCCATGCTTATTGCCTGCTGATTGCGTGGTTCGTGTCTGCTCAGCTCTTTGAGTATTGCCTCCTGAGGTCCCTGTTCGGTCGCCACCTGCCGGGGACCAGCCCCAACTGATCCAGGGTATTCGAAGGAGAGATGGCCTAGGCGACTATTTATATGCTAATCAGAGATGTCAAGAATAATAGTATGAGGAGAGCTCAGTAGGAAAATTCGGTGGAGAAAAGAGACTGAGTAGCTTGGTTTACGCGGAAGACCAATCAAACTTCAAGACAAGAAGTTTGCACCACTTACGTAGGCCGCAGGCGCCCTCTCGAATAGCGAAAGGTGCCTCACCCTAGACACCTTCTCGAGTGGGTCTTAGCAGCCCAGGCATAATTAGTAAGCGTGGTGGGTTCCGCGCTCCAGATGGAGACTCAGCTGGAAGTTAAAGGGAAGAATGACAAGGAACTTTATGAATTGGAGCTGTAAGTTAACTCTTTGACAGAGAGAGCGAGATGGTGGTGGGGGACAGCCCCCAGTGAAATCAGAGGTGAGAGCACAAAGCAATACAGTAGGCAGACTCCGGTTTTTTTGGGGGAGATGCTCGAGAATATCCGGGTGGACTCCTGAGGCTCGATCCCGCATTTGCGTATGCCGAGCCTCCTTCCTCATGACCTTTGTCCAGAGTGGAATGCCTCCCCGGCTCCCGGCACATGATCAGTGCATGCTCAGTCACGATATCAGTGCCTGCTCAGCCACGTGATCACTGACGGCACAGTCACGTGATCAGCGCCTCTCAGTCACGTGATCACCGTATGATAAACACGTGATCAGTGAACGACCAGCCACGTGATCACTGCATGCGCGGTCAGGTGGTCAGTTCCTGATCAGCCACCTGATCAGTGCGTGCACAGTCCCCTGATCAGCGCCTGTCAGTCACTGATCACTGCCTGATAAACACGTGATCAGTGCCCGAACAGCCACGTCATCAGTGCATGCGCAGTCACGTGATCAGTGCATGATAGCCACGTGATCAGTGCGTGCACAGTCCCATGATCAGCGCCTGTCAGTCACTGATCATTGCCTGATAAACACGTGATCAGTGCATGATGAGCCATGTGATCAGTGCCCGATCAGCCACGTCATCAGTGCATGCGCAGTCACGTCATCAGTGCATGATAGCCACGTGATCAGTGCATGCTCAGTCACGTGATCTGGACTTGATCAGCCACGTGATCAGTGCCTGCAGAGTCACGTGATCAGGGCCTGCTGAGCTGCGTGATTCCTGCCGGCTCATCTGCATGACAATTGCCAGCTGAGCTGCGTGATTCCTGTCGGCTCATCTGCTTGACAATTGCCAGCTGAGCTGCGTGATTCCTGCCTGGTCACGTGCTTGATTATTGCCAGTTGAGCAGCATGATTCGTCACTGCTGAGCTCCATGCTTATTGCCTGCTGATTGCGTGGTTCGTGTCTGCTCAGCTCTTTGAGTATTGCCTCCTGAGGTCCCTGTTCGGTCGCCACCTGCCGGGGACCAGCCCCAACTGATCCAGGGTATTCGAAGGAGAGATGGCCTAGGCGACTATTTATATGCTAATCAGAGATGTCAAGAATAATAGTATGAGGAGAGCTCAGTAGGAAAATTCGGTGGAGAAAAGAGACTGAGTAGCTTGGTTTACGCGGAAGACCAATCAAACTTCAAGACAAGAAGTTTGCACCACTTACGTAGGCCGCAGGCGCCCTCTCGAATAGCGAAAGGTGCCTCACCCTAGACACCTTCTCGAGTGGGTCTTAGCAGCCCAGGCATAATTAGTAAGCGTGGTGGGTTCCGCGCTCCAGATGGAGACTCAGCTGGAAGTTAAAGGGAAGAATGACAAGGAACTTTATGAATTGGAGCTGTAAGTTAACTCTTTGACAGAGAGAGCGAGATGGTGGTGGGGGACAGCCCCCAGTGAAATCAGAGGTGAGAGCACAAAGCAATACAGTAGGCAGACTCCGGTTTTTTGGGGGAGATGCTCGAGAATATCCGGGTGGACTCCTGAGGCTCGATCCCGCATTTGCGTATGCCGAGCCTCCTTCCTCATGACCTTTGTCCAGAGTGGAATGCCTCCCCGGCTCCCGGCACATGATCAGTGCATGCTCAGTCACGATATCAGTGCCTGCTCAGCCACGTGATCACTGACGGCACAGTCACGTGATCAGCGCCTCTCAGTCACGTGATCACCGTATGATAAACACGTGATCAGTGAACGACCAGCCACGTGATCACTGCATGCGCGGTCAGGTGGTCAGTTCCTGATCAGCCACCTGATCAGTGCGTGCACAGTCCCCTGATCAGCGCCTGTCAGTCACTGATCACTGCCTGATAAACACGTGATCAGTGCCCGAACAGCCACGTCATCAGTGCATGCGCAGTCACGTGATCAGTGCATGATAGCCACGTGATCAGTGCGTGCACAGTCCCATGATCAGCGCCTGTCAGTCACTGATCATTGCCTGATAAACACGTGATCAGTGCATGATGAGCCATGTGATCAGTGCCCGATCAGCCACGTCATCAGTGCATGCGCAGTCACGTCATCAGTGCATGATAGCCACGTGATCAGTGCATGCTCAGTCACGTGATCTGGACTTGATCAGCCACGTGATCAGTGCCTGCAGAGTCACGTGATCAGGGCCTGCTGAGCTGCGTGATTCCTGCCGGCTCATCTGCATGACAATTGCCATCTGAGCTGCGTGATTCCTGTCGGCTCATCTGCTTGACAATTGCCAGCTGAGCTGCGTGATTCCTGCCTGGTCACGTGCTTGATTATTGCCAGTTGAGCAGCATGATTCGTCACTGCTGAGCTCCATGCTTATTGCCTGCTGATTGCGTGGTTCGTGTCTGCTCAGCTCTTTGAGTATTGCCTCCTGAGGTCCCTGTTCGGTCGCCACCTGCCGGGGACCAGCCCCAACTGATCCAGGGTATTCGAAGGAGAGATGGCCTAGGCGACTATTTATATGCTAATCAGAGATGTCAAGAATAATAGTATGAGGAGAGCTCAGTAGGAAAATTCGGTGGAGAAAAGAGACTGAGTAGCTTGGTTTACGCGGAAGACCAATCAAACTTCAAGACAAGAAGTTTGCACCACTTACGTAGGCCGCAGGCGCCCTCTCGAATAGCGAAAGGTGCCTCACCCTAGACACCTTCTCGAGTGGGTCTTAGCAGCCCAGGCATAATTAGTAAGCGTGGTGGGTTCCGCGCTCCAGATGGAGACTCAGCTGGAAGTTAAAGGGAAGAATGACAAGGAACTTTATGAATTGGAGCTGTAAGTTAACTCTTTGACAGAGAGAGCGAGATGGTGGTGGGGGACAGCCCCCAGTGAAATCAGAGGTGAGAGCACAAAGCAATACAGTAGGCAGACTCCGGTTTTTTTGGGGGGAGATGCTCGAGAATATCCGGGTGGACTCCTGAGGCTCGATCCCGCATTTGCGTATGCCGAGCCTCCTTCCTCATGACCTTTGTCCAGAGTGGAATGCCTCCCCGGCTCCCGGCACATGATCAGTGCATGCTCAGTCACGATATCAGTGCCTGCTCAGCCACGTGATCACTGACGGCACAGTCACGTGATCAGCGCCTCTCAGTCACGTGATCACCGTATGATAAACACGTGATCAGTGAACGACCAGCCACGTGATCACTGCATGCGCGGTCAGGTGGTCAGTTCCTGATCAGCCACCTGATCAGTGCGTGCACAGTCCCCTGATCAGCGCCTGTCAGTCACTGATCACTGCCTGATAAACACGTGATCAGTGCCCGAACAGCCACGTCATCAGTGCATGCGCAGTCACGTGATCAGTGCATGATAGCCACGTGATCAGTGCGTGCACAGTCCCATGATCAGCGCCTGTCAGTCACTGATCATTGCCTGATAAACACGTGATCAGTGCATGATGAGCCATGTGATCAGTGCCCGATCAGCCACGTCATCAGTGCATGCGCAGTCACGTCATCAGTGCATGATAGCCACGTGATCAGTGCATGCTCAGTCACGTGATCTGGACTTGATCAGCCACGTGATCAGTGCCTGCAGAGTCACGTGATCAGGGCCTGCTGAGCTGCGTGATTCCTGCCGGCTCATCTGCATGACAATTGCCATCTGAGCTGCGTGATTCCTGTCGGCTCATCTGCTTGACAATTGCCAGCTGAGCTGCGTGATTCCTGCCTGGTCACGTGCTTGATTATTGCCAGTTGAGCAGCATGATTCGTCACTGCTGAGCTCCATGCTTATTGCCTGCTGATTGCGTGGTTCGTGTCTGCTCAGCTCTTTGAGTATTGCCTCCTGAGGTCCCTGTTCGGTCGCCACCTGCCGGGGACCAGCCCCAACTGATCCAGGGTATTCGAAGGAGAGATGGCCTAGGCGACTATTTATATGCTAATCAGAGATGTCAAGAATAATAGTATGAGGAGAGCTCAGTAGGAAAATTCGGTGGAGAAAAGAGACTGAGTAGCTTGGTTTACGCGGAAGACCAATCAAACTTCAAGACAAGAAGTTTGCACCACTTACGTAGGCCGCAGGCGCCCTCTCGAATAGCGAAAGGTGCCTCACCCTAGACACCTTCTCGAGTGGGTCTTAGCAGCCCAGGCATAATTAGTAAGCGTGGTGGGTTCCGCGCTCCAGATGGAGACTCAGCTGGAAGTTAAAGGGAAGAATGACAAGGAACTTTATGAATTGGAGCTGTAAGTTAACTCTTTGACAGAGAGAGCGAGATGGTGGTGGGGGACAGCCCCCAGTGAAATCAGAGGTGAGAGCACAAAGCAATACAGTAGGCAGACTCCGGTTTTTTGGGGGAGATGCTCGAGAATATCCGGGTGGACTCCTGAGGCTCGATCCCGCATTTGCGTATGCCGAGCCTCCTTCCTCATGACCTTTGTCCAGAGTGGAATGCCTCCCCGGCTCCCGGCACATGATCAGTGCATGCTCAGTCACGATATCAGTGCCTGCTCAGCCACGTGATCACTGACGGCACAGTCACGTGATCAGCGCCTCTCAGTCACGTGATCACCGTATGATAAACACGTGATCAGTGAACGACCAGCCACGTGATCACTGCATGCGCGGTCAGGTGGTCAGTTCCTGATCAGCCACCTGATCAGTGCGTGCACAGTCCCCTGATCAGCGCCTGTCAGTCACTGATCACTGCCTGATAAACACGTGATCAGTGCCCGAACAGCCACGTCATCAGTGCATGCGCAGTCACGTGATCAGTGCATGATAGCCACGTGATCAGTGCGTGCACAGTCCCATGATCAGCGCCTGTCAGTCACTGATCATTGCCTGATAAACACGTGATCAGTGCATGATGAGCCATGTGATCAGTGCCCGATCAGCCACGTCATCAGTGCATGCGCAGTCACGTCATCAGTGCATGATAGCCACGTGATCAGTGCATGCTCAGTCACGTGATCTGGACTTGATCAGCCACGTGATCAGTGCCTGCAGAGTCACGTGATCAGGGCCTGCTGAGCTGCGTGATTCCTGCCGGCTCATCTGCATGACAATTGCCAGCTGAGCTGCGTGATTCCTGTCGGCTCATCTGCTTGACAATTGCCAGCTGAGCTGCGTGATTCCTGCCTGGTCACGTGCTTGATTATTGCCAGTTGAGCAGCATGATTCGTCACTGCTGAGCTCCATGCTTATTGCCTGCTGATTGCGTGGTTCGTGTCTGCTCAGCTCTTTGAGTATTGCCTCCTGAGGTCCCTGTTCGGTCGCCACCTGCCGGGGACCAGCCCCAACTGATCCAGGGTATTCGAAGGAGAGATGGCCTAGGCGACTATTTATATGCTAATCAGAGATGTCAAGAATAATAGTATGAGGAGAGCTCAGTAGGAAAATTCGGTGGAGAAAAGAGACTGAGTAGCTTGGTTTACGCGGAAGACCAATCAAACTTCAAGACAAGAAGTTTGCACCACTTACGTAGGCCGCAGGCGCCCTCTCGAATAGCGAAAGGTGCCTCACCCTAGACACCTTCTCGAGTGGGTCTTAGCAGCCCAGGCATAATTAGTAAGCGTGGTGGGTTCCGCGCTCCAGATGGAGACTCAGCTGGAAGTTAAAGGGAAGAATGACAAGGAACTTTATGAATTGGAGCTGTAAGTTAACTCTTTGACAGAGAGAGCGAGATGGTGGTGGGGGACAGCCCCCAGTGAAATCAGAGGTGAGAGCACAAAGCAATACAGTAGGCAGACTCCGGTTTTTTGGGGGGAGATGCTCGAGAATATCCGGGTGGACTCCTGAGGCTCGATCCCGCATTTGCGTATGCCGAGCCTCCTTCCTCATGACCTTTGTCCAGAGTGGAATGCCTCCCCGGCTCCCGGCACATGATCAGTGCATGCTCAGTCACGATATCAGTGCCTGCTCAGCCACGTGATCACTGACGGCACAGTCACGTGATCAGCGCCTCTCAGTCACGTGATCACCGTATGATAAACACGTGATCAGTGAACGACCAGCCACGTGATCACTGCATGCGCGGTCAGGTGGTCAGTTCCTGATCAGCCACCTGATCAGTGCGTGCACAGTCCCCTGATCAGCGCCTGTCAGTCACTGATCACTGCCTGATAAACACGTGATCAGTGCCCGAACAGCCACGTCATCAGTGCATGCGCAGTCACGTGATCAGTGCATGATAGCCACGTGATCAGTGCGTGCACAGTCCCATGATCAGCGCCTGTCAGTCACTGATCATTGCCTGATAAACACGTGATCAGTGCATGATGAGCCATGTGATCAGTGCCCGATCAGCCACGTCATCAGTGCATGCGCAGTCACGTCATCAGTGCATGATAGCCACGTGATCAGTGCATGCTCAGTCACGTGATCTGGACTTGATCAGCCACGTGATCAGTGCCTGCAGAGTCACGTGATCAGGGCCTGCTGAGCTGCGTGATTCCTGCCGGCTCATCTGCATGACAATTGCCATCTGAGCTGCGTGATTCCTGTCGGCTCATCTGCTTGACAATTGCCAGCTGAGCTGCGTGATTCCTGCCTGGTCACGTGCTTGATTATTGCCAGTTGAGCAGCATGATTCGTCACTGCTGAGCTCCATGCTTATTGCCTGCTGATTGCGTGGTTCGTGTCTGCTCAGCTCTTTGAGTATTGCCTCCTGAGGTCCCTGTTCGGTCGCCACCTGCCGGGGACCAGCCCCAACTGATCCAGGGTATTCGAAGGAGAGATGGCCTAGGCGACTATTTATATGCTAATCAGAGATGTCAAGAATAATAGTATGAGGAGAGCTCAGTAGGAAAATTCGGTGGAGAAAAGAGACTGAGTAGCTTGGTTTACGCGGAAGACCAATCAAACTTCAAGACAAGAAGTTTGCACCACTTACGTAGGCCGCAGGCGCCCTCTCGAATAGCGAAAGGTGCCTCACCCTAGACACCTTCTCGAGTGGGTCTTAGCAGCCCAGGCATAATTAGTAAGCGTGGTGGGTTCCGCGCTCCAGATGGAGACTCAGCTGGAAGTTAAAGGGAAGAATGACAAGGAACTTTATGAATTGGAGCTGTAAGTTAACTCTTTGACAGAGAGAGCGAGATGGTGGTGGGGGACAGCCCCCAGTGAAATCAGAGGTGAGAGCACAAAGCAATACAGTAGGCAGACTCCGGTTTTTTTGGGGGAGATGCTCGAGAATATCCGGGTGGACTCCTGAGGCTCGATCCCGCATTTGCGTATGCCGAGCCTCCTTCCTCATGACCTTTGTCCAGAGTGGAATGCCTCCCCGGCTCCCGGCACATGATCAGTGCATGCTCAGTCACGATATCAGTGCCTGCTCAGCCACGTGATCACTGACGGCACAGTCACGTGATCAGCGCCTCTCAGTCACGTGATCACCGTATGATAAACACGTGATCAGTGAACGACCAGCCACGTGATCACTGCATGCGCGGTCAGGTGGTCAGTTCCTGATCAGCCACCTGATCAGTGCGTGCACAGTCCCCTGATCAGCGCCTGTCAGTCACTGATCACTGCCTGATAAACACGTGATCAGTGCCCGAACAGCCACGTCATCAGTGCATGCGCAGTCACGTGATCAGTGCATGATAGCCACGTGATCAGTGCGTGCACAGTCCCATGATCAGCGCCTGTCAGTCACTGATCATTGCCTGATAAACACGTGATCAGTGCATGATGAGCCATGTGATCAGTGCCCGATCAGCCACGTCATCAGTGCATGCGCAGTCACGTCATCAGTGCATGATAGCCACGTGATCAGTGCATGCTCAGTCACGTGATCTGGACTTGATCAGCCACGTGATCAGTGCCTGCAGAGTCACGTGATCAGGGCCTGCTGAGCTGCGTGATTCCTGCCGGCTCATCTGCATGACAATTGCCATCTGAGCTGCGTGATTCCTGTCGGCTCATCTGCTTGACAATTGCCAGCTGAGCTGCGTGATTCCTGCCTGGTCACGTGCTTGATTATTGCCAGTTGAGCAGCATGATTCGTCACTGCTGAGCTCCATGCTTATTGCCTGCTGATTGCGTGGTTCGTGTCTGCTCAGCTCTTTGAGTATTGCCTCCTGAGGTCCCTGTTCGGTCGCCACCTGCCGGGGACCAGCCCCAACTGATCCAGGGTATTCGAAGGAGAGATGGCCTAGGCGACTATTTATATGCTAATCAGAGATGTCAAGAATAATAGTATGAGGAGAGCTCAGTAGGAAAATTCGGTGGAGAAAAGAGACTGAGTAGCTTGGTTTACGCGGAAGACCAATCAAACTTCAAGACAAGAAGTTTGCACCACTTACGTAGGCCGCAGGCGCCCTCTCGAATAGCGAAAGGTGCCTCACCCTAGACACCTTCTCGAGTGGGTCTTAGCAGCCCAGGCATAATTAGTAAGCGTGGTGGGTTCCGCGCTCCAGATGGAGACTCAGCTGGAAGTTAAAGGGAAGAATGACAAGGAACTTTATGAATTGGAGCTGTAAGTTAACTCTTTGACAGAGAGAGCGAGATGGTGGTGGGGGACAGCCCCCAGTGAAATCAGAGGTGAGAGCACAAAGCAATACAGTAGGCAGACTCCGGTTTTTTGGGGGGAGATGCTCGAGAATATCCGGGTGGACTCCTGAGGCTCGATCCCGCATTTGCGTATGCCGAGCCTCCTTCCTCATGACCTTTGTCCAGAGTGGAATGCCTCCCCGGCTCCCGGCACATGATCAGTGCATGCTCAGTCACGATATCAGTGCCTGCTCAGCCACGTGATCACTGACGGCACAGTCACGTGATCAGCGCCTCTCAGTCACGTGATCACCGTATGATAAACACGTGATCAGTGAACGACCAGCCACGTGATCACTGCATGCGCGGTCAGGTGGTCAGTTCCTGATCAGCCACCTGATCAGTGCGTGCACAGTCCCCTGATCAGCGCCTGTCAGTCACTGATCACTGCCTGATAAACACGTGATCAGTGCCCGAACAGCCACGTCATCAGTGCATGCGCAGTCACGTGATCAGTGCATGATAGCCACGTGATCAGTGCGTGCACAGTCCCATGATCAGCGCCTGTCAGTCACTGATCATTGCCTGATAAACACGTGATCAGTGCATGATGAGCCATGTGATCAGTGCCCGATCAGCCACGTCATCAGTGCATGCGCAGTCACGTCATCAGTGCATGATAGCCACGTGATCAGTGCATGCTCAGTCACGTGATCTGGACTTGATCAGCCACGTGATCAGTGCCTGCAGAGTCACGTGATCAGGGCCTGCTGAGCTGCGTGATTCCTGCCGGCTCATCTGCATGACAATTGCCATCTGAGCTGCGTGATTCCTGTCGGCTCATCTGCTTGACAATTGCCAGCTGAGCTGCGTGATTCCTGCCTGGTCACGTGCTTGATTATTGCCAGTTGAGCAGCATGATTCGTCACTGCTGAGCTCCATGCTTATTGCCTGCTGATTGCGTGGTTCGTGTCTGCTCAGCTCTTTGAGTATTGCCTCCTGAGGTCCCTGTTCGGTCGCCACCTGCCGGGGACCAGCCCCAACTGATCCAGGGTATTCGAAGGAGAGATGGCCTAGGCGACTATTTATATGCTAATCAGAGATGTCAAGAATAATAGTATGAGGAGAGCTCAGTAGGAAAATTCGGTGGAGAAAAGAGACTGAGTAGCTTGGTTTACGCGGAAGACCAATCAAACTTCAAGACAAGAAGTTTGCACCACTTACGTAGGCCGCAGGCGCCCTCTCGAATAGCGAAAGGTGCCTCACCCTAGACACCTTCTCGAGTGGGTCTTAGCAGCCCAGGCATAATTAGTAAGCGTGGTGGGTTCCGCGCTCCAGATGGAGACTCAGCTGGAAGTTAAAGGGAAGAATGACAAGGAACTTTATGAATTGGAGCTGTAAGTTAACTCTTTGACAGAGAGAGCGAGATGGTGGTGGGGGACAGCCCCCAGTGAAATCAGAGGTGAGAGCACAAAGCAATACAGTAGGCAGACTCCGGTTTTTTTGGGGGAGATGCTCGAGAATATCCGGGTGGACTCCTGAGGCTCGATCCCGCATTTGCGTATGCCGAGCCTCCTTCCTCATGACCTTTGTCCAGAGTGGAATGCCTCCCCGGCTCCCGGCACATGATCAGTGCATGCTCAGTCACGATATCAGTGCCTGCTCAGCCACGTGATCACTGACGGCACAGTCACGTGATCAGCGCCTCTCAGTCACGTGATCACCGTATGATAAACACGTGATCAGTGAACGACCAGCCACGTGATCACTGCATGCGCGGTCAGGTGGTCAGTTCCTGATCAGCCACCTGATCAGTGCGTGCACAGTCCCCTGATCAGCGCCTGTCAGTCACTGATCACTGCCTGATAAACACGTGATCAGTGCCCGAACAGCCACGTCATCAGTGCATGCGCAGTCACGTGATCAGTGCATGATAGCCACGTGATCAGTGCGTGCACAGTCCCATGATCAGCGCCTGTCAGTCACTGATCATTGCCTGATAAACACGTGATCAGTGCATGATGAGCCATGTGATCAGTGCCCGATCAGCCACGTCATCAGTGCATGCGCAGTCACGTCATCAGTGCATGATAGCCACGTGATCAGTGCATGCTCAGTCACGTGATCTGGACTTGATCAGCCACGTGATCAGTGCCTGCAGAGTCACGTGATCAGGGCCTGCTGAGCTGCGTGATTCCTGCCGGCTCATCTGCATGACAATTGCCATCTGAGCTGCGTGATTCCTGTCGGCTCATCTGCTTGACAATTGCCAGCTGAGCTGCGTGATTCCTGCCTGGTCACGTGCTTGATTATTGCCAGTTGAGCAGCATGATTCGTCACTGCTGAGCTCCATGCTTATTGCCTGCTGATTGCGTGGTTCGTGTCTGCTCAGCTCTTTGAGTATTGCCTCCTGAGGTCCCTGTTCGGTCGCCACCTGCCGGGGACCAGCCCCAACTGATCCAGGGTATTCGAAGGAGAGATGGCCTAGGCGACTATTTATATGCTAATCAGAGATGTCAAGAATAATAGTATGAGGAGAGCTCAGTAGGAAAATTCGGTGGAGAAAAGAGACTGAGTAGCTTGGTTTACGCGGAAGACCAATCAAACTTCAAGACAAGAAGTTTGCACCACTTACGTAGGCCGCAGGCGCCCTCTCGAATAGCGAAAGGTGCCTCACCCTAGACACCTTCTCGAGTGGGTCTTAGCAGCCCAGGCATAATTAGTAAGCGTGGTGGGTTCCGCGCTCCAGATGGAGACTCAGCTGGAAGTTAAAGGGAAGAATGACAAGGAACTTTATGAATTGGAGCTGTAAGTTAACTCTTTGACAGAGAGAGCGAGATGGTGGTGGGGGACAGCCCCCAGTGAAATCAGAGGTGAGAGCACAAAGCAATACAGTAGGCAGACTCCGGTTTTTTTGGGGGAGATGCTCGAGAATATCCGGGTGGACTCCTGAGGCTCGATCCCGCATTTGCGTATGCCGAGCCTCCTTCCTCATGACCTTTGTCCAGAGTGGAATGCCTCCCCGGCTCCCGGCACATGATCAGTGCATGCTCAGTCACGATATCAGTGCCTGCTCAGCCACGTGATCACTGACGGCACAGTCACGTGATCAGCGCCTCTCAGTCACGTGATCACCGTATGATAAACACGTGATCAGTGAACGACCAGCCACGTGATCACTGCATGCGCGGTCAGGTGGTCAGTTCCTGATCAGCCACCTGATCAGTGCGTGCACAGTCCCCTGATCAGCGCCTGTCAGTCACTGATCACTGCCTGATAAACACGTGATCAGTGCCCGAACAGCCACGTCATCAGTGCATGCGCAGTCACGTGATCAGTGCATGATAGCCACGTGATCAGTGCGTGCACAGTCCCATGATCAGCGCCTGTCAGTCACTGATCATTGCCTGATAAACACGTGATCAGTGCATGATGAGCCATGTGATCAGTGCCCGATCAGCCACGTCATCAGTGCATGCGCAGTCACGTCATCAGTGCATGATAGCCACGTGATCAGTGCATGCTCAGTCACGTGATCTGGACTTGATCAGCCACGTGATCAGTGCCTGCAGAGTCACGTGATCAGGGCCTGCTGAGCTGCGTGATTCCTGCCGGCTCATCTGCATGACAATTGCCATCTGAGCTGCGTGATTCCTGTCGGCTCATCTGCTTGACAATTGCCAGCTGAGCTGCGTGATTCCTGCCTGGTCACGTGCTTGATTATTGCCAGTTGAGCAGCATGATTCGTCACTGCTGAGCTCCATGCTTATTGCCTGCTGATTGCGTGGTTCGTGTCTGCTCAGCTCTTTGAGTATTGCCTCCTGAGGTCCCTGTTCGGTCGCCACCTGCCGGGGACCAGCCCCAACTGATCCAGGGTATTCGAAGGAGAGATGGCCTAGGCGACTATTTATATGCTAATCAGAGATGTCAAGAATAATAGTATGAGGAGAGCTCAGTAGGAAAATTCGGTGGAGAAAAGAGACTGAGTAGCTTGGTTTACGCGGAAGACCAATCAAACTTCAAGACAAGAAGTTTGCACCACTTACGTAGGCCGCAGGCGCCCTCTCGAATAGCGAAAGGTGCCTCACCCTAGACACCTTCTCGAGTGGGTCTTAGCAGCCCAGGCATAATTAGTAAGCGTGGTGGGTTCCGCGCTCCAGATGGAGACTCAGCTGGAAGTTAAAGGGAAGAATGACAAGGAACTTTATGAATTGGAGCTGTAAGTTAACTCTTTGACAGAGAGAGCGAGATGGTGGTGGGGGACAGCCCCCAGTGAAATCAGAGGTGAGAGCACAAAGCAATACAGTAGGCAGACTCCGGTTTTTTGGGGGGAGATGCTCGAGAATATCCGGGTGGACTCCTGAGGCTCGATCCCGCATTTGCGTATGCCGAGCCTCCTTCCTCATGACCTTTGTCCAGAGTGGAATGCCTCCCCGGCTCCCGGCACATGATCAGTGCATGCTCAGTCACGATATCAGTGCCTGCTCAGCCACGTGATCACTGACGGCACAGTCACGTGATCAGCGCCTCTCAGTCACGTGATCACCGTATGATAAACACGTGATCAGTGAACGACCAGCCACGTGATCACTGCATGCGCGGTCAGGTGGTCAGTTCCTGATCAGCCACCTGATCAGTGCGTGCACAGTCCCCTGATCAGCGCCTGTCAGTCACTGATCACTGCCTGATAAACACGTGATCAGTGCCCGAACAGCCACGTCATCAGTGCATGCGCAGTCACGTGATCAGTGCATGATAGCCACGTGATCAGTGCGTGCACAGTCCCATGATCAGCGCCTGTCAGTCACTGATCATTGCCTGATAAACACGTGATCAGTGCATGATGAGCCATGTGATCAGTGCCCGATCAGCCACGTCATCAGTGCATGCGCAGTCACGTCATCAGTGCATGATAGCCACGTGATCAGTGCATGCTCAGTCACGTGATCTGGACTTGATCAGCCACGTGATCAGTGCCTGCAGAGTCACGTGATCAGGGCCTGCTGAGCTGCGTGATTGAGCTGCGTGATTCCTGTCGGCTCATCTGCTTGACAATTGCCAGCTGAGCTGCGTGATTCCTGCCTGGTCACGTGCTTGATTATTGCCAGTTGAGCAGCATGATTCGTCACTGCTGAGCTCCATGCTTATTGCCTGCTGATTGCGTGGTTCGTGTCTGCTCAGCTCTTTGAGTATTGCCTCCTGAGGTCCCTGTTCGGTCGCCACCTGCCGGGGACCAGCCCCAACTGATCCAGGGTATTCGAAGGAGAGATGGCCTAGGCGACTATTTATATGCTAATCAGAGATGTCAAGAATAATAGTATGAGGAGAGCTCAGTAGGAAAATTCGGTGGAGAAAAGAGACTGAGTAGCTTGGTTTACGCGGAAGACCAATCAAACTTCAAGACAAGAAGTTTGCACCACTTACGTAGGCCGCAGGCGCCCTCTCGAATAGCGAAAGGTGCCTCACCCTAGACACCTTCTCGAGTGGGTCTTAGCAGCCCAGGCATAATTAGTAAGCGTGGTGGGTTCCGCGCTCCAGATGGAGACTCAGCTGGAAGTTAAAGGGAAGAATGACAAGGAACTTTATGAATTGGAGCTGTAAGTTAACTCTTTGACAGAGAGAGCGAGATGGTGGTGGGGGACAGCCCCCAGTGAAATCAGAGGTGAGAGCACAAAGCAATACAGTAGGCAGACTCCGGTTTTTTGGGGGGAGATGCTCGAGAATATCCGGGTGGACTCCTGAGGCTCGATCCCGCATTTGCGTATGCCGAGCCTCCTTCCTCATGACCTTTGTCCAGAGTGGAATGCCTCCCCGGCTCCCGGCACATGATCAGTGCATGCTCAGTCACGATATCAGTGCCTGCTCAGCCACGTGATCACTGACGGCACAGTCACGTGATCAGCGCCTCTCAGTCACGTGATCACCGTATGATAAACACGTGATCAGTGAACGACCAGCCACGTGATCACTGCATGCGCGGTCAGGTGGTCAGTTCCTGATCAGCCACCTGATCAGTGCGTGCACAGTCCCCTGATCAGCGCCTGTCAGTCACTGATCACTGCCTGATAAACACGTGATCAGTGCCCGAACAGCCACGTCATCAGTGCATGCGCAGTCACGTGATCAGTGCATGATAGCCACGTGATCAGTGCGTGCACAGTCCCATGATCAGCGCCTGTCAGTCACTGATCATTGCCTGATAAACACGTGATCAGTGCATGATGAGCCATGTGATCAGTGCCCGATCAGCCACGTCATCAGTGCATGCGCAGTCACGTCATCAGTGCATGATAGCCACGTGATCAGTGCATGCTCAGTCACGTGATCTGGACTTGATCAGCCACGTGATCAGTGCCTGCAGAGTCACGTGATCAGGGCCTGCTGAGCTGCGTGATTCCTGCCGGCTCATCTGCATGACAATTGCCATCTGAGCTGCGTGATTCCTGTCGGCTCATCTGCTTGACAATTGCCAGCTGAGCTGCGTGATTCCTGCCTGGTCACGTGCTTGATTATTGCCAGTTGAGCAGCATGATTCGTCACTGCTGAGCTCCATGCTTATTGCCTGCTGATTGCGTGGTTCGTGTCTGCTCAGCTCTTTGAGTATTGCCTCCTGAGGTCCCTGTTCGGTCGCCACCTGCCGGGGACCAGCCCCAACTGATCCAGGGTATTCGAAGGAGAGATGGCCTAGGCGACTATTTATATGCTAATCAGAGATGTCAAGAATAATAGTATGAGGAGAGCTCAGTAGGAAAATTCGGTGGAGAAAAGAGACTGAGTAGCTTGGTTTACGCGGAAGACCAATCAAACTTCAAGACAAGAAGTTTGCACCACTTACGTAGGCCGCAGGCGCCCTCTCGAATAGCGAAAGGTGCCTCACCCTAGACACCTTCTCGAGTGGGTCTTAGCAGCCCAGGCATAATTAGTAAGCGTGGTGGGTTCCGCGCTCCAGATGGAGACTCAGCTGGAAGTTAAAGGGAAGAATGACAAGGAACTTTATGAATTGGAGCTGTAAGTTAACTCTTTGACAGAGAGAGCGAGATGGTGGTGGGGGACAGCCCCCAGTGAAATCAGAGGTGAGAGCACAAAGCAATACAGTAGGCAGACTCCGGTTTTTTTGGGGGAGATGCTCGAGAATATCCGGGTGGACTCCTGAGGCTCGATCCCGCATTTGCGTATGCCGAGCCTCCTTCCTCATGACCTTTGTCCAGAGTGGAATGCCTCCCCGGCTCCCGGCACATGATCAGTGCATGCTCAGTCACGATATCAGTGCCTGCTCAGCCACGTGATCACTGACGGCACAGTCACGTGATCAGCGCCTCTCAGTCACGTGATCACCGTATGATAAACACGTGATCAGTGAACGACCAGCCACGTGATCACTGCATGCGCGGTCAGGTGGTCAGTTCCTGATCAGCCACCTGATCAGTGCGTGCACAGTCCCCTGATCAGCGCCTGTCAGTCACTGATCACTGCCTGATAAACACGTGATCAGTGCCCGAACAGCCACGTCATCAGTGCATGCGCAGTCACGTGATCAGTGCATGATAGCCACGTGATCAGTGCGTGCACAGTCCCATGATCAGCGCCTGTCAGTCACTGATCATTGCCTGATAAACACGTGATCAGTGCATGATGAGCCATGTGATCAGTGCCCGATCAGCCACGTCATCAGTGCATGCGCAGTCACGTCATCAGTGCATGATAGCCACGTGATCAGTGCATGCTCAGTCACGTGATCTGGACTTGATCAGCCACGTGATCAGTGCCTGCAGAGTCACGTGATCAGGGCCTGCTGAGCTGCGTGATTCCTGATTCCTGTCGGCTCATCTGCTTGACAATTGCCAGCTGAGCTGCGTGATTCCTGCCTGGTCACGTGCTTGATTATTGCCAGTTGAGCAGCATGATTCGTCACTGCTGAGCTCCATGCTTATTGCCTGCTGATTGCGTGGTTCGTGTCTGCTCAGCTCTTTGAGTATTGCCTCCTGAGGTCCCTGTTCGGTCGCCACCTGCCGGGGACCAGCCCCAACTGATCCAGGGTATTCGAAGGAGAGATGGCCTAGGCGACTATTTATATGCTAATCAGAGATGTCAAGAATAATAGTATGAGGAGAGCTCAGTAGGAAAATTCGGTGGAGAAAAGAGACTGAGTAGCTTGGTTTACGCGGAAGACCAATCAAACTTCAAGACAAGAAGTTTGCACCACTTACGTAGGCCGCAGGCGCCCTCTCGAATAGCGAAAGGTGCCTCACCCTAGACACCTTCTCGAGTGGGTCTTAGCAGCCCAGGCATAATTAGTAAGCGTGGTGGGTTCCGCGCTCCAGATGGAGACTCAGCTGGAAGTTAAAGGGAAGAATGACAAGGAACTTTATGAATTGGAGCTGTAAGTTAACTCTTTGACAGAGAGAGCGAGATGGTGGTGGGGGACAGCCCCCAGTGAAATCAGAGGTGAGAGCACAAAGCAATACAGTAGGCAGACTCCGGTTTTTTTGGGGGGAGATGCTCGAGAATATCCGGGTGGACTCCTGAGGCTCGATCCCGCATTTGCGTATGCCGAGCCTCCTTCCTCATGACCTTTGTCCAGAGTGGAATGCCTCCCCGGCTCCCGGCACATGATCAGTGCATGCTCAGTCACGATATCAGTGCCTGCTCAGCCACGTGATCACTGACGGCACAGTCACGTGATCAGCGCCTCTCAGTCACGTGATCACCGTATGATAAACACGTGATCAGTGAACGACCAGCCACGTGATCACTGCATGCGCGGTCAGGTGGTCAGTTCCTGATCAGCCACCTGATCAGTGCGTGCACAGTCCCCTGATCAGCGCCTGTCAGTCACTGATCACTGCCTGATAAACACGTGATCAGTGCCCGAACAGCCACGTCATCAGTGCATGCGCAGTCACGTGATCAGTGCATGATAGCCACGTGATCAGTGCGTGCACAGTCCCATGATCAGCGCCTGTCAGTCACTGATCATTGCCTGATAAACACGTGATCAGTGCATGATGAGCCATGTGATCAGTGCCCGATCAGCCACGTCATCAGTGCATGCGCAGTCACGTCATCAGTGCATGATAGCCACGTGATCAGTGCATGCTCAGTCACGTGATCTGGACTTGATCAGCCACGTGATCAGTGCCTGCAGAGTCACGTGATCAGGGCCTGCTGAGCTGCGTGATTCCTGCCGGCTCATCTGCATGACAATTGCCATCTGAGCTGCGTGATTCCTGTCGGCTCATCTGCTTGACAATTGCCAGCTGAGCTGCGTGATTCCTGCCTGGTCACGTGCTTGATTATTGCCAGTTGAGCAGCATGATTCGTCACTGCTGAGCTCCATGCTTATTGCCTGCTGATTGCGTGGTTCGTGTCTGCTCAGCTCTTTGAGTATTGCCTCCTGAGGTCCCTGTTCGGTCGCCACCTGCCGGGGACCAGCCCCAACTGATCCAGGGTATTCGAAGGAGAGATGGCCTAGGCGACTATTTATATGCTAATCAGAGATGTCAAGAATAATAGTATGAGGAGAGCTCAGTAGGAAAATTCGGTGGAGAAAAGAGACTGAGTAGCTTGGTTTACGCGGAAGACCAATCAAACTTCAAGACAAGAAGTTTGCACCACTTACGTAGGCCGCAGGCGCCCTCTCGAATAGCGAAAGGTGCCTCACCCTAGACACCTTCTCGAGTGGGTCTTAGCAGCCCAGGCATAATTAGTAAGCGTGGTGGGTTCCGCGCTCCAGATGGAGACTCAGCTGGAAGTTAAAGGGAAGAATGACAAGGAACTTTATGAATTGGAGCTGTAAGTTAACTCTTTGACAGAGAGAGCGAGATGGTGGTGGGGGACAGCCCCCAGTGAAATCAGAGGTGAGAGCACAAAGCAATACAGTAGGCAGACTCCGGTTTTTTGGGGGAGATGCTCGAGAATATCCGGGTGGACTCCTGAGGCTCGATCCCGCATTTGCGTATGCCGAGCCTCCTTCCTCATGACCTTTGTCCAGAGTGGAATGCCTCCCCGGCTCCCGGCACATGATCAGTGCATGCTCAGTCACGATATCAGTGCCTGCTCAGCCACGTGATCACTGACGGCACAGTCACGTGATCAGCGCCTCTCAGTCACGTGATCACCGTATGATAAACACGTGATCAGTGAACGACCAGCCACGTGATCACTGCATGCGCGGTCAGGTGGTCAGTTCCTGATCAGCCACCTGATCAGTGCGTGCACAGTCCCCTGATCAGCGCCTGTCAGTCACTGATCACTGCCTGATAAACACGTGATCAGTGCCCGAACAGCCACGTCATCAGTGCATGCGCAGTCACGTGATCAGTGCATGATAGCCACGTGATCAGTGCGTGCACAGTCCCATGATCAGCGCCTGTCAGTCACTGATCATTGCCTGATAAACACGTGATCAGTGCATGATGAGCCATGTGATCAGTGCCCGATCAGCCACGTCATCAGTGCATGCGCAGTCACGTCATCAGTGCATGATAGCCACGTGATCAGTGCATGCTCAGTCACGTGATCTGGACTTGATCAGCCACGTGATCAGTGCCTGCAGAGTCACGTGATCAGGGCCTGCTGAGCTGCGTGATTCCTGCCGGCTCATCTGCATGACAATTGCCATCTGAGCTGCGTGATTCCTGTCGGCTCATCTGCTTGACAATTGCCAGCTGAGCTGCGTGATTCCTGCCTGGTCACGTGCTTGATTATTGCCAGTTGAGCAGCATGATTCGTCACTGCTGAGCTCCATGCTTATTGCCTGCTGATTGCGTGGTTCGTGTCTGCTCAGCTCTTTGAGTATTGCCTCCTGAGGTCCCTGTTCGGTCGCCACCTGCCGGGGACCAGCCCCAACTGATCCAGGGTATTCGAAGGAGAGATGGCCTAGGCGACTATTTATATGCTAATCAGAGATGTCAAGAATAATAGTATGAGGAGAGCTCAGTAGGAAAATTCGGTGGAGAAAAGAGACTGAGTAGCTTGGTTTACGCGGAAGACCAATCAAACTTCAAGACAAGAAGTTTGCACCACTTACGTAGGCCGCAGGCGCCCTCTCGAATAGCGAAAGGTGCCTCACCCTAGACACCTTCTCGAGTGGGTCTTAGCAGCCCAGGCATAATTAGTAAGCGTGGTGGGTTCCGCGCTCCAGATGGAGACTCAGCTGGAAGTTAAAGGGAAGAATGACAAGGAACTTTATGAATTGGAGCTGTAAGTTAACTCTTTGACAGAGAGAGCGAGATGGTGGTGGGGGACAGCCCCCAGTGAAATCAGAGGTGAGAGCACAAAGCAATACAGTAGGCAGACTCCATGCTCGAGAATATCCGGGTGGACTCCTGAGGCTCGATCCCGCATTTGCGTATGCCGAGCCTCCTTCCTCATGACCTTTGTCCAGAGTGGAATGCCTCCCCGGCTCCCGGCACATGATCAGTGCATGCTCAGTCACGATATCAGTGCCTGCTCAGCCACGTGATCACTGACGGCACAGTCACGTGATCAGCGCCTCTCAGTCACGTGATCACCGTATGATAAACACGTGATCAGTGAACGACCAGCCACGTGATCACTGCATGCGCGGTCAGGTGGTCAGTTCCTGATCAGCCACCTGATCAGTGCGTGCACAGTCCCCTGATCAGCGCCTGTCAGTCACTGATCACTGCCTGATAAACACGTGATCAGTGCCCGAACAGCCACGTCATCAGTGCATGCGCAGTCACGTGATCAGTGCATGATAGCCACGTGATCAGTGCGTGCACAGTCCCATGATCAGCGCCTGTCAGTCACTGATCATTGCCTGATAAACACGTGATCAGTGCATGATGAGCCATGTGATCAGTGCCCGATCAGCCACGTCATCAGTGCATGCGCAGTCACGTCATCAGTGCATGATAGCCACGTGATCAGTGCATGCTCAGTCACGTGATCTGGACTTGATCAGCCACGTGATCAGTGCCTGCAGAGTCACGTGATCAGGGCCTGCTGAGCTGCGTGATTCCTGCCGGCTCATCTGCATGACAATTGCCATCTGAGCTGCGTGATTCCTGTCGGCTCATCTGCTTGACAATTGCCAGCTGAGCTGCGTGATTCCTGCCTGGTCACGTGCTTGATTATTGCCAGTTGAGCAGCATGATTCGTCACTGCTGAGCTCCATGCTTATTGCCTGCTGATTGCGTGGTTCGTGTCTGCTCAGCTCTTTGAGTATTGCCTCCTGAGGTCCCTGTTCGGTCGCCACCTGCCGGGGACCAGCCCCAACTGATCCAGGGTATTCGAAGGAGAGATGGCCTAGGCGACTATTTATATGCTAATCAGAGATGTCAAGAATAATAGTATGAGGAGAGCTCAGTAGGAAAATTCGGTGGAGAAAAGAGACTGAGTAGCTTGGTTTACGCGGAAGACCAATCAAACTTCAAGACAAGAAGTTTGCACCACTTACGTAGGCCGCAGGCGCCCTCTCGAATAGCGAAAGGTGCCTCACCCTAGACACCTTCTCGAGTGGGTCTTAGCAGCCCAGGCATAATTAGTAAGCGTGGTGGGTTCCGCGCTCCAGATGGAGACTCAGCTGGAAGTTAAAGGGAAGAATGACAAGGAACTTTATGAATTGGAGCTGTAAGTTAACTCTTTGACAGAGAGAGCGAGATGGTGGTGGGGGACAGCCCCCAGTGAAATCAGAGGTGAGAGCACAAAGCAATACAGTAGGCAGACTCCGGTTTTTTTGGGGGAGATGCTCGAGAATATCCGGGTGGACTCCTGAGGCTCGATCCCGCATTTGCGTATGCCGAGCCTCCTTCCTCATGACCTTTGTCCAGAGTGGAATGCCTCCCCGGCTCCCGGCACATGATCAGTGCATGCTCAGTCACGATATCAGTGCCTGCTCAGCCACGTGATCACTGACGGCACAGTCACGTGATCAGCGCCTCTCAGTCACGTGATCACCGTATGATAAACACGTGATCAGTGCCACGTGATCACTGCATGCGCGGTCAGGTGGTCAGTTCCTGATCAGCCACCTGATCAGTGCGTGCACAGTCCCCTGATCAGCGCCTGTCAGTCACTGATCACTGCCTGATAAACACGTGATCAGTGCCCGAACAGCCACGTCATCAGTGCATGCGCAGTCACGTGATCAGTGCATGATAGCCACGTGATCAGTGCGTGCACAGTCCCATGATCAGCGCCTGTCAGTCACTGATCATTGCCTGATAAACACGTGATCAGTGCATGATGAGCCATGTGATCAGTGCCCGATCAGCCACGTCATCAGTGCATGCGCAGTCACGTCATCAGTGCATGATAGCCACGTGATCAGTGCATGCTCAGTCACGTGATCTGGACTTGATCAGCCACGTGATCAGTGCCTGCAGAGTCACGTGATCAGGGCCTGCTGAGCTGCGTGATTCCTGCCGGCTCATCTGCATGACAATTGCCATCTGAGCTGCGTGATTCCTGTCGGCTCATCTGCTTGACAATTGCCAGCTGAGCTGCGTGATTCCTGCCTGGTCACGTGCTTGATTATTGCCAGTTGAGCAGCATGATTCGTCACTGCTGAGCTCCATGCTTATTGCCTGCTGATTGCGTGGTTCGTGTCTGCTCAGCTCTTTGAGTATTGCCTCCTGAGGTCCCTGTTCGGTCGCCACCTGCCGGGGACCAGCCCCAACTGATCCAGGGTATTCGAAGGAGAGATGGCCTAGGCGACTATTTATATGCTAATCAGAGATGTCAAGAATAATAGTATGAGGAGAGCTCAGTAGGAAAATTCGGTGGAGAAAAGAGACTGAGTAGCTTGGTTTACGCGGAAGACCAATCAAACTTCAAGACAAGAAGTTTGCACCACTTACGTAGGCCGCAGGCGCCCTCTCGAATAGCGAAAGGTGCCTCACCCTAGACACCTTCTCGAGTGGGTCTTAGCAGCCCAGGCATAATTAGTAAGCGTGGTGGGTTCCGCGCTCCAGATGGAGACTCAGCTGGAAGTTAAAGGGAAGAATGACAAGGAACTTTATGAATTGGAGCTGTAAGTTAACTCTTTGACAGAGAGAGCGAGATGGTGGTGGGGGACAGCCCCCAGTGAAATCAGAGGTGAGAGCACAAAGCAATACAGTAGGCAGACTCCGGTTTTTTGGGGGGAGATGCTCGAGAATATCCGGGTGGACTCCTGAGGCTCGATCCCGCATTTGCGTATGCCGAGCCTCCTTCCTCATGACCTTTGTCCAGAGTGGAATGCCTCCCCGGCTCCCGGCACATGATCAGTGCATGCTCAGTCACGATATCAGTGCCTGCTCAGCCACGTGATCACTGACGGCACAGTCACGTGATCAGCGCCTCTCAGTCACGTGATCACCGTATGATAAACACGTGATCAGTGAACGACCAGCCACGTGATCACTGCATGCGCGGTCAGGTGGTCAGTTCCTGATCAGCCACCTGATCAGTGCGTGCACAGTCCCCTGATCAGCGCCTGTCAGTCACTGATCACTGCCTGATAAACACGTGATCAGTGCCCGAACAGCCACGTCATCAGTGCATGCGCAGTCACGTGATCAGTGCATGATAGCCACGTGATCAGTGCGTGCACAGTCCCATGATCAGCGCCTGTCAGTCACTGATCATTGCCTGATAAACACGTGATCAGTGCATGATGAGCCATGTGATCAGTGCCCGATCAGCCACGTCATCAGTGCATGCGCAGTCACGTCATCAGTGCATGATAGCCACGTGATCAGTGCATGCTCAGTCACGTGATCTGGACTTGATCAGCCACGTGATCAGTGCCTGCAGAGTCACGTGATCAGGGCCTGCTGAGCTGCGTGATTCCTGCCGGCTCATCTGCATGACAATTGCCATCTGAGCTGCGTGATTCCTGTCGGCTCATCTGCTTGACAATTGCCAGCTGAGCTGCGTGATTCCTGCCTGGTCACGTGCTTGATTATTGCCAGTTGAGCAGCATGATTCGTCACTGCTGAGCTCCATGCTTATTGCCTGCTGATTGCGTGGTTCGTGTCTGCTCAGCTCTTTGAGTATTGCCTCCTGAGGTCCCTGTTCGGTCGCCACCTGCCGGGGACCAGCCCCAACTGATCCAGGGTATTCGAAGGAGAGATGGCCTAGGCGACTATTTATATGCTAATCAGAGATGTCAAGAATAATAGTATGAGGAGAGCTCAGTAGGAAAATTCGGTGGAGAAAAGAGACTGAGTAGCTTGGTTTACGCGGAAGACCAATCAAACTTCAAGACAAGAAGTTTGCACCACTTACGTAGGCCGCAGGCGCCCTCTCGAATAGCGAAAGGTGCCTCACCCTAGACACCTTCTCGAGTGGGTCTTAGCAGCCCAGGCATAATTAGTAAGCGTGGTGGGTTCCGCGCTCCAGATGGAGACTCAGCTGGAAGTTAAAGGGAAGAATGACAAGGAACTTTATGAATTGGAGCTGTAAGTTAACTCTTTGACAGAGAGAGCGAGATGGTGGTGGGGGACAGCCCCCAGTGAAATCAGAGGTGAGAGCACAAAGCAATACAGTAGGCAGACTCCGGTTTTTTTGGGGGAGATGCTCGAGAATATCCGGGTGGACTCCTGAGGCTCGATCCCGCATTTGCGTATGCCGAGCCTCCTTCCTCATGACCTTTGTCCAGAGTGGAATGCCTCCCCGGCTCCCGGCACATGATCAGTGCATGCTCAGTCACGATATCAGTGCCTGCTCAGCCACGTGATCACTGACGGCACAGTCACGTGATCAGCGCCTCTCAGTCACGTGATCACCGTATGATAAACACGTGATCAGTGAACGACCAGCCACGTGATCACTGCATGCGCGGTCAGGTGGTCAGTTCCTGATCAGCCACCTGATCAGTGCGTGCACAGTCCCCTGATCAGCGCCTGTCAGTCACTGATCACTGCCTGATAAACACGTGATCAGTGCCCGAACAGCCACGTCATCAGTGCATGCGCAGTCACGTGATCAGTGCATGATAGCCACGTGATCAGTGCGTGCACAGTCCCATGATCAGCGCCTGTCAGTCACTGATCATTGCCTGATAAACACGTGATCAGTGCATGATGAGCCATGTGATCAGTGCCCGATCAGCCACGTCATCAGTGCATGCGCAGTCACGTCATCAGTGCATGATAGCCACGTGATCAGTGCATGCTCAGTCACGTGATCTGGACTTGATCAGCCACGTGATCAGTGCCTGCAGAGTCACGTGATCAGGGCCTGCTGAGCTGCGTGATTCCTGCCGGCTCATCTGCATGACAATTGCCATCTGAGCTGCGTGATTCCTGTCGGCTCATCTGCTTGACAATTGCCAGCTGAGCTGCGTGATTCCTGCCTGGTCACGTGCTTGATTATTGCCAGTTGAGCAGCATGATTCGTCACTGCTGAGCTCCATGCTTATTGCCTGCTGATTGCGTGGTTCGTGTCTGCTCAGCTCTTTGAGTATTGCCTCCTGAGGTCCCTGTTCGGTCGCCACCTGCCGGGGACCAGCCCCAACTGATCCAGGGTATTCGAAGGAGAGATGGCCTAGGCGACTATTTATATGCTAATCAGAGATGTCAAGAATAATAGTATGAGGAGAGCTCAGTAGGAAAATTCGGTGGAGAAAAGAGACTGAGTAGCTTGGTTTACGCGGAAGACCAATCAAACTTCAAGACAAGAAGTTTGCACCACTTACGTAGGCCGCAGGCGCCCTCTCGAATAGCGAAAGGTGCCTCACCCTAGACACCTTCTCGAGTGGGTCTTAGCAGCCCAGGCATAATTAGTAAGCGTGGTGGGTTCCGCGCTCCAGATGGAGACTCAGCTGGAAGTTAAAGGGAAGAATGACAAGGAACTTTATGAATTGGAGCTGTAAGTTAACTCTTTGACAGAGAGAGCGAGATGGTGGTGGGGGACAGCCCCCAGTGAAATCAGAGGTGAGAGCACAAAGCAATACAGTAGGCAGACTCCGGTTTTTTTGGGGGGAGATGCTCGAGAATATCCGGGTGGACTCCTGAGGCTCGATCCCGCATTTGCGTATGCCGAGCCTCCTTCCTCATGACCTTTGTCCAGAGTGGAATGCCTCCCCGGCTCCCGGCACATGATCAGTGCATGCTCAGTCACGATATCAGTGCCTGCTCAGCCACGTGATCACTGACGGCACAGTCACGTGATCAGCGCCTCTCAGTCACGTGATCACCGTATGATAAACACGTGATCAGTGAACGACCAGCCACGTGATCACTGCATGCGCGGTCAGGTGGTCAGTTCCTGATCAGCCACCTGATCAGTGCGTGCACAGTCCCCTGATCAGCGCCTGTCAGTCACTGATCACTGCCTGATAAACACGTGATCAGTGCCCGAACAGCCACGTCATCAGTGCATGCGCAGTCACGTGATCAGTGCATGATAGCCACGTGATCAGTGCGTGCACAGTCCCATGATCAGCGCCTGTCAGTCACTGATCATTGCCTGATAAACACGTGATCAGTGCATGATGAGCCATGTGATCAGTGCCCGATCAGCCACGTCATCAGTGCATGCGCAGTCACGTCATCAGTGCATGATAGCCACGTGATCAGTGCATGCTCAGTCACGTGATCTGGACTTGATCAGCCACGTGATCAGTGCCTGCAGAGTCACGTGATCAGGGCCTGCTGAGCTGCGTGATTCCTGCCGGCTCATCTGCATGACAATTGCCATCTGAGCTGCGTGATTCCTGTCGGCTCATCTGCTTGACAATTGCCAGCTGAGCTGCGTGATTCCTGCCTGGTCACGTGCTTGATTATTGCCAGTTGAGCAGCATGATTCGTCACTGCTGAGCTCCATGCTTATTGCCTGCTGATTGCGTGGTTCGTGTCTGCTCAGCTCTTTGAGTATTGCCTCCTGAGGTCCCTGTTCGGTCGCCACCTGCCGGGGACCAGCCCCAACTGATCCAGGGTATTCGAAGGAGAGATGGCCTAGGCGACTATTTATATGCTAATCAGAGATGTCAAGAATAATAGTATGAGGAGAGCTCAGTAGGAAAATTCGGTGGAGAAAAGAGACTGAGTAGCTTGGTTTACGCGGAAGACCAATCAAACTTCAAGACAAGAAGTTTGCACCACTTACGTAGGCCGCAGGCGCCCTCTCGAATAGCGAAAGGTGCCTCACCCTAGACACCTTCTCGAGTGGGTCTTAGCAGCCCAGGCATAATTAGTAAGCGTGGTGGGTTCCGCGCTCCAGATGGAGACTCAGCTGGAAGTTAAAGGGAAGAATGACAAGGAACTTTATGAATTGGAGCTGTAAGTTAACTCTTTGACAGAGAGAGCGAGATGGTGGTGGGGGACAGCCCCCAGTGAAATCAGAGGTGAGAGCACAAAGCAATACAGTAGGCAGACTCCGGTTTTTTTGGGGGGAGATGCTCGAGAATATCCGGGTGGACTCCTGAGGCTCGATCCCGCATTTGCGTATGCCGAGCCTCCTTCCTCATGACCTTTGTCCAGAGTGGAATGCCTCCCCGGCTCCCGGCACATGATCAGTGCATGCTCAGTCACGATATCAGTGCCTGCTCAGCCACGTGATCACTGACGGCACAGTCACGTGATCAGCGCCTCTCAGTCACGTGATCACCGTATGATAAACACGTGATCAGTGAACGACCAGCCACGTGATCACTGCATGCGCGGTCAGGTGGTCAGTTCCTGATCAGCCACCTGATCAGTGCGTGCACAGTCCCCTGATCAGCGCCTGTCAGTCACTGATCACTGCCTGATAAACACGTGATCAGTGCCCGAACAGCCACGTCATCAGTGCATGCGCAGTCACGTGATCAGTGCATGATAGCCACGTGATCAGTGCGTGCACAGTCCCATGATCAGCGCCTGTCAGTCACTGATCATTGCCTGATAAACACGTGATCAGTGCATGATGAGCCATGTGATCAGTGCCCGATCAGCCACGTCATCAGTGCATGCGCAGTCACGTCATCAGTGCATGATAGCCACGTGATCAGTGCATGCTCAGTCACGTGATCTGGACTTGATCAGCCACGTGATCAGTGCCTGCAGAGTCACGTGATCAGGGCCTGCTGAGCTGCGTGATTCCTGCCGGCTCATCTGCATGACAATTGCCATCTGAGCTGCGTGATTCCTGTCGGCTCATCTGCTTGACAATTGCCAGCTGAGCTGCGTGATTCCTGCCTGGTCACGTGCTTGATTATTGCCAGTTGAGCAGCATGATTCGTCACTGCTGAGCTCCATGCTTATTGCCTGCTGATTGCGTGGTTCGTGTCTGCTCAGCTCTTTGAGTATTGCCTCCTGAGGTCCCTGTTCGGTCGCCACCTGCCGGGGACCAGCCCCAACTGATCCAGGGTATTCGAAGGAGAGATGGCCTAGGCGACTATTTATATGCTAATCAGAGATGTCAAGAATAATAGTATGAGGAGAGCTCAGTAGGAAAATTCGGTGGAGAAAAGAGACTGAGTAGCTTGGTTTACGCGGAAGACCAATCAAACTTCAAGACAAGAAGTTTGCACCACTTACGTAGGCCGCAGGCGCCCTCTCGAATAGCGAAAGGTGCCTCACCCTAGACACCTTCTCGAGTGGGTCTTAGCAGCCCAGGCATAATTAGTAAGCGTGGTGGGTTCCGCGCTCCAGATGGAGACTCAGCTGGAAGTTAAAGGGAAGAATGACAAGGAACTTTATGAATTGGAGCTGTAAGTTAACTCTTTGACAGAGAGAGCGAGATGGTGGTGGGGGACAGCCCCCAGTGAAATCAGAGGTGAGAGCACAAAGCAATACAGTAGGCAGACTCCGGTTTTTTTGGGGGAGATGCTCGAGAATATCCGGGTGGACTCCTGAGGCTCGATCCCGCATTTGCGTATGCCGAGCCTCCTTCCTCATGACCTTTGTCCAGAGTGGAATGCCTCCCCGGCTCCCGGCACATGATCAGTGCATGCTCAGTCACGATATCAGTGCCTGCTCAGCCACGTGATCACTGACGGCACAGTCACGTGATCAGCGCCTCTCAGTCACGTGATCACCGTATGATAAACACGTGATCAGTGAACGACCAGCCACGTGATCACTGCATGCGCGGTCAGGTGGTCAGTTCCTGATCAGCCACCTGATCAGTGCGTGCACAGTCCCCTGATCAGCGCCTGTCAGTCACTGATCACTGCCTGATAAACACGTGATCAGTGCCCGAACAGCCACGTCATCAGTGCATGCGCAGTCACGTGATCAGTGCATGATAGCCACGTGATCAGTGCGTGCACAGTCCCATGATCAGCGCCTGTCAGTCACTGATCATTGCCTGATAAACACGTGATCAGTGCATGATGAGCCATGTGATCAGTGCCCGATCAGCCACGTCATCAGTGCATGCGCAGTCACGTCATCAGTGCATGATAGCCACGTGATCAGTGCATGCTCAGTCACGTGATCTGGACTTGATCAGCCACGTGATCAGTGCCTGCAGAGTCACGTGATCAGGGCCTGCTGAGCTGCGTGATTCCTGCCGGCTCATCTGCATGACAATTGCCATCTGAGCTGCGTGATTCCTGTCGGCTCATCTGCTTGACAATTGCCAGCTGAGCTGCGTGATTCCTGCCTGGTCACGTGCTTGATTATTGCCAGTTGAGCAGCATGATTCGTCACTGCTGAGCTCCATGCTTATTGCCTGCTGATTGCGTGGTTCGTGTCTGCTCAGCTCTTTGAGTATTGCCTCCTGAGGTCCCTGTTCGGTCGCCACCTGCCGGGGACCAGCCCCAACTGATCCAGGGTATTCGAAGGAGAGATGGCCTAGGCGACTATTTATATGCTAATCAGAGATGTCAAGAATAATAGTATGAGGAGAGCTCAGTAGGAAAATTCGGTGGAGAAAAGAGACTGAGTAGCTTGGTTTACGCGGAAGACCAATCAAACTTCAAGACAAGAAGTTTGCACCACTTACGTAGGCCGCAGGCGCCCTCTCGAATAGCGAAAGGTGCCTCACCCTAGACACCTTCTCGAGTGGGTCTTAGCAGCCCAGGCATAATTAGTAAGCGTGGTGGGTTCCGCGCTCCAGATGGAGACTCAGCTGGAAGTTAAAGGGAAGAATGACAAGGAACTTTATGAATTGGAGCTGTAAGTTAACTCTTTGACAGAGAGAGCGAGATGGTGGTGGGGGACAGCCCCCAGTGAAATCAGAGGTGAGAGCACAAAGCAATACAGTAGGCAGACTCCGGTTTTTTTGGGGGGAGATGCTCGAGAATATCCGGGTGGACTCCTGAGGCTCGATCCCGCATTTGCGTATGCCGAGCCTCCTTCCTCATGACCTTTGTCCAGAGTGGAATGCCTCCCCGGCTCCCGGCACATGATCAGTGCATGCTCAGTCACGATATCAGTGCCTGCTCAGCCACGTGATCACTGACGGCACAGTCACGTGATCAGCGCCTCTCAGTCACGTGATCACCGTATGATAAACACGTGATCAGTGAACGACCAGCCACGTGATCACTGCATGCGCGGTCAGGTGGTCAGTTCCTGATCAGCCACCTGATCAGTGCGTGCACAGTCCCCTGATCAGCGCCTGTCAGTCACTGATCACTGCCTGATAAACACGTGATCAGTGCCCGAACAGCCACGTCATCAGTGCATGCGCAGTCACGTGATCAGTGCATGATAGCCACGTGATCAGTGCGTGCACAGTCCCATGATCAGCGCCTGTCAGTCACTGATCATTGCCTGATAAACACGTGATCAGTGCATGATGAGCCATGTGATCAGTGCCCGATCAGCCACGTCATCAGTGCATGCGCAGTCACGTCATCAGTGCATGATAGCCACGTGATCAGTGCATGCTCAGTCACGTGATCTGGACTTGATCAGCCACGTGATCAGTGCCTGCAGAGTCACGTGATCAGGGCCTGCTGAGCTGCGTGATTCCTGCCGGCTCATCTGCATGACAATTGCCATCTGAGCTGCGTGATTCCTGTCGGCTCATCTGCTTGACAATTGCCAGCTGAGCTGCGTGATTCCTGCCTGGTCACGTGCTTGATTATTGCCAGTTGAGCAGCATGATTCGTCACTGCTGAGCTCCATGCTTATTGCCTGCTGATTGCGTGGTTCGTGTCTGCTCAGCTCTTTGAGTATTGCCTCCTGAGGTCCCTGTTCGGTCGCCACCTGCCGGGGACCAGCCCCAACTGATCCAGGGTATTCGAAGGAGAGATGGCCTAGGCGACTATTTATATGCTAATCAGAGATGTCAAGAATAATAGTATGAGGAGAGCTCAGTAGGAAAATTCGGTGGAGAAAAGAGACTGAGTAGCTTGGTTTACGCGGAAGACCAATCAAACTTCAAGACAAGAAGTTTGCACCACTTACGTAGGCCGCAGGCGCCCTCTCGAATAGCGAAAGGTGCCTCACCCTAGACACCTTCTCGAGTGGGTCTTAGCAGCCCAGGCATAATTAGTAAGCGTGGTGGGTTCCGCGCTCCAGATGGAGACTCAGCTGGAAGTTAAAGGGAAGAATGACAAGGAACTTTATGAATTGGAGCTGTAAGTTAACTCTTTGACAGAGAGAGCGAGATGGTGGTGGGGGACAGCCCCCAGTGAAATCAGAGGTGAGAGCACAAAGCAATACAGTAGGCAGACTCCGGTTTTTTTGGGGGAGATGCTCGAGAATATCCGGGTGGACTCCTGAGGCTCGATCCCGCATTTGCGTATGCCGAGCCTCCTTCCTCATGACCTTTGTCCAGAGTGGAATGCCTCCCCGGCTCCCGGCACATGATCAGTGCATGCTCAGTCACGATATCAGTGCCTGCTCAGCCACGTGATCACTGACGGCACAGTCACGTGATCAGCGCCTCTCAGTCACGTGATCACCGTATGATAAACACGTGATCAGTGAACGACCAGCCACGTGATCACTGCATGCGCGGTCAGGTGGTCAGTTCCTGATCAGCCACCTGATCAGTGCGTGCACAGTCCCCTGATCAGCGCCTGTCAGTCACTGATCACTGCCTGATAAACACGTGATCAGTGCCCGAACAGCCACGTCATCAGTGCATGCGCAGTCACGTGATCAGTGCATGATAGCCACGTGATCAGTGCGTGCACAGTCCCATGATCAGCGCCTGTCAGTCACTGATCATTGCCTGATAAACACGTGATCAGTGCATGATGAGCCATGTGATCAGTGCCCGATCAGCCACGTCATCAGTGCATGCGCAGTCACGTCATCAGTGCATGATAGCCACGTGATCAGTGCATGCTCAGTCACGTGATCTGGACTTGATCAGCCACGTGATCAGTGCCTGCAGAGTCACGTGATCAGGGCCTGCTGAGCTGCGTGATTCCTGCCGGCTCATCTGCATGACAATTGCCATCTGAGCTGCGTGATTCCTGTCGGCTCATCTGCTTGACAATTGCCAGCTGAGCTGCGTGATTCCTGCCTGGTCACGTGCTTGATTATTGCCAGTTGAGCAGCATGATTCGTCACTGCTGAGCTCCATGCTTATTGCCTGCTGATTGCGTGGTTCGTGTCTGCTCAGCTCTTTGAGTATTGCCTCCTGAGGTCCCTGTTCGGTCGCCACCTGCCGGGGACCAGCCCCAACTGATCCAGGGTATTCGAAGGAGAGATGGCCTAGGCGACTATTTATATGCTAATCAGAGATGTCAAGAATAATAGTATGAGGAGAGCTCAGTAGGAAAATTCGGTGGAGAAAAGAGACTGAGTAGCTTGGTTTACGCGGAAGACCAATCAAACTTCAAGACAAGAAGTTTGCACCACTTACGTAGGCCGCAGGCGCCCTCTCGAATAGCGAAAGGTGCCTCACCCTAGACACCTTCTCGAGTGGGTCTTAGCAGCCCAGGCATAATTAGTAAGCGTGGTGGGTTCCGCGCTCCAGATGGAGACTCAGCTGGAAGTTAAAGGGAAGAATGACAAGGAACTTTATGAATTGGAGCTGTAAGTTAACTCTTTGACAGAGAGAGCGAGATGGTGGTGGGGGACAGCCCCCAGTGAAATCAGAGGTGAGAGCACAAAGCAATACAGTAGGCAGACTCCGGTTTTTTTGGGGGGAGATGCTCGAGAATATCCGGGTGGACTCCTGAGGCTCGATCCCGCATTTGCGTATGCCGAGCCTCCTTCCTCATGACCTTTGTCCAGAGTGGAATGCCTCCCCGGCTCCCGGCACATGATCAGTGCATGCTCAGTCACGATATCAGTGCCTGCTCAGCCACGTGATCACTGACGGCACAGTCACGTGATCAGCGCCTCTCAGTCACGTGATCACCGTATGATAAACACGTGATCAGTGAACGACCAGCCACGTGATCACTGCATGCGCGGTCAGGTGGTCAGTTCCTGATCAGCCACCTGATCAGTGCGTGCACAGTCCCCTGATCAGCGCCTGTCAGTCACTGATCACTGCCTGATAAACACGTGATCAGTGCCCGAACAGCCACGTCATCAGTGCATGCGCAGTCACGTGATCAGTGCATGATAGCCACGTGATCAGTGCGTGCACAGTCCCATGATCAGCGCCTGTCAGTCACTGATCATTGCCTGATAAACACGTGATCAGTGCATGATGAGCCATGTGATCAGTGCCCGATCAGCCACGTCATCAGTGCATGCGCAGTCACGTCATCAGTGCATGATAGCCACGTGATCAGTGCATGCTCAGTCACGTGATCTGGACTTGATCAGCCACGTGATCAGTGCCTGCAGAGTCACGTGATCAGGGCCTGCTGAGCTGCGTGATTCCTGCCGGCTCATCTGCATGACAATTGCCATCTGAGCTGCGTGATTCCTGTCGGCTCATCTGCTTGACAATTGCCAGCTGAGCTGCGTGATTCCTGCCTGGTCACGTGCTTGATTATTGCCAGTTGAGCAGCATGATTCGTCACTGCTGAGCTCCATGCTTATTGCCTGCTGATTGCGTGGTTCGTGTCTGCTCAGCTCTTTGAGTATTGCCTCCTGAGGTCCCTGTTCGGTCGCCACCTGCCGGGGACCAGCCCCAACTGATCCAGGGTATTCGAAGGAGAGATGGCCTAGGCGACTATTTATATGCTAATCAGAGATGTCAAGAATAATAGTATGAGGAGAGCTCAGTAGGAAAATTCGGTGGAGAAAAGAGACTGAGTAGCTTGGTTTACGCGGAAGACCAATCAAACTTCAAGACAAGAAGTTTGCACCACTTACGTAGGCCGCAGGCGCCCTCTCGAATAGCGAAAGGTGCCTCACCCTAGACACCTTCTCGAGTGGGTCTTAGCAGCCCAGGCATAATTAGTAAGCGTGGTGGGTTCCGCGCTCCAGATGGAGACTCAGCTGGAAGTTAAAGGGAAGAATGACAAGGAACTTTATGAATTGGAGCTGTAAGTTAACTCTTTGACAGAGAGAGCGAGATGGTGGTGGGGGACAGCCCCCAGTGAAATCAGAGGTGAGAGCACAAAGCAATACAGTAGGCAGACTCCGGTTTTTTGGGGGGAGATGCTCGAGAATATCCGGGTGGACTCCTGAGGCTCGATCCCGCATTTGCGTATGCCGAGCCTCCTTCCTCATGACCTTTGTCCAGAGTGGAATGCCTCCCCGGCTCCCGGCACATGATCAGTGCATGCTCAGTCACGATATCAGTGCCTGCTCAGCCACGTGATCACTGACGGCACAGTCACGTGATCAGCGCCTCTCAGTCACGTGATCACCGTATGATAAACACGTGATCAGTGAACGACCAGCCACGTGATCACTGCATGCGCGGTCAGGTGGTCAGTTCCTGATCAGCCACCTGATCAGTGCGTGCACAGTCCCCTGATCAGCGCCTGTCAGTCACTGATCACTGCCTGATAAACACGTGATCAGTGCCCGTGAACAGCCACGTCATCAGTGCATGCGCAGTCACGTGATCAGTGCATGATAGCCACGTGATCAGTGCGTGCAGTCAGTCATGCTCAGTCACGTGATCACTTGCCAGCCACGTGATCAGTGCCTGCAGAGTCACGTGATCAGGGCCTGCTGAGCTGCGTGATTCCTGCCGGCTCATCTGCATGACAATTGCCATCTGAGCTGCGTGATTCCTGTCGGCTCATCTGCTTGACAATTGCCAGCTGAGCTGCGTGATTCCTGCCTGGTCACGTGCTTGATTATTGCCAGTTGAGCAGCATGATTCGTCACTGCTGAGCTCCATGCTTATTGCCTGCTGATTGCGTGGTTCGTGTCTGCTCAGCTCTTTGAGTATTGCCTCCTGAGGTCCCTGTTCGGTCGCCACCTGCCGGGGACCAGCCCCAACTGATCCAGGGTATTCGAAGGAGAGATGGCCTAGGCGACTATTTATATGCTAATCAGAGATGTCAAGAATAATAGTATGAGGAGAGCTCAGTAGGAAAATTCGGTGGAGAAAAGAGACTGAGTAGCTTGGTTTACGCGGAAGACCAATCAAACTTCAAGACAAGAAGTTTGCACCACTTACGTAGGCCGCAGGCGCCCTCTCGAATAGCGAAAGGTGCCTCACCCTAGACACCTTCTCGAGTGGGTCTTAGCAGCCCAGGCATAATTAGTAAGCGTGGTGGGTTCCGCGCTCCAGATGGAGACTCAGCTGGAAGTTAAAGGGAAGAATGACAAGGAACTTTATGAATTGGAGCTGTAAGTTAACTCTTTGACAGAGAGAGCGAGATGGTGGTGGGGGACAGCCCCCAGTGAAATCAGAGGTGAGAGCACAAAGCAATACAGTAGGCAGACTCCGGTTTTTGGGGGGAGATGCTCGAGAATATCCGGGTGGACTCCTGAGGCTCGATCCCGCATTTGCGTATGCCGAGCCTCCTTCCTCATGACCTTTGTCCAGAGTGGAATGCCTCCCCGGCTCCCGGCACATGATCAGTGCATGCTCAGTCACGATATCAGTGCCTGCTCAGCCACGTGATCACTGACGGCACAGTCACGTGATCAGCGCCTCTCAGTCACGTGATCACCGTATGATAAACACGTGATCAGTGAACGACCAGCCACGTGATCACTGCATGCGCGGTCAGGTGGTCAGTTCCTGATCAGCCACCTGATCAGTGCGTGCACAGTCCCCTGATCAGCGCCTGTCAGTCACTGATCACTGCCTGATAAACCCGTGATCAGTGCCCGAACAGCCACGTCATCAGTGCATGCGCAGTCACGTGATCAGTGCATGATAGCCACGTGATCAGTGCGTGCACAGTCCCATGATCAGCGCCTGTCAGTCACTGATCATTGCCTGAGAAACACGTGATCAGTGCATGATGAGCCATGTGATCAGTGCCCGATCAGCCACGTCATCAGTGCATGCGCAGTCACGTCATCAGTGCATGATAGCCACGTGATCAGTGCCTGCTCAGTCACGTGATCTGGACTTGATCAGCCACGTGATCAGTGCCTGCAGAGTCACGTGATCAGGGCCTGCTGAGCTGCGTGATTCCTGCCGGCTCATCTGCATGACAATTGCCATCTGAGCTGCGTGATTCCTGTCGGCTCATCTGCTTGACAATTGCCAGCTGAGCTGCGTGATTCCTGCCTGGTCACGTGCTTGATTATTGCCAGTTGAGCAGCATGATTCGTCACTGCTGAGCTCCATGCTTATTGCCTGCTGATTGCGTGGTTCGTGTCTGCTCAGCTCTTTGAGTATTGCCTCCTGAGGTCCCTGTTCGGTCGCCACCTGCCGGGGACCAGCCCCAACTGATCCAGGGTATTCGAAGGAGAGATGGCCTAGGCGACTATTTATATGCTAATCAGAGATGTCAAGAATAATAGTATGAGGAGAGCTCAGTAGGAAAATTCGGTGGAGAAAAGAGACTGAGGAGCTTGGTTTACGCGGAAGACCAATCAAACTTCAAGACAAGAAGTTTGCACCACTTACGTAGGCCGCAGGCGCCCTCTCGAATGGCGAAAGGTGCCTCAGCCTAGACACCTTCTCGAGTGGGTCTTAGCAGCCCAGGCATAATTAGGAAGCGTGGTGGGTTCCGCGCTCCAGATGGAGACTCAGCTGGAAGTTAAAGGGAAGAATGACAAGGAACTTTATGAATTGGAGCTGTAAGTTACCTCTTTGACAGAGAGAGCGAGATGGTGGTGGGGGACAGCCCCCAGTGAAATCAGAGGTGAGAGCACAAAGCAATACAGTAGGCAGACTCCGGTTTTTTGGGGGGAGATGCTCGAGAATATCCGGGTGGACTCCTGAGGCTCGATCCCGCATTTGCGTATGCCGAGCCTCCTTCCTCATGACCTTTGTCCAGAGTGGAATGCCTCCCCGGCTCCCGGCACATGATCAGTGCATGCTCAGTCACGATATCAGTGCCTGCTCAGCCACGTGATCACTGACGGCACAGTCACGTGATCAGCGCCTCTCAGTCACGTGATCACCGTATGATAAACACGTGATCAGTGAACGACCAGCCAGGTGATCACTGCATGCGCGGTCAGGTGGTCAGTTCCTGATCAGCCACCTGATCAGTGCGTGCACAGTCCCCTGATCAGCGCCTGTCAGTCACTGATCACTGCCTGATAAACCCGTGATCAGTGCCCGAACAGCCACGTCATCAGTGCATGCGCAGTCACGTGATCAGTGCATGATAGCCACGTGATCAGTGCGTGCACAGTCCCATGATCAGCGCCTGTCAGTCACTGATCATTGCCTGAGAAACACGTGATCAGTGCATGATGAGCCATGTGATCAGTGCCCGATCAGCCACGTCATCAGTGCATGCGCAGTCACGTCATCAGTGCATGATAGCCACGTGATCAGTGCCTGCTCAGTCACGTGATCTGGACTTGATCAGCCACGTGATCAGTGCCTGCAGAGTCACGTGATCAGGGCCTGCTGAGCTGCGTGATTCCTGCCGGCTCATCTGCATGACAATTGCCATCTGAGCTGCGTGATTCCTGTCGGCTCATCTGCTTGACAATTGCCAGCTGAGCTGCGTGATTCCTGCCTGGTCACGTGCTTGATTATTGCCAGTTGAGCAGCATGATTCGTCACTGCTGAGCTCCATGCTTATTGCCTGCTGATTGCGTGGTTCGTGTCTGCTCAGCTCTTTGAGTATTGCCTCCTGAGGTCCCTGTTCGGTCGCCACCTGCCGGGGACCAGCCCCAACTGATCCAGGGTATTCGAAGGAGAGATGGCCTAGGCGACTATTTATATGCTAATCAGAGATGTCAAGAATAATAGTATGAGGAGAGCTCAGTAGGAAAATTCGGTGGAGAAAAGAGACTGAGGAGCTTGGTTTACGCGGAAGACCAATCAAACTTCAAGACAAGAAGTTTGCACCACTTACGTAGGCCGCAGGCGCCCTCTCGAATGGCGAAAGGTGCCTCAGCCTAGACACCTTCTCGAGTGGGTCTTAGCAGCCCAGGCATAATTAGGAAGCGTGGTGGGTTCCGCGCTCCAGATGGAGACTCAGCTGGAAGTTAAAGGGAAGAATGACAAGGAACTTTATGAATTGGAGCTGTAAGTTACCTCTTTGACAGAGAGAGCGAGATGGTGGTGGGGGACAGCCCCCAGTGAAATCAGAGGTGAGAGCACAAAGCAATACAGTAGGCAGACTCCGGTTTTTTTGGGGGGAGATGCTCGAGAATATCCGGGTGGACTCCTGAGGCTCGATCCCGCATTTGCGTATGCCGAGCCTCCTTCCTCATGACCTTTGTCCAGAGTGGAATGCCTCCCCGGCTCCCGGCACATGATCAGTGCATGCTCAGTCACGATATCAGTGCCTGCTCAGCCACGTGATCACTGACGGCACAGTCACGTGATCAGCGCCTCTCAGTCACGTGATCACCGTATGATAAACACGTGATCAGTGAACGACCAGCCAGGTGATCACTGCATGCGCGGTCAGGTGGTCAGTTCCTGATCAGCCACCTGATCAGTGCGTGCACAGTCCCCTGATCAGCGCCTGTCAGTCACTGATCACTGCCTGATAAACCCGTGATCAGTGCCCGAACAGCCACGTCATCAGTGCATGCGCAGTCACGTGATCAGTGCATGATAGCCACGTGATCAGTGCGTGCACAGTCCCATGATCAGCGCCTGTCAGTCACTGATCATTGCCTGAGAAACACGTGATCAGTGCATGATGAGCCATGTGATCAGTGCCCGATCAGCCACGTCATCAGTGCATGCGCAGTCACGTCATCAGTGCATGATAGCCACGTGATCAGTGCCTGCTCAGTCACGTGATCTGGACTTGATCAGCCACGTGATCAGTGCCTGCAGAGTCACGTGATCAGGGCCTGCTGAGCTGCGTGATTCCTGCCGGCTCATCTGCATGACAATTGCCATCTGAGCTGCGTGATTCCTGTCGGCTCATCTGCTTGACAATTGCCAGCTGAGCTGCGTGATTCCTGCCTGGTCACGTGCTTGATTATTGCCAGTTGAGCAGCATGATTCGTCACTGCTGAGCTCCATGCTTATTGCCTGCTGATTGCGTGGTTCGTGTCTGCTCAGCTCTTTGAGTATTGCCTCCTGAGGTCCCTGTTCGGTCGCCACCTGCCGGGGACCAGCCCCAACTGATCCAGGGTATTCGAAGGAGAGATGGCCTAGGCGACTATTTATATGCTAATCAGAGATGTCAAGAATAATAGTATGAGGAGAGCTCAGTAGGAAAATTCGGTGGAGAAAAGAGACTGAGGAGCTTGGTTTACGCGGAAGACCAATCAAACTTCAAGACAAGAAGTTTGCACCACTTACGTAGGCCGCAGGCGCCCTCTCGAATGGCGAAAGGTGCCTCAGCCTAGACACCTTCTCGAGTGGGTCTTAGCAGCCCAGGCATAATTAGGAAGCGTGGTGGGTTCCGCGCTCCAGATGGAGACTCAGCTGGAAGTTAAAGGGAAGAATGACAAGGAACTTTATGAATTGGAGCTGTAAGTTACCTCTTTGACAGAGAGAGCGAGATGGTGGTGGGGGACAGCCCCCAGTGAAATCAGAGGTGAGAGCACAAAGCAATACAGTAGGCAGACTCCGGTTTTTTTGGGGGAGATGCTCGAGAATATCCGGGTGGACTCCTGAGGCTCGATCCCGCATTTGCGTATGCCGAGCCTCCTTCCTCATGACCTTTGTCCAGAGTGGAATGCCTCCCCGGCTCCCGGCACATGATCAGTGCATGCTCAGTCACGATATCAGTGCCTGCTCAGCCACGTGATCACTGACGGCACAGTCACGTGATCAGCGCCTCTCAGTCACGTGATCACCGTATGATAAACACGTGATCAGTGAACGACCAGCCAGGTGATCACTGCATGCGCGGTCAGGTGGTCAGTTCCTGATCAGCCACCTGATCAGTGCGTGCACAGTCCCCTGATCAGCGCCTGTCAGTCACTGATCACTGCCTGATAAACCCGTGATCAGTGCCCGAACAGCCACGTCATCAGTGCATGCGCAGTCACGTGATCAGTGCATGATAGCCACGTGATCAGTGCGTGCACAGTCCCATGATCAGCGCCTGTCAGTCACTGATCATTGCCTGAGAAACACGTGATCAGTGCATGATGAGCCATGTGATCAGTGCCCGATCAGCCACGTCATCAGTGCATGCGCAGTCACGTCATCAGTGCATGATAGCCACGTGATCAGTGCCTGCTCAGTCACGTGATCTGGACTTGATCAGCCACGTGATCAGTGCCTGCAGAGTCACGTGATCAGGGCCTGCTGAGCTGCGTGATTCCTGCCGGCTCATCTGCATGACAATTGCCATCTGAGCTGCGTGATTCCTGTCGGCTCATCTGCTTGACAATTGCCAGCTTAGCTGCGTGATTCCTGCCTGGTCACGTGCTTGATTATTGCCAGTTGAGCAGCAAGATTCGTCACTGCTGAGCTCCATGCTTATTGCCTGCTGATTGCGTGGTTCGTGTCTGCTCAGCTCTTTGAGTATTGCCTCCTGAGGTCCCTGTTCGGTCGCCACCTGCCGGGGACCAGCCCCAACTGATCCAGGGTATTCGAAGGAGAGATGGCCTAGGCGACTATTTATATGCTAATCAGAGATGTCAAGAATAATAGTATGAGGAGAGCTCAGTAGGAAAATTCGGTGGAGAAAAGAGACTGAGGAGCTTGGTTTACGCGGAAGACCAATCAAACTTCAAGACAAGAAGTTTGCACCACTTACGTAGGCCGCAGGCGCCCTCTCGAATGGCGAAAGGTGCCTCACCCTAGACACCTTCTCGAGTGGGTCTTAGCAGCCCAGGCATAATTAGGAAGCGTGGTGGGTTCCGCGCTCCAGATGGAGACTCAGCTGGAAGTTAAAGGGAAGAATGACAAGGAACTTTATGAATTGGAGCTGTAAGTTACCTCTTTGACAGAGAGAGCGAGATGGTGGTGGGGGACAGCCCCCAGTGAAATCAGAGGTGAGAGCACAAAGCAATACAGTAGGCAGACTCCGGTTTTTTTGGGGGGAGATGCTCGAGAATATCCGGGTGGACTCCTGAGGCTCGATCCCGCATTTGCGTATGCCGAGCCTCCTTCCTCATGACCTTTGTCCAGAGTGGAATGCCTCCCCGGCTCCCGGCACATGATCAGTGCATGCTCAGTCACGATATCAGTGCCTGCTCAGCCACGTGATCACTGACGGCACAGTCACGTGATCAGCGCCTCTCAGTCACGTGATCACCGTATGATAAACACGTGATCAGTGAACGACCAGCCAGGTGATCACTGCATGCGCGGTCAGGTGGTCAGTTCCTGATCAGCCACCTGATCAGTGCGTGCACAGTCCCCTGATCAGCGCCTGTCAGTCACTGATCACTGCCTGATAAACCCGTGATCAGTGCCCGAACAGCCACGTCATCAGTGCATGCGCAGTCACGTGATCAGTGCATGATAGCCACGTGATCAGTGCGTGCACAGTCCCATGATCAGCGCCTGTCAGTCACTGATCATTGCCTGAGAAACACGTGATCAGTGCATGATGAGCCATGTGATCAGTGCCCGATCAGCCACGTCATCAGTGCATGCGCAGTCACGTCATCAGTGCATGATAGCCACGTGATCAGTGCCTGCTCAGTCACGTGATCTGGACTTGATCAGCCACGTGATCAGTGCCTGCAGAGTCACGTGATCAGGGCCTGCTGAGCTGCGTGATTCCTGCCGGCTCATCTGCATGACAATTGCCATCTGAGCTGCGTGATTCCTGTCGGCTCATCTGCTTGACAATTGCCAGCTGAGCTGCGTGATTCCTGCCTGGTCACGTGCTTGATTATTGCCAGTTGAGCAGCATGATTCGTCACTGCTGAGCTCCATGCTTATTGCCTGCTGATTGCGTGGTTCGTGTCTGCTCAGCTCTTTGAGTATTGCCTCCTGAGGTCCCTGTTCGGTCGCCACCTGCCGGGGACCAGCCCCAACTGATCCAGGGTATTCGAAGGAGAGATGGCCTAGGCGACTATTTATATGCTAATCAGAGATGTCAAGAATAATAGTATGAGGAGAGCTCAGTAGGAAAATTCGGTGGAGAAAAGAGACTGAGGAGCTTGGTTTACGCGGAAGACCAATCAAACTTCAAGACAAGAAGTTTGCACCACTTACGTAGGCCGCAGGCGCCCTCTCGAATGGCGAAAGGTGCCTCAGCCTAGACACCTTCTCGAGTGGGTCTTAGCAGCCCAGGCATAATTAGGAAGCGTGGTGGGTTCCGCGCTCCAGATGGAGACTCAGCTGGAAGTTAAAGGGAAGAATGACAAGGAACTTTATGAATTGGAGCTGTAAGTTAACTCTTTGACAGAGAGAGCGAGATGGTGGTGGGGGACAGCCCCCAGTGAAATCAGAGGTGAGAGCACAAAGCAATACAGTAGGCAGACTCCGGTTTTTGGGGGGAGATGCTCGAGAATATCCGGGTGGACTCCTGAGGCTCGATCCCGCATTTGCGTATGCCGAGCCTCCTTCCTCATGACCTTTGTCCAGAGTGGAATGCCTCCCCGGCTCCCGGCACATGATCAGTGCATGCTCAGTCACGATATCAGTGCCTGCTCAGCCACGTGATCACTGACGGCACAGTCACGTGATCAGCGCCTCTCAGTCACGTGATCACCGTATGATAAACACGTGATCAGTGAACGACCAGCCAGGTGATCACTGCATGCGCGGTCAGGTGGTCAGTTCCTGATCAGCCACCTGATCAGTGCGTGCACAGTCCCCTGATCAGCGCCTGTCAGTCACTGATCACTGCCTGATAAACCCGTGATCAGTGCCCGAACAGCCACGTCATCAGTGCATGCGCAGTCACGTGATCAGTGCATGATAGCCACGTGATCAGTGCGTGCACAGTCCCATGATCAGCGCCTGTCAGTCACTGATCATTGCCTGAGAAACACGTGATCAGTGCATGATGAGCCATGTGATCAGTGCCCGATCAGCCACGTCATCAGTGCATGCGCAGTCACGTCATCAGTGCATGATAGCCACGTGATCAGTGCCTGCTCAGTCACGTGATCTGGACTTGATCAGCCACGTGATCAGTGCCTGCAGAGTCACGTGATCAGGGCCTGCTGAGCTGCGTGATTCCTGCCGGCTCATCTGCATGACAATTGCCATCTGAGCTGCGTGATTCCTGTCGGCTCATCTGCTTGACAATTGCCAGCTGAGCTGCGTGATTCCTGCCTGGTCACGTGCTTGATTATTGCCAGTTGAGCAGCATGATTCGTCACTGCTGAGCTCCATGCTTATTGCCTGCTGATTGCGTGGTTCGTGTCTGCTCAGCTCTTTGAGTATTGCCTCCTGAGGTCCCTGTTCGGTCGCCACCTGCCGGGGACCAGCCCCAACTGATCCAGGGTATTCGAAGGAGAGATGGCCTAGGCGACTATTTATATGCTAATCAGAGATGTCAAGAATAATAGTATGAGGAGAGCTCAGTAGGAAAATTCGGTGGAGAAAAGAGACTGAGGAGCTTGGTTTACGCGGAAGACCAATCAAACTTCAAGACAAGAAGTTTGCACCACTTACGTAGGCCGCAGGCGCCCTCTCGAATGGCGAAAGGTGCCTCAGCCTAGACACCTTCTCGAGTGGGTCTTAGCAGCCCAGGCATAATTAGGAAGCGTGGTGGGTTCCGCGCTCCAGATGGAGACTCAGCTGGAAGTTAAAGGGAAGAATGACAAGGAACTTTATGAATTGGAGCTGTAAGTTACCTCTTTGACAGAGAGAGCGAGATGGTGGTGGGGGACAGCCCCCAGTGAAATCAGAGGTGAGAGCACAAAGCAATACAGTAGGCAGACTCCGGTTTTTTTGGGGGGAGATGCTCGAGAATATCCGGGTGGACTCCTGAGGCTCGATCCCGCATTTGCGTATGCCGAGCCTCCTTCCTCATGACCTTTGTCCAGAGTGGAATGCCTCCCCGGCTCCCGGCACATGATCAGTGCATGCTCAGTCACGATATCAGTGCCTGCTCAGCCACGTGATCACTGACGGCACAGTCACGTGATCAGCGCCTCTCAGTCACGTGATCACCGTATGATAAACACGTGATCAGTGAACGACCAGCCAGGTGATCACTGCATGCGCGGTCAGGTGGTCAGTTCCTGATCAGCCACCTGATCAGTGCGTGCACAGTCCCCTGATCAGCGCCTGTCAGTCACTGATCACTGCCTGATAAACCCGTGATCAGTGCCCGAACAGCCACGTCATCAGTGCATGCGCAGTCACGTGATCAGTGCATGATAGCCACGTGATCAGTGCGTGCACAGTCCCATGATCAGCGCCTGTCAGTCACTGATCATTGCCTGAGAAACACGTGATCAGTGCATGATGAGCCATGTGATCAGTGCCCGATCAGCCACGTCATCAGTGCATGCGCAGTCACGTCATCAGTGCATGATAGCCACGTGATCAGTGCCTGCTCAGTCACGTGATCTGGACTTGATCAGCCACGTGATCAGTGCCTGCAGAGTCACGTGATCAGGGCCTGCTGAGCTGCGTGATTCCTGCCGGCTCATCTGCATGACAATTGCCATCTGAGCTGCGTGATTCCTGTCGGCTCATCTGCTTGACAATTGCCAGCTGAGCTGCGTGATTCCTGCCTGGTCACGTGCTTGATTATTGCCAGTTGAGCAGCATGATTCGTCACTGCTGAGCTCCATGCTTATTGCCTGCTGATTGCGTGGTTCGTGTCTGCTCAGCTCTTTGAGTATTGCCTCCTGAGGTCCCTGTTCGGTCGCCACCTGCCGGGGACCAGCCCCAACTGATCCAGGGTATTCGAAGGAGAGATGGCCTAGGCGACTATTTATATGCTAATCAGAGATGTCAAGAATAATAGTATGAGGAGAGCTCAGTAGGAAAATTCGGTGGAGAAAAGAGACTGAGGAGCTTGGTTTACGCGGAAGACCAATCAAACTTCAAGACAAGAAGTTTGCACCACTTACGTAGGCCGCAGGCGCCCTCTCGAATGGCGAAAGGTGCCTCAGCCTAGACACCTTCTCGAGTGGGTCTTAGCAGCCCAGGCATAATTAGGAAGCGTGGTGGGTTCCGCGCTCCAGATGGAGACTCAGCTGGAAGTTAAAGGGAAGAATGACAAGGAACTTTATGAATTGGAGCTGTAAGTTAACTCTTTGACAGAGAGAGCGAGATGGTGGTGGGGGACAGCCCCCAGTGAAATCAGAGGTGAGAGCACAAAGCAATACAGTAGGCAGACTCCGGTTTTTTTGGGGGGAGATGCTCGAGAATATCCGGGTGGACTCCTGAGGCTCGATCCCGCATTTGCGTATGCCGAGCCTCCTTCCTCATGACCTTTGTCCAGAGTGGAATGCCTCCCCGGCTCCCGGCACATGATCAGTGCATGCTCAGTCACGATATCAGTGCCTGCTCAGCCACGTGATCACTGACGGCACAGTCACGTGATAAGCGCCTCTCAGTCACGTGATCACCGTATGATAAACACGTGATCAGTGAACGACCAGCCACGTGATCACTGCATGCGCGGTCAGGTGGTCAGTTCCTGATCAGCCACCTGATCAGTGCGTGCACAGTCCCCTGATCAGCGCCTGTCAGTCACTGATCACTGCCTGATAAACCCGTGATCAGTGCCCGAACAGCCACGTCATCAGTGCATGCGCAGTCACGTGATCAGTGCATGATAGCCACGTGATCAGTGCGTGCACAGTCCCATGATCAGCGCCTGTCAGTCACTGATCATTGCCTGAGAAACACGTGATCAGTGCATGATGAGCCATGTGATCAGTGCCCGATCAGCCACGTCATCAGTGCATGCGCAGTCACGTCATCAGTGCATGATAGCCACGTGATCAGTGCCTGCTCAGTCACGTGATCTGGACTTGATCAGCCACGTGATCAGTGCCTGCAGAGTCACGTGATCAGGGCCTGCTGAGCTGCGTGATTCCTGCCGGCTCATCTGCATGACAATTGCCATCTGAGCTGCGTGATTCCTGTCGGCTCATGTGCTTGACAATTGCCAGCTGAGCTGCGTGATTCCTGCCTGGTCACGTGCTTGATTATTGCCAGTTGAGCAGCATGATTCGTCACTGCTGAGCTCCATGCTTATTGCCTGCTGATTGCGTGGTTCGTGTCTGCTCAGCTCTTTGAGTATTGCCTCCTGAGGTCCCTGTTCGGTCGCCACCTGCCGGGGACCAGCCCCAACTGATCCAGGGTATTCGAAGGAGAGATGGCCTAGGCGACTATTTATATGCTAATCAGAGATGTCAAGAATAATAGTATGAGGAGAGCTCAGTAGGAAAATTCGGTGGAGAAAAGAGACTGAGGAGCTTGGTTTACGCGGAAGACCAATCAAACTTCAAGACAAGAAGTTTGCACCACTTACGTAGGCCGCAGGCGCCCTCTCGAATGGCGAAAGGTGCCTCAGCCTAGACACCTTCTCGAGTGGGTCTTAGCAGCCCAGGCATAATTAGGAAGCGTGGTGGGTTGCGCGCTCCAGATGGAGACTCAGCTGGAAGTTAAAGGGAAGAATGACAAGGAACTTTATGAATTGGAGCTGTAAGTTACCTCTTTGACAGAGAGAGCGAGATGGTGGTGGGGGACAGCCCCCAGTGAAATCAGAGGTGAGAGCACAAAGCAATACAGTAGGCAGACTCCGGTTTTTTTGGGGGAGATGCTCGAGAATATCCGGGTGGACTCCTGAGGCTCGATCCCGCATTTGCGTATGCCGAGCCTCCTTCCTCATGACCTTTGTCCAGAGTGGAATGCCTCCCCGGCTCCCGGCACATGATCAGTGCATGCTCAGTCACGATATCAGTGCCTGCTCAGCCACGTGATCACTGACGGCACAGTCACGTGATCAGCGCCTCTCAGTCACGTGATCACCGTATGATAAACACGTGATCAGTGAACGACCAGCCAGGTGATCACTGCATGCGCGGTCAGGTGGTCAGTTCCTGATCAGCCACCTGATCAGTGCGTGCACAGTCCCCTGATCAGCGCCTGTCAGTCACTGATCACTGCCTGATAAACACGTGATCAGTGCCCGAACAGCCACGTCATCAGTGCATGCGCAGTCACGTGATCAGTGCATGATAGCCACGTGATCAGTGCGTGCACAGTCCCATGATCAGCGCCTGTCAGTCACTGATCATTGCCTGAGAAACACGTGATCAGTGCATGATGAGCCATGTGATCAGTGCCCGATCAGCCACGTCATCAGTGCATGCGCAGTCACGTCATCAGTGCATGATAGCCACGTGATCAGTGCCTGCTCAGTCACGTGATCTGGACTTGATCAGCCACGTGATCAGTGCCTGCAGAGTCACGTGATCAGGGCCTGCTGAGCTGCGTGATTCCTGCCGGCTCATCTGCATGACAATTGCCATCTGAGCTGCGTGATTCCTGTCGGCTCATCTGCTTGACAATTGCCAGCTGAGCTGCGTGATTCCTGCCTGGTCACGTGCTTGATTATTGCCAGTTGAGCAGCATGATTCGTCACTGCTGAGCTCCATGCTTATTGCCTGCTGATTGCGTGGTTCGTGTCTGCTCAGCTCTTTGAGTATTGCCTCCTGAGGTCCCTGTTCGGTCGCCACCTGCCGGGGACCAGCCCCAACTGATCCAGGGTATTCGAAGGAGAGATGGCCTAGGCGACTATTTATATGCTAATCAGAGATGTCAAGAATAATAGTATGAGGAGAGCTCAGTAGGAAAATTCGGTGGAGAAAAGAGACTGAGGAGCTTGGTTTACGCGGAAGACCAATCAAACTTCAAGACAAGAAGTTTGCACCACTTACGTAGGCCGCAGGCGCCCTCTCGAATGGCGAAAGGTGCCTCAGCCTAGACACCTTCTCGAGTGGGTCTTAGCAGCCCAGGCATAATTAGGAAGCGTGGTGGGTTCCGCGCTCCAGATGGAGACTCAGCTGGAAGTTAAAGGGAAGAATGACAAGGAACTTTATGAATTGGAGCTGTAAGTTACCTCTTTGACAGAGAGAGCGAGATGGTGGTGGGGGACAGCCCCCAGTGAAATCAGAGGTGAGAGCACAAAGCAATACAGTAGGCAGACTCCGGTTTTTTTGGGGGGAGATGCTCGAGAATATCCGGGTGGACTCCTGAGGCTCGATCCCGCATTTGCGTATGCCGAGCCTCCTTCCTCATGACCTTTGTCCAGAGTGGAATGCCTCCCCGGCTCCCGGCACATGATCAGTGCATGCTCAGTCACGATATCAGTGCCTGCTCAGCCACGTGATCACTGACGGCACAGTCACGTGATCAGCGCCTCTCAGTCACGTGATCACCGTATGATAAACACGTGATCAGTGAACGACCAGGCAGGTGATCACTGCATGCGCGGTCAGGTGGTCAGTTCCTGATCAGCCACCTGATCAGTGCGTGCACAGTCCCCTGATCAGCGCCTGTCAGTCACTGATCACTGCCTGATAAACCCGTGATCAGTGCCCGAACAGCCACGTCATCAGTGCATGCGCAGTCACGTCATCAGTGCATGATAGCCACGTGATCAGTGCCTGCTCAGTCACGTGATCTGGACTTGATCAGCCACGTGATCAGTGCCTGCAGAGTCACGTGATCAGGGCCTGCTGAGCTGCGTGATTCCTGCCGGCTCATCTGCATGACAATTGCCATCTGAGCTGCGTGATTCCTGTCGGCTCATCTGCTTGACAATTGCCAGCTGAGCTGCGTGATTCCTGCCTGGTCACGTGCTTGATTATTGCCAGTTGAGCAGCATGATTCGTCACTGCTGAGCTCCATGCTTATTGCCTGCTGATTGCGTGGTTCGTGTCTGCTCAGCTCTTTGAGTATTGCCTCCTGAGGTCCCTGTTCGGTCGCCACCTGCCGGGGACCAGCCCCAACTGATCCAGGGTATTCGAAGGAGAGATGGCCTAGGCGACTATTTATATGCTAATCAGAGATGTCAAGAATAATAGTATGAGGAGAGCTCAGTAGGAAAATTCGGTGGAGAAAAGAGACTGAGGAGCTTGGTTTACGCGGAAGACCAATCAAACTTCAAGACAAGAAGTTTGCACCACTTACGTAGGCCGCAGGCGCCCTCTCGAATAGCGAAAGGTGCCTCAGCCTAGACACCTTCTCGAGTGGGTCTTAGCAGCCCAGTCATAATTAGGAAGCGTGGTGGGTTCCGCGCTCCAGATGGAGACTCAGCTGGAAGTTAAAGGGAAGAATGACAAGGAACTTTATGAATTGGAGCTGTAAGTTACCTCTTTGACAGAGAGAGCGAGATGGTGGTGGGGGACAGCCCCCAGTGAAATCAGAGGTGAGAGCACAAAGCAATACAGTAGGCAGACTCCGGTTTTTTTGGGGGAGATGCTCGAGAATATCCGGGTGGACTCCTGAGGCTCGATCCCGCATTTGCGTATGCCGAGCCTCCTTCCTCATGACCTTTGTCCAGAGTGGAATGCCTCCCCGGCTCCCGGCACATGATCAGTGCATGCTCAGTCACGATATCAGTGCCTGCTCAGCCACGTGATCACTGACGGCACAGTCACGTGATCAGCGCCTCTCAGTCACGTGATCACCGTATGATAAACACGTGATCAGTGAACGACCAGCCAGGTGATCACTGCATGCGCGGTCAGGTGGTCAGTTCCTGATCAGCCACCTGATCAGTGCGTGCACAGTCCCCTGATCAGCGCCTGTCAGTCACTGATCACTGCCTGATAAACCCGTGATCAGTGCCCGAACAGCCACGTCATCAGTGCATGCGCAGTCACGTGATCAGTGCATGATAGCCACGTGATCAGTGCGTGCACAGTCCCATGATCAGCGCCTGTCAGTCACTGATCATTGCCTGATAAACACGTGATCAGTGCATGATGAGCCATGTGATCAGTGCCCGATCAGCCACGTCATCAGTGCATGCGCAGTCACGTCATCAGTGCATGATAGCCACGTGATCAGTGCCTGCTCAGTCACGTGATCTGGACTTGATCAGCCACGTGATCAGTGCCTGCAGAGTCACGTGATCAGGGCCTGCTGAGCTGCGTGATTCCTGCCGGCTCATCTGCATGACAATTGCCATCTGAGCTGCGTGATTCCTGTCGGCTCATCTGCTTGACAATTGCCAGCTGAGCTGCGTGATTCCTGCCTGGTCACGTGCTTGATTATTGCCAGTTGAGCAGCATGATTCGTCACTGCTGAGCTCCATGCTTATTGCCTGCTGATTGCGTGGTTCGTGTCTGCTCAGCTCTTTGAGTATTGCCTCCTGAGGTCCCTGTTCGGTCGCCACCTGCCGGGGACCAGCCCCAACTGATCCAGGGTATTCGAAGGAGAGATGGCCTAGGCGACTATTTATATGCTAATCAGAGATGTCAAGAATAATAGTATGAGGAGAGCTCAGTAGGAAAATTCGGTGGAGAAAAGAGACTGAGGAGCTTGGTTTACGCGGAAGACCAATCAAACTTCAAGACAAGAAGTTTGCACCACTTACGTAGGCCGCAGGCGCCCTCTCGAATGGCGAAAGGTGCCTCAGCCTAGACACCTTCTCGAGTGGGTCTTAGCAGCCCAGGCATAATTAGGAAGCGTGGTGGGTTCCGCGCTCCAGATGGAGACTCAGCTGGAAGTTAAAGGGAAGAATGACAAGGAACTTTATGAATTGGAGCTGTAAGTTACCTCTTTGACAGAGAGAGCGAGATGGTGGTGGGGGACAGCCCCCAGTGAAATCAGAGGTGAGAGCACAAAGCAATACAGTAGGCAGACTCCGGTTTTTTTGGGGGGAGATGCTCGAGAATATCCGGGTGGACTCCTGAGGCTCGATCCCGCATTTGCGTATGCCGAGCCTCCTTCCTCATGACCTTTGTCCAGAGTGGAATGCCTCCCCGGCTCCCGGCACATGATCAGTGCATGCTCAGTCACGATATCAGTGCCTGCTCAGCCACGTGATCACTGACGGCACAGTCACGTGATCAGCGCCTCTCAGTCACGTGATCACCGTATGATAAACACGTGATCAGTGAACGACCAGCCAGGTGATCACTGCATGCGCGGTCAGGTGGTCAGTTCCTGATCAGCCACCTGATCAGTGCGTGCACAGTCCCCTGATCAGCGCCTGTCAGTCACTGATCACTGCCTGATAAACCCGTGATCAGTGCCCGAACAGCCACGTCATCAGTGCATGCGCAGTCACGTGATCAGTGCATGATAGCCACGTGATCAGTGCGTGCACAGTCCCATGATCAGCGCCTGTCAGTCACTGATCATTGCCTGAGAAACACGTGATCAGTGCATGATGAGCCATGTGATCAGTGCCCGATCAGCCACGTCATCAGTGCATGCGCAGTCACGTCATCAGTGCATGATAGCCACGTGATCAGTGCCTGCTCAGTCACGTGATCTGGACTTGATCAGCCACGTGATCAGTGCCTGCAGAGTCACGTGATCAGGGCCTGCTGAGCTGCGTGATTCCTGCCGGCTCATCTGCATGACAATTGCCATCTGAGCTGCGTGATTCCTGTCGGCTCATCTGCTTGACAATTGCCAGCTGAGCTGCGTGATTCCTGCCTGGTCACTTGCTTGATTATTGCCAGTTGAGCAGCATGATTCGTCACTGCTGAGCTCCATGCTTATTGCCTGCTGATTGCGTGGTTCGTGTCTGCTCAGCTCTTTGAGTATTGCCTCCAGAGGTCCCTGTTCGGTCGCCACCTGCCGGGGACCAGCCCCAACTGATCCAGGGTATTCGAAGGAGAGATGGCCTAGGCGACTATTTATATGCTAATCAGAGATGTCAAGAATAATAGTATGAGGAGAGCTCAGTAGGAAAATTCGGTGGAGAAAAGAGACTGAGGAGCTTGGTTTACGCGGAAGACCAATCAAACTTCAAGACAAGAAGTTTGCACCACTTACGTAGGCCGCAGGCGCCCTCTCGAATGGCGAAAGGTGCCTCAGCCTAGACACCTTCTCGAGTGGGTCTTAGCAGCCCAGGCATAATTAGGAAGCGTGGTGGGTTCCGTGCTCCAGATGGAGACTCAGCTGGAAGTTAAAGGGAAGAATGACAAGGAACTTTATGAATTGGAGCTGTAAGTTACCTCTTTGACAGAGAGAGCGAGATGGTGGTGGGGGACAGCCCCCAGTGAAATCAGAGGTGAGAGCACAAAGCAATACAGTAGGCAGACTCCGGTTTTTTTGGGGGGGAGATGCTCGAGAATATCCGGGTGGACTCCTGAGGCTCGATCCCGCATTTGCGTATGCCGAGCCTCCTTCCTCATGACCTTTGTCCAGAGTGGAATGCCTCCCCGGCTCCCGGCACATGATCAGTGCATGCTCAGCCACGATATCAGTGCCTGCTCAGCCACGTGATCACTGACGGCACAGTCACGTGATCAGCGCCTCTCAGTCACGTGATCACCGTATGATAAACACGTGATCAGTGAACGACCAGCCAGGTGATCACTGCATGCGCGGTCAGGTGGTCAGTTCCTGATCAGCCACCTGATCAGTGCGTGCACAGTCCCCTGATCAGCGCCTGTCAGTCACTGATCACTGCCTGATAAACCCGTGATCAGTGCCCGAACAGCCACGTCATCAGTGCATGCGCAGTCACGTGATCAGTGCATGATAGCCACGTGATCAGTGCGTGCACAGTCCCATGATCAGCGCCTGTCAGTCACTGATCATTGCCTGAGAAACACGTGATCAGTGCATGATGAGCCATGTGATCAGTGCCCGATCAGCCACGTCATCAGTGCATGCGCAGTCACGTCATCAGTGCATGATAGCCACGTGATCAGTGCCTGCTCAGTCACGTGATCTGGACTTGATCAGCCACGTGATCAGTGCCTGCAGAGTCACGTGATCAGGGCCTGCTGAGCTGCGTGATTCCTGCCAGCTCATCTGCATGACAATTGCCATCTGAGCTGCGTGATTCCTGTCGGCTCATCTGCTTGACAATTGCCAGCTGAGCTGCGTGATTCCTGCCTGGTCACGTGCTTGATTATTGCCAGTTGAGCAGCATGATTCGTCACTGCTGAGCTCCATGCTTATTGCCTGCTGATTGCGTGGTTCGTGTCTGCTCAGCTCTTTGAGTATTGCCTCCTGAGGTCCCTGTTCGGTCGCCACCTGCCGGGGACCAGCCCCAACTGATCCAGGGTATTCGAAGTAGAGATGGCCTAGGCGACTATTTATATGCTAATCAGAGATGTCAAGAATAATAGTATGAGGAGAGCTCAGTAGGAAAATTCGGTGGAGAAAAGAGACTGAGGAGCTTGGTTTACGCGGAAGACCAATCAAACTTCAAGACAAGAAGTTTGCACCACTTACGTAGGCCGCAGGCGCCCTCTCGAATGGCGAAAGGTGCCTCAGCCTAGACACCTTCTCGAGTGGGTCTTAGCAGCCCAGGCATAATTAGGAAGCGTGGTGCGTTCCGCGCTCCAGGTGGAGACTCAGCTGGAAGTTAAAGGGAAGAATGACAAGGAACTTTATGAATTGGAGCTGTAAGTAAACTCTTTGACAGAGAGAGTGAGATGGTGGTGGGGGACAGCCCCCAGTGAAATCAGAGGTGAGAGCACAAAGCAATACAGTAGGCAGACTCCGGTTTTTTTGGGGGGGAGATGCTCGAGAATATCCGGGTGGACTCCTGAGGCTCGATCCCGCATTTGCGTATGCCGAGCCTCCTTCCTCATGACCTTTGTCCAGAGTGGAATGCCTCCCCGGCTCCCGGCACATGATCAGTGCATGCTCAGTCATGATATCAGTGCCTGCTCAGCCACGTGATCACTGACGGCACAGTCACGTGATCAGCGCCTCTCAGTCACGTGATCACCGTATGATAAACACGTGATCAGTGAAGGACCAGCCACGTGATCACTGCATGCTCAGTCAGGTGGTCAGTTCCTGATCAGCCAAGTGATCAGTGCCTGCACAGTCCCATGATCAGCGCCTGTCAGTCACTGATCACTGCCTGATAAACACGTGATCAGTGCCCGATCAACCACGTCATCAGTGCATGCGCAGTCACGTGATCAGTGCATGATAGCCACGTGATCAGTGCCTGCACAGTCCCTTGATCAGCGCCTCTCAGTCACTGATCATTGCCTGATAAACACGTGATCAGTGCATGATGAGCCATGTGATCAGTGCCCGATCAGCCACGTCATCAGTGCATTCGCAGTCACGTGATCAGTGCATGATAGCCAATGATCAGTGCATGCTCAGTCACATGATCTGTACTTGATCAGCCACGTTATCAGTGCCTGCAGAGCTCCGTGATTCCTGTCGGCTCATCTGCTTTAAAATTGCCAGCTGAGCTGCGTGATTCCTGCCTGGTCACCTGCTTGATTATTGGCAGTTGAGCAGCATGATTCGTCACTGCTGAGTTCCATGCTTATTACCTGCTGATTGCGTGGTTCGTGTCTGCTCAGCTCTTTGAGTATTGCCTCCTGAGGTCCCTGTTCGGGCGCCACCTGCCGGCGACCAGCCCCAACTGATCCAGGGTATTCGAAGGAGAGATGGCCTAGGCGACTATTTATATGCTATTGAGAGAGGTCAAGAATAATAGAATGAGGAGAGCTCAGTAGGAAAATTCGGTGGAGAAAAGAGATTGAGGAGCTTGGTTTACTCGGGAGACCAATCAAACTTCAAGACAAGAAGTTTAAACCACTTACGTAAGCCGCAGGCGCCCTCTCGAATGGCGAAAGGTGCCTCACACTAGACACCTTCTCGAGTGGGTCTTAGCACCCAGGCATAATTAGTAAGCGTGGTGGGTTCCGCTCTCCAGATGGAGACTCAGCTGGAAGTTAAAGGGAAGAATGACAAGGAACTTTATGAATTGGAGCTGTAAGTTAACACTTTGACAGAGAGAGCGAGATGGTGGTGGGGGACAGCACCCAGTGAAATCAGAGGTGAGAGCACAAAGCAATGCAGTAGGCAGACTGTGTTTTTTTTCGGGGGGGGATTCTCGAGAATATCCGGGTGGACTCCTGAGGCTCGATCCCGCATTTGCGTATGCCGAGCCTCCTTCCTCATGACCTTTGTCCAGAGTGGAATGCCTCCCCGGCTCCCGGCACATGATCAGTGCATGCTCAGTCACGATATCAGTGCATGATCAGCCACGTGATCACTGACGGCACAGTCACGTGATCAGCGCCTCTCAGTCACGTGATCACCGCATGATAAACACGTGATCAGTTTAGGACCAGCCATGTGATTACTGCATGCTCAGTCACGTGGTCACTTCCTGATCAGCCACGTGATCAGTGCGTGCAGAGTCCCATGATCAGCGCCTGTCAGTCACTGATCACTGCCTGATAAACCCGTGATCAGTGCCCGAACAGCCACGTCATCAGTGCATGCACAGTCACGTGATCAGTGCATGATAGCCACGAGATCAGTGCGTGAACAGTCCCATGATCAGCGCCTCTCAGTCACTGATCACTGCCTGATAAACACGTGATCAGTGCATGATGAGCCATGTGATCAGTGCCTGATCAGCCACGTCATCAGTGCATGCGCAGTCACGTGATCAGTGCAAGATAGCCACGTGATCAGTGCATGCTCAGTCACGTGATCTGTACTTGATCAGCCACGTTATCAGTGCCTGCAGAATCACGTGATCAGGCTGCTGAGCTGCGTGATTCCTGTCGGCTCATCTGCATGACAATTGCCAGCTGAGCTGCGTGATTCCTGCCGGGTCACGTGCTTGATTATTGGCAGTTGAGCAGCATGATTCGTCACTGCTGAGCTCCATGCTTATTGCCTGCTGATTGCGTAGTTCGTGTCTGCTCATCTCTTTGAGTATTGCCTCCTGAGTTCCCTGTTCGGTCGCCACCTGCCGGGGACCAGCCCCAGCTGATCCAGGGTATTCGAAGGAGAGATGGCCTAGGCGCCTATTTATAGGCTAATCAGAGAGGTCAAGAATAATAGAATGAGGAGAGCTCAGTAGGAAAATTCAGTGGAGAAAAGAGACTGAGGAACTTGGTTTACGCGGGAGACCAATCAAACTTCAAGACAACAAGTTTGCACCACTTACGTAGGCCACAGGCGCCCTCTCGAATGGCGAAAGGTGCCTCACCCTAGACACCTTCTCGAGTGGGTCTTAGCAGCCCAGGCCTAATTAGGAAGCGTGGTGGGTTCCACGCTCCAGATGGAGACTCAGCTGGAAGTTAAAGGGAAGAATGACAAGGAACTTTATGAATTGGAGCTGTAAGTTACCTCTTTGACAGAGAGAGCGAGATGGTGGTGGGGGACAGCCCCCAGTGAAATCAGAGGTGAGAGCACAAAGCAATACAGTAGGCAGACTCCGGTTTTTTTGGGGGGGAGATTCTCGAGAATATCCGGGTGGACTCCTGAGGCTCGATCCCGCATTTGCGTATGCCGAGCCTCCTTCCTCATGACCTTTGTCCAGAGTGGAATGCCTCCCCGGCTCCCGGCACATGATCAGTGCATGGTCAGTCACGATATCAGTGCATGATCAGCCACGTGATCACTGACGGCACAGTCACGTGATCAGCACCTCTCAGTCACGTGATCACCGCATGATAAACACGTGATCAGTTTAGGACCAGCCATGTGATTACTGCATGCTCAGTCACGTGGTCACTTCCTGATCAGCCACGTGATCAGTGCGTGCAGAGTCCCATGATCAGCGCCTGTCAGTCACTGATCACTGCCTGATAAACCCGTGATCAGTGCCCGAACAGCCACGTCATCAGTGCATGCACAGTCACGTGATCAGTGCATGATAGCCACGAGATCAGTGCGTGAACAGTCCCATGATCAGCGCCTGTCAGTCACTGATCACTGACTGATAAACACGTGATCAGTGCATGATGAGCCATGTGATCAGTGCCTGATCAGCCACGTCATCAGTGCATGCACAGTCAGGTGATCAGTGCAAGATAGCCACGTGATCAGTGCATGCTCAGTCACGTGATCTGGATTTGATCAGCCACGTGATCAGTGCCTGCAGAATCACGTGATCAGGGCCTGCTGAGCTGCGTGATTCCTGCCGGCTCATCTGCATGACAATTGCCAGCTGAGCTGCGTGATTCCTGCCGGGTCACGTGCTTGATTATTGCCAGTTGAGCATAATGATTCGTCACTGCTGAGCTCCATGCTTATTGCCTGCTGATTGCGTAGTTCCTGTCTGCTCATCTCTTTGAGTATTGCCTCCTGAGTTCCCTGTTCGGTCGCCACCTGCTGGGGACCAGCCCCAGCTGATCCAGGGTATTCGAAGGAGAGATGGCCTAGGCGCCTATTTATAGGCTAATCAGAGATGTCAAGAATAATAGTATGAGGAGAGCTCAGTAGGAAAATTCAGTGGAGAAAAGAGACTGAGGAACTTGGTTTATGCGGGAGACCAATCAAACTTCAAGAAAACAAGTTTGCACCACTTACGTAGGCCGCAGGCGCCCTCTCGAATAGCGAAAGGTGCCTCACCCTAGACACCTTCTCGAGTGGGTCTTAGCAGCCCAGGCATAATTAGGAAGCGTGGTGGGTTCCACGCTCCAGATGGAGACACAGCTGGAAGTTAAAGGGAAGAATGACAAGGAACTTTATGAATTGGAGCTGTAAGTTACCTCTTTGACAGAGAGAGCGAGATGGTGGTGGGGGCAGCCCCCAGTGAAATCAGAGGTGAGAGCAAAAAGCAATACAGTAGGCAGACTCCGGTTTTTTTGGGGGGGAGATGCTCGAGAATATCCGGGTGGACTCCTGAGGCTCGATCCCGCATTTGCGTATGCCGAGTCTCCTTCCTCATGACCTTTGTCCAGAGTGGAATGCCTCCCCGGCTCCCGGCACATGATCAGTGCATGGTCAGTCACGATATCAATGCATGATCAGCCACGTATTCACTGACGGCACAGTCACGTGATCAGCGCCTCTCAGTCACGTGCACACCGTATGATAAACACCTGATCAGTGAACGACCAGCCACGTGATCACTGCATGTGCAGTAAGGTGGTCAGTTCCTGATTAGCCACGTGATCAGTGCATGGGCAGTCATGTGATCAGTGCATGATATAGACGTGATCAGTGCATGATCAGTCTCATGATCAGTGTATGATAAACCACGTGATCAGTGCACGAAGCCAGGTAATGAATGCATGATAGCCAGATGATCAGTGCATTATCAGTCACGTGATCAGTGTATGATCAGCCAAGTAATCAGTGCATGATAGCCAACTGATCAGTGCATGATCAGTCACGTGATCAGTGCATGATCAGTCACGTGACCAGTACATGGTTGCTACGTGATCATTGAATGATCAGCCACGTGAGCAGAGAATGATAGCAACGAGATCAGTGCATGATCGGTCACGTGATCAGTACATGATCAGTCACGTGAACAGTGCATGATCATTCACGTGAGCTGTGCATGATGAGTCACGTGACCAGTACATGGTAGCTACGTGAAGATTGCATGCCCAGCCACGTGAGCAGTGCATGATAGCCACGTGATGTGTGCATGAACAGTTACGTGAACAATGTATGATCAGCCACGTGATCAGTGCATGATAGCCACGTGATCAGTGCATGATAGCCACGTGATCATTGCATGATCAGTTACGTGAGCAGTGTATGATCAGCCACGTGAGCAGTGCATGGTCAGACACGTGAACAGTGTATGATCAGCCACGTGATCAGTGCATGATATCCAAGTATTCAGTGCATGATCATCCACGTGATCAGTGCATGTGGAGTAATGTAATCAATGCATGATAGCACCATGATCAGTGCACGATCAGTCCCGTGATGAGTGTATGATCAGCCAAGTGATCAGTGCAAGATAGCTACGTGATCAGTGCATGATCAGTCACATGATCAGTGCATGATCAGCCACGTCATCAGTGCATGATAGCCACATGATCAGTGCATACAATTACGTGATCAGTGCATGCGCAATCACGTGATCAGTGCATGAGAGCCACGTGATCAGTGCATGATCAGTCACGTGATCAGTGCACCATAAGCCACGTGAGCAGTGCATGATCAATTACGTGATCAGTGCATGATCAGTCACGTGACCAGTACATGGTAGCTACGTGATCATTGCATGATCAGCCAAGTGATCAGTGCCTGATAGCCACGTGATCAGTGCATGATAGCCACGTGATCAGTGCATGATCACTCACGTGACCAGTATTGGTAGCTACGTGATCATTGCATGATCAGCCACGTAAGCAGTGCATGATAGCCACGTGATCAGTGCATGATCAGTTTCGGGAGCAGAGTATGATCAGCCACTTGATCAGTGCATGATAGCCACGTGATCACAGCATGATCTGTCACATGATCAGTGTATGATCATCCACATGATCAGTGCATGGGCAGTCATGTGATCAGTGCATGATATAGACGTGATCAGTGCATGATCAGTCTCGTGATCAGTGTATGATCAACCACGTGATCAGTGCACGATAGCCAGGTAATGAATGCATGATAGTCAGATGATCAGTGCATTATCAGTCACGTGATCAGTGTATCATCAGCCAAGTAATCAGTGCATGATAGCCAACTGATCAGTGCATGATCAGTCACGTGATCACTGCATGATCTGTCACATGATCAGTGTATGATCATCCACGTGATCAGTGCATGGGCAGTCATGTGATCAGTGCATGATATAGACGTGATCAGTGCATGATCAGTCTAGTGATCAGTGTATGATAAACCACGTGATCAGTGCACGATAGCCAGGTAATGAGTACATGATAGCCAGATGATCAGTGCATTATCAGTCACGTGATCAGTGTATGATCAGCCAAGTAATCAGTGCATGATAGCCGACTGATCAGTGCATGATCAGTCACGTGATCAGTGCATGATCAGTCACGTGATCAGTGCATGATGAGCCACGTGATCAGTGCAGGATCAATTACATGCTCAGTGCATGATCAGTCACGTGACCAGTACATGGTTGCTACGTGATCATTGCATGATGAGCCACGTGAGCAGAGCATGATAGCCACGTGATCAGTGCATGATCGGTCACGTGATCAGTACATGATCAGTCACGTGAACAGTACATGATCATTTATGTGATCTGTGCATGATGAGTCACGTGACCAGTACATGGTAGCTAGGTGAACATTGCATGCCCAGCCACGTGAGCAGTGTATGATAGCCACGTGATGTGTGCATGAACAGTTACGTGAGCAGAGTATGATCAGCCACGTGATCAGTGCATGAGTGCCACGTGATCAGTGCATGATCAATTACGTGAGCAGTGTATTATCAGCCACGTGAGCAGTGCATGGTCAGACACGTGAACAGTGTATGATCAGCCACGTGATCAGTGCATGATAGCCACGTGATCAGTGCATGATAGCCACCTGATCATTGCATGATCAGTTACGTGAGCAGTGTATGATCAGCCACGTGAGCAGTGCATGGTCAGACACGTGAACAGTGTATGATCAGCCACGTGATCAGTGCATAAGTGCCACGTGATCAATGCATGATCAGTCACGTGACAGGTGTGTGATCAGCCACGTGAACATTGCATGTTCAGCCACGTGATCAGTGCATGATAGCCACGTGATCAGTGCATGATCAGTTACGTGACCAGTGTATGATCAGCCACGTGTTCAGTGCATGGTCAGACACATGAACAGTGTATGATCAGCCACGTGATCAGTGCATGAGAGCCACGTGATAAGTGCATGATCAGTCACGTGATAGGTGTGTGATCAGCCACGTGAACAGTGCATGCTCAGTCACGTGATCAGGGCCTGCTGAGCTGCGTGATTACTGTCTGCTCATCTGCTTGACAATTGCCAGCTGAGCTGCACGATTCCTGCCTTTCATCTGCTTGACAATTGCCAGCTGTGCTGCATAATTCCTGCCTGCTCAGCTGCTTGATTATTGCCAGCTGAGCAGCATGATTCCTCACAGCTGAGTTCCATGATTATTGCCTGCTGACTGTTTGATTCGTGCCTACTCAGCTCTTTGTTTATTGCCTCCAGAGGCACATGATCAGTGTATGATACCAAACATGATCAGCGCATGATCAGTCACATGATCAGCGCCATTAAGTTACGTGATCACTACATGATAGTCATGTGATCAGTCCATGCTCAGTCACGGTATCAGTGCATGATCAGCCACGTGATCAGTGCATGGTCAGACACGTGAACAGTGTATGATCAGCCACGTGTTCAGTGCATGATAGCCACGTGATCAGTGCATAATCAGTTACGTGAGCAGTGTATGATCAGCCACGTGATCAGTGCATGATCATCCACGTGATCAGTGCATGTGGAGTAATGTAATCAATGCATGATAGCAACCAAGATCAGTGCACGATCAGTCCCGTGATGAGTGTATGATCAGCCAAGTGATCAGTGCAAGATAGCTACGTGATCAGTGCATGATCAGTCACATGATCAGTGCATGATCAGCCACGTCATCAGTGCATGATAGCCACGTGATCAGTGCATACAATTACGTGATCAGTGCATGCGCAATCACGTGATCAGTGCATGAGAGCCACGTGATCAGTGCATGATCAGTCACGTGATCAGTGCACCATAAGCCACGTGAGCAGTGCATGATCAATTACGTGATCAGTGCATGATCAGTCACGTGACCAGTACATGGTAGCTACGTGATCATTGCATGATCAGCCAAGTGATCAGTGCCTGATAGCCACGTGATCAGTGCATGATAGCCACGTGATCAGTGCATGATCACTCACGTGACCAGTATTGGTAGCTACGTGATCATTGCATGATCAGCCACGTAAGCAGTGCATGATAGCCACGTGATCAGTGCATGATCAGTTTCGGGAGCAGAGTATGATCAGCCACTTGATCAGTGCATGATAGCCACGTGATCACTGCATGATCTGTCACATGATCAGTGTATGATCATCCACATGATCAGTGCATGGGCAGTCATGTGATCAGTGCATGATATAGACGTGATCAGTGCATGATCAGTCTCGTGATCAGTGTATGATCAACCACGTGATCAGTGCACGATAGCCAGGTAATGAATGCATGATAGTCAGATGATCAGTGCATTATCAGTCACGTGATCAGTGTATGATCAGCCAAGTAATCAGTGCATGATAGCCAACTGATCAGTGCATGATCAGTCACGTGATCACTGCATGATCTGTCACATGATCAGTGTATGATCATCCACGTGATCAGTGCATGGGCAGTCATGTGATCAGTGCATGATATAGACGTGATCAGTGCATGATCAGTCTCGTGATCAGTGTATGATAAACCACGTGATCAGTGCACGATAGCCAGGTAATGAGTACATGATAGCCAGATGATCAGTGCATTATCAGTCACGTGATCAGTGTATGATCAGCCAAGTAATCAGTGCATGATAGCCGACTGATCAGTGCATGATCAGTCACGTGATCAGTGCATGATCAGTCACGTGATCAGTGCATGATGAGCCACGTGATCAGTGCAGGATCAATTACATGATCAGTGCATGATCAGTCATGTGACCAGTACATGGTTGCTACGTGATCATTGCATGATGAGCCACGTGAGCAGAGCATGATAGCCACGTGATCAGTGCATGATCGGTCACGTGATCAGTACATGATCAGTCACGTGAACAGTACATGATCATTTATGTGATCTGTGCATGATGAGTCACGTGACCAGTACATGGTAGCTAGGTGAACATTGCATGCCCAGCCACGTGAGCAGTGTATGATAGCCACGTGATGTGTGCATGAACAGTTACGTGAGCAGAGTATGATCAGCCACGTGATCAGTGCATGAGTGCCACGTGATCAGTGCATGATCAATTACGTGAGCAGTGTATTATCAGCCACGTGAGCAGTGCATGGTCAGACACGTGAACAGTGTATGATCAGCCACGTGATCAGTGCATGATAGCCACGTGATCAGTGCATGATAGCCACCTGATCATTGCATGATCAGCCACGTGAGCAGTGCATGGTCAGACATGTGAACAGTGTATGATCAGCCACGTGATCAGTGCATAAGTGCCACGTGATCAATGCATGATCAGTCACGTGACAGGTGTGTGATCAGCCACGTGAACATTGCATGTTCAGCCACGTGATCAGTGCATGATAGCCACGTGATCAGTGCATGATCAGTTACGTGACCAGTGTATGATCAGCCACGTGTTCAGTGCATGGTCAGACACATGAACAGTGTATGATCAGCCACGTGATCAGTGCATGACAGCCACGTGATAAGTGCATGATCAGTCACGTGATAGGTGTGTGATCAGCCACGTGAACAGTGCATGCTCAGTCACGTGATCAGGGCCTGCTGAGCTGCGTGATTACTGTCTGCTCATCTGCTTGACAATTGCCAGCTGTGCTGCGTAATTCCTGCCTGCTCAGCTGCTTGATTATTGCCAGCTGAGCAGCATGATTCCTCACAGCTGAGTTCCATGATTATTGCCTGCTGACTGTTTGATTCGTGCCTACTCAGCTCTTTGTTTATTGCCTCCAGAGGCACATGATCAGTGTATGATACCAAACATGATCAGCGCATGATCAGTCACATGATCAGCGCCATTAAGTTACGTGATCACTACATGATAGTCATGTGATCAGTCCATGCTCAGTCACGGTATCAGTGCATGATCAGCCACGTGATCAGTGCATGATAGGCACGTGATCATTGCATGAAGGCCACGTGATCAGTGCATGATCAGCCAGGTGATCAGTGCATGATAGCTACGTGATCAGTTGTTGATTAGTCACGTGATCTGTGCATGACCAGGCAGGTGATCAGTGTATGATCAGCCACGTGAACAGTGCATGATAGCCACGTGATCAGTACATGATCCGTCACCTGATGGGTGGATGATCAGTCACGTGACCGGTACATGGTAGTTACATGATCATTGCATGATCAGCCAAGTAATCAGTGCATGATAGCCAACAGATCAGTGCATGAACAGTCACGTGATCACTGCATCATCTGTCACATGATCAGTGTATGATCATCCACGTGATCAGTGAATGGGCAGTCATGTGATCAGTGCATGATATAGACGTGATCAGTGCATGATCAGTCTCGTGATCAGTGTATGATTAACCACGTGATCAGTGCACGATAGCCAGGTAATGAGTGCATGATAGCCAGATGATCAGTGCATTTTTAGTCACGTGATCAGTGTATGATCAGCCAAGTAATCAGTGCATGATAGCCAACTGATCAGTGCATGATTAGTCACGTTATCAGTGCATGATAAGCCACGTGATCAGTGCAGGATCAATTACATGATCAGTGCATGATCAGTCACGTGACCAGTACATGGTTGCTACGTGATCGTTGCATGATCAGCCACGAGAGCAGAGCATGATAGCCACGTGGTCAGTGCATGATCACTCACGTGACCAGTATTGGTAGCTACGTTTTCATTGCATGATCAGCCACGTAAGCAGTGCATGATAGCCACGTGATCAGTGCATGATCAGTTTCGGGAGCAGAGTATGATCAGCCACTTGATCAGTGCATGATAGCCACGTGATCACTGCATGATCTGTCACATGATCAGTGTATGATCATCCACATGATCAGTGCATGGGCAGTCATGTGATCAGTGCATGATATAGACGTGATCAGTGCATGATCAGTCTCGTGATCAGTGTATGATCAACCACGTGATCAGTGCACGATAGCCAGGTAATGAATGCATGATAGTCAGATGATCAGTGCATTATCAGTCACGTGATCAGTGTATGATCAGCCAAGTAATCAGTGCATGATAGCCAACTGATCAGTGCATGATCAGTCACGTGATCACTGCATGATCTGTCACATGATCAGTGTATGATCATCCACGTGATCAGTGCATGGGCAGTCATGTGATCAGTGCATGATATAGACGTGATCAGTGCATGATCAGTCTCGTGATCAGTGTATGATAAACCACGTGATCAGTGCACGATAGCCAGGTAATGAGTACATGATAGCCAGATGATCAGTGCATTATCAGTCACGTGATCAGTGTATGATCAGCCAAGTAATCAGTGCATGATAGCCGACTGATCAGTGCATGATCAGTCACGTGATCAGTGCATGATCAGTCACGTGATCAGTGCATGATGAGCCACGTGATCAGTGCAGGATCAATTACATGATCAGTGCATGATCAGTCACGTGACCAGTACATGGTTGCTACGTGATCATTGCATGATGAGCCACGTGAGCAGAGCATGATAGCCACGTGATCAGTGCATGATCGGTCACGTGATCAGTACATGATCAGTCACGTGAACAGTACATGATCATTTATGTGATCTGTGCATGATGAGTCACGTGACCAGTATATGGTAGCTAGGTGAACATTGCATGCCCAGCCACGTGAGCAGTGTATGATAGCCACGTGATGTGTGCATGAACAGTTACGTGAGCAGAGTATGATCAGCCACGTGATCAGTGCATGAGTGCCACGTGATCAGTGCATGATCAATTACGTGAGCAGTGTATTATCAGCCACGTGAGCAGTGCATGGTCAGACACGTGAACAGTGTATGATCAGCCACGTGATCAGTGCATGATAGCCACGTGATCAGTGCATGATAGCCACCTGATCATTGCATGATCAGTTACGTGAGCAGTGTATGATCAGCCACGTGAGCAGTGCATGGTCAGACACGTGAACAGTGTATGATCAGCCACGTGATCAGTGCATAAGTGCCACGTGATCAATGCATGATCAGTCACGTGACAGGTGTGTGATCAGCCACGTGAACATTGCATGTTCAGCCACGTGATCAGTGCATGATAGCCACGTGATCAGTGCATGATCAGTTACGTGACCAGTGTATGATCAGCCACGTGTTCAGTGCATGGTCAGACACATGAACAGTGTATGATCAGCCACGTGATCAGTGCATGAGAGCCACGTGATAAGAGCATGATCAGTCACGTGATAGGTGTGTGATCAGCCACGTGAACAGTGCATGCTCAGTCACGTGATCAGGGCCTGCTGAGCTGCGTGATTACTGTCTGCTCATCTGCTTGACAATTGCCAGCTGAGCTGCACGATTCCTGCCTTTCATCTGCTTGACAATTGCCAGCTGTGCTGCATAATTCCTGCCTGCTCAGCTGCTTGATTATTGCCAGCTGAGCAGCATGATTCCTCACAGCTGAGTTCCATGATTATTGCCTGCTGACTGTTTGATTCGTGCCTACTCAGCTCTTTGTTTATTGCCTCCAGAGGCACATGATCAGTGTATGATACCAAACATGATCAGCGCATGATCAGTCACATGATCAGCGCCATTAAGTTACGTGATCACTACATGATAGTCATGTGACCAGTCCATGCTCAGTCACGGTATCAGTGCATGATCAGCCACGTGATCAGTGCATGGTCAGACACGTGAACAGTGTATGATCAGCCACGTGTTCAGTGCATGATAGCCACGTGATCAGTGCATAATCAGTTACGTGAGCAGTGTATGATCAGCCACGTGATCAGTGCATGATCATCCACGTGATCAGTGCATGTGGAGTAATGTAATCAATGCATGATAGCACCAAGTTCAGTGCACGATCAGTCCCGTGATGAGTGTATGATCAGCCAAGTGATCAGTGCAAGATAGCTACGTGATCAGTGCATGATCAGTCACATGATCAGTGCATGATCAGCCACGTCATCAGTGCATGATAGCCACGTGATCAGTGCATACAATTACGTGATCAGTGCATGCGCAATCACGTGATCAGTGCATGAGAGCCACGTGATCAGTGCATGATCAGTCACGTGATCAGTGCACCATAAGCCACGTGAGCAGTGCATGATCAATTACGTGATCAGTGCATGATCAGTCACGTGACCAGTACATGGTAGCTACGTGATCATTGCATGATCAGCCAAGTGATCAGTGCCTGATAGCCACGTGATCAGTGCATGATAGCCACGTGATCAGTGCATGATCACTCACGTGACCAGTATTGGTAGCTACGTGATCATTGCATGATCAGCCACGTAAGCAGTGCATGATAGCCACGTGATCAGTGCATGATCAGTTTCGGGAGCAGAGTATGATCAGCCACTTGATCAGTGCATGATAGCCACGTGATCACTGCATGATCTGTCACATGATCAGTGTATGATCATCCACATGATCAGTGCATGGGCAGTCATGTGATCAGTGCATGATATAGACGTGATCAGTGCATGATCAGTCTCGTGATCAGTGTATGATCAACCACGTGATCAGTGCACGATAGCCAGGTAATGAATGCATGATAGTCAGATGATCAGTGCATTATCAGTCACGTGATCAGTGTATGATCAGCCAAGTAATCAGTGCATGATAGCCAACTGATCAGTGCATGATCAGTCACGTGATCACTGCATGATCTGTCACATGATCAGTGTATGATCATCCACGTGATCAGTGCATGGGCAGTCATGTGATCAGTGCATGATATAGACGTGATCAGTGCATGATCAGTCTCGTGATCAGTGTATGATAAACCACGTGATCAGTGCACGATAGCCAGGTAATGAGTACATGATAGCCAGATGATCAGTGCATTATCAGTCACGTGATCAGTGTATGATCAGCCAAGTAATCAGTGCATGATAGCCGACTGATCAGTGCATGATCAGTCACGTGATCAGTGCATGATCAGTCACGTGATCAGTGCATGATGAGCCACGTGATCAGTGCAGGATCAATTACATGATCAGTGCATGATCAGTCACGTGACCAGTACATGGTTGCTACGTGATCATTGCATGATGAGCCACGTGAGCAGAGCATGATAGCCACGTGATCAGTGCATGATCGGTCACGTGATCAGTACATGATCAGTCACGTGAACAGTACATGATCATTTATGTGATCTGTGCATGATGAGTCACGTGACCAGTACATGGTAGCTAGGTGAACATTGCATGCCCAGCCACGTGAGCAGTGTATGATAGCCACGTGATGTGTGCATGAACAGTTACGTGAGCAGAGTATGATCAGCCACGTGATCAGTGCATGAGTGCCACGTGATCAGTGCATGATCAATTACGTGAGCAGTGTATTATCAGCCATGTGAGCAGTGCATGGTCAGACACGTGAACAGTGTATGATCAGCCACGTGATCAGTGCATGATAGCCACGTGATCAGTGCATGATAGCCACCTGATCATTGCATGATCAGCCACGTGAGCAGTGCATGGTCAGACATGTGAACAGTGTATGATCAGCCACGTGATCAGTGCATAAGTGCCACGTGATCAATGCATGATCAGTCACGTGACAGGTGTGTGATCAGCCACGTGAACATTGCATGTTCAGCCACGTGATCAGTGCATGATAGCCACGTGATCAGTGCATGATCAGTTACGTGACCAGTGTATGATCAGCCACGTGTTCAGTGCATGGTCAGACACATGAACAGTGTATGATCAGCCACGTGATCAGTGCATGAGAGCCACGTGATAAGTGCATGATCAGTCACGTGATAGGTGTGTGATCAGCCACGTGAACAGTGCATGCTCAGTCACGTGATCAGGGCCTGCTGAGCTGCGTGATTACTGTCTGCTCATCTGCTTGACAATTGCCAGCTGAGCTGCACGATTCCTGCCTTTCATCTGCTTGACAATTGCCAGCTGTGCTGCATAATTCCTGCCTGCTCAGCTGCTTGATTATTGCCAGCTGAGCAGCATGATTCCTCACAGCTGAGTTCCATGATTATTGCCTGCTGACTGTTTGATTCGTGCCTACTCAGCTCTTTGTTTATTGCCTCCAGAGGCACATGATCAGTGTATGATACCAAACATGATCAGCGCATGATCAGTCACATGATCAGCGCCATTAAGTTACGTGATCACTACATGATAGTCATGTGATCAGTCCATGCTCAGTCACGGTATCAGTGCATGATCAGCCACGTGATCAGTGCATGGTCAGACACGTGAACAGTGTATGATCAGCCACGTGTTCAGTGCATGATAGCCACGTGATCAGTGCATAATCAGTTACGTGAGCAGTGTATGATCAGCCACGTGATCAGTGCATGATCATCCACGTGATCAGTGCATGTGGAGTAATGTAATCAATGCATGATAGCACCAAGATCAGTGCACGATCAGTCCCGTGATGAGTGTATGATCAGCCAAGTGATCAGTGCAAGATAGCTACGTGATCAGTGCATGATCAGTCACATGATCAGTGCATGATCAGCCACGTCATCAGTGCATGATAGCCACGTGATCAGTGCATACAATTACGTGATCAGTGCATGCGCAATCACGTGATCAGTGCATGAAGCCACGTGATCAGTGCATGATCAGTCACGTGATCAGTGCACCATAAGCCACGTGAGCAGTGCATGATCAATTACGTGATCAGTGCATGATCAGTCACGTGACCAGTACATGGTAGCTACGTGATCATTGCATGATCAGCCAAGTGATCAGTGCCTGATAGCCACGTGATCAGTGCATGATAGCCACGTGATCAGTGCATGATCACTCACGTGACCAGTATTGGTAGCTACGTGATCATTGCATGATCAGCCACGTAAGCAGTGCATGATAGCCACGTGATCAGTGCATGATCAGTTTCGGGAGCAGAGTATGATCAGCCACTTGATCAGTGCATGATAGCCACGTGATCACTGCATGATCTGTCACATGATCAGTGTATGATCATCCACATGATCAGTGCATGGGCAGTCATGTGATCAGTGCATGATATAGACGTGATCAGTGCATGATCAGTCTCGTGATCAGTGTATGATCAACCACGTGATCAGTGCACGATAGCCAGGTAATGAATGCATGATAGTCAGATGATCAGTGCATTATCAGTCACGTGATCAGTGTATGATCAGCCAAGTAATCAGTGCATGATAGCCGACTGATCAGTGCATGATCAGTCACGTGATCAGTGCATGATCTGTCACATGATCAGTGTATGATCATCACGTGATCAGTGCATGGGCAGTCATGTGATCAGTGCATGATATAGACGTGATCAGTGCATGATCAGTCTCGTGATCAGTGTATGATAAACCACGTGATCAGTGCACGATAGCCAGGTAATGAATGCATGATAGCCAGATGATCAGTGCATTATCAGTCACGTGATCAGTGTATGATCAGCCAAGTAATCAGTGCATGATAGCCGACTGATCAGTGCATGATCAGTCACGTGATCAGTGCATGATCAGTCACGTGATCAGTGCATGATGAGCCACGTGATCAGTGCAGGATCAATTACATGATCAGTGCATGATCAGTCACGTGACCAGTACATGGTTGCTACGTGATCATTGCATGATGAGCCACGTGAGCAGAGCATGATAGCCACGTGATCAGTGCATGATCGGTCACGTGATCAGTACATGATCAGTCACGTGAACAGTACATGATCATTTATGTGATCTGTGCATGATGAGTCACGTGACCAGTACATGGTAGCTAGGTGAACATTGCATGCCCAGCCACGTGAGCAGTGTATGATAGCCACGTGATGTGTGCATGAACAGTTACGTGAGCAGAGTATGATCAGCCACGTGATCAGTGCATGAGTGCCACGTGATCAGTGCATGATCAATTACGTGAGCAGTGTATTATCAGCCACGTGAGCAGTGCATGGTCAGACACGTGAACAGTGTATGATCAGCCACGTGATCAGTGCATGATAGCCACGTGATCAGTGCATGATAGCCACCTGATCATTGCATGATCAGCCACGTGAGCAGTGCATGGTCAGACATGTGAACAGTGTATGATCAGCCACGTGATCAGTGCATAAGTGCCACGTGATCAATGCATGATCAGTCACGTGACAGGTGTGTGATCAGCCACGTGAACATTGCATGTTCAGCCACGTGATCAGTGCATGATAGCCACGTGATCAGTGCATGATCAGTTACGTGACCAGTGTATGATCAGCCACGTGTTCAGTGCATGGTCAGACACATGAACAGTGTATGATCAGCCACGTGATCAGTGCATGAGAGCCACGTGATAAGTGCATGATCAGTCACGTGATAGGTGTGTGATCAGCCACGTGAACAGTGCATGCTCAGTCACGTGATCAGGGCCTGCTGAGCTGCGTGATTACTGTCTGCTCATCTGCTTGACAATTGCCAGCTGTGCTGCGTAATTCCTGCCTGCTCAGCTGCTTGATTATTGCCAGCTGAGCAGCATGATTCCTCACAGCTGAGTTCCATGATTATTGCCTGCTGACTGTTTGATTCGTGCCTACTCAGCTCTTTGTTTATTGCCTCCAGAGGCACATGATCAGTGTATGATACCAAACATGATCAGCGCATGATCAGTCACATGATCAGCGCCATTAAGTTACGTGATCACTACATGATAGTCATGTGATCAGTCCATGCTCAGTCACGGTATCAGTGCATGATCAGCCACGTGATCAGTGCATGGTCAGACACGTGAACAGTGCATGATCAGGCCACGTGATCAGTGCATGATCAGCCACGTGATCAGTGCATGATAGCTACGTGAGCAGTTGATGATTAGTCACGTGATCTGTGCATGACCAGGCAGGTGATCAGTGCATGATCAGCCACGTGAACAGTGCATGATAAGCCACGTGATCAGTACATGATCCGTCACCTGATGGGTGGATGATCAGTCACGTGACCGGCACATGGTAGTTACATGATCATTGCATGATCAGCCAAGTAATCAGTGCATGATAGCCAAGAGATCAGTGCATGAACAGTCACGTGATCACTGCATCATCTGTCACATGATCAGTGTATGATCATCCACGTGATCAGTGAATGGGCAGTCATGTGATCAGTGCATGATATAGACGTGATCAGTGCATGATCAGTCTCGTGATCAGTGTATGATCAACCACGTGATCAGTGCACGATAGCCAGGTAATGAATGCATGATAGTCAGATGATCAGTGCATTATCAGTCACGTGATCAGTGTATGATCAGCCAAGTAATCAGTGCATGATAGCCAACTGATCAGTGCATGATCAGTCACGTGATCACTGCATGATCTGTCACATGATCAGTGTATGATCATCCACGTGATCAGTGCATGGGCAGTCATGTGATCAGTGCATGATATAGACGTGATCAGTGCATGATCAGTCTCGTGATCAGTGTATGATAAACCACGTGATCAGTGCACGATAGCCAGGTAATGAGTACATGATAGCCAGATGATCAGTGCATTATCAGTCACGTGATCAGTGTATGATCAGCCAAGTAATCAGTGCATGATAGCCGACTGATCAGTGCATGATCAGTCACGTGATCAGTGCATGATCAGTCACGTGATCAGTGCATGATGAGCCACGTGATCAGTGCAGGATCAATTACATGATCAGTGCATGATCAGTCACGTGACCAGTACATGGTTGCTACGTGATCATTGCATGATGAGCCACGTGAGCAGAGCATGATAGCCACGTGATCAGTGCATGATCGGTCACGTGATCAGTACATGATCAGTCACGTGAACAGTACATGATCATTTATGTGATCTGTGCATGATGAGTCACGTGACCAGTACATGGTAGCTAGGTGAACATTGCATGCCCAGCCACGTGAGCAGTGTATGATAGCCACGTGATGTGTGCATGAACAGTTACGTGAGCAGAGTATGATCAGCCACGTGATCAGTGCATGAGTGCCACGTGATCAGTGCATGATCAATTACGTGAGCAGTGTATTATCAGCCATGTGAGCAGTGCATGGTCAGACACGTGAACAGTGTATGATCAGCCACGTGATCAGTGCATGATAGCCACGTGATCAGTGCATGATAGCCACCTGATCATTGCATGATCAGCCACGTGAGCAGTGCATGGTCAGACATGTGAACAGTGTATGATCAGCCACGTGATCAGTGCATAAGTGCCACGTGATCAATGCATGATCAGTCACGTGACAGGTGTGTGATCAGCCACGTGAACATTGCATGTTCAGCCACGTGATCAGTGCATGATAGCCACGTGATCAGTGCATGATCAGTTACGTGACCAGTGTATGATCAGCCACGTGTTCAGTGCATGGTCAGACACATGAACAGTGTATGATCAGCCACGTGATCAGTGCATGAGAGCCACGTGATAAGTGCATGATCAGTCACGTGATAGGTGTGTGATCAGCCACGTGAACAGTGCATGCTCAGTCACGTGATCAGGGCCTGCTGAGCTGCGTGATTACTGTCTGCTCATCTGCTTGACAATTGCCAGCTGAGCTGCACGATTCCTGCCTTTCATCTGCTTGACAATTGCCAGCTGTGCTGCATAATTCCTGCCTGCTCAGCTGCTTGATTATTGCCAGCTGAGCAGCATGATTCCTCACAGCTGAGTTCCATGATTATTGCCTGCTGACTGTTTGATTCGTGCCTACTCAGCTCTTTGTTTATTGCCTCCAGAGGCACATGATCAGTGTATGATACCAAACATGATCAGCGCATGATCAGTCACATGATCAGCGCCATTAAGTTACGTGATCACTACATGATAGTCATGTGATCAGTCCATGCTCAGTCACGGTATCAGTGCATGATCAGCCACGTGATCAGTGCATGGTCAGACACGTGAACAGTGTATGATCAGCCACGTGTTCAGTGCATGATAGCCACGTGATCAGTGCATAATCAGTTACGTGAGCAGTGTATGATCAGCCACGTGATCAGTGCATGATCATCCACGTGATCAGTGCATGTGGAGTAATGTAATCAATGCATGATAGCACCAAGATCAGTGCACGATCAGTCCCGTGATGAGTGTATGATCAGCCAAGTGATCAGTGCAAGATAGCTACGTGATCAGTGCATGATCAGTCACATGATCAGTGCATGATCAGCCACGTCATCAGTGCATGATAGCCACGTGATCAGTGCATACAATTACGTGATCAGTGCATGCGCAATCACGTGATCAGTGCATGAGAGCCACGTGATCAGTGCATGATCAGTCACGTGATCAGTGCACCATAAGCCACGTGAGCAGTGCATGATCAATTACGTGATCAGTGCATGATCAGTCACGTGACCAGTACATGGTAGCTACGTGATCATTGCATGATCAGCCAAGTGATCAGTGCCTGATAGCCACGTGATCAGTGCATGATAGCCACGTGATCAGTGCATGATCACTCACGTGACCAGTATTGGTAGCTACGTGATCATTGCATGATCAGCCACGTAAGCAGTGCATGATAGCCACGTGATCAGTGCATGATCAGTTTCGGGAGCAGAGTATGATCAGCCACTTGATCAGTGCATGATAGCCACGTGATCACTGCATGATCTGTCACATGATCAGTGTATGATCATCCACATGATCAGTGCATGGGCAGTCATGTGATCAGTGCATGATATAGACGTGATCAGTGCATGATCAGTCTCGTGATCAGTGTTTGATCAACCACGTGATCAGTGCACGATAGCCAGGTAATGAATGCATGATAGTCAGATGATCAGTGCATTATCAGTCACGTGATCAGTGTATGATCAGCCAAGTAATCAGTGCATGATAGCCAACTGATCAGTGCATGATCAGTCACGTGATCACTGCATGATCTGTCACATGATCAGTGTATGATCATCCACGTGATCAGTGCATGGGCAGTCATGTGATCAGTGCATGATATAGACGTGATCAGTGCATGATCAGTCTCGTGATCAGTGTATGATAAACCACGTGATCAGTGCACGATAGCCAGGTAATGAGTACATGATAGCCAGATGATCAGTGCATTATCAGTCACGTGATCAGTGTATGATCAGCCAAGTAATCAGTGCATGATAGCCGACTGATCAGTGCATGATCAGTCACGTGATCAGTGCATGATCAGTCACGTGATCAGTGCATGATGAGCCACGTGATCAGTGCAGGATCAATTACATGATCAGTGCATGATCAGTCACGTGACCAGTACATGGTTGCTACGTGATCATTGCATGATGAGCCACGTGAGCAGAGCATGATAGCCACGTGATCAGTGCATGATCGGTCACGTGATCAGTACATGATCAGTCACGTGAACAGTACATGATCATTTATGTGATCTGTGCATGATGAGTCACGTGACCAGTACATGGTAGCTAGGTGAACATTGCATGCCCAGCCACGTGAGCAGTGTATGATAGCCACGTGATGTGTGCATGAACAGTTACGTGAGCAGAGTATGATCAGCCACGTGATCAGTGCATGAGTGCCACGTGATCAGTGCATGATCAATTACGTGAGCAGTGTATTATCAGCCACGTGAGCAGTGCATGGTCAGACACGTGAACAGTGTATGATCAGCCACGTGATCAGTGCATGATAGCCACGTGATCAGTGCATGATAGCCACCTGATCATTGCATGATCAGCCACGTGAGCAGTGCATGGTCAGACATGTGAACAGTGTATGATCAGCCACGTGATCAGTGCATAAGTGCCACGTGATCAATGCATGATCAGTCACGTGACAGGTGTGTGATCAGCCACGTGAACATTGCATGTTCAGCCACGTGATCAGTGCATGATAGCCACGTGATCAGTGCATGATCAGTTACGTGACCAGTGTATGATCAGCCACGTGTTCAGTGCATGGTCAGACACATGAACAGTGTATGATCAGCCACGTGATCAGTGCATGAGAGCCACGTGATAAGTGCATGATCAGTCACGTGATAGGTGTGTGATCAGCCACGTGAACAGTGCATGCTCAGTCACGTGATCAGGGCCTGCTGAGCTGCGTGATTACTGTCTGCTCATCTGCTTGACAATTGCCAGCTGTGCTGCGTAATTCCTGCCTGCTCAGCTGCTTGATTATTGCCAGCTGAGCAGCATGATTCCTCACAGCTGAGTTCCATGATTATTGCCTGCTGACTGTTTGATTCGTGCCTACTCAGCTCTTTGTTTATTGCCTCCAGAGGCACATGATCAGTGTATGATACCAAACATGATCAGCGCATGATCAGTCACATGATCAGTGCCATTAAGTTACGTGATCAATACATGATAGTCATGTGATCAGTCCATGCTCAGTCACGGTATCAGTGCATGATCAGCCACGTGATCAGTGCATGATAGGCACGTGATCATTGCATGAAGGCCACGTGATCAGTGCATGATCAGCCAGGTGATCAGTGCATGATAGCTACGTGATCAGTTGATGATTAGTCACGTGATCTGTGCATGACCAGGCAGGTGATCAGTGTATGATCAGCCACGTGAACAGTGCATGATAGCCACGTGATCAGTACATGATCCGTCACCTGATGGGTGGATGATCAGTCACGTGACCGGTACATGGTAGTTACATGATCATTGCATGATCAGCCAAGTAATCAGTGCATGATAGCCAACAGATCAGTGCATGAACAGTCACGTGATCACTGCATCATCTGTCACATGATCAGTGTATGATCATCCACGTGATCAGTGAATGGGCAGTCATGTGATCAGTGCATGATATAGACGTGATCAGTGCATGATCAGTCTCGTGATCAGTGTATGATTAACCACGTGATCAGTGCACGATAGCCAGGTAATGAGTGCATGATAGCCAGATGATCAGTGCATTTTTAGTCACGTGATCAGTGTATGATCAGCCAAGTAATCAGTGCATGATAGCCAACTGATCAGTGCATGATTAGTCACGTTATCAGTGCATGATAAGCCACGTGATCAGTGCAGGATCAATTACATGATCAGTGCATGATCAGTCACGTGACCAGTACATGGTTGCTACGTGATCGTTGCATGATCAGCCACGACAGCAGAGCATGATAGCCACGTGGTCAGTGCATGATCACTCACGTGACCAGTATTGGTAGCTACGTTTTCATTGCATGATCAGCCACGTAAGCAGTGCATGATAGCCACGTGATCAGTGCATGATCAGTTTCGGGAGCAGAGTATGATCAGCCACTTGATCAGTGCATGATAGCCACGTGATCACTGCATGATCTGTCACATGATCAGTGTATGATCATCCACACGATCAGTGCATGGGCAGTCATGTGATCAGTGCATGATATAGACGTGATCAGTGCATGATCAGTCTCGTGATCAGTGTATGATCAACCACGTGATCAGTGCACGATAGCCAGGTAATGAATGCATGATAGTCAGATGATCAGTGCATTATCAGTCACGTGATCAGTGTATGATCAGCCAAGTAATCAGTGCATGATAGCCAACTGATCAGTGCATGATCAGTCACGTGATCACTGCATGATCTGTCACATGATCAGTGTATGATCATCCACGTGATCAGTGCATGGGCAGTCATGTGATCAGTGCATGATATAGACGTGATCAGTGCATGATCAGTCTCGTGATCAGTGTATGATAAACCACGTGATCAGTGCACGATAGCCAGGTAATGAGTACATGATAGCCAGATGATCAGTGCATTATCAGTCACGTGATCAGTGTATGATCAGCCAAGTAATCAGTGCATGATAGCCACTGATCAGTGCATGATCAGTCACGTGATCAGTGCATGATCAGTCACGTGATCAGTGCATGATGAGCCACGTGATCAGTGCAGGATCAATTACATGATCAGTGCATGATCAGTCACGTGACCAGTACATGGTTGCTACGTGATCATTGCATGATGAGCCACGTGAGCAGAGCATGATAGCCACGTGATCAGTGCATGATCGGTCACGTGATCAGTACATGATCAGTCACGTGAACAGTACATGATCATTTATGTGATCTGTGCATGATGAGTCACGTGACCAGTACATGGTAGCTAGGTGAACATTGCATGCCCAGCCACGTGAGCAGTGTATGATAGCCACGTGATGTGTGCATGAACAGTTACGTGAGCAGAGTATGATCAGCCACGTGATCAGTGCATGAGTGCCACGTGATCAGTGCATGATCAATTACGTGAGCAGTGTATTATCAGCCACGTGAGCAGTGCATGGTCAGACACGTGAACAGTGTATGATCAGCCACGTGATCAGTGCATGATAGCCACCTGATCATTGCATGATCAGTTACGTGAGCAGTGTATGATCAGCCACGTGAGCAGTGCATGGTCAGACACGTGAACAGTGTATGATCAGCCACGTGATCAGTGCATAAGTGCCACGTGATCAATGCATGATCAGTCACGTGACAGGTGTGTGATCAGCCACGTGAACATTGCATGTTCAGCCACGTGATCAGTGCATGATAGCCACGTGATCAGTGCATGATCAGTTACGTGACCAGTGTATGATCAGCCACGTGTTCAGTGCATGGTCAGACACATGAACAGTGTATGATCAGCCACGTGATCAGTGCATGAGAGCCACGTGATAAGAGCATGATCAGTCACGTGATAGGTGTGTGATCAGCCACGTGAACAGTGCATGCTCAGTCACGTGATCAGGGCCTGCTGAGCTGCGTGATTACCGTCTGCTCATCTGCTTGACAATTGCCAGCTGAGCTAAACGATTCCTGCCTTTCATCTGCTTGACAATTGCCAGCTGTGCTGCATAATTTCTGCCTGCTCAGCTGCTTGATTATTGCCAGCCGAGCAGCATGATTCCTCACAGCTGAGTTCCATGATTATTGCCTGCTGACTGTTTGATTCGTGCCTACTCAGCTCTTTGTTTATTGCCTCCAGAGGCACATGATCAGTGTATGATACCAAACATGATCAGCGCATGATCAGTCACATGATCAGCGCCATTAAGTTACGTGATCACTACATGATAGTCATGTGACCAGTCCATGCTCAGTCACGGTATCAGTGCATGATCAGCCACGTGATCAGTGCATGGTCAGACACGTGAACAGTGTATGATCAGCCACGTGTTCAGTGCATGATAGCCACGTGATCAGTGCATAATCAGTTACGTGAGCAGTGTATGATCAGCCACGTGATCAGTGCATGATCATCCACGTGATCAGTGCATGTGGAGTAATGTAATCAATGCATGATAGCACCAAGTTCAGTGCACGATCAGTCCCGTGATGAGTGTATGATCAGCCAAGTGATCAGTGCAAGATAGCTACGTGATCAGTGCATGATCAGTCACATGATCAGTGCATGATCAGCCACGTCATCAGTGCATGATAGCCACGTGATCAGTGCATGACAATTACGTGATCAGTGCATGCGCAATCACGTGATCAGTGCATGAGAACCACGTGATCAGTGCATGATCAGTCACGTGATCAGTGCACCATAAGCCACGTGAGCAGTGCATGATCAATTACGTGATCAGTGCATGATCAGTCACGTGACCAGTACATGGTAGCTACGTGATCATTGCATGATCAGCCAAGTGATCAGTGCCTGATAGCCACGTGATCAGTGCATGATAGCCACGTGATCAGTGCATGATCACTCACGTGACCAGTATTGGTAGCTACGTGATCATTGCATGATCAGCCACGTAAGCAGTGCATGATAGCCACGTGATCAGTGCATGATCAGTTTCGGGAGCAGAGTATGATCAGCCACTTGATCAGTGCATGATAGCCACGTGATCAGTGCATGATCTGTCACATGATCAGTGTATGATCATCCACGTGATCAGTGCATGGGCAGTCATGTGATCAGTGCATGATATAGACGTGATCAGTGCATGATCAGTCTCGTGATCAGTGTATGATCAACCACGTGATCAGTGCACGATAGCCAGGTAATGAATGCATGATAGTCAGATGATCAGTGCATTATCAGTCACGTGATCAGTGTATGATCAGCCAAGTAATCAGTGCATGATAGCCAACTGATCAGTGCATGATCAGTCACGTGATCACTGCATGATCTGTCACATGATCAGTGTATGATCATCCACGTGATCAGTGCATGGGCAGTCATGTGATCAGTGCATGATATAGACGTGATCAGTGCATGATCAGTCTCGTGATCAGTGTATGATAAACCACGTGATCAGTGCACGATAGCCAGGTAATGAGTACATGATAGCCAGATGATCAGTGCATTATCAGTCACGTGATCAGTGTATGATCAGCCAAGTAATCAGTGCATGATAGCCGACTGATCAGTGCATGATCAGTCACGTGATCAGTGCATGATCAGTCACGTGATCAGTGCATGATGAGCCACGTGATCAGTGCAGGATCAATTACATGATCAGTGCATGATCAGTCACGTGACCAGTACATGGTTGCTACGTGATCATTGCATGATGAGCCACGTGAGCAGAGCATGATAGCCACGTGATCAGTGCATGATCGGTCACGTGATCAGTACATGATCAGTCACGTGAACAGTACATGATCATTTATGTGATCTGTGCATGATGAGTCACGTGACCAGTACATGGTAGCTAGGTGAACATTGCATGCCCAGCCACGTGAGCAGTGTATGATAGCCACGTGATGTGTGCATGAACAGTTACGTGAGCAGAGTATGATCAGCCACGTGATCAGTGCATGAGTGCCACGTGATCAGTGCATGATCAATTACGTGAGCAGTGTATTATCAGCCACGTGAGCAGTGCATGGTCAGACACGTGAACAGTGTATGATCAGCCACGTGATCAGTGCATGATAGCCACCTGATCATTGCATGATAGTTACGTGAGCAGTGTATGATCAGCCACGTGAGCAGTGCATGGTCAGACACGTGAACAGTGTATGATCAGCCACGTGATCAGTGCATAAGTGCCACGTGATCAATGCATGATCAGTCACGTGACAGGTGTGTGATCAGCCACGTGAACATTGCATGTTCAGCCACGTGATCAGTGCATGATAGCCACGTGATCAGTGCATGATCAGTTACGTGACCAGTGTATGATCAGCCACGTGTTCAGTGCATGGTCAGACACATGAACAGTGTATGATCAGCCACGTGATCAGTGCATGAGAGCCACGTGATAAGAGCATGATCAGTCACGTGATAGGTGTGTGATCAGCCACGTGAACAGTGCATGCTCAGTCACGTGATCAGGGCCTGCTGAGCTGCGTGATTACTGTCTGCTCATCTGCTTGACAATTGCCAGCTGAGCTGCACGATTCCTGCCTTTCATCTGCTTGACAATTGCCAGCTGTGCTGCATAATTTCTGCCTGCTCATCTGCTTGATTATTGCCAGCTGAGCAGCATGATTCCTCACAGCTGAGTTCCATGATTATTGCCTGCTGACTGTTTGATTCGTGCCTACTCAGCTCTTTGTTTATTGCCTCCAGAGGCACATGATCAGTGTATGATACCAAACATGATCAGCGCATGATCAGTCACATGATCAGCGCCATTAAGTTACGTGATCACTACATGATAGTCATGTGACCAGTCCATGCTCAGTCACGGTATCAGTGCATGATCAGCCACGTGATCAGTGCATGGTCAGACACGTGAACAGTGTATGATCAGCCACGTGTTCAGTGCATGATAGCCACGTGATCAGTGCATAATCAGTTACGTGAGCAGTGTATGATCAGCCACGTGATCAGTGCATGATCATCCACGTGATCAGTGCATGTGGAGTAATGTAATCAATGCATGATAGCACCAAGTAGATCAGTGCACGATCAGTCCCGTGATGAGTGTATGATCAGCCAAGTGATCAGTGCAAGATAGCTACGTGATCAGTGCATGATCAGTCACATGATCAGTGCATGATCAGCCACGTCATCAGTGCATGATAGCCACGTGATCAGTGCATACAATTACGTGATCAGTGCATGCGCAATCACGTGATCAGTGCATGAGAACCACGTGATCAGTGCATGATCAGTCACGTGATCAGTGCACCATAAGCCACGTGAGCAGTGCATGATCAATTACGTGATCAGTGCATGATCAGTCACGTGACCAGTACATGGTAGCTACGTGATCATTGCATGATCAGCCAAGTGATCAGTGCCTGATAGCCACGTGATCAGTGCATGATAGCCACGTGATCAGTGCATGATCACTCACGTGACCAGTATTGGTAGCTACGTGATCATTGCATGATCAGCCACGTAAGCAGTGCATGATAGCCACGTGATCAGTGCATGATCAGTTTCGGGAGCAGAGTATGATCAGCCACTTGATCAGTGCATGATAGCCACGTGATCACTGCATGATCTGTCACATGATCAGTGTATGATCATCCACATGATCAGTGCATGGGCAGTCATGTGATCAGTGCATGATATAGACGTGATCAGTGCATGATCAGTCTCGTGATCAGTGTATGATCAACCACGTGATCAGTGCACGATAGCCAGGTAATGAATGCATGATAGTCAGATGATCAGTGCATTATCAGTCACGTGATCAGTGTATGATCAGCCAAGTAATCAGTGCATGATAGCCAACTGATCAGTGCATGATCAGTCACGTGATCACTGCATGATCTGTCACATGATCAGTGTATGATCATCCACGTGATCAGTGCATGGGCAGTCATGTGATCAGTGCATGATATAGACGTGATCAGTGCATGATCAGTCTCGTGATCAGTGTATGATAAACCACGTGATCAGTGCACGATAGCCAGGTAATGAGTACATGATAGCCAGATGATCAGTGCATTATCAGTCACGTGATCAGTGTATGATCAGCCAAGTAATCAGTGCATGATAGCCACTGATCAGTGCATGATCAGTCACGTGATCAGTGCATGATCAGTCACGTGATCAGTGCATGATGAGCCACGTGATCAGTGCAGGATCAATTACATGATCAGTGCATGATCAGTCACGTGACCAGTACATGGTTGCTACGTGATCATTGCATGATGAGCCACGTGAGCAGAGCATGATCAGCCACGTGATCAGTGCATGATAGCCACGTGATCAGTGCATGATCAATTACGTGAGCAGTGTATTATCAGCCACGTGAGCAGTACATGATCAGCCACGTGAACAGTGCATGATCATTTACGTGATCAGTGCATGATGAGCCACGTGACCAGTACATGGTAGCTACGTGAACATTGCATGCCCAGCCACGTGAGCAGTGTATGATCAGCCACGTGAGCAGTGCATGATCAGTTACGTGAGCAGTGTATGATCAGCCACGTGATCAGTGCATGAGTGCCACGTGATCAGTGCATGATCAGTCACGTGACAGGTGTATGATCAGCCACGTGATCAGTGCATGATCAGCCACGTGATCAGTGCATGATAGCCACGTGATCAGTGCATGATCAGTTACCTGAGCAGTGTATGATGAGCCACGTGAGCAGTGCATGGTCAGACACGTGAACAGTGTATGATCAGCCACGTGATCAGTGCATGATAGCCACGTGATCAGTGCATGATCAGTCACGTGATCAGTGTGTGATCAGCCACGTGAACAGTGCATGCTCAGACACGTGATCAGGGCCTGCTGAGCTGTGTGATTACCGTCTGCTCATCTGCTTGACAATTGCCAGCTGAGCTAAACGATTCCTGCCTTTCATCTGCTTGACAATTGCCAGCTGTGCTGCGTAATTCCTGCCTGCTCAGCTGCTTGATTGTTGCCAGCTGAGCAGCATGATTCCTCACAGCTGAGTTCCATGATTGGTGCCTGCTGACTGTTTGATTCGTGCCTACTCAGCTCTTTGTTTATTGCCTCCAGAGGCACATGATCAGTGTATGATACCAAACATGATCAGCGCATGATCAGTCACATGATCAGCGCCATTAAGTTACGTGATCACTACATGATAGTCATGTGATCAGTCCATGCTCAGTCACGGTATCAGTGCATGATCAGCCACGTGATCAGTGCATGGTCAGACACGTGAACAGTGCATGTTCAGCCACGTGTTCAGTGCATGATAGCCACGTGATCAGTGCATAATCAGTTACGTGAGCAGTGTATGATCAGCCACGTGATCAGTGCATGATCATCCACGTGATCAGTGCATGTGGAGTAATGTAATCAATGCATGATAGCACCAAGATCAGTGCACGATCAGTCCTGTGATGAGTGTATGATCAGCCAAGTAATCAGTGCAAGATAGCTACGTGATCAGTGCATGATCAGTCACATGATCAGTGCATGATCAGCCACGTCATCAGTGCATGATAGCCACGTGATCAGTGCATACAATTACGTGATCAGTGCATGCACAATCACGTGATCAGTGCATGAGAGCCACGTGATCAGTGCATGATCAGTCACGTGATCAGTGCACCATAAGCCACGTGAGCAGTGCAGGATCAATTACGTGATCAGTGCATGATCAGTCACGTGACCAGTACATGGTAGCTACGTGATCATTGCATGATCAGCCAAGTGATCAGTGCCTGATAGCCACGTGATCAGTGCATGATAGCCACGTGATCAGTGCATGTGGAGTCATGTAGTCAATGCATGATAGCGCCGTGATCAGTGCACGATCAGTCCTGTGATGAGTGTATGATCAGCCAAGTGATCAGTGCAAGAATTCTACGTGATCAGTGCATGATCAGTCACATGATCAGTGCATGATCAGTCACGTGATAGGTGTGTGATCAGCCATGTGAACAGTGCATGCTCAGTCACGTGATCAGGGCCTGCTGAGCTGCGTGATTACTCTCTGCTCATCTGCTTGACAATTTCCAGCTGACCTGCACGATTCCTGCCTGTCATCTCCTTGACAATTGCCACCTGTGCTGCGTAATTCCTGCCTGCTCATATACTTGATTATTGCCAGCTGAGCAGCATGATTTCTCAGAGCTGAGTTCCATGATAATAGCATGCTGACTGATTCCTGCCTACTGAGCTCTATGTTCATTGCCTCCAGAGGCACATGATCAGTGTGTGACACCAAACATGAACAGCACATGATCAGTCACATGATCAATGCATGATAAGCCAGGTGATCAGTGCATGATCAATTATGTGATCAGTGCATGATCAGTCATGTGACCAGTACATGGTAGCTGTGTGATCATTGCATGATCAGCCAAGTGAGCAGTGCATGATCAGTCACGTGAGCAGTGCATGATCAGTCACGTAATACGTGTGTGATCAGCGACATGATCAGTGCATGATATCCACGTGATCATTGCAGGATAGCCACGTGATCAGTGCATGAGAGCCACATGATCAGGGCATGATGAGCCACGTGATCAGTGCAGGATCAATTACGTGATCAGTGCATGATCAGTCACGTGATCAGTACATGATCAGTCACGTGAACAGTGCATGATCATTTACGTGATCTGTGCATGATCAGTCACATGACCAGAATATGGTAGCTATGTGATCATTCCATGACGAGCCACGTGAGCAGTGCATGATAGCCACGTGATGTGTGCATGATGAGTTACGTGAACAGAGTATGATCAGCCACGTGATCAGTTCATGAGTGCCACGTGACCAGTGCATGATATGTCACGTGACAGGTGTGTGATCAGCCACGTGAACAGTGCATGATCAGCCAGGTGATCAGTTCATGATAGCTATGTGATCAGTTCATGATTTGTCACGTGATCTGTGCATGACCAGGCAGGTGATCAGTGTATGATCAGCCACGTGAACAGTGCATGATAGCCACGTGATCAGTGCATGATCAGTTACCTGAGCACTGTATGATCAGCCACGTGATCAGTGCATGGTCAGACACGTGAACAGTGTATGATCAGCCATGTGATCAGTGCATGATATCCAAGTGATCAGTGCATGATCATCACGTGATCAGTGTATGATCAGCCACGTGAACAGTGCCTGCTCAGTCACGTGATCTGGGCCTGCTGAGCTGCGTGATTACTGTCTGCTCATCTGCTTGACAATTGCCAGCTGAGCTGCACGATTCCTGCCTGTCATCTGCTTGACAATTGCCAGCTGTGCTGCGTAATTCCTGCCTGCTCAGCTGCTTGATTATTGCCAGCTGAGCAGCATGATTCCTCACACCTGAGTTCCATGATTATTGCCTGCTGACTGTTTGATTCGTGCCTACTCAGCTCTTTGTTTATTGCCTCCAGAGGCACATGATCAGTGTATGATAGCAAAGATGATCAGTGCATGATCAGTCACATGATCAGAGCCATTAAGTCACGTGATCACTACATGATAGTCATGTGATCAGTCCATGCTCAGTCACGGTATCAGTGCATGATCAGCCACGTGATCAGTGCATGATCAGCCAAGTGATCAGTTCATGATAGCTATGTGATCAGTTCATGATTTGTCACGTGATCTGTGCATGACCAGGCAGGTGATCAGTGTATGATCAGCCACGTGAACAGTGCATGATAGCCACGTGATCAGTGCATGATCCGTCACCTGATGGGTGTATGATCAGTAACCTGACCGGTACATGGTAGCTACATGATCATTGCATGATCAGCCACGTGAGTAGTGCATGATAGCCACGTGATCAGTGCATGATCCGTCACCTGATGGGTGTATGATCAGTCAACTGACCGGTACATGGTAGCTACATGATCATTGCATGATCAGCCACGTGAGTAGTGCATGATAGCCACGTGATCAGTGCATGATCAGTCACGTGTTCAGTGCATGATCATTCATGTAATCTGTGCATGACCAGGCACGTGATCAGTGTATGACCAGCCAAGTGATCAGTGCATGATAGCCACGTGATCAGTGCATGATCCGTCACGTGATCAGTGCATGATCAGTCACGTGATCAGTGGATGATCAGCCACGTGATCAGTGCATGATCAGCCACATGATCAGTGCATGATCAATTACGTGATCAGTGCATGATCAGTCACGTGACCAGTATATGGTAGCTAGGTGATCATTGAATGATCAGCCACATGAGCCGTGCATGATAGCCACGAGATCAGTGCATGATCAGTCACGTGATCAGTGCATGATCACTCACGTTAACAGTGCATGATCATTTATGTGATCTGTGCATGATCAGTCACGTGATCAGTGGATGATCAGCCACGTGATCAGTACATGATCAGCCACATGATCAGTGCATGATCAATTACGTGATCAGTGCATGATCACTCACGTGACAAGTACATGGTAGCTACGTGATCATTGCATGAACAGCCGCGTGAGCAGTGCATGATAGCCACGTGATCAGTGCATGATCTGTCACATGATCAGTGTATGATCATCCGGGTGATCAGTGCATGGGCAGTCATGTGATCAGTGCATGATACAGACGTGATCAGGGCATGATCAGTCTCGTGATCAGTGTATGATCAACCACGTGATCAGTGCACGATAGCCAGTTAATGAGTGCACGATAGCCAGATGATCAGTACATTATCAGTCACGTGATCAGTGTTTGATCAGCCAAGTAAAAAGTGCATGATAGCCAACTGATCAGTGTATGATCAGCCACGTGATCAGTGCATGATCAGTTACGTGAGCAGTGTATGATCAGCCACGTGATCAGTGCATGGTCAGACACGTGAACAGTGTACGATCAGCCACGTGATCAGTGCATGATAGCCACGTGATCAGTGCATTATCAGTTACGTGATCAGTGTATGATCAGCCACGTGATCAGTGCATGATCAGTTACGTGAGCAGTGTATGATCAGCCACGTGAACAGTGCATGCTCAGTCACGTGATCTGGGCCTGCTGAGCTGCGTGATTACTGTCTGCTCATCTGCTTGACAATTGCCAGCTGAGCTGCACGATTCCTGCCTGTCATCTGCTTGACAATTGTCAGCTGTGCTGCGTAATTCCTGCCTACTCAGCTGCTTGATTATTGCCAGCTGAGCAGCATGATTCCTCACACCTGAGTTCCATGATTATTGCCTGCTGACTGTTTGATTCATGCCTACTCAGCTCTTTGTTTATTGCCTCCAGAGGCACATGATCAGTGTATGATAGCAAACATGATCAGCGCATGATCAGTCACATGATCAGCGCCATTAAGTCACGTGATCACTACATGATAGTCATGTGATCAGTCCATGCTCAGTCACGGTATCAGTGCATGATCAGCCACGTGATCAGTGCATGATCTGTCACATGATTAGTGTATGATTATCCACGTGATCAGTGCATGGGCAGTCATGTGATCAGTGCATGATATAGACGTGATCAGTGCATGATCAGTCTCGTGGTCAGTGCATGATAGCCACGTGATCAGTTCATGATCAGTCACCTGATGGGTGTTTGATCATTCACGTGACCTGTACATGGTAGCTACATGATCATTGCATGATCAGCCACGTGAGTAGTGCATGATAGCCACGTGATCACTGCATGATCAGTCACGTGATCAGTGCATGATCAGTCATGTGACCAGTACATGGTAGCTGCGTGATCATCGCATGATCAGCCACGTGATCAGTGTATGTCCAGCCAAGTAATCAGTGCATGATAGCCACGTGATCAGTGCATGATCAGTCACGTGATCAGTGCATGATCAGCCACATGATCAGTGCATGATCAATTACGTGATCAGTGCATGATCAGTCACGTGACCAGTACATGGTAGCTTCTTGATCATTGCCTGATCAGCCACGTGAGCAGTGCATGATAGCCACGTGATCAGTGCATGATCAGCCATGTGATCAGTGACTGATCAGTCACGTGATCAGTACATGATCAGTCACGTGATCAGTGCATGATCATCCACGTGATCAGTGCATGTGGAGTCATGTACTCAATGCATGATAGCCCTGTGATCAGTGCACGATCAGTCCTGTGATGAGTGTATGATCAGCCAAGTGATCAGTGCAAGATAGCTACGTGATCAGTGCATGATCAGTCACATGATCAGTGCATGATCAGTCACGTGATAGGTGTTTGATCAGCCATGTGAACAGTGCATGCTCAGTCACGTGATCAGGGCCTGCTGAGCTGCGTGATTACTCTCTGCTCATCTGCTTGACAATTTCCAGCTGAGCTGCACGATTCCTGCCTGTCATCTCCTTGACAATTGGCACCTGTGCTGGGTAATTCCTGCCTGCTCATCTACTTGATTATTGCCAGCTGAGCAGCATGATTTCTCAGAGCTGAGTTCCATGATTATAGCATGCTGACTGATTCCTGCCTACTCAGCTCTATGTTCATTGCCTCCAGAGGCACATGATCAGTGTGTGACACAAAACATGAACAGCACATGATCAGTCACATGATCAATGCATGATAAGCCAGGTGATCAGTGCATGATCAATTATGTGATCAGTGCATGATCCGTCATGTGACCAGTACATGGTAGCTGTGTGATCATTGCATGATCAGCCACGTGAGCAGTGCATGATCAGTCACGTGATCAGTGCATGATCATTCACGTGATACGTGTGTGATCAGCCACAGGATCAGTGCATGATATCCACGTGATCAGTGCAGGATAGACACGTGATCAGTGCATGAGAGCCACATGATCAGGGCATGATGAGCCACGTGATCAGTGCAGGATCAATTACGTGATCAGTGCATGATCAGTCACGTGACCAGTACATGGTTGCTACGTGATCGTTGCATGATCAGCCACGTGAGCAGAGCATGATAGCCACGTGATCAGTGCATGATCAGTCACGTGATCAGTACATGATCAGTCACGTGAACAGTGCATGATCCTTTAAGTGATCTGTGCATGATCAGTCACGTGACCAAAATATGGTAGCTATGTGATCATTCCATGACGAGCCACGTGAGCAGTGCATGATAGCCACGTGATGTGTGCATGATGAGTTACGTGAACAGAGTATGATCAGCCACGTGATCAGTTCATGAGTGCCACGTGAGCAGTGCATGATATGTCACGTGACAGGTGTGTGATCAGCCACGTGAACAGTGCATGTTCAGCCACGTGATCAGTCCGTGATAGCCACGTGATCAGTGCATGATCAGTTACCTGAGCACTGTATGATCAGCCACGTGATCAGTGCATGGTCAGACACGTGAACAGTATATGATCAGCCATGTGATCAGTGCATGATATCTAAGTGATCAGTGCATGATCATCACGTGATCAGTGTATGATCAGCCACGTGAACAGTGCATGCTCAGTCACGTGATCAGGGCCTGCTGAGCTGCGTGATTACTGTCTGCTCATCTGCTTGACAATTGCCAGCTGTGCTGCGTAATTCCTGCCTGCTCAGCTGCTTGATTATTGCCAGCTGATTGTTTGATTCGTGCCTACTCAGCTCTTTGTTTATTGCCTCCAGAGGCACATGATCAGTGTATGATAACAAACATGATCAGCGCATGATCAGTCACATGATCAGAGCCATTAAGTCACGTGATCAGTACATGATAGTCATGTGATCAGTCCATGCTCAGTCACGGTATCAGTGCATGATCAGCCACGTGATCAGTGCATGATCAGCCAGGTGATCAGTTCATGATAGCTATGTGATCAGTTCATGATTTGTCACGTGATCTGTGCATGACCAGGCAGGTGATCATTGTATGATCAGCCACGTGAACAGTGCATGATAGCCACGTGATCAGTGCATGATCAGTTACCTGAGCACTGTATGATCAGCCACGTGATCAGTGCATGGTCAGACACGTGAATAGTGTATGATCAGCCATGTGATCAGTGCATTATATCCAAGTGATCAGTGCATGATCATCACGTGATCAGTGTATGATCAGCCACGTGAACAGTGCATGCTCAGTCACGTGATCAGGGCCTGCTGAGCTGCGTGATTACTGTCTGCTCATCTGCTTGACAATTGCCAGCTGAGCTGCACGATTCCTGCCTGTCATCTGCTTGACAATTGCCAGCTGTGCTGCATAATTCCTGCCTGCTCAGCTGCTTGATTATTGCCAGCTGAGCAGCATGATTCCTCACACCTGAGTTCCATGATTATTGCCTGCTGACTGTTTGATTCGTGCCTACTCAGCTCTTTGTTTATTACCTCCAGAAGCACATGATCAGTGTATGATAGCAAAGATGATCAGTGCATGATCAGTCACATGATCAGAGCCATTAAGTCACGTGATCAGTACATGATAGTCATGTGATCAGTCCATGCTCAGTCACGGTATCAGTGCATGATCAGCCACGTGATCAGTGCATGATCAGCCAGGTGATCAGTTCATGATAGCTATGTGATCAGTTCATGATTTGTCACGTGATCTGTGCATGACCAGGCAGGTGATCAGTGTATGATGAGCCACGTGAACAGTGCATGATAGCCACGTGATCAGTGCATGATCCGTCACCTGATGGGTGTATGATCAGTCACCTGCCCGGTACATGGTAGCTACATGATCATTGCATGATCAGCCACGTGAGTAGTGCATGATAGCCACGTGATCAGTGCATGATCAGTCACGTGTTCAGTGCATGATCAGTCATGTAATCTGTGCATGACCAGGCACGTGATCAGTGTATGACCAGCCAAGTGATCAGTGCATGATAGCCACGTGATCAGTGCATGATCAGTCACGTGATCAGTGCATGATCAGTCACGTGATCACTGGATGATCAGCCACTTGATCAGTGCATGATCAGCCACATGATGAGTGCATGATCAATTACGTGATCAGTGCATGATCAGTCACGTGACCAGTATATGGTAGCTAGGTGATCATTGCATGATCAGCCACATGAGCCGTGCATGATAGCCACGAGATCAGAGCATGATCAGTCACGTGATCAGTGCATGATCACTCACGTTAAGAGTGCATGATAAGTCACCTGATCAGTGCATGATCAATTACGTGATCAGTGCATGATCACTCACGTGACCAGTACATGGTAGCTACGTGATCATTGCATGAACAGCCGCGTGAGCAGTGCATGATAGCCACGTGATCAGTGCATGATCTGTAGCATGATCAGTGTATGATCATCCGGGTGATCAGTGCATGGACAGTCATGTGATCAGTGCATGATATAGACGTGATTAGTGCATGATCAGTCTCGTGATCAGTGTATGATCAACCACGTGATCAGTGCACGATAGCCAGTTAATGAGTGCACGATAGCCAGATGATCAGTGCATTATCAGTCACGTGATCAGTGTATGAACAGCCAAGTAATAAGTGCGTGATAGCCAACTGATCAGTGTATGATCAGCCACGTGATCAGTGCATGATCAGTTACGTGAGCAGTGTATGATCAGCCACGTGATCAGTGCATGGTCAGACACGAGAACAGTGTATGATCAGCCACATGATCAGTGCATGATAGCCACGTGATCAGTGCATTATCAGTTACGTGAGTAGTGTATGATCAGCCACGTGAACAGTGCATGCTCAGTCACGTGATCTGGGCCTGCTGAGCTGCGTGATTACCGTCTGCTCATCTGCTTGACAATTGCCAGCTGAGCTGCATGATTCCTGCCTGTCATCTGCTTGACAATGGCCAGCTGTGCTGCGTAATTCCTGCCTGCTCAGCTGCTTGATTATTGCCAGCTGAGCAGCATGATTCCTCACACCTGATTTCCATGATTATTGCCTGCTGACTGTTTGATTCGTGCCTAATCAGCTCTTTGTTTATTGCCTCCAGAGGCACATGATCAGTGTATGATAGCAAAGATGATCAGTGCATGATCAGTCACATGATCAGAGCCATTAAGTCACGTGATCAGTACATGATAGTCATGTGATCAGTCCATGCTCAGTCACGGTATCAGTGCATGATCAGCCACGTGATCAGTGCATGATCAGCCAGGTGATCAGTTCATGATAGCTATGTGATCAGTTCATGATTTGTCACGTGATCTGTGCATGACCAGGCAGGTGATCAGTGTATGATCAGCCACGTGAACAGTGCATGATAGCCACGTGATCAGTGCATGATCCGTCACCTGATGGGTGTATGATCAGTCACCTGACCGGTACATGGTAGCTACATGATCATTGCATGATCAGCCACGTGAGTAGTGCATGATAGCCACGTGATCAGTGCATGATCAGTCACGTGTTCAGTGCATGACCAGGCACGTGATCAGTGTATGACCAGCCAAGTGTCACTGCATGATAACCACGTGATCAGTGCATGATCAGTCACGTGATCAGTGCATTATCAGTCACGTGATCAGTGGATGATCAGCCACGTGATCAGTGCATGATCAGCCACATGATCAGTGCATGATCAATTACGTGATCAGTGCATGATCAGTCACGTGACCAGTATATGGTAGCTAGGTCATCATTGCATGATCGGCCACATGAGCCGTGCATGATAGCCACGAGATCAGTGCATGATCAGTCACGTGATCAGTGCATGATCACTCACGTTAAGAGTGCATGATAAGTCACCTGATCAGTGCATGATCAATTACGTGATCAGTGCATGATCACTCACGTGACCAGTACATGGTAGCTACGTGATCATTGCATGAACAGCCGCGTGAGCAGTGCATGATAGCCACGTGATCAGTGCATGATCTGTCGCGTGATCAGTGTATGATCATCCGGGTGATCAGTGCATGGGCAGTCATGTCATCAGTGCATGATATAGACGTGATTAGTGCATGATCAGTCTCGTGATCAGTGTATGATCAACCACGTGATCAGTGCACGATAGCCAGTTAATGAGTGCACGATAGCCAGATGATCAGTGCATTATCAGTCACGTGATCAGTGTATGATCAGCCAAGTAATAAGTGCATGATAGCCAACTGATCAGTGTATGATCAGACACGTGATCAGTGCATGATCAGTTACGTGACCAGTGTATGATCAGCCACGTGATCAGTGCATGATCAGTCATGTGACCAGTACATGGTAGCTGCGTGATCATCGCATGATCAGCCACGTGATCAGTGTATGTCCAGCCAAGTGATCAGTGCATGATAGCCACGTTATCAGTGCATGATCCGTCACCTGATGGGTGTATGATCAGTCACCTGACCGGTACATGGTACCTACATGATCATTGCATGATCAGCCACCTGAGTAGTGCACGATAGCCATGTGATCAGTGCATGATCAGTCATGTAATCTGTGAATGACCAGGCACGAGATCAGTGTATGTCCAGCCAAGTGATCAGTGCATGATAACCACGTGATCAGTGCATGATCAGTCACGTGATCAGTGCATGATCAGTCACGTGATCAGTGCATGGTCATTCACGTGTTCAGTGCATGATCAGCCACGTGATCAGTGCATGATCAATTACGTGATCAGTGCATGATCATTCACTTGACGAGTACATGGTAGTTACGTGATCATTGCATGAACAGTTGCGTGAGCAGTGCATGATAGCCACGTGATCAGTGGATGATCAGTCATGTGATCAGTGCATGATCAGTCACGTGATCAGTGTATGATCAGCCACGTGATCAGTGCATGATGCCACGTGATCAGTGCATGATCATCCACGTGATCAGTGCATGTGGAGTCATGTAGACAATGCATGATAGCGCCGTGATCAGTTCATGATCAGTCCCGTGATGAGTGTATGATTAGCCAAGTGATCAGTGCAAGATAGCTACGTGATCAGTGCATGATCAGCCACGTCATCAGTGCATGATAGCCACGTGAGCAGTGCATACAACGTGATCAGTGCATGTGCAATCATGTGATCAGTGCATGAGAGCCACGTGTTCAGTGCATGATTATTCACGTGATAGGTGTGTGATCAGCCACGTGAACCGTGCATGCTCAGTCACGTGATAAGGGCCTGCTGAGCTGCGTGATTACTGTCTGCTCATCTGCTTGACAATTGCCAGCTGAGCTGTACAATTCCTGCCTGTCATCTCCTTGACAATTGCCACCTGTGCTGCATAATTCCTGCCTGCTCATCAACTTGATTATTGCCAGCTGAGCAGCATGATTTATCAAAGCTGAGTTCCATGATTATAGCCTGCTGACTGATTCCTGCCTACTCAGCTCTTTGTTCATTGCCTGCAGATGCACATGATCAGTGTGTGACACCAAACATGATCAGCACATGATCAGTCACATGATCAATGCATGATAAGCCAGGTGATCAGTGCATGATCACTCACGTGATCAGTGCATGGTCAGTCACGTGTTCAGTGCATGATCTGCCACGTGATCAGTGCATGATCAATTACGTGATCAGTGAATGGTCACTCACGGGACCAGTACATGGTAGCTACATGATCATTGCATGATCAGCCACGTGATCAGTGCATGATCCATTACGTGATCAGTGCATGAAGAGCCACGTGAGCAGTGCATGATAGCCACTTGATCAGGGCATGATCAGTTACGTGAGCAGTGTATGATCAGCCACGTGATCAGTGCATGGTCAGACACGTGAACAGTGTATGATCAGACACGTGATCAGTGCATGATATCCAAGTGATCAGTGCATGATCAGTTACGTGAGCAGTGTATGATCAGCCACGTGATCAGTGCATGGTCAGACACGTGAACAGTGTATGATCAGACACGTGATCAGTGCATGATATCCAAGTGACAGGGCATGATCAATCACGTGATCAGTGTATGATCAGCCAGGTAAACAGTGCATGCTCAGGCACGTGATCAGGGCATGTTGAGCTGCGTGATTACTGTCTGCTCATCTGCTTGACAATTGCCAGCTGAGCTGCACGATTCCTGCCTGTCATCTGCTTGACAATTGCCAGCTGTGCTGCGTAATTCCTGCCTGCTCAGCTGCTTGATTATTCCCAGCTGAGCAGCATGATTCCTCACAGCTGAGTTCCATGATTATTGCCTGCTGACTGTTTGATTCGTGCCTACTCAGCTCTTTGTTTATTGCCTCCAGAGGCACATGATCAGTGTATGATAGCAGACATGATCAGCGCATGATCAGTCACATGATCAGCGCCATTAACTCACGTGATCACTATATGATAGTCATGTGATCAGTCCATGCTCAGTCACGGTATCAGTGCATGGTCAGCCACGTGATCAGTGCATGATCTGTCACATGATTAGTGTATGATCATCCACATGATCAGTGCATGGGAAGTCATGTGATCAGTGTATGTTTAAACATGATCAGTGCATTTTCAGTCTCGCGGTCAGTGCATGATAGCCACGTGATCAGTGCATGATCAGTCACCTGATGGGTGTATGATCATTCACGTGACCGGTATTTGGTAGCTATATGATCAGTGTATGACCAGCCATGTGATAAGTGCATGATAGCCACGTGATCAGTGCATGATCAGCCACGTAATCAGTGCATGATCAGCCACGTAATCAGTGCATGATCAGCCACATGATCAGTGCATGATCAATTACATCATCAGTGCATGATCAGTCACGTGACCAGTACATGGTAGCTGCGTGATCACTGTATGAGCAGCCAAGTGATCAGTGCATGATAACCACGTGATTAGTGCATGATAAGTCACGTGATAACTGCATGATCAGTCACGTGATCAGTGCATGATCTGCCACATGATCAGTGCATGATCAATTAAGTCATCAGTGCATAATCAGTCACGTGACCAGTACATGGTAGCTGCGTGAACATTGCATGATCAGCCAAGTTAACAGTGCATAATAGCCAAGTGATCAGTGCATGATCAGTCACGTGATCAGTGCATGATTATTCACGTGTTCAGTGCATGATCAGCCACGTGATCATTGCATGATCAATTACGTGATCAGTGCATGATAGCCACGTGATCAGTGCATGATCAGTCATGTGATACGTGTGTGATCAGCCACGTGATCAGTGCATGATATCCACGTGATCAGTGCATGATCAGTCACGTGATTCGTGTGTGATCAGCCACGTGATCAGTGCATGATCAGTCACGTGACCAGTACATGGTAGCTACGGGATCATTGCATTATCAGCCACGTGATGTGTGCATGATCAGTTCCGTGAGCAGAGTATGATCAGCCACGTGATCAGTGCATGAGAGCCACGTGATCAGTGCATGATCAGTCACGTGACAGGTGTGTGGTAAGCCACGTGAACAGTGCATGTTCAGCCACGTGATCAATGCATGAAATCCACGTGATCAGTGCATGATCAGTTACGTGAACAGTGTATGATCAGCAACGTGAGCAGTGCATGGTCAGACACGTGAACACTGAATGATCAAACACGTGATCAGTGCATGATATCCATGTCATCAGTGCATGATGAGTCTCGTGAACAGTGCATGATCAGTCACGTGATCAGTGCATAATCAGCCACGTGATCAGTGCATGATCTGTCACATGATTAGTGTATGATCATCCACATGATCAGTGCATGGGAAGTCATGTGATCAGTGTATGTTTAAACATGATCAGTGCATTTTCAGTCTCGCGGTCAGTGCATGATAGCCACGTGATCAGTGCATGATCAGTCACCTGATGGGTGTATGATCATTCACGTGACCGGTATTTGGTAGCTATATGATCAGTGTATGACCAGCCATGTGATAAGTGCATGATAGCCACGTGATCAGTGCATGATCAGCCACGTAATCAGTGCATGATCAGCCACGTAATCAGTGCATGATCAGCCACATGATCAGTGCATGATCAATTACATCATCAGTGCATGATCAGTCACGTGACCAGTACATGGTAGCTGCGTGATCACTGTATGAGCAGCCAAGTGATCAGTGCATGATAACCACGTGATTAGTGCATGATAAGTCACGTGATAACTGCATGATCAGTCACGTGATCAGTGCATGATCTGCCACATGATCAGTGCATGATCAATTAAGTCATCAGTGCATAATCAGTCACGTGACCAGTACATGGTAGCTGCGTGAACATTGCATGATCAGCCAAGTTAACAGTGCATAATAGCCAAGTGATCAGTGCATGATCAGTCACGTGATCAGTGCATGATTATTCACGTGTTCAGTGCATGATCAGCCACGTGATCATTGCATGATCAATTACGTGATCAGTGCATGATAGCCACGTGATCAGTGCATGATCAGTCATGTGATACGTGTGTGATCAGCCACGTGATCACTGCATGATATCCACGTGATCAGTGCATGATCAGTCACGTGATTCGTGCGTGATCAGCCACGTGATCAGTGCATGATCAGTCACGTGACCAGTACATGGTAGCTACGGGATCATTGCATTATCAGCCACGTGATGTGTGCATGATCAGTTCCGTGAGCAGAGTATGATCAGCCACGTGATCAGTGCATGAGAGCCACGTGATCAGTGCATGATCAGTCACGTGACAGGTGTGTGGTAAGCCACGTGAACAGTGCATGTTCAGCCACGTGATCAATGCATGAAATCCACGTGATCAGTGCATGATCATCCACGTGATCAGTGCATGTGGAGTCATGTAGACAATGCATGATAGCGCCGTGATCAGTTCATGATCAGTCCCGTGATGAGTGTATGATTAGCCAAGTGATCAGTGCAAGATAGCTACGTGATCAGTGCATGATCAGCCACGTCATCAGTGCATGATAGCCACGTGAGCAGTGCATACAATTACGTGATCAGTGCATGTGCAATCATGTGATCAGTGCATGAGAGCCACGTGTTCAGTGCATGATTATTCACGTGATAGGTGTGTGATCAGCCACGTGAACCGTGCATGCTCAGTCACGTGATAAGGGCCTGCTGAGCTGCGTGATTACTGTCTGCTCATCTGCTTGACAATTGCCAGCTAAGCTGTACAATTCCTGCCTGTCATCTCCTTGACAATTGCCACCTGTGCTGCATAATTCCTGCCTGCTCATCAACTTGATTATTGCCAGCTGAGCAGCATGATTTATCAAAGCTGAGTTCCATGATTATAGCCTGCTGACTGATTCCTGCCTACTCAGCTCTTTGTTCATTGCCTGCAGATGCACATGATCAGTGTGTGACACCAAACATGATCAGCACATGATCAGTCACATGATCAATGCATGATAAGCCAGGTGATCAGTGCATGATCACTCACGTGATCAGTGCATGGTCAGTCACGTGTTCAGTGCATGATCTGCCACGTGATCAGTGCATGATCAATTACGTGATCAGTGAATGGTCACTCACGGGACCAGTACATGGTAGCTACATGATCATTGCATGATAAGCCACGTGATCAGTGCATGATCCATTACGTGATCAGTGCATGAAGAGCCACGTGAGCAGTGCATGATAGCCACTTGATCAGGGCATGATCAGTTACGTGAGCAGTGTATGATCAGCCACGTGATCAGTGCATGGTCAGACACGTGAACAGTGTATGATCAGACACGTGATCAGTGCATGATATCCAAGTGATCAGTGCATGATCAGTTACGTGAGCAGTGTATGATCAGCCACGTGATCAGTGCATGGTCAGACACGTGAACAGTGTATGATCAGACACGTGATCAGTGCATGATATCCAAGTGACAGGGCATGATCAATCACGTGATCAGTGTATGATCAGCCAGGTAAACAGTGCATGCTCAGGCACGTGATCAGGGCATGTTGAGCTGCGTGATTACTGTCTGCTCATCTGCTTGACAATTGCCAGCTGAGCTGCACGATTCCTGCCTGTCATCTGCTTGACAATTGCCAGCTGTGCTGCGTAACTCCTGCCTGCTCAGCTGCTTGATTATTCCCAGCTGAGCAGCATGATTCCTCACAGCTGAGTTCCATGATTATTGCCTGCTGACTGTTTGATTCGTGCCTACTCAGCTCTTTGTTTATTGCCTCCAGAGGCACATGATCAGTGTATGATAGCAGACATGATCAGCGCATGATCAGTCACATGATCAGCGCCATTAACTCACGTGATCACTATATGATAGTCATGTGATCAGTCCATGCTCAGTCACGGTATCAGTGCATGGTCAGCCACGTGATCAGTGCATGATCTGTCACATGATTAGTGTATGATCATCCACATGATCAGTGCATGGGAAGTCATGTGATCAGTGTATGTTTAAACATGATCAGTGCATTTTCAGTCTCGCGGTCAGTGCATGATAGCCACGTGATCAGTGCATGATCAGTCACCTGATGGGTGTATGATCATTCACGTGACCGGTATTTGGTAGCTATATGATCAGTGTATGACCAGCCATGTGATAAGTGCATGATAGCCACGTGATCAGTGCATGATCAGCCACGTAATCAGTGCATGATCAGCCACGTAATCAGTGCATGATCAGCCACATGATCAGTGCATGATCAATTACATCATCAGTGCATGATCAGTCACGTGACCAGTACATGGTAGCTGCGTGATCACTGTATGAGCAGCCAAGTGATCAGTGCATGATAACCACGTGATTAGTGCATGATAAGTCACGTGATAACTGCATGATCAGTCACGTGATCAGTGCATGATCTGCCACATGATCAGTGCATGATCAATTAAGTCATCAGTGCATAATCAGTCACGTGACCAGTACATGGTAGCTGCGTGAACATTGCATGATCAGCCAAGTTAACAGTGCATAATAGCCAAGTGATCAGTGCATGATCAGTCACGTGATCAGTGCATGATTATTCACGTGTTCAGTGCATGATCAGCCACGTGATCATTGCATGATCAATTACGTGATCAGTGCATGATAGCCACGTGATCAGTGCATGATCAGTCATGTGATACGTGTGTGATCAGCCACGTGATCAGTGCATGATATCCACGTGATCAGTGCATGATCAGTCACGTGATTCGTGTGTGATCAGCCACGTGATCAGTGCATGATCAGTCACGTGACCAGTACATGGTAGCTACGGGATCATTGCATTATCAGCCACGTGATGTGTGCATGATCAGTTCCGTGAGCAGAGTATGATCAGCCACGTGATCAGTGCATGAGAGCCACGTGATCAGTGCATGATCAGTCACGTGACAGGTGTGTGGTAAGCCACGTGAACAGTGCATGTTCAGCCACGTGATCAATGCATGAAATCCACGTGATCAGTGCATGATCAGTTACGTGAACAGTGTATGATCAGCAACGTGAGCAGTGCATGGTCAGACACGTGAACACTGAATGATCAAACACGTGATCAGTGCATGATATCCATGTCATCAGTGCATGATGAGTCTCGTGAACAGTGCATGATCAGTCACGTGATCAGTGCATAATCAGCCACGTGATCAGTGCATGATCTGTCACATGATTAGTGTATGATCATCCACATGATCAGTGCATGGGAAGTCATGTGATCAGTGTATGTTTAAACATGATCAGTGCATTTTCAGTCTCGCGGTCAGTGCATGATAGCCACGTGATCAGTGCATGATCAGTCACCTGATGGGTGTATGATCATTCACGTGACCGGTATTTGGTAGCTATATGATCAGTGTATGACCAGCCATGTGATAAGTGCATGATAGCCACGTGATCAGTGCATGATCAGCCACGTAATCAGTGCATGATCAGCCACGTAATCAGTGCATGATCAGCCACATGATCAGTGCATGATCAATTACATCATCAGTGCATGATCAGTCACGTGACCAGTACATGGTAGCTGCGTGATCACTGTATGAGCAGCCAAGTGATCAGTGCATGATAACCACGTGATTAGTGCATGATAAGTCACGTGATAACTGCATGATCAGTCACGTGATCAGTGCATGATCTGCCACATGATCAGTGCATGATCAATTAAGTCATCAGTGCATAATCAGTCACGTGACCAGTACATGGTAGCTGCGTGAACATTGCATGATCAGCCAAGTTAACAGTGCATAATAGCCAAGTGATCAGTGCATGATCAGTCACGTGATCAGTGCATGATTATTCACGTGTTCAGTGCATGATCAGCCACGTGATCATTGCATGATCAATTACGTGATCAGTGCATGATAGCCACGTGATCAGTGCATGATCAGTCATGTGATACGTGTGTGATCAGCCACGTGATCACTGCATGATATCCACGTGATCAGTGCATGATCAGTCACGTGATTCGTGTGTGATCAGCCACGTGATCAGTGCATGATCAGTCACGTGACCAGTACATGGTAGCTACGGGATCATTGCATTATCAGCCACGTGATGTGTGCATGATCAGTTCCATGAGCAGAGTATGATCAGCCACGTGATCAGTGCATGAGAGCCACGTGATCAGTGCATGATCAGTCACGTGACAGGTGTGTGGTAAGCCACGTGAACAGTGCATGTTCAGCCACGTGATCAATGCATGAAATCCACGTGATCAGTGCATGATCAGTTACGTGAACAGTGTATGATCAGCAACGTGAGCAGTGCATGGTCAGACACGTGAACACTGAATGATCAAACACGTGATCAGTGCATGATATCCATGTCATCAGTGCATGATGAGTCTCGTGAACAGTGCATGATCAGTCACGTGATCAGTGCATAATCAGCCACGTGATCAGTGCATGATCAGTCACGTGACCAGTATATAGTAGCTAGGTGATCATTGCCTGATCAGCCATGTGATCTCTGCATGATAGCCACGTGATCACTGCATGATAGCCACGTGATCAGTGCATGATCAGCCACGTGATCAGTGCATGATCAGCCACGTGATCAGTGCATGATCAATTACGTGATCAGTGCATGATCATTCACTTGACGAGTACATGGTAGCTACGTGATCATTGCATGAACAGTCGCGTGAGCAGTGCATGATAGCCACGTGATCAGTGAATGATCAGTCATGTGATCACTGCATGATCAGTCACGTGATCAGTGTATGATCAGCCACGTGATCAGTGCATGATCGCCACGTGATCAGTGGATGATCAGTCATGTGATCAGTGCATGGTCAGTCACCTGATCAGTGCATGATCATCCACGTGTTCAGTGCATGTGGAGTCATGTAGACAATGCATGATAGCGCCTTGATCAGTTCATGATCAGTCCCGTGATGAGTGTATGATTAGCCAAGTGATCAGTCCAAGATAGCTACGTGATCAGTGCATGATCAGCCACGTCATCAGTGCATGATAGCCACGTGAGCAGTGCATACAATTACGTGATCAGTGCATGTGCAATCATGTGATCAGTGCATGAGAGCCACGTGTTCAGTGCATGATTATTCACGTGATAGGTGTGTGATCAGCCACGTGAACAGTGCATGCTCAGTCACGTGATAAGGGCCTGCTGAGCTGCGTGATTACTGTCTGCTCATCTGCTTGACAATTGCCAGCTGAGCTGTACGATTCCTGCCTGTCATCTCCTTGACAATTGCCACCTGTGCTGCATAATTCCTGCCTGCTCATCAACTTGATTATTGCCAGCTGAGCAGCATGATTTATCAAAGCTGAGTTCCATGATTATAGCCTGCTGACTGATTCCTGCCTACTCAGCTCTTTGTTCATTGCCTGCAGATGCACATGATCAGTGTGTGACACCAAACATGATCAGCACATGATCAGTCACATGATCAATGCATGATAAGCCAGGTGATCAGTGCATGATCACTCACGTGATCAGTGCATGGTCAGTCACGTGTTCAGTGCATGATCTGCCACGTGATCAGTGCATGATCAATTACGTGATCAGTGAATGGTCACTCACGGGACCAGTATATGGTAGCTACATGATCATTGCATGATCAGCCACGTAATCAGTGCATGATCAGCCACATGATCAGTGCATGATCAATTACATCTTCAGTGCATGATCAGTCACGTGACCAGTACATGGTAGCTGCGTGATCACTGTATGACCAGCCAAGTGATCAGTGCATGATAACCACGTGATCAGTGCATGATAAGTCACGTGATAAGTGCATGATCAGTCATGTGATCAGTGCATGATCTGCCACATGATCAGTGCGTGATCAATTACGTCATCAGTGCATAATCAGTCACGTGACCAGTACATGGTAGCTGCGTGAACATTGCATGATCAGCCAAGTTAACAGTGCATAATAGCCACGTGATCAGTGCATGATAAGTCACGTGATCAGTGCATGATTATTCACGTGTTCAGTGCATGATCAGCCACTTGATCATTGCATGATCAATTACGTGATCAGTGCATGATAGCCACGTGATCAGTGCATGATCAGTCATGTGATACGTGTGTGATCAGCCACGTGATCAGTGCATGATATCCACGTGATCAGTGAATGATAGCCACGTGATTAGTGCATGTTAGCCACGTGATCAGTGCATGATCAGTCACGTGATACGTGCGTGATCAGGCACGTGATCAGTGCATGATCAGTCACGTGACCAGTACATGGTAGCTACGGGATCATTGCATGATCAGCCACGTGATGTGTGCATGATCAGTTACGTGAGCAGAGTATGATCAGCCACGTGATCAGTGCATGAGAGCCACGTGATCAGTGCATGATCAGTCACGTGACAGGTGTGTGGTAAGCCACGTGAACAGTGCATGTTCAGCCACGTGATCAATGCATGAAATCCACGTGATCAGTGCATGATCAGTTACGTGAACAGTGTATGATCAGCAACGTGAGCAGTGCATGGTCAGACACGTGAACACTGTATGACCAAACACGTGATCAGTGCATGATATCCATGTCATCAGTGCATGATGAGTCTCGTGAACAGTGCATGATCAGTCACGTGATCAGTGCATAATCAGCCACGTGATCAGCGCATGATCAGTCACGTGATCTGTGCATGATAGCCACGTGATCAGTGCATGATCAGTTACGTGATCAGTGCATGATCAGCCACGTGATCAGTGCATGACGAGGCACGTGATCAGTATGGCCAGCCAAGTGATCAGTGCATGATAGCCACGTGATCAGTGCATGGTCAGTCACGTGATCAGTGCATGATCAGTCACGTGATCAGTGTTTGAACAGCCGCGTGATCAGTGCATGATCAGCCACATGACCAGGGCATGATCAATTACGTGATCAGTGCATGATCAGTCACGTGACCAGTACATGGTAGCTACGTGATCATTGCATGTTCAGCCACGTGAGCAGTGCATGATAGCCACGTGATCAGTTCATGATCAGCCACGTGATCAGTGCATGATCAGTCACGTGATCAGTGCATGATCAGCCACGTGATCAGTGCATGATCAGCCACGTGATCTGTGCATGTTCATTCACGTGACCAGTACATGGTAGCCACGTGATCATTGCATGATCAGCCACGTTATCTGTGAATGATAGCCACGTGATCAGTGCATGATAGACACGTGATCAGTGCATGATCAGTCACGTGATAAGTGCATGATCAGCCACATGATCAGTGCATGACCAGGCACATGATCAGTGTATGACCATCCAAATGATCAGTGCATGATAGCCACGTGATCAGTGCATGATCATGCACGTGATCAGTGCATGTGGAGTCATGTAGTCAATGCATTATAGCGCCGCAATCAGTGCACGATCAGTCCCATGATGAGTGTATGATCAGCCAAGTGACCAGTGCAAGATAGCTACGTGATCAGTGCATGATCAGTCACATGATCAGTGCATGATCAGCCACGTGATCAGTGCATGATCAGTCACGTGATCAGTGTATGACCAGCCAAGTGATCAGTGTATGATAGCCACGTGATCAGTGCATGATCAGTCACGTGATCAGTGCATGATCAATTACATGATCAGTGCGTGATCAGTCACGTGACCAGTATATGGTAGCTAGGTGATCATTGCATGATTAGCCACATGAGCCGTGCATGATAGCCACGAGATCAGTGCATGATCAGTCACGTGATCAGTGCATGACCACTCACGTGAACAGTGCATGATAAGTCAACTGATCAGTGCATGATCAATAACGTGATCAGTGCATGATCACTCACGTGACCAGTACATGGTAGCTACGTGATCATTGCATGGACAGCCGCGTGAGCAGTGCATGATAGCCACGTGATCAGTGCATGATGAGCTACGTGATCAGTGCAGTATCAATTACGTGATCAATGCATGATCAGTCACGTGACCAGTACATGGTAGCTACGTGTCATTGCATGATCAGCCACGTTATCAGTGCATGATCGGTCACGTGATCAGTGCACGGTCAGTCACGTAATCAGTGCATGATCAGCCACGTGAGCAGTGCATGATAGCCACGTGATCAGTGCATGATCAGCCACGTGATTAGTGCATGATCAATTATGTGATCAGTGCATGATCAGTTACGTGAACAGTGTATGATCAGCCACGTGATCAGTGCATGGTCAGACACGTGAACAGTGTATGATCAGCCACGTGATCAGTGCTGATTTCCATGATTTTTGCCTGCTGACTGTTTGATTCGTGCCTACTCAGCTCTTTGTTTATTGCCTCCAGAGGCACATGATCAGTGTATGATAGCAAACATGCTCAGCGCATGATCATTCACATGGTCAGCGCCATTAAGTCACGTGATCACTACATGATAGTTATGTGATCAGTCCATGCTCAGTCATGGTATCAGTGCATGATCAGACACGAGATCAGTGCATGATCAGTCACGTGATCAGTGCATGATCAGCCACGTGATCAGTGCATGACCAGGCACGTGATCAGTGTATGTCCAGCCAAGTGATCAGTGCATGATAGCCACGTGATCAGTGCATGATCAGTCATGTGATCAGTGTATGATCAGCCACGTGATCAGTGCATGATCAGCCACATGATCAGTGCATGATCAGCCATGTGATCAGTGCATGATCAGTCACGTGATCAGTGCATGGTCAGTCCCGTGATCAGTGCATGATCATCCACGTGATCAGTGCATGTGGAGTCATGTAGTCAATGCATGATAGCGCCGTGATCAGTGCACGATCAGTTCCGTGATGAGTGTATGATCAGCCAAGTGATCAGTGCAAGATAGCTATGTGATCAGTGCATGATCAGTCACATGATGAGTGCATGATCAGTCACGTGATAGGTGTGTGATCAGCCATGTGAACAGTGAATGCTCAGGCACGTGATCAGGGCCTGCTGAGCTGCGTGATTACTGTCTGCTCATCTGCTTTACAATTTCCAGCTGAGCTGCACGATCCTGCCTGTCATCTCCTTGACAATTGCCACCTGTGCTGCGTAATTCCTGCCTGCTCAGCTGCTTGATTATTCCCAGCTGAGCAGCATGATTCCTCACAGCTGAGTTCCATGATTATTGCCTGCTGACTGTTTGATTCGTGCCTACTCAGCTCTTTGTTTATTGCCTCCAGAGGCACATGATCAGTGTATGATAGCAGACATGATCAGCGCCATTAACTCACGTGATCACTATATGATAGTCATGTGATCAGTCCATGCTCAGTCACGGTATCAGTGCATGGTCAGCCACGTGATCAGTGCATGATCTGTCACATGATTAGTGTATGATCATCCACATGATCAGTGCATGGGAAGTCATGTGATCAGTGTATGTTTAAACATGATCAGTGCATTTTCAGTCTCGCGGTCAGTGCATGATAGCCACGTGATCAGTGCATGATCAGTCACCTGATGGGTGTATGATCATTCACGTGACCGGTATTTGGTAGCTATATGATCAGTGTATGACCAGCCATGTGATAAGTGCATGATAGCCAAGTGATCAGTGCATGATCAGCCACGTAATCAGTGCATGATCAGCCACGTAATCAGTGCATGATCAGCCACATGATCAGTGCATGATCAATTACATCTTCAGTGCATGATCAGTCACGTGACCAGTACATGGTAGCTGCGTGATCACTGTATGACCAGCCAAGTGATCAGTGCATGATAACCACGTGATCAGTGCATGATAAGTCACGTGATAAGTGCATGATCAGTCATGTGATCAGTGCATGAACTGCCACATGATCAGTGCGTGATCAATTACGTCATCAGTGCATAATCAGTCACGTGACCAGTACATGGTAGCTGCGTGAACATTGCATGATCAGCCAAGTTAACAGTGCATAATAGCCACGTGATCAGTGCATGATAAGTCACGTGATCAGTGCATGATTATTCACGTGTTCAGTGCATGATCAGCCACATGATCATTGCATGATCAATTACGTGATCAGTGCATGATAGCCACGTGATCAGTGCATGATCAGTCATGTGATACGTGTGTGATCAGCCACGTGATCAGTGCATGATATCCACGTGATCAGTGAATGATAGCCACGTGATTAGTGCATGTTAGCCACGTGATCAGTGCATGATCAGTCACGTGATACGTGTGTGATCAGGCACGTGATCAGTGCATGATCAGTCACGTGACCAGTACATGGTAGCTACGGGATCATTGCATGATCAGCCACGTGATGTGTGCATGATCAGTTACGTGAGCAGAGTATGATCAGCCACGTGATCAGTGCATGAGAGCCACGTGATCAGTGCATGATCAGTCACGTGACAGGTGTGTGGTAAGCCACGTGAACAGTGCATGTTCAGCCACGTGATCAATGCATGAAATCCACGTGATCAGTGCATGATCAGTTACGTGAACAGTGTATGATCAGCAACGTGAGCAGTGCATGGTCAGACACGTGAACACTGTATGACCAAACACGTGATCAGTGCATGATATCCATGTCATCAGTGCATGATGAGTCTCGTGAACAGTGCATGATCAGTCACGTGATCAGTGCATAATCAGCCACGTGATCAGTGCATGATCAGTCACGTGATCTGTGCATGATAGCCACGTGATCAGTGCATGATCAGTCACGTGATCAGTGCATGATCAGCCACGTGATCAGTGCATGACGAGGCACGTGATCAGTATGGCCAGCCAAGTGATCAGTGCATGATAGCCACGTGATCAGTGCATGGTCAGTCACGTGATCAGTGCATGATCAGTCACGTGATCAGTGTTTGATCAGCCGCGTGATCAGTGCATGATCAGCCACATGACCAGGGCATGATCAATTACGTGATCAGTGCATGATCAGTCACGTGACCAGTACATGGTAGCTACGTGATCATTGCATGATCAGCCACGTGAGCAGTGCATGATAGCCACGTGATCAGTTCATGATCAGCCACGTGATCAGTGCATGATCAGTCACGTGATCAGTGCATGATCAGCCACGTGATCAGTGCATGATCAGCCACGTGATCTGTGCATGATCATTCACGTGACCAGTACATGGTAGCTACGTGATCATTTCATGATCAGCCACGTTATCTGTGAATGATAGCCACGTGATCAGTGCATGATAGACACGTGATCAGTGCATGATCAGTCACGTGATAAGTGCATGATCAGCCACATGATCAGTGCATGACCAGGCACATGATCAGTGTATGACCATCCAAATGATCAGTGCATGATAGCCACGTGATCAGTGCATGATCATGCACGTGATCAGTGCATGTGGAGTCATGTAGTCAATGCATTATAGCGCCGCAATCAGTGCACGATCAGTCCCATGATGAGTGTATGATCAGCCAAGTGACCAGTGCAAGATAGCTACGTGATCAGTGCATGATCAGTCACATGATCAGTGCATGATCAGCCACGTGATCAGTGTATGACCAGCCAAGTGATCAGTGTATGATAGCCACGTGATCAGTGCATGATCAGTCACGTGATCAGTGCATGATCAATTACATGATCAGTGCGTGAACAGTCACGTGACCAGTATATGGTAGCTAGGTGATCATTGCATGATTAGCCACATGAGCCGTGCATGATAGCCACGAGATCAGTGCATGATCAGTCACGTGATCAGTGCATGACCACTCACGTGAACAGTGCATGATAAGTCAACTGATCAGTGCATGATCAATAACGTGATCAGTGCATGATCACTCACGTGACCAGTACATGGTAGCTACGTGATCATTGCATGGACAGCCGCGTGAGCAGTGCATGATAGCCACGTGATCAGTGCATGATGAGCTACGTGATCAGTGCAGTATCAATTACGTGATCAATGCATGATCAGTCACGTGACCAGTACATGGTAGCTACGTGTCATTGCATGATCAGCCACGTTATCAGTGCATGATCGGTCATGTGATCAGTGCACGGTCAGTCACGTAATCAGTGCATGATCAGCCACGTGAGCAGTGCATGATAGCCACGTGATCAGTGCATGATCAGCCACGTGATTAGTGCATGATCAATTATGTGATCAGTGCATGATCAGTTACGTGAACAGTGTATGATCAGCCACGTGATCAGTGCATGGTCAGACACGTGAACAGTGTATGATCAGCCACGTGATCAGTGCTGATTTCCATGATTTTTGCCTGCTGACTGTTTGATTCGTGCCTACTCAGCTCTTTGTTTATTGCCTCCAGAGGCACATGATCAGTGTATGATAGCAGACATGATCAGCGCATGATCAGTCACATGATCAGCGCCATTAACTCACGTGATCACTATATGATAGTCATGTGATCAGTCCATGCTCAGTCACGGTATCAGTGCATGGTCAGCCACGTGATCAGTGCATGATCAGTCACGTGACCAGTACATGGTAGCTACGTGATCATTGCATGATCAGCCACGTGAGCAGTGCATGATAGCCACGTGATCAGTTCATGATCAGCCACGTGATCAGTGCATGATCAGTCACGTGATCAGTGCATGATCAGCCACGTGATCAGTGCATGATCAGCCACGTGATCTGTGCATGATCATTCACGTGACCAGTACATGGTAGCTACGTGATCATTGCATGATCAGCCACGTTATCTGTGAATGATAGCCACGTGATCAGTGCATGATAGACACGTGATCAGTGCATGATCAGTCACGTGATAAGTGCATGATCAGCCACATGATCAGTGCATGACCAGGCACATGATCAGTGTATGACCATCCAAATGATCAGTGCATGATAGCCACGTGATCAGTGCATGATCATGCACGTGATCAGTGCATGTGGAGTCATGTAGTCAATGCATTATAGCGCCGCAATCAGTGCACGATCAGTCCCATGATGAGTGTATGATCAGCCAAGTGACCAGTGCAAGATAGCTACGTGATCAGTGCATGATCAGTCACATGATCAGTGCATGATCAGCCACGTGATCGGTGCATGATCAGTCACGTGATCAGTGTATGACCAGCCAAGTGATCAGTGTATGATAGCCACGTGATCAGTGCATGATCAGTCACGTGATCAGTGCATGATCAATTACATGATCAGTGCGTGATCAGTCACGTGACCAGTATATGGTAGCTAGGTGATCATTGCATGATTAGCCACATGAGCCGTGCATGATAGCCACGAGATCAGTGCATGATCAGTCACGTGATCAGTGCATGACCACTCACGTGAACAGTGCATGATAAGTCAACTGATCAGTGCATGATCAATAACGTGATCAGTGCATGATCACTCACGTGACCAGTACATGGTAGCTACGTGATCATTGCATGGACAGCCGCGTGAGCAGTGCATGATAGCCACGTGATCAGTGCATGATGAGCTACGTGATCAGTGCAGTATCAATTACGTGATCAATGCATGATCAGTCACGTGACCAGTACATGGTAGCTACGTGTCATTGCATGATCAGCCACGTTATCAGTGCATGATCGGTCACGTGATCAGTGCACGGTCAGTCACGTAATCAGTGCATGATCAGCCACGTGAGCAGTGCATGATAGCCACGTGATCAGTGCATGATCAGCCACGTGATTAGTGCATGATCAATTATGTGATCAGTGCATGATCAGTTACGTGAACAGTGTATGATCAGCCACGTGATCAGTGCATGGTCAGACACGTGAACAGTGTATGATCAGCCACGTGATCAGTGCTGATTTCCATGATTTTTGCCTGCTGACTGTTTGATTCGTGCCTACTCAGCTCTTTGTTTATTGCCTCCAGAGGCACATGATCAGTGTATGATAGCAAACATGCTCAGCGCATGATCATTCACATGGTCAGCGCCATTAAGTCACGTGATCACTACATGATAGTTATGTGATCAGTCCATGCTCAGTCATGGTATCAGTGCATGATCAGACACGAGATCAGTGCATGATCAGTCACGTGATCAGTGCATGATCAGCCACGTGATCAGTGCATGACCAGGCACGTGATCAGTGTATGTCCAGCCAAGTGATCAGTGCATGATAGCCACGTGATCAGTGCATGATCAGTCATGTGATCAGTGTATGATCAGCCACGTGATCAGTGCATGATCAGCCACATGATCAGTGCATGATCAGCCATGTGATCAGTGCATGATCAGTCACGTGATCAGTGCATGGTCAGTCCCGTGATCAGTGCATGATCATCCACGTGATCAGTGCATGTGGAGTCATGTAGTCAATGCATGATAGCGCCGTGATCAGTGCACGATCAGTTCCGTGATGAGTGTATGATCAGCCAAGTGATCAGTGCAAGATAGCTATGTGATCAGTGCATGATCAGTCACATGATGAGTGCATGATCAGTCACGTGATAGGTGTGTGATCAGCCATGTGAACAGTGAATGCTCAGGCACGTGATCAGGGCCTGCTGAGCTGCGTGATTACTGTCTGCTCATCTGCTTTACAATTTCCAGCTGAGCTGCACGATCCTGCCTGTCATCTCCTTGACAATTGCCACCTGTGCTGCGTAATTCCTGCCTGCTCAGCTGCTTGATTATTCCCAGCTGAGCAGCATGATTCCTCACAGCTGAGTTCCATGATTATTGCCTGCTGACTGTTTGATTCGTGCCTACTCAGCTCTTTGTTTATTGCCTCCAGAGGCACATGATCAGTGTATGATAGCAGACATGATCAGCGCCATTAACTCACGTGATCACTATATGATAGTCATGTGATCAGTCCATGCTCAGTCACGGTATCAGTGCATGGTCAGCCACGTGATCAGTGCATGATCTGTCACATGATTAGTGTATGATCATCCACATGATCAGTGCATGGGAAGTCATGTGATCAGTGTATGTTTAAACATGATCAGTGCATTTTCAGTCTCGCGGTCAGTGCATGATAGCCACGTGATCAGTGCATGATCAGTCACCTGATGGGTGTATGATCATTCACGTGACCGGTATTTGGTAGCTATATGATCAGTGTATGACCAGCCATGTGATAAGTGCATGATAGCCAAGTGATCAGTGCATGATCAGCCACGTAATCAGTGCATGATCAGCCACGTAATCAGTGCATGATCAGCCACATGATCAGTGCATGATCAATTACATCTTCAGTGCATGATCAGTCACGTGACCAGTACATGGTAGCTGCGTGATCACTGTATGACCAGCCAAGTGATCAGTGCATGATAACCACGTGATCAGTGCATGATAAGTCACGTGATAAGTGCATGATCAGTCATGTGATCAGTGCATGATCTGCCACATGATCAGTGCGTGATCAATTACGTCATCAGTGCATAATCAGTCACGTGACCAGTACATGGTAGCTGCGTGAACATTGCATGATCAGCCAAGTTAACAGTGCATAATAGCCACGTGATCAGTGCATGATAAGACACGTGATCAGTGCATGATTATTCACGTGTTCAGTGCATGATCAGCCACATGATCATTGCATGATCAATTACGTGATCAGTGCATGATAGCCACGTGATCAGTGCATGATCAGTCATGTGATACGTGTGTGATCAGCCACGTGATCAGTGCATGATATCCACGTGATCAGTGAATGATAGCCACGTGATTAGTGCATGTTAGCCACGTGATCAGTGCATGATCAGTCACGTGATACGTGTGTGATCAGGCACGTGATCAGTGCATGATCAGTCACGTGACCAGTACATGGTAGCTACGGGATCATTGCATGATCAGCCACGTGATGTGTGCATGATCAGTTACGTGAGCAGAGTATGATCAGCCACGTGATCAGTGCATGAGAGCCACGTGATCAGTGCATGATCAGTCACGTGACAGGTGTGTGGTAAGCCACGTGAACAGTGCATGTTCAGCCACGTGATCAATGCATGAAATCCACGTGATCAGTGCATGATCAGTTACGTGAACAGTGTATGATCAGCAACGTGAGCAGTGCATGGTCAGACACGTGAACACTGTATGACCAAACACGTGATCAGTGCATGATATCCATGTCATCAGTGCATGATGAGTCTCGTGAACAGTGCATGATCAGTCACGTGATCAGTGCAAAATCAGCCACGTGATCAGTGCATGATCAGCCACGTGATCTGTGCATGATCATTCACGTGACCAGTACATGGTTGCTACGTGATCATTGCATGATCAGCCACGTTATCTGTGAATGATAGCCACGTGATCAGTGCATGATAGACACGTGATCAGTGCATGATCAGTCACGTGATAAGTGCATGATCAGCCACATGATCAGTGCATGACCAGGCACATGATCAGTGTATGACCATCCAAATGATCAGTGCATGATAGCCACGTGATCAGTGCATGATCATGCACGTGATCAGTGCATGTGGAGTCATGTAGTCAATGCATTATAGCGCCGCAATCAGTGCACGATCAGTCCCATGATGAGTGTATGATCAGCCAAGTGACCAGTGCAAGATAGCTACGTGATCAGTGCATGATCAGTCACATGATCAGTGCATGATCAGCCACGTGATCAGTGCATGATCAGTCACGTGATCAGTGTATGACCAGCCAAGTGATCAGTGTATGATAGCCACGTGATCAGTGCATGATCAGTCACGTGATCAGTGCATGATCAATTACATGATCAGTGCGTGAACAGTCACGTGACCAGTATATGGTAGCTAGGTGATCATTGCATGATTAGCCACATGAGCCGTGCATGATAGCCACGAGATCAGTGCATGATCAGTCACGTGATCAGTGCATGACCACTCACGTGAACAGTGCATGATAAGTCAACTGATCAGTGCATGATCAATAACGTGATCAGTGCATGATCACTCACGTGACCAGTACATGGTAGCTACGTGATCATTGCATGGACAGCCGCGTGAGCAGTGCATGATAGCCACGTGATCAGTGCATGATGAGCTGCGTGATCAGTGCAGTATCAATTACGTGATCAATGCATGATCAGTCACGTGACCAGTACATGGTAGCTACGTGTCATTGCATGATCAGCCACGTTATCAGTGCATGATCGGTCATGTGATCAGTGCACGGTCAGTCACGTAATCAGTGCATGATCAGCCACGTGAGCAGTGCATGATAGCCACGTGATCAGTGCATGATCAGCCACGTGATTAGTGCATGATCAATTATGTGATCAGTGCATGATCAGTTACGTGAACAGTGTATGATCAGCCACGTGATCAGTGCATGGTCAGACACGTGAACAGTGTATGATCAGCCACGTGATCAGTGCTGATTTCCATGATTTTTGCCTGCTGACTGTTTGATTCGTGCCTACTCAGCTCTTTGTTTATTGCCTCCAGAGGCACATGATCAGTGTATGATAGCAGACATGATCAGCGCATGATCAGTCACATGATCAGCGCCATTAACTCACGTGATCACTATATGATAGTCATGTGATCAGTCCATGCTCAGTCACGGTATCAGTGCATGGTCAGCCACGTGATCAGTGCATGATCAGTCACGTGACCAGTACATGGTAGCTACGTGATCATTGCATGATCAGCCACGTGAGCAGTGCATGATAGCCACGTGATCAGTTCATGATCAGCCACGTGATCAGTGCATGATCAGTCACGTGATCAGTGCATGATCAGCCACGTGATCAGTGCATGATCAGCCACGTGATCTGTGCATGATCATTCACGTGACCAGTACATGGTAGCTACGTGATCATTGCATGATCAGCCACGTTATCTGTGAATGATAGCCACGTGATCAGTGCATGATAGACACGTGATCAGTGCATGATCAGTCACGTGATAAGTGCATGATCAGCCACATGATCAGTGCATGACCAGGCACATGATCAGTGTATGACCATCCAAATGATCAGTGCATGATAGCCACGTGATCAGTGCATGATCATGCACGTGATCAGTGCATGAGGAGTCATGTAGTCAATGCATTATAGCGCCGCAATCAGTGCACGATCAGTCCCATGATGAGTGTATGATCAGCCAAGTGACCAGTGCAAGATAGCTACGTGATCAGTGCATGATCAGTCACATGATCAGTGCATGATCAGCCACGTGATCAGTGCATGATCAGTCACGTGATCAGTGTATGACCAGCCAAGTGATCAGTGTATGATAGCCACGTGATCAGTGCATGATCAGTCACGTGATCAGTGCATGATCAATTACATGATCAGTGCGTGATCAGTCACGTGACCAGTATATGGTAGCTAGGTGATCATTGCATGATTAGCCACATGAGCCGTGCATGATAGCCACGAGATCAGTGCATGATCAGTCACGTGATCAGTGCATGACCACTCACGTGAACAGTGCATGATAAGTCAACTGATCAGTGCATGATCAATAACGTGATCAGTGCATGATCACTCACGTGACCAGTACATGGTAGCTACGTGATCATTGCATGGACAGCCGCGTGAGCAGTGCATGATAGCCACGTGATCAGTGCATGATGAGCTACGTGATCAGTGCAGTATCAATTACGTGATCAATGCATGATCAGTCACGTGACCAGTACATGGTAGCTACGTGTCATTGCATGATCAGCCACGTTATCAGTGCATGATCGGTCACGTGATCAGTGCACGGTCAGTCACGTAATCAGTGCATGATCAGCCACGTGAGCAGTGCATGATAGCCACGTGATCAGTGCATGATCAGCCACGTGATTAGTGCATGATCAATTATGTGATCAGTGCATGATCAGTTACGTGAACAGTGTATGATCAGCCACGTGATCAGTGCATGGTCAGACACGTGAACAGTGTATGATCAGCCACGTGATCAGTGCTGATTTCCATGATTTTTGCCTGCTGACTGTTTGATTCGTGCCTACTCAGCTTTGTTTATTGCCTCCAGAGGCACATGATCAGTGTATGATAGCAACATGCTCAGCGCATGATCATTCACATGGTCAGCGCCATTAAGTCACGTGATCACTACATGATAGTTATGTGATCAGTCCATGCTCAGTCATGGTATCAGTGCATGATCAGACACGAGATCAGTGCATGATCAGTCACGTGATCAGTGCATGATCAGCCACGTGATCAGTGCATGACCAGGCACGTGATCAGTGTATGTCCAGCCAAGTGATCAGTGCATGATAGCCACGTGATCAGTGCATGATCAGTCATGTGATCAGTGTATGATCAGCCACGTGATCAGTGCATGATCAGCCACATGATCAGTGCATGATCAGCCATGTGATCAGTGCATGATCAGTCACGTGATCAGTGCATGGTCAGTCCCGTGATCAGTGCATGATCATCCACGTGATCAGTGCATGTGGAGTCATGTAGTCAATGCATGATAGCGCCGTGATCAGTGCACGATCAGTTCCGTGATGAGTGTATGATCAGCCAAGTGATCAGTGCAAGATAGCTATGTGATCAGTGCATGATCAGTCACATGATCAGTGCATGATCAGTCACGTGATAGGTGTGTGATCAGCCATGTGAACAGTGAATGCTCAGGCACGTGATCAGGGCCTGCTGAGCTGCGTGATTACTGTCTGCTCATCTGCTTTACAATTTCCAGCTGAGCTGCACGATCCTGCCTGTCATCTCCTTGACAATTGCCACCTGTGCTGCGTAATTCCTGCCTGCTCAGCTGCTTGATTATTCCCAGCTGAGCAGCATGATTCCTCACAGCTGAGTTCCATGATTATTGCCTGCTGACTGTTTGATTCGTGCCTACTCAGCTCTTTGTTTATTGCCTCCAGAGGCACATGATCAGTGTATGATAGCAGACATGATCAGCGCCATTAACTCACGTGATCACTATATGATAGTCATGTGATCAGTCCATGCTCAGTCACGGTATCAGTGCATGGTCAGCCACGTGATCAGTGCATGATCTGTCACATGATTAGTGTATGATCATCCACATGATCAGTGCATGGGAAGTCATGTGATCAGTGTATGTTTAAACATGATCAGTGCATTTTCAGTCTCGCGGTCAGTGCATGATAGCCACGTGATCAGTGCATGATCAGTCACCTGATGGGTGTATGATCATTCACGTGACCGGTATTTGGTAGCTATATGATCAGTGTATGACCAGCCATGTGATAAGTGCATGATAGCCAAGTGATCAGTGCATGATCAGCCACGTAATCAGTGCATGATCAGCCACGTAATCAGTGCATGATCAGCCACATGATCAGTGCATGATCAATTACATCTTCAGTGCATGATCAGTCACGTGACCAGTACATGGTAGCTGCGTGATCACTGTATGACCAGCCAAGTGATCAGTGCATGATAACCACGTGATCAGTGCATGATAAGTCACGTGATAAGTGCATGATCAGTCATGTGATCAGTGCATGATCTGCCACATGATCAGTGCGTGATCAATTACGTCATCAGTGCATAATCAGTCACGTGACCAGTACATGGTAGCTGCGTGAACATTGCATGATCAGCCAAGTTAACAGTGCATAATAGCCACGTGATCAGTGCATGATAAGACACGTGATCAGTGCATGATTATTCACGTGTTCAGTGCATGATCAGCCACATGATCATTGCATGATCAATTACGTGATCAGTGCATGATAGCCACGTGATCAGTGCATGATCAGTCATGTGATACGTGTGTGATCAGCCACGTGATCAGTGCATGATATCCACGTGATCAGTGAATGATAGCCACGTGATTAGTGCATGTTAGCCACGTGATCAGTGCATGATCAGTCACGTGATACGTGTGTGATCAGGCACGTGATCAGTGCATGATCAGTCACGTGACCAGTACATGGTAGCTACGGGATCATTGCATGATCAGCCACGTGATGTGTGCATGATCAGTTACGTGAGCAGAGTATGATCAGCCACGTGATCAGTGCATGAGAGCCACGTGATCAGTGCATGATCAGTCACGTGACAGGTGTGTGGTAAGCCACGTGAACAGTGCATGTTCAGCCACGTGATCAATGCATGAAATCCACGTGATCAGTGCATGATCAGTTACGTGAACAGTGTATGATCAGCAACGTGAGCAGTGCATGGTCAGACACGTGAACACTGTATGACCAAACACGTGATCAGTGCATGATATCCATGTCATCAGTGCATGATGAGTCTCGTGAACAGTGCATGATCAGTCACGTGATCAGTGCAAAATCAGCCACGTGATCAGTGCATGATCAGCCACGTGATCTGTGCATGATCATTCACGTGACCAGTACATGGTTGCTACGTGATCATTGCATGATCAGCCACGTTATCTGTGAATGATAGCCACGTGATCAGTGCATGATAGACACGTGATCAGTGCATGATCAGTCACGTGATAAGTGCATGATCAGCCACATGATCAGTGCAAGACCAGGCACATGATCAGTGTATGACCATCCAAATGATCAGTGCATGATAGCCACGTGATCAGTGCATGATCATGCACGTGATCAGTGCATGTGGAGTCATGTAGTCAATGCATTATAGCGCCGCAATCAGTGCACGATCAGTCCCATGATGAGTGTATGATCAGCCAAGTGACCAGTGCAAGATAGCTACGTGATCAGTGCATGATCAGTCACATGATCAGTGCATGATCAGCCACGTGATCAGTGTATGACCAGCCAAGTGATCAGTGTATGATAGCCACGTGATCAGTGCATGATCAGTCACGTGATCAGTGCATGATCAATTACATGATCAGTGCGTGAACAGTCACGTGACCAGTATATGGTAGCTAGGTGATCATTGCATGATTAGCCACATGAGCCGTGCATGATAGCCACGAGATCAGTGCATGATCAGTCACGTGATCAGTGCATGACCACTCACGTGAACAGTGCATGATAAGTCAACTGATCAGTGCATGATCAATAACGTGATCAGTGCATGATCACTCACGTGACCAGTACATGGTAGCTACGTGATCATTGCATGGACAGCCGCGTGAGCAGTGCATGATAGCCACGTGATCAGTGCATGATGAGCTACGTGATCAGTGCAGTATCAATTACGTGATCAATGCATGATCAGTCACGTGACCAGTACATGGTAGCTACGTGTCATTGCATGATCAGCCACGTTATCAGTGCATGATCGGTCACGTGATCAGTGCACGGTCAGTCACGTAATCAGTGCATGATCAGCCACGTGAGCAGTGCATGATAGCCACGTGATCAGTGCATGATCAGCCACGTGATTAGTGCATGATCAATTATGTGATCAGTGCATGATCAGTTACGTGAACAGTGTATGATCAGCCACGTGATCAGTGCATGGTCAGACACGTGAACAGTGTATGATCAGCCACGTGATCAGTGCTGATTTCCATGATTTTTGCCTGCTGACTGTTTGATTCGTGCCTACTCAGCTCTTTGTTTATTGCCTCCAGAGGCACATGATCAGTGTATGATAGCAAACATGCTCAGCGCATGATCATTCACATGGTCAGCGCCATTAAGTCACGTGATCACTACATGATAGTTATGTGATCAGTCCATGCTCAGTCATGGTATCAGTGCATGATCAGACACGAGATCAGTGCATGATCAGTCACGTGATCAGTGCATGATCAGCCACGTGATCAGTGCATGACCAGGCACGTGATCAGTGTATGTCCAGCCAAGTGATCAGTGCATGATAGCCACGTGATCAGTGCATGATCAGTCATGTGATCAGTGTATGATCAGCCACGTGATCAGTGCATGATCAGCCACATGATCAGTGCATGATCAGCCATGTGATCAGTGCATGATCAGTCACGTGATCAGTGCATGGTCAGTCCCGTGATCAGTGCATGATCATCCACGTGATCAGTGCATGTGGAGTCATGTAGTCAATGCATGATAGCGCCGTGATCAGTGCACGATCAGTTCCGTGATGAGTGTATGATCAGCCAAGTGATCAGTGCAAGATAGCTATGTGATCAGTGCATGATCAGTCACATGATGAGTGCATGATCAGTCACGTGATAGGTGTGTGATCAGCCATGTGAACAGTGAATGCTCAGGCACGTGATCAGGGCCTGCTGAGCTGCGTGATTACTGTCTGCTCATCTGCTTTACAATTTCCAGCTGAGCTGCACGATCCTGCCTGTCATCTCCTTGACAATTGCCACCTGTGCTGCGTAATTCCTGCCTGCTCAGCTGCTTGATTATTCCCAGCTGAGCAGCATGATTCCTCACAGCTGAGTTCCATGATTATTGCCTGCTGACTGTTTGATTCGTGCCTACTCAGCTCTTTGTTTATTGCCTCCAGAGGCACATGATCAGTGTATGATAGCAGACATGATCAGCGCATGATCAGTCACATGATCAGCGCCATTAACTCACGTGATCACTATATGATAGTCATGTGATCAGTCCATGCTCAGTCACGGTATCAGTGCATGGTCAGCCACGTGATCAGTGCATGATCTGTCACATGATTAGTGTATGATCATCCACATGATCAGTGCATGGGAAGTCATGTGATCAGTGTATGTTTAAACATGATCAGTGCATTTTCAGTCTCGCGGTCAGTGCATGATAGCCACGTGATCAGTGCATGATCAGTCACCTGATGGGTGTATGATCATTCACGTGACCGGTATTTGGTAGCTATATGATCAGTGTATGACCAGCCATGTGATAAGTGCATGATAGCCAAGTGATCAGTGCATGATCAGCCACGTAATCAGTGCATGATCAGCCACGTAATCAGTGCATGATCAGCCACATGATCAGTGCATGATCAATTACATCTTCAGTGCATGATCAGTCACGTGACCAGTACATGGTAGCTGCGTGATCACTGTATGACCAGCCAAGTGATCAGTGCATGATAACCACGTGATCAGTGCATGATAAGTCACGTGATAAGTGCATGATCAGTCATGTGATCAGTGCATGATCTGCCACATGATCAGTGCGTGATCAATTACGTCATCAGTGCATAATCAGTCACGTGACCAGTACATGGTAGCTGCGTGAACATTGCATGATCAGCCAAGTTAACAGTGCATAATAGCCACGTGATCAGTGCATGATAAGTCACGTGATCAGTGCATGATTATTCACGTGTTCAGTGCATGATCAGCCACATGATCATTGCATGATCAATTACGTGATCAGTGCATGATAGCCACGTGATCAGTGCATGATCAGTCATGTGATACGTGTGTGATCAGCCACGTGATCAGTGCATGATATCCACGTGATCAGTGAATGATAGCCACGTGATTAGTGCATGTTAGCCACGTGATCAGTGCATGATCAGTCACGTGATACGTGTGTGATCAGGCACGTGATCAGTGCATGATCAGTCACGTGACCAGTACATGGTAGCTACGGGATCATTGCATGATCAGCCACGTGATGTGTGCATGATCAGTTACGTGAGCAGAGTATGATCAGCCACGTGATCAGTGCATGAGAGCCACGTGATCAGTGCATGATCAGTCACGTGACAGGTGTGTGGTAAGCCACGTGAACAGTGCATGTTCAGCCACGTGATCAATGCATGAAATCCACGTGATCAGTGCATGATCAGTTACGTGAACAGTGTATGATCAGCAACGTGAGCAGTGCATGGTCAGACACGTGAACACTGTATGACCAAACACGTGATCAGTGCATGATATCCATGTCATCAGTGCATGATGAGTCTCGTGAACAGTGCATGATCAGTCACGTGATCAGTGCATAATCAGCCACGTGATCAGCGCATGATCAGTCACGTGATCTGTGCCTGATAGCCACGTGATCAGTGCATGATCAGTCACGTGATCAGTGCATGATCAGCCACGTGATCAGTGCATGACGAGGCACGTGATCAGTATGGCCAGCCAAGTGATCAGTGCATGATAGCCACGTGATCAGTGCATGGTCAGTCACGTGATCAGTGCATGATCAGTCACGTGATAAGTGTTTGATCAGCCGCGTGATCAGTGCATGATCAGCCACATGACCAGGGCATGATCAATTACGTGATCAGTGCATGATCAGTCACGTGACCAGTACATGGTAGCTACGTGATCATTGCATGATCAGCCACGTGAGCAGTGCATGATAGCCACGTGATCAGTTCATGATCAGTCACGTGATCAGTGCATGATCAGCCACGTGATCAGTGCATGATCAGCCACGTGATCTGTGCATGATCATTCACGTGACCAGTACATGGTAGCTACGTGATCATTTCATGATCAGCCACGTTATCTGTGAATGATAGCCACGTGATCAGTGCATGATAGACACGTGATCAGTGCATGATCAGTCACGTGATAAGTGCATGATCAGCCACATGATCAGTGCATGACCAGGCACATGATCAGTGTATGACCATCCAAATGATCAGTGCATGATAGCCACGTGATCAGTGCATGATCATGCACGTGATCAGTGCATGTGGAGTCATGTAGTCAATGCATTATAGCGCCGCAATCAGTGCACGATCAGTCCCATGATGAGTGTATGATCAGCCAAGTGACCAGTGCAAGATAGCTACGTGATCAGTGCATGATCAGTCACATGATCAGTGCATGATCAGCCACGTGATCAGTGTATGACCAGCCAAGTGATCAGTGTATGATAGCCACGTGATCAGTGCATGATCAGTCACGTGATCAGTGCATGATCAATTACATGATCAGTGCGTGAACAGTCACGTGACCAGTATATGGTAGCTAGGTGATCATTGCATGATTAGCCACATGAGCCGTGCATGATAGCCACGAGATCAGTGCATGATCAGTCACGTGATCAGTGCATGACCACTCACGTGAACAGTGCATGATAAGTCAACTGATCAGTGCATGATCAATAACGTGATCAGTGCATGATCACTCACGTGACCAGTACATGGTAGCTACGTGATCATTGCATGGACAGCCGCGTGAGCAGTGCATGATAGCCACGTGATCAGTGCATGATGAGCTACGTGATCAGTGCAGTATCAATTACGTGATCAATGCATGATCAGTCACGTGACCAGTACATGGTAGCTACGTGTCATTGCATGATCAGCCACGTTATCAGTGCATGATCGGTCATGTGATCAGTGCACGGTCAGTCACGTAATCAGTGCATGATCAGCCACGTGAGCAGTGCATGATAGCCACGTGATCAGTGCATGATCAGCCACGTGATTAGTGCATGATCAATTATGTGATCAGTGCATGATCAGTTACGTGAACAGTGTATGATCAGCCACGTGATCAGTGCATGGTCAGACACGTGAACAGTGTATGATCAGCCACGTGATCAGTGCTGATTTCCATGATTTTTGCCTGCTGACTGTTTGATTCGTGCCTACTCAGCTCTTTGTTTATTGCCTCCAGAGGCACATGATCAGTGTATGATAGCAGACATGATCAGCGCATGATCAGTCACATGATCAGCGCCATTAACTCACGTGATCACTATATGATAGTCATGTGATCAGTCCATGCTCAGTCACGGTATCAGTGCATGGTCAGCCACGTGATCAGTGCATGATCAGTCACGTGACCAGTACATGGTAGCTACGTGATCATTGCATGATCAGCCACGTGAGCAGTGCATGATAGCCACGTGATCAGTTCATGATCAGCCACGTGATCAGTGCATGATCAGTCACGTGATCAGTGCATGATCAGCCACGTGATCAGTGCATGATCAGCCACGTGATCTGTGCATGATCATTCACGTGACCAGTACATGGTAGCTACGTGATCATTGCATGATCAGCCACGTTATCTGTGAATGATAGCCACGTGATCAGTGCATGATAGACACGTGATCAGTGCATGATCAGTCACGTGATAAGTGCATGATCAGCCACATGATCAGTGCATGACCAGGCACATGATCAGTGTATGACCATCCAAATGATCAGTGCATGATAGCCACGTGATCAGTGCATGATCATGCACGTGATCAGTGCATGTGGAGTCATGTAGTCAATGCATTATAGCGCCGCAATCAGTGCACGATCAGTCCCATGATGAGTGTATGATCAGCCAAGTGACCAGTGCAAGATAGCTACGTGATCAGTGCATGATCAGTCACATGATCAGTGCATGATCAGCCACGTGATCAGTGCATGATCAGTCACGTGATCAGTGTATGACCAGCCAAGTGATCAGTGTATGATAGCCACGTGATCAGTGCATGATCAGTCACGTGATCAGTGCATGATCAATTACATGATCAGTGCGTGATCAGTCACGTGACCAGTATATGGTAGCTAGGTGATCATTGCATGATTAGCCACATGAGCCGTGCATGATAGCCACGAGATCAGTGCATGATCAGTCACGTGATCAGTGCATGACCACTCACGTGAACAGTGCATGATAAGTCAACTGATCAGTGCATGATCAATAACGTGATCAGTGCATGATCACTCACGTGACCAGTACATGGTAGCTACGTGATCATTGCATGGACAGCCGCGTGAGCAGTGCATGATAGCCACGTGATCAGTGCATGATGAGCTACGTGATCAGTGCAGTATCAATTACGTGATCAATGCATGATCAGTCACGTGACCAGTACATGGTAGCTACGTGTCATTGCATGATCAGCCACGTTATCAGTGCATGATCGGTCACGTGATCAGTGCACGGTCAGTCACGTAATCAGTGCATGATCAGCCACGTGAGCAGTGCATGATAGCCACGTGATCAGTGCATGATCAGCCACGTGATTAGTGCATGATCAATTATGTGATCAGTGCATGATCAGTTACGTGAACAGTGTATGATCAGCCACGTGATCAGTGCATGGTCAGACACGTGAACAGTGTATGATCAGCCACGTGATCAGTGCTGATTTCCATGATTTTTGCCTGCTGACTGTTTGATTCGTGCCTACTCAGCTCTTTGTTTATTGCCTCCAGAGGCACATGATCAGTGTATGATAGCAAACATGCTCAGCGCATGATCATTCACATGGTCAGCGCCATTAAGTCACGTGATCACTACATGATAGTTATGTGATCAGTCCATGCTCAGTCATGGTATCAGTGCATGATCAGACACGAGATCAGTGCATGATCAGTCACGTGATCAGTGCATGATCAGCCACGTGATCAGTGCATGACCAGGCACGTGATCAGTGTATGTCCAGCCAAGTGATCAGTGCATGATAGCCACGTGATCAGTGCATGATCAGTCATGTGATCAGTGTATGATCAGCCACGTGATCAGTGCATGATCAGCCACATGATCAGTGCATGATCAGCCATGTGATCAGTGCATGATCAGTCACGTGATCAGTGCATGGTCAGTCCCGTGATCAGTGCATGATCATCCACGTGATCAGTGCATGTGGAGTCATGTAGTCAATGCATGATAGCGCCGTGATCAGTGCACGATCAGTTCCGTGATGAGTGTATGATCAGCCAAGTGATCAGTGCAAGATAGCTATGTGATCAGTGCATGATCAGTCACATGATCAGTGCATGATCAGTCACGTGATAGGTGTGTGATCAGCCATGTGAACAGTGAATGCTCAGGCACGTGATCAGGGCCTGCTGAGCTGCGTGATTACTGTCTGCTCATCTGCTTTACAATTTCCAGCTGAGCTGCACGATCCTGCCTGTCATCTCCTTGACAATTGCCACCTGTGCTGCGTAATTCCTGCCTGCTCAGCTGCTTGATTATTCCCAGCTGAGCAGCATGATTCCTCACAGCTGAGTTCCATGATTATTGCCTGCTGACTGTTTGATTCGTGCCTACTCAGCTCTTTGTTTATTGCCTCCAGAGGCACATGATCAGTGTATGATAGCAGACATGATCAGCGCATGATCAGTCACATGATCAGCGCCATTAACTCACGTGATCACTATATGATAGTCATGTGATCAGTCCATGCTCAGTCACGGTATCAGTGCATGGTCAGCCATGTGATCAGTGCATGATCTGTCACATGATTAGTGTATGATCATCCACATGATCAGTGCATGGGAAGTCATGTGATCAGTGTATGTTTAAACATGATCAGTGCATTTTCAGTCTCGCGGTCAGTGCATGATAGCCACGTGATCAGTGCATGATCAGTCACCTGATGGGTGTATGATCATTCACGTGACCGGTATTTGGTAGCTATATGATCAGTGTATGACCAGCCATGTGATAAGTGCATGATAGCCAAGTGATCAGTGCATGATCAGCCACGTAATCAGTGCATGATCAGCCACGTAATCAGTGCATGATCAGCCACATGATCAGTGCATGATCAATTACATCTTCAGTGCATGATCAGTCACGTGACCAGTACATGGTAGCTGCGTGATCACTGTATGACCAGCCAAGTGATCAGTGCATGATAACCACGTGATCAGTGCATGATAAGTCACGTGATAAGTGCATGATCAGTCATGTGATCAGTGCATGATCTGCCGCATGATCAGTGCGTGATCAATTACGTCATCAGTGCATAATCAGTCACGTGACCAGTACATGGTAGCTGCGTGAACATTGCATGATCAGCCAAGTTAACAGTGCATAATAGCCACGTGATCAGTGCATGATAAGACACGTGATCAGTGCATGATTATTCACGTGTTCAGTGCATGATCAGCCACATGATCATTGCATGATCAATTACGTGATCAGTGCATGATAGCCACGTGATCAGTGCATGATCAGTCATGTGATACGTGTGTGATCAGCCACGTGATCAGTGCATGATATCCACGTGATCAGTGAATGATAGCCACGTGATTAGTGCATGTTAGCCACGTGATCAGTGCATGATCAGTCACGTGATACGTGTGTGATCAGGCACGTGATCAGTGCATGATCAGTCACGTGACCAGTACATGGTAGCTACGGGATCATTGCATGATCAGCCACGTGATGTGTGCATGATCAGTTACGTGAGCAGAGTATGATCAGCCACGTGATCAGTGCATGAGAGCCACGTGATCAGTGCATGATCAGTCACGTGACAGGTGTGTGGTAAGCCACGTGAACAGTGCATGTTCAGCCACGTGATCAATGCATGAAATCCACGTGATCAGTGCATGATCAGTTACGTGAACAGTGTATGATCAGCAACGTGAGCAGTGCATGGTCAGACACGTGAACACTGTATGACCAAACACGTGATCAGTGCATGATATCCATGTCATCAGTGCATGATGAGTCTCGTGAACAGTGCATGATCAGTCACGTGATCAGTGCAAAATCAGCCACGTGATCAGTGCATGATCAGCCACGTGATCTGTGCATGATCATTCACGTGACCAGTACATGGTTGCTACGTGATCATTGCATGATCAGCCACGTTATCTGTGAATGATAGCCACGTGATCAGTGCATGATAGACACGTGATCAGTGCATGATCAGTCACGTGATAAGTGCATGATCAGCCACATGATCAGTGCATGACCAGGCACATGATCAGTGTATGACCATCCAAATGATCAGTGCATGATAGCCACGTGATCAGTGCATGATCATGCACGTGATCAGTGCATGTGGAGTCATGTAGTCAATGCATTATAGCGCCGCAATCAGTGCACGATCAGTCCCATGATGAGTGTATGATCAGCCAAGTGACCAGTGCAAGATAGCTACGTGATCAGTGCATGATCAGTCACATGATCAGTGCATGATCAGCCACGTGATCAGTGTATGACCAGCCAAGTGATCAGTGTATGATAGCCACGTGATCAGTGCATGATCAGTCACGTGATCAGTGCATGATCAATTACATGATCAGTGCGTGAACAGTCACGTGACCAGTATATGGTAGCTAGGTGATCATTGCATGATTAGCCACATGAGCCGTGCATGATAGCCACGAGATCAGTGCATGATCAGTCACGTGATCAGTGCATGACCACTCACGTGAACAGTGCATGATAAGTCAACTGATCAGTGCATGATCAATAACGTGATCAGTGCATGATCACTCACGTGACCAGTACATGGTAGCTACGTGATCATTGCATGGACAGCCGCGTGAGCAGTGCATGATAGCCACGTGATCAGTGCATGATGAGCTACGTGATCAGTGCAGTATCAATTACGTGATCAATGCATGATCAGTCACGTGACCAGTACATGGTAGCTACGTGTCATTGCATGATCAGCCACGTTATCAGTGCATGATAGCCACGTGATCAGTGCATGATCAGCCACGTGATTAGTGCATGATCAATTATGTGATCAGTGCATGATCAGTTACGTGAACAGTGTATGATCAGCCACGTGATCAGTGCACGGTCAGTCACGTAATCAGTGCATGATCAGCCACGTGAGCAGTGCATGATAGCCACGTGATCAGTGCATGATCAGCCACGTGATTAGTGCATGATCAATTATGTGATCAGTGCATGATCAGTTACGTGAACAGTGTATGATCAGCCACGTGATCAGTGCATGGTCAGACACGTGAACAGTGTATGATCAGCCACGTGATCAGTGCTGATTTCCATGATTTTTGCCTGCTGACTGTTTGATTCGTGCCTACTCAGCTCTTTGTTTATTGCCTCCAGAGGCACATGATCAGTGTATGATAGCAAACATGCTCAGCGCATGATCATTCACATGGTCAGCGCCATTAAGTCACGTGATCACTACATGATAGTTATGTGATCAGTCCATGCTCAGTCATGGTATCAGTGCATGATCAGACACGAGATCAGTGCATGATCAGTCACGTGATCAGTGCATGATCAGCCACGTGATCAGTGCATGACCAGGCACGTGATCAGTGTATGTCCAGCCAAGTGATCAGTGCATGATAGCCACGTGATCAGTGCATGATCAGTCATGTGATCAGTGTATGATCAGCCACGTGATCAGTGCATGATCAGCCACATGATCAGTGCATGATCAGCCATGTGATCAGTGCATGATCAGTCACGTGATCAGTGCATGGTCAGTCCCGTGATCAGTGCATGATCATCCACGTGATCAGTGCATGTGGAGTCATGTAGTCAATGCATGATAGCGCCGTGATCAGTGCACGATCAGTTCCGTGATGAGTGTATGATCAGCCAAGTGATCAGTGCAAGATAGCTATGTGATCAGTGCATGATCAGTCACATGATCAGTGCATGATCAGTCACGTGATAGGTGTGTGATCAGCCATGTGAACAGTGAATGCTCAGGCACGTGATCAGGGCCTGCTGAGCTGCGTGATTACTGTCTGCTCATCTGCTTTACAATTTCCAGCTGAGCTGCACGATCCTGCCTGTCATCTCCTTGACAATTGCCACCTGTGCTGCGTAATTCCTGCCTGCTCAGCTGCTTGATTATTCCCAGCTGAGCAGCATGATTCCTCACAGCTGAGTTCCATGATTATTGCCTGCTGACTGTTTGATTCGTGCCTACTCAGCTCTTTGTTTATTGCCTCCAGAGGCACATGATCAGTGTATGATAGCAGACATGATCAGCGCCATTAACTCACGTGATCACTATATGATAGTCATGTGATCAGTCCATGCTCAGTCACGGTATCAGTGCATGGTCAGCCACGTGATCAGTGCATGATCTGTCACATGATTAGTGTATGATCATCCACATGATCAGTGCATGGGAAGTCATGTGATCAGTGTATGTTTAAACATGATCAGTGCATTTTCAGTCTCGCGGTCAGTGCATGATAGCCACGTGATCAGTGCATGATCAGTCACCTGATGGGTGTATGATCATTCACGTGACCGGTATTTGGTAGCTATATGATCAGTGTATGACCAGCCATGTGATAAGTGCATGATAGCCAAGTGATCAGTGCATGATCAGCCACGTAATCAGTGCATGATCAGCCACGTAATCAGTGCATGATCAGCCACATGATCAGTGCATGATCAATTACATCTTCAGTGCATGATCAGTCACGTGACCAGTACATGGTAGCTGCGTGATCACTGTATGACCAGCCAAGTGATCAGTGCATGATAACCACGTGATCAGTGCATGATAAGTCACGTGATAAGTGCATGATCAGTCATGTGATCAGTGCATGATCTGCCACATGATCAGTGCGTGATCAATTACGTCATCAGTGCATAATCAGTCACGTGACCAGTACATGGTAGCTGCGTGAACATTGCATGATCAGCCAAGTTAACAGTGCATAATAGCCACGTGATCAGTGCATGATAAGACACGTGATCAGTGCATGATTATTCACGTGTTCAGTGCATGATCAGCCACATGATCATTGCATGATCAATTACGTGATCAGTGCATGATAGCCACGTGATCAGTGCATGATCAGTCATGTGATACGTGTGTGATCAGCCACGTGATCAGTGCATGATATCCACGTGATCAGTGAATGATAGCCACGTGATTAGTGCATGTTAGCCACGTGATCAGTGCATGATCAGTCACGTGATACGTGTGTGATCAGGCACGTGATCAGTGCATGATCAGTCACGTGACCAGTACATGGTAGCTACGGGATCATTGCATGATCAGCCACGTGATGTGTGCATGATCAGTTACGTGAGCAGAGTATGATCAGCCACGTGATCAGTGCATGAGAGCCACGTGATCAGTGCATGATCAGTCACGTGACAGGTGTGTGGTAAGCCACGTGAACAGTGCATGTTCAGCCACGTGATCAATGCATGAAATCCACGTGATCAGTGCATGATCAGTTACGTGAACAGTGTATGATCAGCAACGTGAGCAGTGCATGGTCAGACACGTGAACACTGTATGACCAAACACGTGATCAGTGCATGATATCCATGTCATCAGTGCATGATGAGTCTCGTGAACAGTGCATGATCAGTCACGTGATCAGTGCAAAATCAGCCACGTGATCAGTGCATGATCAGCCACGTGATCTGTGCATGATCATTCACGTGACCAGTACATGGTTGCTACGTGATCATTGCATGATCAGCCACGTTATCTGTGAATGATAGCCACGTGATCAGTGCATGATAGACACGTGATCAGTGCATGATCAGTCACGTGATAAGTGCATGATCAGCCACATGATCAGTGCATGACCAGGCACATGATCAGTGTATGACCATCCAAATGATCAGTGCATGATAGCCACGTGATCAGTGCATGATCATGCACGTGATCAGTGCATGTGGAGTCATGTAGTCAATGCATTATAGCGCCGCAATCAGTGCACGATCAGTCCCATGATGAGTGTATGATCAGCCAAGTGACCAGTGCAAGATAGCTACGTGATCAGTGCATGATCAGTCACATGATCAGTGCATGATCAGCCACGTGATCAGTGTATGACCAGCCAAGTGATCAGTGTATGATAGCCACGTGATCAGTGCATGATCAGTCACGTGATCAGTGCATGATCAATTACATGATCAGTGCGTGAACAGTCACGTGACCAGTATATGGTAGCTAGGTGATCATTGCATGATTAGCCACATGAGCCGTGCATGATAGCCACGAGATCAGTGCATGATCAGTCACGTGATCAGTGCATGACCACTCACGTGAACAGTGCATGATAAGTCAACTGATCAGTGCATGATCAATAACGTGATCAGTGCATGATCACTCACGTGACCAGTACATGGTAGCTACGTGATCATTGCATGGACAGCCGCGTGAGCAGTGCATGATAGCCACGTGATCAGTGCATGATGAGCTACGTGATCAGTGCAGTATCAATTACGTGATCAATGCATGATCAGTCACGTGACCAGTACATGGTAGCTACGTGTCATTGCATGATCAGCCACGTTATCAGTGCATGATCGGTCACGTGATCAGTGCACGGTCAGTCACGTAATCAGTGCATGATCAGCCACGTGAGCAGTGCATGATAGCCACGTGATCAGTGCATGATCAGCCACGTGATTAGTGCATGATCAATTATGTGATCAGTGCATGATCAGTTACGTGAACAGTGTATGATCAGCCACGTGATCAGTGCATGGTCAGACACGTGAACAGTGTATGATCAGCCACGTGATCAGTGCTGATTTCCATGATTTTTGCCTGCTGACTGTTTGATTCGTGCCTACTCAGCTCTTTGTTTATTGCCTCCAGAGGCACATGATCAGTGTATGATAGCAAACATGCTCAGCGCATGATCATTCACATGGTCAGCGCCATTAAGTCACGTGATCACTACATGATAGTTATGTGATCAGTCCATGCTCAGTCATGGTATCAGTGCATGATCAGACACGAGATCAGTGCATGATCAGTCACGTGATCAGTGCATGATCAGCCACGTGATCAGTGCATGACCAGGCACGTGATCAGTGTATGTCCAGCCAAGTGATCAGTGCATGATAGCCACGTGATCAGTGCATGATCAGTCATGTGATCAGTGTATGATCAGCCACGTGATCAGTGCATGATCAGCCACATGATCAGTGCATGATCAGCCATGTGATCAGTGCATGATCAGTCACGTGATCAGTGCATGGTCAGTCCCGTGATCAGTGCATGATCATCCACGTGATCAGTGCATGTGGAGTCATGTAGTCAATGCATGATAGCGCCGTGATCAGTGCACGATCAGTTCCGTGATGAGTGTATGATCAGCCAAGTGATCAGTGCAAGATAGCTATGTGATCAGTGCATGATCAGTCACATGATCAGTGCATGATCAGTCACGTGATAGGTGTGTGATCAGCCATGTGAACAGTGAATGCTCAGGCACGTGATCAGGGCCTGCTGAGCTGCGTGATTACTGTCTGCTCATCTGCTTTACAATTTCCAGCTGAGCTGCACGATCCTGCCTGTCATCTCCTTGACAATTGCCACCTGTGCTGCGTAATTCCTGCCTGCTCAGCTGCTTGATTATTCCCAGCTGAGCAGCATGATTCCTCACAGCTGAGTTCCATGATTATTGCCTGCTGACTGTTTGATTCGTGCCTACTCAGCTCTTTGTTTATTGCCTCCAGAGGCACATGATCAGTGTATGATAGCAGACATGATCAGCGCCATTAACTCACGTGATCACTATATGATAGTCATGTGATCAGTCCATGCTCAGTCACGGTATCAGTGCATGGTCAGCCACGTGATCAGTGCATGATCTGTCACATGATTAGTGTATGATCATCCACATGATCAGTGCATGGGAAGTCATGTGATCAGTGTATGTTTAAACATGATCAGTGCATTTTCAGTCTCGCGGTCAGTGCATGATAGCCACGTGATCAGTGCATGATCAGTCACCTGATGGGTGTATGATCATTCACGTGACCGGTATTTGGTAGCTATATGATCAGTGTATGACCAGCCATGTGATAAGTGCATGATAGCCAAGTGATCAGTGCATGATCAGCCACGTAATCAGTGCATGATCAGCCACGTAATCAGTGCATGATCAGCCACATGATCAGTGCATGATCAATTACATCTTCAGTGCATGATCAGTCACGTGACCAGTACATGGTAGCTGCGTGATCACTGTATGACCAGCCAAGTGATCAGTGCATGATAACCACGTGATCAGTGCATGATAAGTCACGTGATAAGTGCATGATCAGTCATGTGATCAGTGCATGATCTGCCACATGATCAGTGCGTGATCAATTACGTCATCAGTGCATAATCAGTCACGTGACCAGTACATGGTAGCTGCGTGAACATTGCATGATCAGCCAAGTTAACAGTGCATAATAGCCACGTGATCAGTGCATGATAAGACACGTGATCAGTGCATGATTATTCACGTGTTCAGTGCATGATCAGCCACATGATCATTGCATGATCAATTACGTGATCAGTGCATGATAGCCACGTGATCAGTGCATGATCAGTCATGTGATACGTGTGTGATCAGCCACGTGATCAGTGCATGATATCCACGTGATCAGTGAATGATAGCCACGTGATTAGTGCATGTTAGCCACGTGATCAGTGCATGATCAGTCACGTGATACGTGTGTGATCAGGCACGTGATCAGTGCATGATCAGTCACGTGACCAGTACATGGTAGCTACGGGATCATTGCATGATCAGCCACGTGATGTGTGCATGATCAGTTACGTGAGCAGAGTATGATCAGCCACGTGATCAGTGCATGAGAGCCACGTGATCAGTGCATGATCAGTCACGTGACAGGTGTGTGGTAAGCCACGTGAACAGTGCATGTTCAGCCACGTGATCAATGCATGAAATCCACGTGATCAGTGCATGATCAGTTACGTGAACAGTGTATGATCAGCAACGTGAGCAGTGCATGGTCAGACACGTGAACACTGTATGACCAAACACGTGATCAGTGCATGATATCCATGTCATCAGTGCATGATGAGTCTCGTGAACAGTGCATGATCAGTCACGTGATCAGTGCAAAATCAGCCACGTGATCAGTGCATGATCAGCCACGTGATCTGTGCATGATCATTCACGTGACCAGTACATGGTTGCTACGTGATCATTGCATGATCAGCCACGTTATCTGTGAATGATAGCCACGTGATCAGTGCATGATAGACACGTGATCAGTGCATGATCAGTCACGTGATAAGTGCATGATCAGCCACATGATCAGTGCATGACCAGGCACATGATCAGTGTATGACCATCCAAATGATCAGTGCATGATAGCCACGTGATCAGTGCATGATCATGCACGTGATCAGTGCATGTGGAGTCATGTAGTCAATGCATTATAGCGCCGCAATCAGTGCACGATCAGTCCCATGATGAGTGTATGATCAGCCAAGTGACCAGTGCAAGATAGCTACGTGATCAGTGCATGATCAGTCACATGATCAGTGCATGATCAGCCACGTGATCAGTGTATGACCAGCCAAGTGATCAGTGTATGATAGCCACGTGATCAGTGCATGATCAGTCACGTGATCAGTGCATGATCAATTACATGATCAGTGCGTGAACAGTCACGTGACCAGTATATGGTAGCTAGGTGATCATTGCATGATTAGCCACATGAGCCGTGCATGATAGCCACGAGATCAGTGCATGATCAGTCACGTGATCAGTGCATGACCACTCACGTGAACAGTGCATGATAAGTCAACTGATCAGTGCATGATCAATAACGTGATCAGTGCATGATCACTCACGTGACCAGTACATGGTAGCTACGTGATCATTGCATGGACAGCCGCGTGAGCAGTGCATGATAGCCACGTGATCAGTGCATGATGAGCTACGTGATCAGTGCAGTATCAATTACGTGATCAATGCATGATCAGTCACGTGACCAGTACATGGTAGCTACGTGTCATTGCATGATCAGCCACGTTATCAGTGCATGATCGGTCACGTGATCAGTGCACGGTCAGTCACGTAATCAGTGCATGATCAGCCACGTGAGCAGTGCATGATAGCCACGTGATCAGTGCATGATCAGCCACGTGATTAGTGCATGATCAATTATGTGATCAGTGCATGATCAGTTACGTGAACAGTGTATGATCAGCCACGTGATCAGTGCATGGTCAGACACGTGAACAGTGTATGATCAGCCACGTGATCAGTGCTGATTTCCATGATTTTTGCCTGCTGACTGTTTGATTCGTGCCTACTCAGCTCTTTGTTTATTGCCTCCAGAGGCACATGATCAGTGTATGATAGCAAACATGCTCAGCGCATGATCATTCACATGGTCAGCGCCATTAAGTCACGTGATCACTACATGATAGTTATGTGATCAGTCCATGCTCAGTCATGGTATCAGTGCATGATCAGACACGAGATCAGTGCATGATCAGTCACGTGATCAGTGCATGATCAGCCACGTGATCAGTGCATGACCAGGCACGTGATCAGTGTATGTCCAGCCAAGTGATCAGTGCATGATAGCCACGTGATCAGTGCATGATCAGTCATGTGATCAGTGTATGATCAGCCACGTGATCAGTGCATGATCAGCCACATGATCAGTGCATGATCAGCCATGTGATCAGTGCATGATCAGTCACGTGATCACTGCATGGTCAGTCCCGTGATCAGTGCATGATCATCCACGTGATCAGTGCATGTGGAGTCATGTAGTCAATGCATGATAGCGCCGTGATCAGTGCACGATCAGTTCCGTGATGAGTGTATGATCAGCCAAGTGATCAGTGCAAGATAGCTATGTGATCAGTGCATGATCAGTCACATGATCAGTGCATGATCAGTCACGTGATAGGTGTGTGATCAGCCATGTGAACAGTGAATGCTCAGGCACGTGATCAGGGCCTGCTGAGCTGCGTGATTACTGTCTGCTCATCTGCTTTACAATTTCCAGCTGAGCTGCACGATCCTGCCTGTCATCTCCTTGACAATTGCCACCTGTGCTGCGTAATTCCTGCCTGCTCAGCTGCTTGATTATTCCCAGCTGAGCAGCATGATTCCTCACAGCTGAGTTCCATGATTATTGCCTGCTGACTGTTTGATTCGTGCCTACTCAGCTCTTTGTTTATTGCCTCCAGAGGCACATGATCAGTGTATGATAGCAGACATGCTCAGCGCATGATCAGTCACATGATCAGCGCCATTAACTCACGTGATCACTATATGATAGTCATGTGATCAGTCCATGCTCAGTCACGGTATCAGTGCATGGTCAGCCACGTGATCAGTGCATGATCTGTCACATGATTAGTGTATGATCATCCACATGATCAGTGCATGGGAAGTCATGTGATCAGTGTATGTTTAAACATGATCAGTGCATTTTCAGTCTCGCGGTCAGTGCATGATAGTCACGTGATCAGTGCATGATCAGTCACCTGATGGGTGTATGATCATTCACGTGACCGGTATTTGGTAGCTATATGATCAGTGTATGACCAGCCATGTGATAACTGCATGATAGCCACGTGATCAGTGCATGATCAGCCACGTAATCAGTGCATGATCAGCCACGTAATCAGTGCATGATCAGCCACATGATCAGTGCATGATCAATTACATCATCAGTGCATGATCAGTCACGTGACCAGTACATGGTAGCTGCGTGATCACTGTATGACCAGCCAAGTGATCAGTGCATGATAACCACGTGATCAGTGCATGATAAGTCACGTGATAAGTGCATGATCAGTCACGTGATCAGTGCATGATCTGCCACATGATCAGTGCGTGATCAATTACGTCATCAGTGCATAATCAGTCACGTGACCAGTACATGGTAGCTGCGTGAACATTGCATGATCAGCCAAGTTAACAGTGCATAATAGCCACGTGATCAGTGCATGATCAGTCACGTGATCAGTGCATGATTATTCACGTGTTCAGTGCATGATCATCCACGTGATCATTGCATGATCAATTACGTGATCAGTGCATGATAGCCACGTGATCAGTGCATGATCAGTCATGTGATACGTGTGTGATCAGCCACGTGATCAGTGCATGATATCCACGTGATCAGTGAATGATAGCCACGTGATTAGTGCATGATAGCCACGTGATCAGTGCATGATCAGTCACGTGATACGTGTGTGATCAGGCACGTGATCAGTGCATGATCAGTCACGTGACCAGTACATGGTAGCTACGGGATCATTGCATGATCAGCCACGTGATGTGTGCATGATCAGTTACGTGAGCAGAGTATGATCAGCCACGTGATCAGTCCATGATCAATTACGACATCATTGCATGATCAGTCACGTGAACAGTACATGGTAGCTGCGTGATCAGTGTATGACCAGCCAAGTGATCAGTGCATGACAGCCACGTGATCAGTGCATGATCAGTCACGTGATCTGAGCATGATCAGTCACGTGACCAGTACATGGTAGCTGCGTGATCATTGCATGATCAGCCAAGTTAGCTGTGCATGATAGCCACGTGATAAGTGCATGATCAGTCACGTGATCAGTGCATGATGAGCCATGTGATCAGTGCCCGATCAACCAGGTCATCAGTGAATGCGCAGTCACGTCATCAGTGCATGATAGCCACGTGATCAGTGCATGCTCAGTCACGTGATCTGGACTTGATCAGGCACGTGATCAGTGCCTGCAGAGTCACGTGATCAGGGCCTGCTGAGCTGCGTGATTCCTGCTGGCTCATCTGCTTGACAATTGCCAGCTGAGCTGCGTGATTCCTGCCTGGTCACGTGCTTGATTATTGCCAGTTGAGCAGCATGATTCGTCACTGCTGAGCTCCATGCTTATTGCCTGCTGATTGCGTGGTTCGTGTCTGCTCAGCTCTTTGAGTATTGCCTCCTGAGGTGCCTGTTCGGTCGCCACCTGCCAGGGACCAGCCCCAACTGATCCAGGGTATTCGAAGGAGAGATGGCCTAGGCGACTCTTTATATGCTAATCGAGATGTCAAGAATAATAGTATGAGGAGAGCTCAGTAGGAAAATTCTGTGGAGAAAAGAGACTGAGTAGCTAGGTTTAGGCTGAAGACCAATCAAACTTCATGACAAGAAGTTTGCACCACGTATGTAGGCCGCAGGTGCCCTCTCGAATAGGGAAAGGTGCCTCACACTAGACACCTTCTCCAGTGGGTCTTAGCAGCCCAGGCATAATTAGTAAGCGTGGTGGGTTCTGCGCTACAGATGGAGACTCAGCTGGAAGTTAAAGGGAAGAATGACAAGGAACTTTATGAATTGGAGCTGTAAGTTAACTCTTTGACAGAGAGAGCGAGATGGTGGTGGGGGACAGCCCCCAGTGAAATCAGAGGTGAGAGCACAAAGCAATACAGTAGGCAGACTCCAGTTTTTTTGGGGGGGAGATGCTCGAGAATATCCGGGTGGACTCCTGAGGCTCGATCCCGCATTTGCGTATGCCGAGCCTCCTTCCTCATGACCTTTGTCCAGAGTGGAATGCCTCCCCGGCTCCCGGCACATGATCAGTGCATGCTCAGTCACGATATCAGTGCCTGCTCAGCCACGTGATCACTGACGGCACAGTCACGTGATCAGCGCCTCTCAGTCACGTGATCACCGGATGATAAACACGTGATCAGTTAACGACCAGCCACGTGATCACTGCATGCGCAGTCAGGTCGTCAGTTCCTGATGAGCCACCTGATCAGTGCGTGCACAGTCCCCTGATCAGCGCCTGTCAGTCACTGATCACTGCCTGATAAACACGTGATCAGTGCCCGAACAGCCACATCATCAGTGCATGCGCAGTCACGTGATCAGTGCATGATAGCCACGTGATCAGTGCATGATAGCCACGTGAACAGTGCATGATCAGTCACGTGATCAGTGCATGATCGCCACGTGATTAGTGCATGATGAGGCACGTGATCAGTATGACCAGCCAAGTGATCAGTGCATGATAGCCACGTGATCAGTGCATGATCAGTCACGTGATCAGTGCATGGTCAGTCACGTTACCAATACATGGTAGCTACGTGATCATTGCATGGTCAGCCACATGAGTAGTGCATGATCAGCCACGTGATCAGTGCATAATCAGTCACGTGTTCAGTGCATGGTCAGTCACGTGATCAGTGCATGATCATCCACGTGATCAGTGCATGTGGAGTCATGTAGTCAATGCATGATAGCGCCGTAATCAGTGCACGATCAGTCCCGTGATGAGTGTATGGTCAGTGAAGCGATCAGTGCAAGATAGCTACGTGATCAGTGCATGATCAGTCACATGATCAGTGCATGATCAGCCACGTCATCAGTGCATGATAGCCACGTGAGCAGGGCATACAATTACGTGATCAGTGCATGCGCAATCACGTGATCAGTGCATGAGTGCCACGTGATCAGCGCATGATCATTCACGTGAAAGGTGTGTGATCATCGACGTGAACAGTGCATGCTCAGTCACGTGATTAGGGCCTGCTGAGGTGCGTGATTACTGTCTGCTCCTCTGCTTGAAAATTGCCAGCTGAGCTGCACGATTCCTGCCTGTAATCTCCTTGACAATTGCCACCTGTGCTGCATAATTCCTGCCTGCTCATCTACTTGATTATTGCCAGGTGAGCAGCATGATTTCTCAGAGGTGAGTTCCATGATTATAGCCTGATGACTGATTCCTGCCTACTCAGCTCTTTGTTCATTGCCTGCAGATGCACATGATCAGTGTGTGACACCAAACATGATCAGCACATGATCAGTCACATGATCAATGCATGATAAGCCAGGTGATCAGTGCATGATCAATTACGTGATCAGTGCATGATCAGCCACGTGAGCAGTGCATGATAGCCACGTGATCAGTGCATGATCAGTCACATGATCACTGCATGATCAGTCACTTGTTCAGTGCATGATCAGCCACGTGATCAGTGCATGATAAATTATGTCTTCAGTGCATGATCACTCACGGGACCAGTACATGGTAGCTACATCATCATTGCATGTTCAGCCACGTGATCAGTGCATGATCAATTACGTGATCAGTGCATGATCAGTTACGTGAGCAGTGTATGATCAGCCATGTGATCAGTGCATGGTCACACACGTGAACAGTGTATGATCAGCCACGTGATCAGTGCATGATATCCAAGTGATCAGTGCATGATCAATCACGTGATCAGTGTATGATCAGCCAGGTGAACAGTGCATGCTCAGTCACGTGATCAGGGCCTGCTGAGCTGCGTGATTCCTGTCTGCTCATCTGCTTGACAATTGCCAGCTGAGCTGCATGATTCCTGCCTGTCATCTGCTTGACAATTGCCAGCTGTGCTGTGTAATTCCTGCCTGCTCAGCTGCTTGATTATTGCCAGCTGAGCAGCATGATTCCTCACAGCTGAGTTCCATGATTTTTGCCTGCTGACTGTTTGATTCGTGCCTATTCATCTCTTTGTTTATTGCCTCCAGAGGCACAGGATCAGTGTATGAAAGCAAACATGATCAGCGCATGATCAGTCACATGATCAGCGCCATTAAGTCACGTGATCACTACATGATAGTTATGTGATCAGTCCATGCTCAGTCAGGGTAGCAGTGCATGATCAGCCACGTGATCAGTGCATGATAGCCACGTGATCATTGCATGATAGCCACATGTTCATGTGCATGATCAGCCAGGTGATCAGTACATGATAGCTAAGTAATCAGTTCATGATTAGTCACCTGATCTGTGCATGACGAGGCAGGTGATCAGTGTATGATCAGCCACGTTAACAATGCAATATAGCCACGTGATCAGTGCATGATCAGTCACCTGATGGGTGTATGATCATTTACGTGACCGGTACATGGTAGCTATATGATCAGTGTATGACCAGCCATGTGATAAGTGCATGATAGCCACGTGATCAGGGCATGATCAGCCACGTGATCAGTGCACGATCAGTCACGTGATCAGTGCATGATCAGCCACATGATCAGTGCATGATCAATTACATCATCAGTGCATGATCAGTCACGTGACCAGTACATGGTAGCTGCGTGAACATTGCATGATCAGCCAAGTTAGCAGTGCATGATAGCCACGTGATCAGTGCATGATCAGTCACGTGATCAGTGCATGATTATTCACGTGTTCAGTGCATGATCAATTACGTGATCAGTGCATGATCAGTCACGTGACCAGTACATGGTAGCTACGTGATCATTGCATGATCAGCCACGTGATCAGTGCATGATAGCCACTTGATCAGTGCATGATAGCCACGTGATCAGTGCATGATCAGTCATGTGATACGTGTGTGATCAGCCACGTGATCAGTGCATGATAGCCACGTGATCAGTGCATGATCAGTCACGTGATACGTGTGTGATCAGCCACGTGATCAGTGCATGATGAGTCAGGTGATCAGTGGAGGATTAATTACGTGATTAGTGCATGATCAGTCACGTGACCAGTACATGGTTGCTACGTGATCATTGCATGATCAGCCACGTGAGAAGTGCATGATAGCCACGTGATCAGTGCATGATCAGTCAGGTGATCAGTACATGATCAGTCAACTGAACAGTGCATGCTCATCTACGTGATCTGAGAATGATCAGTCATGTGACCAGTATATGGTAGCTACGTGAACATTGCATGACCAGCCAGGTGAGAAGTGCATGAGAGCCACGTGATGTGTGCATGATCAGTTACGTGAGCAGAGTATGATCAGCCACGTGATCAGTGCATGGGTGCCACGTGATCAGTGCATGATCAGTCACGTGACAGGTGTGTGGTAAGCCACGTGAACAGTGCATGTTCAGCCACGTGATCAGTGCATGATCAGTCACGTGATCAGTGCATGATCAGTCACGTGAGCAGTGTATGATCAGCCATGTGATCAGTGCATGGTCAGACACGTGAACAATGTATGATCAGCCACGTGATCAGTGCATGATATCCAAGTGATCAGTGCATGATCAATCACGTGATCAGTGTATGATCAGCCAGGTGAACAGTGCATGCTCAGTCACGTGATCAGGGCCTGCTGAGCTGCGTGATTCCTGTCTGCTCATCTGCTTGACAATTGCCAGCTGAGCTGCACGATTCCTGCCTGTCATCTGCTTGACAATTGCCAGCTGTGCTGTGTAATTCCTGCCTGCTCAGCTGCTTGATTATTGCCAGCTGAGCAGCATGATTCCTCACAGCTGAGTTCCATGATTTTTGACTGCTGACTGTTTGATTCGTGCCTACTCAGCTCTTTGTTTATTTTCTCCAGAGGCACAGGATCAGTGTATGAAAGCAAACATGATCAGCGCATGATCAGTCACATGATCAGCGCCATTAAGTCACGTGATCACTACATGATAGTTATGTGATCAGTCCATGCTCAGTCAGGGTAGCAGTGAATGATCAGCCACGTGATCAGTGCATGATAGCCACGTGATAATTGCATGATAGCCACATGATCATGTGCATGATCAGCCAGGTGATCAGTACATGATAGCTAAGTAATTAGTTCATGATTAGTCACCTGATCTGTGCATGACGAGGCAGGTGACCAGTGTATGATCAGCCACGTTAACAATGCAATATAGCCACATGATCAGTGCATGATCAATTACGTCATCAGTGCATGATCAGTCACGTGACCAGTACATGGTAGCTGGGTGAACATTGCATGATCAGCCAAGTTAGCAGTGCATGATAGCCACGTGATCAGTGCATGATCAGTCACGTGATCAGTGCATGATTATTCACGTGTTCAGTGCATGATCAATTACGTGATCAGTGTATGATCAGTCACGTGACCAGTACATGGTAGCTACGTAATCATTGCATGATCAGCCACGTGATCAGTGCATGATAGCCACGTGATCAGTGCATGATAGCCACGTGATCAGTGCATGATCAGTCATGTGATCAGTGCATGATCAGCCACGTGATTAGTGCATGATGACGCACGGGATCAGTATGACCAGCCAAGTGATCAGTGCATGATAGCAACGTGATCAGTGCATGATCAGTCACGTGATCAGTGCATGGTCAGTCACGTGACCAGTACATGGTAGCTACGTGATCAGTGCATGATAGCCACGTGATCAGTGCATGATAGCCACGTGATCAGTGCATGATCAGTCATGTGATCAGTGCATGATCAGCCACGTGATTAGTGCATGATAGCCACGTGATCAGTGCATGATCAGTCATGTGATCATTGCATGATCAGCCACGTGATCAGTGCATGATAGCCAGCTGATCAGTGCATGATAGCCACGTGATCAGTGCATGATACTCATGTGATCAGTGCATGATCAGCCACGTGACTAGTGCATGATCAGTCATGTGATCAGTGCATGATCAGCCACGTGATTAGTGCATGATGAGGCAGGTGATCAGTATGACCAGACAAGTGATCAGTGCATGATAGCCACGTGATCAGTGCATGATCAGTCACGTGATCATTGCATGATCAGCCACGTAATCTGTGCATGATAGCCACGTGATCAGTGCATGATAGCCACGTGATCAGTGCATGATCAGCCACGTGATTAGTGCATGATGAGGCATGTGATCAGTATGACCAGTCAAGTGATCAGTGCATGATAGCCACGTGATCAGTGCATGATAGCCACGTGATCAGTGCATGATCAGTCATGTGATCAGTTCATGATCAGCCACGTGATTAGTGCATGATGAGGCACGTGATCAGTATTACCAGCCAAGTGATCAGTGCATGACAGCCACGTGATCAGTGCATGATCAGTCACGTGATCATTGCATGATCAACCACGTAATCTGTGCATGATAGCCACGTGATCAGTGCATGATAGCGCCGTGATCAGTGCATGATCAGCCACGTGATTAGTGCATGATGAGGCACGTGATCAGTATGACCAGTCAAGTGATCAGTGCATGATAGCCACGTGATCAGTGCATGATCAGTCACGTGATCAGTGCATGGTCAGTCACGTGAGCAGTACATGGTAGTTACGTAATCATTGCATGATCAGCCACATGAGTAGTGCATGATCAGCCACGTGATCAGTGCATAATCAGTCACGTGTTCAGTGCATGGTCAGTCACGTGATCAGTGCATGATCATCCACGTGATCAGTGCATGTGGAGTCATGTAGTCAATGCATGATAGCGCCGTAATCAGTGCACGATCAGTCCCATGATGAGTGTATGATCAGCCAAGTGATCAGTGCAAGATAGCTACGTGATCAGTGCATGATCAGGCACATGATCAGTGTATGATCAGCCACGTCATCAGTGCATGATAGCCACGTGAGCAGGGCATACAATTACGTGATCAGTGCATGCGCAATCACGTGATCACTGCATGAGAACCACGTGATCAGTGCATGATCATTCACGTGAAAGGTGTGTGATCAGCGACGTGAACAGTGCATGCTCAGTCACGTGATCAGGGCCTGCTGAGCTGCGTGATTACTGTCTGCTCATCTGCTTGACAACTGGAGCTGAGCTGTACGATTCCTGTCTGTCATCTCCTTGACAATTGCCACCTGTGCTGCGTAATTCCTGCCTGCTCATCTACTTGATTATTGCCAGCTGAGCAGCATGATTTCTCAGAGCTGAGTTCCATGATTATAGCCTGCTGACTGATTCCTGCCTACTCAGCTCTTTGTTCATTGCCTCCAGATGCACATGATCAGTGTGTGACACCAAACATGATCAGCACATGATCAGTCACATGATGAATGCATGATAAGCCAGGTGATCAGTGCATGATCAATTACGTGATCAGTGCATGAGCAGTTACGTGAGAATTGTATGATCAGCCATGTGATCAGTGCATGGTCACACACGTGAACAGTGTATGATCAGCCACGTGATCAGTGCATGATATCCAAGTGATCAGTGCATGATCAATCACGTGATCAGTGTATGATCAGCCAGGTGAACAGTGCATGCTCAGTCACGTGATCAGGGCCTGCTGAACTGCGTGATTCCTGTCTGCTCATCTGCTTGACAATTGCCAGCTGAGCTGCATGATTCCTGCCTGTCATCTGCTTGACAATTGCCAGCTGTGCTGTGTAATTCCTGCCTGCTCAGCTGCTTGATTATTGCCAGCTGAGCAGCATGATTCCTCACAGCTGAGTTCCATGATTATTGCCTGCTGACTGTTTGATTCGTGCCTACTCAGCTCTTTGTTTATTGCCTCCAGAGGCACATGATCAGTGTATGATAGCAAACATGATCAGTGAATGATCAGTCACATGATCAGCGCCATTAAGTCACGTGATCACTACATGATAGTCATGTGATCAGTCCATGCTCAGTCACGGTATCAGTGCATGATCAGCCACATGATCAGTGCATGATCAGCCAGGTGATCAGTTCATGATAGCTATGTGATCAGTTCATGATTTGTCACGTGATCTGTGCATGACCAGGCAGGTGATCAGTGTATGATCAGCCATGTGATCAGTGCATGATCCGTCACCTGATGGGTGTATGATCAGTCACGTTACCGGTACATGGTAGCTACATGATCATTGCCTGATCAGCCACGTGAGTAGTGCATGATAGCCACGTGATCAGTGCAGGATCAGTCACGTGTTCACTGCATGATCAGTCATTTACTCTGTGCATGACCAGGCACGTGATCAGTGTATGACCAGCCAAGTGATCAGTGCATGATAGCCACGTGATCAGTGCATAATCAGTCACGTGATCAGTGCATGATCAGTCACGTGATCAGTGCATGATCAGCCACGTGATCAGTGCATGATCAGCCACATGATCAGTGCATGATCAATTAAGTGATCAGTGCATGATCAGTCACGTGACCAGTATATGGTAGCTAGGTGATCATTACATGATCAGCCACATGAGCCGTGCATGAAGCCACGAGATCAGTGCATGATCAGTCACATGATCAGTGCATGATCACTCACGTGAACAGTGCATGATAAGTCACCTGATCAGTGCATGATCAATTACGTGATCAGTGCATGATCACTCACGTGACCAGTACATGGTAGCTACGTGATCATTGCATGAACAGCCACATGAGCAGTGCATGATAGCCACATGATCAGTGCATGATCTGTCGCATGATCAGTGTATGATCATCCGGGTGATCAGTGCATGGGCAGACATGTGATCAGTGCATGATATAGACGTGATCAGTGCATGATCAGTCTCGTGATCAGTGTATGATCAACCACGTGATCAGTGCACGATAGCCAGGTAATGAGTGCAAGATAGCCAGATGATCAGTGCATTATCAGTCACATGATCAGTGTATGATCAGCCAAGTAATAAGTGCATGATAGCCAACTGATCAGGGGATGATCAGTCACCTGATCAGTGCATGGTCAGTCACGTGATCATTGCATGATCAGCCACGTGATCAGTGCATGATCAATTACGGGATCAGTGCATGATTAATCACGTGATCAGTACATGATCAGTCACGTGAACAGTGCATGATCAGTCATGTGATCAGTGTATGACCAGCCAAGTGATCAGTGCATGATAGCCATGTGATCAGTGCATGATCAGTCACGTGATCAGTGCATGATCAGTCACGTGATCAGTGTATGATCAGCCATGTGATCAGTGCATGATCAGCCATGTGATCAGTGCATGATCAATCAAGTGATCAGTACATGATCAGTCACGTGAACAGTGCGTGATCATTTACGTGATCTGTGCATGATCAGTCACGTGACCAGTATATGGTAGCTAGGTTATCATTCCATGACGAGCCACGTGAGCACTGCATGATAGAAACGTGATGTGTGCATGATGAGTTACGTGAGCAGAGTATGATCAGCCACGTGATCAGTGCATGAGTGCCACGTGATCAGTGCATGATATGTCACGTGACAGGTGTGTGATCAGCCACGTGAACAGTGCATGTTCAGCCACGTGATCAGTGCATGATAGCCAAGTGATCAGTGCATGATCGGTTACTTGAGCAGTGTATGATCAGCCACGTGAGCAGTGCATGGTCAGACACGTGAACAGTGTATGATCAGCCACGTGATCAGTGCATGATATCCAAGTGATCAGTGCATGATCAATCACGTGATCAGTGTATGATCAGCCACGTGAACAGTGCATGCTCAGTCACGTGATCTGGGCCTGCTGAGCTGCGTGATTACTGTCTGCTCATCTGCTTGACAATTGCCAGCTGAGCTGCACGATTCCTGCCTGTCATCTGCTTGACAATTGCCAGCTGTGCTGCGTAATTCCTGCCTGCTCAGCTGCTTGATTATTGCCAGCTGAGCAGCATGATTCCTCACACCTGAGTTCCATGATTATTGCCTGCTGACTGTTTGATTCGTGCCTACTCAGCTCTTTGTTTATTGCCTCCATAGGCACATGATCAGTGTATGATAGCAAACATGATCAGCGCATGATCAGTCACATGATCAGCGCCATTAAGTCACGTGATCACTACATGATAGTCATGTGATCAGTCCATGCTCAGTCACGGTATCAGTGCATGATCAGCCACGTGATCAGTGCATGATCTGTCACAAGATTAGTGTATGATCATCCACGTGATCAGTGCATGGGCAGTCATGTGATCAGTGCATGATATAGACGTGAACATTGCATGATCAGTCTCGTGATCAGTGCATGATAGCCACGTGATCAGTGCATGATCAGTCACCTGATGGGTGTATGATCATTCACGTGACCTGTACATGGTAGCTACATGATCATTGCATGATCAGCCACGTCAGAAGTGCATGATAGCCACGTGATCACCGCATGATCAGTCACGTGATCAGTGCATGATCAGTCATGTGACGAGTACATGGTAGCTGCGTGATCATCACATGTTCAGCTACGTGTGCAGTGCATGATAGCCACGTGATCAGTGCATGATTAGACACGAGATCAGTGCATGATCAGCCACGTGGTCAGTGCATGATCAGGCACGTGATCAGTGTATATCCAGCCAAGTGATCAGTGCATGATAGCCACGTGATCAGTGCATGATCAGTCACGTGATCAGTGCATGATCAGTTATGTGATCAGTGTATGATCAGCCACGTGATCAGTGCATGATCAGCCACATGATCAGTGCATGATCAATTACGTGATCAGTGCATGATCAGTCACGTTACCAGTACATGGTAGCTACGTGATCATTGCATGATCAGCCACGTGATCAGTTCATGATAGCCACGTGATCAGTGCATGATAGCCACGTGATCAGTGCATGATCAGTCATGTGATACGTGTGTGATCAGCCACGTGATCAGTGCATGATATCCACGTGATCAGTGAATGATAGCCACGTGATTAGTGCATGATAGCCACGTGATCAGTGCATGATCAGTCACGTGATACGTGTGTGATCAGCCACGTGATCAGTGCATGATGTGTCAGGTGATCAGTGCAGGATTAATTACGTGATCAGTGCATGATCAGCCACGTGACCAGTACATGGTTGCTACGTGATCATTGCATGATCAGCCACGTGAGCAGTGCATGATAGCCACGTGATCAGTTCATGATCAGTCATGTGATCAGTGCATGATCAGCCACGTGATTAGTGCATGATGAGGCACGTGATCAGTATCACCAGCCAAGTGATCAGTGCATGACAGCCACGTGATCAGTGCATGATCAGTCACGTGATCATTGCATGATAAGCCACGTAATCTGTGCATGATAGCCACGTGATCAGTGCATGATAGCCCCGTGATCAGTGCATGATCAGCCACGTGATTAGTGCATGATGAGGCACGTGATCAGTATGACCAGTCAAGTGATCAGTGCATGATAGCCACATGATCAGTGCATGATCTGTCACTTGATTAGAGTATGATCATCCACGTGATCAGTGCATGGGCAATCATGTGATCACTGCATGATTAGACGTGATCAGTGCATGATCAGTCTCGTGGTCAGTGCAAGATAGCCACGTGATCAGTGCATGATCAGTCACCTGATGGGTGTATGATCATTCACGTGACCGGTACATGGTAGCTATATGATCAGTGTATGACCAGCCATGTGATAAGTGCATGATAGCCACGTGATCAGGGCATGATCAGCCACGTGATCAGTGCATGTTCAATTACGTCATCAGTGCATGATCAGTCACGTGACCAGTACATGGTAACTGTGTGATCAGTGTATGACCAGCCAAGTGATCAGTGCATGATAGCCACGTGATCAGTGCATGATCAGTCACGTGATCAGTGCATGATCAGTCACGTGATCAGTGCATGATCAGCCACATGATCAGTGCATGATCAATTACGTCATCAGTGCATGATCAGTCAGGTGACCAGTACATGTTAGCTGTGTGATCATTGCATGATTAGCCGAGTTAGCAGTGCATGATAGCCACGTGATCAGTGCATGATCAGTCACGTGATCAGTGCATGATTATTCACGTGTTCAGTGCCTGATCAATTACGTGATCAGTGCATGTTCAGTCACGTGACCAGTACATGGTAGCTACGTGATCATTGCATGATCAGCCACGTGATCAGTGCATGATAGCCAAGTGATCAGTGCATGATAGCCACGTGATCAGTGCAAGATCAGTCACGTGATACGTGTGTGATCAGCCACGTGATCCGTGTATGATATCCAGGTGATCAGTGAATGATAGCCACGTGATTAGTGCATGATAGCCACGTGATCAGTGCATGTTCAGTCACGTGATCAGTGCATGATATCCACGTGATCAGTGCATGATCAGTTACGTGAACAGTGTATCATCAGCCACGTGAGCAGTGCATGGTCAGACACGTGAACAGCCTATGATCAAACACGTGATCAGTGCATGATATCCACGTGATCAGTGCATGATGAGTCTCGTGAACAGTGCATGATCAGTCACGTGATCAGTGCATGATCAGTCACATGATCAGTGCATGATCAGTCACGTGACCAGTACATGGTAGGTACGTGATCATTGCATGATCAGCCACGTAATCTGTGTATGATAGCCACGTGATCAGTGCATGATCAGTCACGTGATCAGTGAATGATCAGCCACCTGATCAGTGCATGACGAGGCACGTGTTCAGTATGACCAGCGAAGTGAACAGGGCATGATAGCCACGTGATCAGTGCCTGATCCGTCACGTAATCAGTGCATGATCAGTCACGTGATCAGTGCATGATCAGCCACATGACCAGTGCATGATCAATTACGTGATCAGTGCATGATCAGTCACGTGACCAGTACATGGTAGCTACATGATAATTGCATGATCAGCCACTTGAGTAGTGCATGATAGCCACGTGATCAGTGCATGATCAGCGACGTGATCAGTGCATCATCAGTCATGTGATCAGTGCATGGTCAGTCACGTTATCAGTGCATGATAGCCACGTGATCAGTGCATGATCAGTTACGTGAGCAGTGTATGATCAGCCCCGTGATCAGTGCATGGTCAGACACGTGAACAGTGTATGATCAGCCACGTGATCAGTGCATGATATCCAAGTGATCAGTGCATGATCATCACGTGATCAGTGTATGATCAGCCACGTGAACAGTGCATGCTCAGTCACGTGATCAGGGCCTGCTGAGCTGGGTGATTACTGTCTGCTCATCTGCTTGACAATTGCCAGCTGAGCTGCACGATTCCTGCCTGTCATCTGCTTGACAATTGCCAGCTGTGCTGCGTAATTCCTGCCTGCTCAGCTGCTTGATTATTGCCAGCTGAGCAGCATGATTCCTCACAGCTGAGTTCCATGATTATTGCCTGCTGACTGTTTGATTCGTGCCTACTCAGCTCTTTGTTTATTGCCTCCAGAGGCACATGATCAGTGTATGAAAGCAAACATGATCAGCGCATGATCAGTCACATGATCAGCGCCATTAAGTCACGTGATCAGTACATGATAGTCATGTGATCAGTCCATGCTCAGTCACGGTATCAGTGCATGATCAGCCACGTGATCAGTGCATGATCAGCCAGGTGATCATTTCATGATAGCTATGTGATCAGTTCATGATTTGTTACGTGATTTGTGCATGACCAGGCAGGTGATCAGTGTATGATCCGTCACCAAATGGGTGTATGATCAGTCATGTGACGAGTACATGGTAGCTGCGTGATCATCACATGTTCAGCTACGTGTGCAGTGCATGATAGCCACGTGATCAGTGCATGATCAGACACGAGATCAGTGCATGATCAGTCACGTGATCAGTGCATGATCAGCCACGTGGTCAGTGCATGATCAGGCACGTGATCAGTGTATATCCAGCCAAGTGATCAGTGCATGATAGCCACGTGATCAGTGCATGATCAGTCACGTGATCAGTGCATGATCAGTTATGTGATCAGTGTATGATCAGCCACGTGATCAGTGCATGATCAGCCACATGATCAGTGCATGATCAATTACGTGATCAGTGCATGATCAGTCACGTGACCAGTACATGGTAGCTACGTGATCATTGCATGATCAGCCACGTGATCAGTTCATGATAGCCACGTGATCAGTGCATGATAGCCACGTGATCAGTGCATGATCAGTCATGTGATACGTGTGTGATCAGCCACGTGATCAGTGCATGATATCCAGGTGATCAGTGAATGATAGCCACGTGATTAGTGCATGATAGCCACGTGATCAGTGCATGATCAGTCACGTGATACGTGTGTGATCAGCCACGTGATCAGTGCATGATGTGTCAGGTGATCAGTGCAGGATTAATTACGTGATCAGTGCATGATCAGCCACGTGACCAGTACATGGTTGCTACGTGATCATTGCATGATCAGCCACGTGAGCAGTGCATGATAGCCACGTGATCAGTGCATGATAGCCACGTGATTAGTGCATGATCAGTCACGTGATCAGTGCATTATCAGTCACGTGATCAGTACATGATCAGTCAACTGAACAGTGCATGATCATTTACATAATCTGAGCATGATCAATCATGTGACCAGTATATGGTAGCTACATGAACATTGCATGACCAGCCAGGTGAGAAGTGCATGAGAGCCAAGTAATGTGTTCATGATCAGTTACGTGAGCAGAGTATGATCAGCCACGTGATCAGTGCATGAGTGCCACGTGATCAGTGCATGTTCAGTCACGTGACAGGTGTGTGGTAAGCCACGTGATCAGTGCATGTGCAGTCACGTGAAATGTGTGTGGTCAGACACGTGAACAGCCTATGATCAAACACGTGATCAGTGCATGATATCCATGTGATCAGTGTATGATGAGTCTCGTGAACAGTGCATGATCATTCACATGATCAGTGCATGATCAGTCACGTGATCAGTGCATGATCAGTCACGTGACCACTACATGGTAGCTACGTGATCATTGCATGATCAGCCACGTAATCTGATTATGATAGCCACGTGATCATTGCATGATCAGCCACGTGATCAGTGGATGATCAGCCACGTGATCAGTGCATGTTCAGCCACATGATCAGTTCATGATCAATTACGTGAACAGTGCATGATCACTCACGTGACCAGTACATGGTAGCTACGTCATCATTGCATGAACAGCTGCGTGAGCAGTGCATGATAGCCACGTGATCACTGCATGAACTGTCACATGATCAGTGTATGATCATCCAGGTTATCAGTGCATGGGTGGTCATGTGATCAGTGCATGATATAGACCTGATCAGTGCATGATCAGTCTCGTGATCAGTGTATGATCAACCACGTTATCAGTGCACGATAGCCAGGTAATGAGTGCATGATAGCCAGATGATCAGTGCATTATCAGTCACGTGATCAGTGTATAATCAGCCAAGTAATCAGTGCATGATAGCCAACTGATCAGTGGATGATCCGTCACGTGATCAGTGCATGGTCAGTCACGTGATCATTGCATGATCAGCCACGTGAATAGTGCATGATCAATTACGTGATCAGTGCATGATCAGTCACGTGAACAGTGCATGATCAGTCATGTGATCAGTGTATGACCAGCCAAGTGATCAGTGCATGATAGCCACGTGATCAGTGCATGATCAGTCACGTGATCAGTGCATGATCAGTCACGTGATCAGTGTATGATCAGCCAGGTGATCAGTGCATGATCAGCCAAATGATCAGTGAATGATCAAGTACGTGATCAGTGCATGATCAGCCACGTGATCAGTGCATGGTCAGTCACGTGATCAGTGCATGATCATCCATGTGATCAGTGCATGTGGAGTCATGTAGACAATGCATGATAGCGCCGTGATCAGTGCACGATCAGTCCCGTGATGAGTGTATGATCAGCCAAGTGATCAGTGCAAGATAGCTACGTGATCAGTGCATGATCAGCCACGTCAACAGTGCATGATAGCCACGTGAGCAGTGCATACAATTACGTAATCAGTTCATGCGCAATCACGTGATCAGTGCATGAGAGCCACGTGATCAATGCATGATTATTCACGTGATAGGTGTGTGATCAGCCACGTGATCAGTGCATGGTCAGTCACGTGATCAGTGCATGATCATCCACGTGATCAGTGCATGTGGAGTCATGTAGACAATGCATGATAGCACCGTGATCAGTGCACGATCAGTCCCGTGATGAGTGTATGATCAGTCAAGTGAGCAGTGCAAGATTGCTACGTGATCAGTGCATGATCAGCCACGGCATCAGTGCATGACAGCCACGTGAGCAGTGCATACAATTACGTGATCAGTGCATGCGCAATCACGTGATCAGTGCATCAGAGCCACGTGATCAATGCATGATTATTCACGTCATAGGTGTGTGATCAGCCACGTGAACAGTGCATGCTCAGTCACGTGATAAGGGCCTGCTGAACTGCGTGATTACTGTCTGCTCATCTGCTTGACAATTGCCAGCTGAGCTGTACGATTCCTGCCTGTCATCTCCTTGACAATTGCCACCTGTGCTGCATAATTCCTGCCTGATCATCTACTTGATTATTGCCAGGTGAGCAACAGGATTTCTCAAAGTTGAGTTCCATGATTATAGCCTGCTGACTGATTCCTGCCTACTCAGCTCTTTGTTCATTGCCTGCAGATGCACATGATCAGTGTGTGACACCAAACATGATCAGCACATGATCAGTCACATGATCAATGCATGATAAGTCAGGTGATCAGTGCATGATCAATTACGTGATCATTGCATGATCAGCCACGTGAGCAGTGCATGATAGCCACGTGATCAGTGCATGATCAGTCACGTGATCAGTGCATGATCAGTCACGTGATCAGTGCATGATCAGCCACGTGATCAGTGCATGATCAATTACGTGATCAGTGCATGATCAGTCACGTGATCAGTGCATGATAGCTACGTGATCAGTGCATGATCAGCCACGTGATCAGTGCATGATCAGCCACGTGATCAGTGCATGATCAGTCACGTGATCAGTGCATGATCAGTCACGTGATCAGTGCATGATCAGTCACGTGATCAGTGCATGATCAGCCACGTGATCAGTGCATGATAGCCACGTGATCAGTGCATGATAGCCACGTGATCAGTGCATGATCAGTCACGTGATACGTGTGTGATCAGCCACGTGATCAGTGCATGATATCCACGTGATCAGTGCATGATAGCCACGTGATCAGTGCATGATAGTCACGTGATCAGTGCATGATCAGTCACGTGATAGTGTGTGATCAGCCACGTGATCAGTGCATGATGAGCCACGTGATCAGTGCATGATCAATTACGTGATCAGTGCATGATCAGTCACGTGACCAGTACATGGTTGCTACGTGATCATTGCATGATCAGCCACGTGATCAGTGCATGATAGCCACGTGATCAGTGCATGATCAGTCACGTGATCAGTGCATGATCAGTCACGTGATCAGTGCATGATCATTTACGTGATCAGTGCATGATCAGTCACGTGACCAGTATATGGTAGCTACGTGATCATTCCATGACAGCCACGTGAGCAGTGCATGATAGCCACATGATGTGTGCATGATCAGTCACGTGATCAGTGTATGATCAGCCACGTGATCAGTGCATGATGCCACGTGATCAGTGCATGATATGTCACGTGACAGTGTGTGATCAGCCACGTGATCAGTGCATGATCAGCCACGTGATCAGTGCATGATAGCCACGTGATCAGTGCATGATCAGCACGTGATCAGTGCATGATCAGTCACGTGATCAGTGCATGATCAGTCACGTGATCAGTGCATGATAGCCACGTGATCAGTGCATGATCAGTTACGTGAGCAGTGTATGATCAGCCACGTGATCAGTGCATGGTCAGACACGTGAACAGTGTATGATCAGCCACGTGATCAGTGCATGATATCCAAGTGATCAGTGCATGATCATCACGTGATCAGTGTATGATCAGCCACGTGAACAGTGCATGCTCAGTCACGTGATCAGGGCCTGCTGAGCTGCGTGATTACTGTCTGCTCATCTGCTTGACAATTGCCAGCTGAGCTGCACGATTCCTGCCTGTCATCTGCTTGACAATTGCCAGCTGTGCTGCGTAATTCCTGCCTGCTCAGCTGCTTGATTATTGCCAGCTGAGCAGCATGATTCCTCACAGCTGAGTTCCATGATTATTGCCTGCTGACTGTTTGATTCGTGCCTACTCAGCTCTTTGTTTTTTGCCTCCAGAGGCACATGATCAGTGTATGATAGCAAACATGATCAGCGCATGATCAGTCACATGATCAGCGCCATTAAGTCACGTGATCACTACATGATAGTCATGTGATCAGTCCATGCTCAGTCACGGTATCAGTGCATGATCAGCCACGTGATCAGTGCATGATAGCTATGTGATCAGTTCATGATTTGTCACGTGATCAGTGCATGATCAGGCAGGTGATCAGTGCATGATCAGCCACGTGATCAGTGCATGATCAGTCACCTGATGGGTGTATGATCAGTCACGTGACCAGTACATGGTAGCTACATGATCATTGCATGATCAGCCACGTGAGTAGTGCATGATAGCCACGTGATCAGTGCATGATCAGTCACGTGATCAGTGCATGATCAGTCATTGATCAGTGCATGATCAGGCACGTGATCAGTGCATGATCAGCCACGTGATCAGTGCATGATAGCCACGTGATCAGTGCATGATCAGTCACGTGATCAGTGCATGATCAGTCACGTGATCAGTGCATGATCAGCCACGTGATCAGTGCATGATCAGCCACGTGATCAGTGCATGATCAATTACGTGATCAGTGCATGATCAGTCACGTGATCAGTGCATGGTAGCTACGTGATCATTGCATGATCAGCCACGTGAGCAGTGCATGATAGCCACGTGATCAGTGCATGATCAGTCACGTGATCAGTGCATGATCAGTCACGTGATCAGTGCATGATCAGTCACGTGATCAGTGCATGATCAATTACGTGATCAGTGCATGATCAGTCACGTGACAGTACATGGTAGCTACGTGATCATTGCATGATCAGCCACGTGATCAGTGCATGATAGCCACGTGATCAGTGCATGATCAGTCACATGATCAGTGTATGATCATCCGCGTGATCAGTGCATGATCAGTCATGTGATCAGTGCATGATATAGACGTGATCAGTGCATGATCAGTCACGTGATCAGTGCATGATCAGCCACGTGATCAGTGCATGATAGCCACGTGATCAGTGCATGATAGCCAGTGATCAGTGCATGATCAGTCACGTGATCAGTGCATGATCAGCCACGTGATCAGTGCATGATAGCCACGTGATCAGTGCATGATCAGTCACGTGATCAGTGCATGATCAGTCACGTGATCAGTGCATGATCAGCCACGTGATCAGTGCATGATCAGCCACGTGATCAGTGCATGATCAGTCACGTGATCAGTGCATGATCAGTCACGTGATCAGTGCATGATCAGTCACGTGATCAGTGCATGATCAGCCACGTGATCAGTGCATGATAGCCACGTGATCAGTGCATGATCAGTCACGTGATCAGTGCATGATCAGTCACGTGATCAGTGCATGATCAGCCACGTGATCAGTGCATGATCAGCCACGTGATCAGTGCATGATCAGCCACGTGATCAGTGCATGATCAGCCACGTGATCAGTGCATGATCAGTCACGTGATCAGTACATGATCAGTCACGTGAACAGTGGATGATCATTTACGTGATCTGTGCATGATCAGTCACGTGACCAGTATATGGTAGCTACGTGATCATTCCATGACGAGCCATGTGAGCAGTGCATGATAGACACGTGATGTGTGCATGATGAGTTACGTGAGCAGAGTATGATCAGCCACGTGATCAGTGCATGAGTGCCACGTGATCAGTGCATGATATGTCACGTGACAGGTGTGTGATCAGCCACGTGAACAGTGCATGTTCAGCCACGTGATCAGTGCATGATAGCCACGTGATCAGTGCATGATCAGTTACGTGAGCAGTGTATGATCAGCCACGTGATCAGTGCATGGTCAGACACGTGAACAGTGTATGATCAGCCACGTGATCAGTGCATGATATCCAAGTGATCAGTGCATGATCAATCACGTGATCAGTGTATGATCAGCCACGTGAACAGTGCATGCTCAGTCACGTGATCTGGGCCTGCTGAGCTGCGTGATTACTGTCTGCTCATCTGCTTGACAATTGCCAGCTGAGCTGCACGATTCCTGCCTGTCATCTGCTTGACAATTGCCAGCTGTGCTGCGTAATTCCTGCCTGCTCAGCTGCTTGATTATTGCCAGCTGAGCAGCATGATTCCTCACAGCTGAGTTCCATGATTATTGCCTGCTGACTGTTTGATTCGTGCCTACTCAGCTCTTTGTTTATTGCCTCCAGAGGCACATGATCAGTGTATGATAGCAAACATGATCAGCGCATGATCAGTCACATGATCAGCGCCATTAAGTCACGTGATCACTACATGATAGTCATGTGATCAGTCCATGCTCAGTCACGGTATCAGTGCATGATCAGCCACGTGATCAGTGCATGATCTGTCACAAGATTAGTGTATGATCATCCACGTGATCAGTGCATGGGCAGTCATGTGATCAGTGCATGATATAGACGTGAACATTGCATGATCAGTCTCGTGATCAGTGCATGATAGCCACGTGATCAGTGCATGATCAGTCACCTGATGGGTGTATGATCATTCACGTGACCTGTACATGGTAGCTACATGATCATTGCATGATCAGCCACGTCAGTAGTGCATGATAGCCACGTGATCACTGCATGATCAGTCACGTGATCAGTGCATGATCAGTCATGTGACCAGTACATGGTAGCTGCGATCATCACATGATCAGCCACGTGAGCAGTGCATGATAGCCACGTGATCAGTGCATGATCAGACACGTGATCAGTGCATGATCAGTCACGTGATCAGTGCATGATCAGCCACGTGATCAGTGCATGATCAGGCACGTGATCAGTGTATGATCAGCCACGTGATCAGTGCATGATAGCCACGTGATCAGTGCATGATCAGTCACGTGATCAGTGCATGATCAGTTACGTGATCAGTGCATGATCAGCCACGTGATCAGTGCATGATCAGCCACATGATCAGTGCATGATCAATTACGTGATCAGTGCATGATCAGTCACGTGACCAGTACATGGTAGCTACGTGATCATTGCATGATCAGCCACGTGATCAGTGCATGATAGCCACGTGATCAGTGCATGATAGCCACGTGATCAGTGCATGATCAGTCACGTGATACGTGTGTGATCAGCCACGTGATCAGTGCATGATATCCACGTGATCAGTGCATGATAGCCACGTGATCAGTGCATGATAGCCACGTGATCAGTGCATGATCAGTCACGTGATACGTGTGTGATCAGCCACGTGATCAGTGCATGATGTCACGTGATCAGTGCATGATCAATTACGTGATCAGTGCATGATCAGCCACGTGACCAGTGCATGGTTGCTACGTGATCAGTGCATGATCAGCCACGTGAGCAGTGCATGATAGCCACGTGATCAGTGCATGATCAGCCACGTGATCAGTGCATGATCAGTCACGTGATCAGTGCATGATCAGTCACGTGATCAGTGCATGATCAGTCACTGATCAGTGCATGATCATTTACGTGATCAGTGCATGATCAGTCACGTGACCAGTATATGGTAGCTACGTGATCATTGCATGATCAGCCACGTGATCAGTGCATGATAGCCACGTGATGTGTGCATGATCAGTCACGTGATCAGTGTATGATCAGCCACGTGATCAGTGCATGAGTGCCACGTGATCAGTGCATGATCAGTCACGTGACAGTGCATGATCAGCCACGTGATCAGTGCATGTCAGTCACGTGATCAGTGCATGATCAGACACGTGATCAGTGCATGATCAGCCACGTGATCAGTGCATGATAGCCACGTGATCAGTGCATGATCAGTCACGTGATCAGTGCATGATCAGTCACGTGATCAGTGCATGATCAGTCACGTGATCAGTGCATGATCAGTCACGTGATCAGTGCATGATAGCTACGTGATCAGTGCATGATCAGCCACGTGATCAGTGCATGATAGCCACGTGATCAGTGCATGATCAGCCACGTGATCAGTGCATGATCAGCCACGTGATCAGTGCATGATCAGCCACGTGATCAGTGCATGATCAGTCACGTGATCAGTGCATGATCAGTCACGTGACCAGTACATGGTAGCTACGTGATCATTGCATGATCAGCCACGTGATCAGTGCATGATAGCCACGTGATCAGTGCATGATCAGTCACGTGATCAGTGCATGATCATCCACGTGATCAGTGCATGATAGTCATGTGATCAGTGCATGATATAGACGTGATCAGTGCATGATCAGTCACGTGATCAGTGCATGATCAGCCACGTGATCAGTGCATGATAGCCACGTGATCAGTGCATGATAGCCACGTGATCAGTGCATGATCAGTCACGTGATCAGTGCATGATCAGCCACGTGATCAGTGCATGATAGCCACTGATCAGTGCATGATCAGTCACGTGATCAGTGCATGATCAGTCACGTGATCAGTGCATGATCAGCCACGTGATCAGTGCATGATCAGTCACGTGATCAGTGCATGATCAGTCACGTGATCAGTGCATGATCAGTCACGTGATCAGTGCATGATCAGCCACGTGATCAGTGCATGATAGCCACGTGATCAGTGCATGATCAGTCACGTGATCAGTGCATGATCAGTCACGTGATCAGTGCATGATCAGCCACGTGATCAGTGCATGATCAGCCACGTGATCAGTGCATGATCAGTACGTGATCAGTGCATGATCAGCCACGTGATCAGTGCATGATCAGTCACGTGATCAGTGCATGATCAGCCACGTGATCAGTGCATGTCAGTCATGTGATCAGTGCATGATAGCCGTGATCAGTGCATGATCAGTCCCGTGATCAGTGCATGATCAGCCACGTGATCAGTGCATGATAGCCACGTGATCAGTGCATGATCAGCCACGTGATCAGTGCATGATCAGCCACGTGATCAGTGCATGACAATTACGTGATCAGTGCATGATCAGCCACGTGATCAGTGCATGATAGCCACGTGATCAGTGCATGATCAGTCACGTGATCAGTGTATGATCAGCCACGTGAACAGTGCATGCTCAGTCACGTGATAAGGGCCTGCTGAGCTGCGTGATTACTGTCTGCTCATCTGCTTGACAATTGCCAGCTGAGCTGCACGATTCCTGCCTGTCATCTGCTTGACAATTGCCAGCTGTGCTGCATAATTCCTGCCTGCTCATCTGCTTGATTATTGCCAGCTGAGCAGCATGATTTCTCACAGCTGAGTTCCATGATTATAGCCTGCTGACTGATTCGTGCCTACTCAGCTCTTTGTTCATTGCCTCCAGAGGCACATGATCAGTGTATGATAGCAAACATGATCAGCGCATGATCAGTCACATGATCAGTGCATGATAAGCCACGTGATCAGTGCATGATCAGTCACGTGATCAGTGCATGATCAGCACGTGATCAGTGCATGATCAGCCACGTGATCAGTGCATGATCAGTCACGTGATCAGTGCATGATCAGTCACGTGATCAGTGCATGATCAGCCACGTGATCAGTGCATGATCAGTCACGTGATCAGTGCATGATCAGTCACGTGATCAGTGCATGAAGCTACGTGATCAGTGCATGATCAGCCACGTGATCAGTGCATGATCAGCCACGTGATCAGTGCATGATCAGTCACGTGATCAGTGCATGATCAGCCACGTGATCAGTGCATGATCAGCCACGTGATCAGTGCATGATCAGCCACGTGATCAGTGCATGATAGCCACGTGATCAGTGCATGATCAGTCACGTGATCAGTGTGTGATCAGCCACGTGATCAGTGCATGATATCCACGTGATCAGTGCATGATAGCCACGTGATCAGTGCATGATAGCCACGTGATCAGTGCATGATCAGTCACGTGATACGTGTGTGATCAGCCACGTGATCAGTGCATGATCAGTCACGTGATCAGTGCATGATCAATTACGTGATCAGTGCATGATCAGCCACGTGATCAGTGCATGATAGCCACGTGATCAGTGCATGATCAGCCACGTGATCAGTGCATGATCAGTCACGTGATCAGTGCATGATCAGTCACGTGATCAGTGCATGATCAGTCACGTGATCAGTGCATGATCAGCCACGTGATCAGTGCATGATCAGTCACGTGATCAGTGCATGATAGCTACGTGATCAGTGCATGATCAGCCACGTGATCAGTGCATGATCAGCCACGTGATCAGTGCATGATAGCCACGTGATCAGTGCATGATCAGTCACGTGATCAGTGCATGATCAGTCACGTGATCAGTGCATGATCAGCCACGTGATCAGTGCATGATCAGCCACGTGATCAGTGCATGATCATTACGTGATCAGTGCATGATCAGTCACGTGATCAGTGCATGGTAGCTACGTGATCAGTGCATGATCAGCCACGTGATCAGTGCATGATAGCCACGTGATCAGTGCATGATCAGTCACGTGATCAGTGCATGATCAGTCACGTGATCAGTGCATGATCAGTCACGTGATCAGTGCATGATCAGTCACGTGATCAGTGCATGATCAGCCACGTGATCAGTGCATGATAGTCACGTGATCAGTGCATGATCAGCCACGTGACAGTGCATGATCAGCCACGTGATCAGTGCATGATAGCCACGTGATCAGTGCATGATCAGTCACGTGATCAGTGCATGATCAGCCACGTGATCAGTGCATGATCAGCCACGTGATCAGTGCATGATCAGCCACGTGATCAGTGCATGATCAGTCACGTGATCAGTGCATGATCATCCACGTGATCAGTGCATGTCAGTCATGTGATCAGTGCATGATAGCCCGTGATCAGTGCATGATCAGTCCCGTGATCAGTGCATGATCAGTCACGTGATCAGTGCATGATAGCACGTGATCAGTGCATGATCAGCCACGTGATCAGTGCATGATCAGCCACGTGATCAGTGCATGACAGTCACGTGATCAGTGCATGATCAGTCACGTGATCAGTGCATGATAGCCACGTGATCAGTGCATGATCAGTCACGTGATCAGTGCATGATCAGCCACGTGATCAGTGCATGATCAGTCACGTGATCAGTGCATGATCAGTCACGTGATCAGTGCATGGTAGCTGCGTGATCAGTGCATGATCAGCCACGTGATCAGTGCATGATAGCCACGTGATCAGTGCATGATCAGTCACGTGATCAGTGCATGATCAGTCACGTGACCAGTGCATGATAGCTACGTGATCAGTGCATGATCAGCCACGTGATCAGTGCATGATAGCCACGTGATCAGTGCATGATCAGTCACGTGATCAGTGCATGATCAGCACTGATCAGTGCATGATCAGTCACGTGATCAGTGCATGATAGCCACGTGATCAGTGCATGATAGCCACGTGATCAGTGCATGATCAGTCACGTGATCAGTGTGTGATCAGCCACGTGATCAGTGCATGATAGCCACGTGATCAGTGCATGATAGCCACGTGATCAGTGCATGATCAGTCACGTGATCAGTGCATGATCAGTCACGTGATACGTGTGTGATCAGCCACGTGATCAGTGCATGATGAGCCACGTGATCAGTGCATGATCAATTACGTGATCAGTGCATGATCAGTCACGTGACCAGTACATGGTAGCTACGTGATCATTGCATGATCAGCCACGTGATCAGTGCATGATAGCCACGTGATCAGTGCATGATCAGTCACGTGATCAGTGCATGATCAGTCATGTGATCAGTACATGGTAGCTGCGTGATCAGTGCATGATCAGCCACGTGATCAGTGCATGATAGCCACGTGATCAGTGCATGATCAGACACGTGATCAGTGCATGATCAGTCACGTGATCAGTGCATGATCAGCCACGTGATCAGTGCATGATCAGGCACGTGATCAGTGCATGATCAGCCAAGTGATCAGTGCATGATAGCCACGTGATCAGTGCATGATCAGTCACGTGATCAGTGCATGATCAGTCACGTGATCAGTGTATGACCAGCCACGTGATCAGTGCATGATCAATTACGTGATCAGTGCATGATCAGTCACGTGACCATTACTTGGTAGCTACGTGATCATTGCCACATCAGCCACGTGAGCAGTGCATGATTAGCCATGTGATCAGTGCATGATCAGTCACGTGATCAGTGCATGATCAGTCACGTGATCAGTGCATGATCATCCACGTGATCAGTGCATGCGGAGTCATGTAGTCAATGCATGATATCACCGTGATCAGTGCACGATCAGTCCCGTGATGAGTGTATGATCAGCCAAGTGATCAGTGCAAGATAGCTACATGATCAGTGCATGATCAGTCACATGATCAGTGCATGATCAGTCACGTGATAGGTGTGTGATCAGCCATGTGAACAGTGCATGCTCAGTCACGTGATCAGGGCCTGCTGAGCTGTGTGATTACTGTCTGCTCATCTGCTTGACAATTTCCAGCTGAGCTGCACGATTCCTGCCTGTCATCTCCTTGACAATTGCCACCTGTGCTGCATAATTCCTGCCTGCTCATCTACTTGATTATTGCCAGCTGAGCAGCATGATTTCTCAGAGGTGAGTTCCATGATTATAGCCTGCTGACTGATTCCTGCCTACTCAGCTCTATGTTCTTTGCCTCCAAAGGCACATGATCAGTGTGTGACACCAAACATGATCAGCACATGATCAGTCACATGATCAATGCATGATAAGCCAGGTGATCAGTGCATGATCAATTATGTGATCAGTGCATGATCAGTCATGTGACCAGTACATGGTAGCTGCGTGATCATTGCATGATCAGCCACGTGAGCAGTGCATGATATCCAAGTGATCAGTGCATGATCATAACGTGATCAGTGTATGATCAGCCACGTGAACAGTGCATGCTCAGTCAAGTGATCAGGGCCTGCTGAGCTGCGTGATTACTGTCTGCTCATCTGCTTGACAATTGCCAGCTGAGCTGCACGATTCATGCCTGTCATCTGCTTTACAATTGCCAGCTGTGCTGCGTAATTCCTGCCTGCTCAGCTGCTTGATTATTGCCAGCTGAGCAGCATGATTCCTCACAGCTGAGTTCCATGATTATTGACTGCTCACTTATGATTCGTGCCTACTCAGCTCTTTGTTTATTGCCTCCAGAGGCACATGATCAGTGTATGATAGAAAACATGATCAGCGCATGATCAGTCACATGATCAGCGCCATTAAGTCACGTGATCACTACATGATAGTCATGTGATCAGTCCATGCACAGTCACGGTATCAGTGCATGATCAGCCACGTGATCAGTGCATGATCTGTCACATGATTAGTGTATGATCATCCAGGTGATCAGTGCATGGGCAGTCATGTGATCAGTGCATGATATAGTCGTGATCAGTGCATGATCAGTCTCGTGATCAGTGCATGATAGCCACGTGATCAGTGCATGATCAGACACGAGATCAGTGCATGATCAGTCACGTGATCAGTGCATGATCAGCCACGTGATCAGTGCATGACCAGGCACGTGATCAGTGTATGTCCAGCCAAGTGATCAGTGCACGATAGCCACGTGATCAGTGCATGTTCAGTCACGTGATCAGTGCATGATCTGTCACGTTATCAGTGTATGATCAGCCACGTGATCAGTGCATGATCTGTCACATGATTAGTGTATGATCATCCAGGTGATCAGTGCATGGGCAGTCATGTGATCAGTGCATGATATAGACGTGATCAGTGCATGATCAGTCTCGTGATCAGTGCATGATAGCCACGTGATCAGTGCATGATCTGTCACCTGATGGGTGTATGATCATTCACGTGACCTGTACATGGTAGCTACATGATCACTGCATGATCAGCCACGTGAGCAGTGCATGATAGCCACGTGATCAGTGCCTGATCAGACACGAGATCAGTGCATGATCAGTCACGTGATCAGTGCATGATCAGCCACGTGAGTAGTGCACGATAGCCACGTGATCACTGCATGATCAGTCACGTGATCAGTGCATGATCAGTCATGTGACCAGTACATGGTAGCTGCGTGATCATCGCATGATCAGCCACGTGAGCAGTGCATGATAGCCACGTGATCAGTGCCTGATCAGACACGAGATCAGTGCATGATCAGTCACGTGATCAGTGCATGATCAGCCACGTGATCAGTGCATGATCTATCACCTGATGGGTGTATGATCATTCACGTGACCTGTACAAGGTAGCTACATGATCATTGCATGATCAGCCACGTGATCAGTGCATGATCAGCCACGTGATCAGTGCATGATCAATTACGTGATCAGTGCATGATCAGTCACGTGACCAGTACTTGGTAGCTACGTGATCATTGCCAGATCAGCCACGTGAGCATTGCATGATTAGCCATGTGATCAGTGCATGATCAGTCACGTGATCAGTGCATGATCAGTCACGTGATGAGTGTATGATCAGCCAAGTGATCAGTGCAAGATAGCTACGTAATCAGTGCATGATCAGTCACATGATCAGTGCATGATCAGTCACGTGATAGGTGTGTGATCAGCCATGTGAACAGTGCATGCTCAGTCACGTGATCAGGGCCTGCTAAGCTGTGTGATTACTGTCTGCTCATCTGCTTGACAATTTCCAGCTGAGCTGCACGATTCCTGCCTGTCATCTCCTTGACAATTGCCACCTGTGCTGCATAATTCCTGCCTGCTCATCTACTTGATTATTGCCAGCTGAGCAGCATGATTTCTCAGAGGTGAGTTCCATGATTATAGCCTGTTGACTGATTCCTGCCTACTCAGCTCTATGTTCATTGCCTCCAGAGGCACATGATCAGTGTGTGACACCAAACATGATCAGCACATGATCAGTCACATGATCAATGCATGATAAGCCAGGTGATCAGTGCATGATCAATTATGTGATCAGTGCATGATCAGTCATGTGACCAGTACATGGTAGCTGCGTGATCATTGCATGATCAGCCACGTGAGCAGTGCATGATAGCCACATGATCAGTGCATGCTCAGTCACGTGATCAGGGCCTGCTGAGCTGCGTGATTACTGTCTGCTCATCTGCTTGACAATTGCCAGCTGAGCTGCACGATTCCTGCCTGTCATCTGCTTGACAATTGCCAGCTCTGCTGCCTAATTCCTGCCTGCTCAGCTGCTTGATTATTGCCAGCTGAGCAGCATGATTCCTCACAGCTGAGTTCCATGATTATTGACTGCTGACTTATGATTCGTGCCTACTCAGCTCTTTGTTTATTGCCTCCAGAGGCACATGATCAGTGTATGATAGAAAACATGATCAGCGCATGATCAGTCACATGATCAGCGCCATTAAGTCACGTGATCACTACATGATAGTCATGTGATCAGTCCATGCACAGTCACGGTATCAGTGCATGATCAGCCACGTGAACAGTGCATTATCTGTCACATGATTAGTGTATGATCATCCACGTGATCAGTGCATGGGCAGTCATGTGATCAGTGCATGATATAGACGTGATCAGTGCATGATCAGTCTCGTGATCAGTGCATGATAGCCACGTGACCAGTGCATGATCTGTCACCTGATGGGTGTATAATCATTCACGTGACCTGTACATGGTAGCTACATGATCATTGCATGATCAGCCACGTGAGTAGTGCGCGATAGCCACGTGATCACTGCATGATCAGTCACGTGATCAGTGCATGATCAGTCATGTGACCAGTACATGGTAGCTGCGTGATCATCGCATGATCAGCCACGTGAGCAGTGCATGATAGCCACGTGATCAGTGCATGATCAGACACGAGATCAGTGCATGATCAGTCACGTGATCAGTGCATGATCAGCCACGTGATCAGTGCATGACCAGGCACGTGATCAGTGTATGTCCAGCCAAGTGATCAGTGCACGATAGCCACGTGATCAGTGCATGTTCAGTCACGTGATCAGTGCATGATCTGTCACGTTATCAGTGTATGATCAGCCACGTGATCAGTGCATGATCTGTCACATGATTAGTGTATGATCATCCAGGTGATCAGTGCATGGGCAGTCATGTGATCAGTGCATGATATAGACGTGATCAGTGCATGATCAGTCTCGTGATCAGTGCATGATAGCCACGTGATCAGTGCATGATCTGTCACCTGATGGGTGTATGATCATTCACGTGACCTGTACATGGTAGCTACATGATCATTGCATGATCAGCCACGTGAGTAGTGCACGATAGCCACGTGATCACTGCATGATCAGTCACGTGATCAGTGCATGATCAGTCATGTGACCAGTACATGGTAGCCATGCATGATCAGCCACGTGAGCAGTGCATGATAGCCACGTGATCAGTGCCTGAGATCAGTGCATGATCAGTCACGTGATCAGTGCATGATCAGCCACGTGATCAGTGCATGATCTATCACCTGATGGGTGTATGATCATTCACGTGACCTGTACAAGGTAGCTACATGATCATTGCATGATCAGCCACGTGATCAGTGCATGATCAGCCACGTGATCAGTGCATGATCAATTACGTGATCAGTGCATGATCAGTCACGTGACCAGTACTTGGTAGCTACGTGATCATTGCCAGATCAGCCACGTGAGCATTGCATGATTAGCCATGTGATCAGTGCATGATCAGTCACGTGATCAGTGCATGATCAGTCACGTGATGAGTGTATGATCAGCCAAGTGATCAGTGCAAGATAGCTACGTAATCAGTGCATGATCAAATACGTGATCAGTGCATGATCAGTCACGTGACCAGTACTTGGTAGCTACGTGATCATTGCCAGATCAGCCACGTGAGCATTGCATGATTAGCCATGTGATCAGTGCATGATCAGTCACGTGATCAGTGCATGATCAGTCACGTGATAGGTGTGTGATCAGCCATGTGAACAGTGCATGCTCAGTCACGTGATCAGGGCCTGCTAAGCTGCGTGATTACTGTCTGCTCATCTGCTTGACAAGTTCCAGCTGAGCTGCACGATTCCTGCCTGTCATCTCCTTGACAATTGCCACGTGTGCTGCATAATTCCTGCCTGATCATCTACTTGATTATTGCCAGCTGAGCAGCATGATTTCTCAGAGGTGAGTTCCATGATTATAGCCTGTTGACTGATTCCTGCCTACTCAGCTCTATGTTCATTGCCTCCAGAGGCACGTGATCAGTGTGTGACACCAAACATGATCAGCACATGATCAGTCACATGATCAATGCATGATAAGCCAGGTGATCAGTGCATGATCAATTATGTGATCAGTGCATGATCAGTCATGTGACCAGTACATGGTAGCTGCGTGATCATTGCATGATCAGCCACGTGAGCAGTGCATGATAGCCACGTGATCAGTGCATACTCAGTCACGTGATCAGGGCCTGCTGAGCTGCGTGATTACTGTTTGCTCATCTGCTTGACAATTTCCAGCTGAGCTGCACGATTCCTGCCTGTCATCTCCTTGACAATTGCCAGCTGTGCTGCGTAATTCCTGCCTGCTCAGCTGCTTGATTATTGCCAGCTGAGCAGCATGATTTCTCACAGCTGAGTTCCATGATTATAGACTGCTGACTTATGATTCGTGCCTACTCAGCTCTTTGTTCATTGCCTCCAGAGGCACATGATCAGTGTATGACAGAAAACATGATCAGCGCATGATCAGTCACATGATCAGCGCCATTAAGTCACGTGATCACTACATGATAGTCATGTGATCAGTCCATGCACAGTCACGGTATCAGTGCATGATCAGCCACGTGAACAGTGCATGATCTGTCACATGATTAGTGTATGATCATCCACGTGATCAGTGCATGAGCAGTCATGTGACCAGTGCATGATAGCTACGTGATCAGTGCATGATCAGTCACGTGATCAGTGCATGATAGCCACGTGATCAGTGCATGATCTGTCACGTGATCGGTGCATGATCATTCACGTGACCAGTACATGGTAGCTACATGATCATTGCATGATCAGCCACGTGAGTAGTGCGCGATAGCCACGTGATCAGTGCATGATCAGTCACGTGATCAGTGCATGATCAGTCATGTGACCAGTACATGGTAGCTGCGTGATCATCGCATGATCAGCCACGTGAGCAGTGCATGATAGCCACGTGATCAGTGCATGATCAGACACGAGATCAGTGCATGATCAGTCACGTGATCAGTGCATGATCAGCCACGTGATCAGTGCATGACCAGGCACGTGATCAGTGTATGTCCAGCCAAGTGATCAGTGCACGATAGCAACGTGATCAGTGCATGTTCAGTCACGTGATCAGTGCATGATCTGTCACGTTATCAGTGTATGATCAGCCACGTGATCAGTGCATGATCAGCCACATGATCAGTGCATGATCAATTACGTGATCAGTGCATGATCAGTCACGTGACCAGTTCTTGGTAGCTACGTGATCATTCCCAGATCAGCCACGTGAGCGGTGCATGATAGCCTCGTGATCAGTGAATGATTAGCCATGTCATCAGTGCATGATCAGCCACGTGATCAGTGCATGATCAGTCACGTGACCAGTGCATGATCATCCACGTGATCAGTGCATGTGGAGTCATGTAGTCAATGCATGATAGCGCCATGATCAGTGCACGATCAGTACCGTGATGAGTGTATGATCAGCCAAGTGAACAGTGCAAGATAGCTACATGATCAGTGCATGATCAGTCACATGATCAGTGCATGATCAGTCACGTGATAGGTGCGTGATCAGCCATGTGAACAGTGCATACTCAGTCACGTGATCAGGGCCTGCTGAGCTGTGTGATTACTGTTTGCTCATCTGCTTGACAATTTCCAGCTGAGCTGCACGATTCCTGCCTGTTATCTCCTTGACAATTGCCACCTGTGCTGCATAATTCCTGCCTGCTCATCTACTTGATTATTGCCAGCTGAGCAGCATGATTTCTCAGAGGTGAGTTCCATGATTATAGCCTGCTGACTGATTCCTGCCTACTCAGCTCTATGTTCATTGCCTCCAGAGGCACATGATCAGTGTGTGACACCAAACATGATCAGCACATGATCAGTCACATGATCAGTGCATGATAAGCCAGGTGATCAGTGCATGATCAATTATGTGATCAGTGCATGATCAGTCATGTGACCAGTACATGGTAGCTGCGTGATCATTGCATGATCAGCCACGTGAGCAGTGCATGATAGCCACGTGATCAGTGCATGATCAGTCACGTGATCTGTGCATGATCAGTCACGTGACCAGTGCATGGTAGCTACGTGGTCATTGCATGATCAGCCACGTGATCAGAGCATGATAGCCACGTGATCAGTGCATGATCAGTCACGTGATCAGGACATGATCAGTCAACTGAACAGTGCATGATCATTTACATGATCAGTGCATGATCGCCACGTGATCAATGCATGATAGCCACGTCATCAGTGCATGATCAGTCACGTGATACGTGTGTGATCAGCCACGTGATCAGTGCATGATATCCACGTGATCAGTGCTGGATAGCCACGTGATCACTTCATGATTATTCACGTTATCTGTACATGATCAGTCACGTGATACGTGTGTTCAGCCACCGAATCAGTGGGTGATGATCCATGTGATCAGTGCAGGATCAATTACGTGATCAGTGCATGATCAGTCACGTGACCAGTACATGGTAGCTATGTGATCATTGCGTGATCAGCCACGTGATCAGTGCATGATAGCCACGTGATCAGTGCATGATCAGTAATGTGATACGTGTGTGATCAGCCACGTGATCAGTGCATGACATCCACGTGATCAGTGCATGATAGCCACGTAATCAGTGCATGAGAGCCACGTGATCATTGCTTGATCAGTCACGTGATACATGTGTGATCAGGCACGTGATCAGTGCAGGATCAGTTACGTGATCAGTGCATGATCAGTCACGTGACCAGTACATGGTTGCTACGTGATCCTTGCATGATCAGCCACGTGAGCAGAGCATGATAGCCACGTGACCAGTGCATGATCAGTCACGTAATCAGTACATGATCAGTCACGTGAACAGTGCATGATCAGTTACGTGATCTGTGCATGATCAGTCACGTGACCAATATATGGTAGCCAAGTGATCATTCCATGACGAGCCACGTGAGCAGTGCATGATAGCCACGTGATGTGTACATGATCAGTTACGTGAGCAGAGGATGATCAGCCACGTGATCAGTGCATGATCCACGTGATCAGTGCATGATCAGTTACCTGAGCAGTGTATGACCAGACACGTGATCAGTTCATGGTCAGACATGTGAACAGTGTTTGATCAGCCACGTGATCAGTGCATGATATCCAAGTGATCAGTGCATGATCATCACGTGATCCGTGTATGATCAGCCACGTGAATAGTGCATGCTCAGTCACGTGATCTGGGCCTGATGAGCTGCGTGATTACTGTCTGCTCATCTGCTTGACAATTGCCAGCTGAGCTGAACGATTCCTGCCTGTCATCTGCTTGACAATTGCCAGCTGTGCTGCGTAATTCCTGCCTACTCAGCTGCTTGATTATTGCCAGCTGAGCAGCATGATTCCGCACAGCTGAGTTCCATGATTTTTGCCTGCTGACTTATGATTCGTGCCTACTCAGCTCTTTGTTTATTGCCTCCAGAGGCACATGATCAGTGTATGAAAGCAAACATGATCAGCGCATGATCAGTCACATGATCAGCGCCATTATGTCACGTGATCAGTACATGATAGTCATGTGATCAGTCCATGCTCAGTCACGGTATCAGTGCATGATCAGCCAGGTGATCATTTCATGATCAGCTATGTGATCAGTTCATGATTTGTTACGTGATTTGTGCATGACCAGGCAGGTGATCAGTGTATGATCCGTCACCAAATGGGTGTATGATCAGTCACCTGACCGGTACATGGTAGCTACATGATCATTGCATGATCATCCACGTGAGTAGTGCATGATAGCCACGTGATCAGTGCATGATCAGACACGTGTTCAGTGCATGATCAGTCATGTAATCTGTGCATGACCAGGCACGTGATCAGAGTATGACCAGCCAAGTTATCAGTGCATGATAGCCACGTGATCAGTGCATGATCAGTCACGTGAGCAGTGCATGATCAGTCACTTGATCAGTGGATGATCAGCCACGTGATCAGTGCATGATCTATTATGTGATCAGTGCATGATCAGTTACGTGAGCAGTGTATGACCAGACAAGTGATCAGTGCATGGTCAGACACGTGAACAGTGTTTGATCAGCCACGTGATCAGTGCATGATATCCAAGTGATCAGTGCATGATCAATCACGTGATCAGTGTATGATCAGCCACGTGAACAGTGCATGCTCAGTCACGTGATCAGGGCCTGATGAGCTGCGTGATTACTGTCTGCTCATCTGCTTGACAATTGCCAGCTGAGCTGCACGATTCCTGCCTGTCATCTGCTTGACAATTGCCAGCTGTGCTGCGTAATTCCTGCCTACTCAGCTGCTTGATTATTGCCAGCTGAGCAGCATGATTCCTCACAGCTGAGTTCCATGATTATTGCCTGCTGACTTATGATTCGTGCCTACTCAGCTCTTTGTTTATTGCCTCCAGAGGCACATGATCAGTGTATGAAAGCAAACATGATCAGCGCATGATCAGTCACATGATCAGCGCCATTAAGTCACGTGATCAGTACATGATAGTCATGTGATCAGTCCATGCTCAGTCACGGTATCAGTGCATGATCAGCCACGTGATCAGTGCATGATCAGCCAGGTGATCATTTCATGATAGCTATGTGATCAGTTCATGATTTGTTACGTGATTTGTGCATGACCAGGCAGGTGATCAGTGTATGATCCGTCACCAAATGGGTGTATGATCAGTCACCTGACCGGTACATGGTAGCTACATGATCATTGCATGATCATCCACGTGAGTAGTGCATGATAGCCACGTGATCAGTGCATGATCAGACACGTGTTCAGTGCATGATCAGTCATGTAATCTGTGCATGACCAGGCACGTGATCAGAGTATGACCAGCCAAGTTATCAGTGCATGATAGCCACGTGATCAGTGCATGATCAGTCACGTGAGCAGTGCATGATCACTCACGTGATCAGTGGATGATCAGCCACGTGATCAGTGCATGATCAGCCACATGATCAGTGCATGATCTATTACGTAATCAGTGCATGATCAGTTACGTGAGCAGTGTATGACCAGACAAGTGATCAGTGCATGGTCAGACACGTGAACAGTGTTTGATCAGCCACGTGATCAGTGCATGATATCCAAGTGATCAGTGCATGATCAATCACGTGATCAGTGTATGATCAGCCACGTGAACAGTGCATGCTCAGTCACGTGATCAGGGCCTGATGAGCTGCGTGATTACTGTCTGCTCATCTGCTTGACAATTGCCAGCTGAGCTGCACGATTCCTGCCTGTCATCTGCTTGACAATTGCCAGCTGTGCTGCGTAATTCCTTCCTACTCAGCTGCTTGATTATTGCCAGCTGAGCAGCATGATTCCTCACAGCTGAGTTCCATGATTTTTGACTGCTGACTTATGATTTGTGCCTACTCAGCTCTTTGTTTATTGCCTCCAGAGGCACATGATCAGTGTATGATAGAAAACATGATCAGCGCATGATCAGTCACATGATCAGAGCCATTAAGTCACGTGATCACTACATGATAGTCATGTGATCAGTCCATGCACAGTCACGGTATCAGTGCATGATCAGCCACGTGATCAGTGCATGATCTGTCACATGATTAGTGTATGATCATCCACGTGATCAGTGCATGGGCAGTCATGTGATCAGTGCATGATATAGACGTGATCAGTGCATGATCAGTCTCGTGATCAGTGCATGATAGCCACGTGATCAGTGCATGATCAGTCACTTGATGGCTGTATAATCATTCTCGTGCCCTGTACATGGTAGCTACATGATCATTGCATGATCAGCCACGTGATCAGTGCATGATATCCACGTGATCAGTGCATGATCAGTTACCTGAGCAGTGTATGATCAGCCACGTGATCAGTGCATGGTCAGACACGTGAACAGTGTATGATCAGCCACGTGATCAGTGCATGATATCCAAGTGATCAGTGCATGATCATCACGTGATCCGTGTATGATCAGCCACGTGAATAGTGCATGCTCAGTCACGTGATCTGGGCCTGCTGAGCTGCGTGATTACTGTCTGCTCATCTGCTTGACAATTGCCAGCTGAGCTGAACGATTCCTGCCTGTCATCTGCTTGACAATTGCCAGCTGTGCTGCGTAATTCCTGCCTGCTCAGCTGCTTGATTATTGCCAGCTGAGCAGCATGATTCCTCACAGCTGAGTTCCATGATTATTGCCTGCTGACTTATGATTCGTGCCTACTCAGCTCTTTGTTTATTGCCTCCAGAGGCACATGATCAGTGTATGAAAGCAAACATGATCAGCGCATGATCAGTCACATGATCAGCGCCATTAAGTCACGTGATCAGTACATGATAGTCATGTGATCAGTCCATGCTCAGTCACGGTATCAGTGCATGATCAGCCACGTGATCAGTGCATGATCAGCCAGGTGATCATTTCATGATAGCTATGTGATCAGTTCATGATTTGTTACGTGATTTGTGCATGACCAGGCAGGTGATCAGTGTATGATCCGTCACCAAATGGGTGTATGATCAGTCACCTGACCGGTACATGGTAGCTACATGATCATTGCATGATCATCCACGTGAGTAGTGCATGATAGCCACGTGATCAGTGCATGATCAGACACGTGTTCAGTGCATGATCAGTCATGTAATCTGTGCATGACCAGGCACGTGATCAGAGTATGACCAGCCAAGTTATCAGTGCATGATAGCCACGTGATCAGTGCATGATCAGTCACGTGAGCAGTGCATGATCACTCACCTGATCAGTGGATGATCAGCCACGTGATCAGTGCATGATCAGCCACATGATCAGTGCATGATCTATTACGTGATCAGTGCATGATCAGTTACGTGAGCAGTGTATGACCAGACAAGTGATCAGTGCATGGTCAGACACGTGAACAGTGTTTGATCAGCCACGTGATCAGTGCATGATATCCAAGTGATCAGTGCATGATCAATCACGTGATCAGTGTATGATCAGCCACGTGAACAGTGCATGCTCAGTCACGTGATCAGGGCCTGATGAGCTGCGTGATTACTGTCTGCTCATCTGCTTGACAATTGCCAGCTGAGCTGCACGATTCCTGCCTGTCATCTGCTTGACAATTGCCAGCTGTGCTGCGTAATTCCTGCCTACTCAGCTGCTTGATTATTGCCAGCTGAGCAGCATGATTCCTCACAGCTGAGTTCCATGATTATTGACTGCTGACTTATGATTTGTGCCTACTCAGCTCTTTGTTTATTGCCTCCAGAGGCACATGATCAGTGTATGATAGAAAACATGATCAGCGCATGATCAGTCACATGATCAGCGCCATTAAGTAAGGTGATCACTACATGATAGTCATGTGATCAGTCCATGCATAGTCACGGTATCAGTGCATGATCAGCCACGTGATCAGTGCATGATCTGTCACATGATTAGTGTATGATCATCCACGTGATCAGTGCATGGGCAGTCATGTGATCAGTGCATGATATAGACGTGATCAGTGCATGATCAGTCACGTGATCAGGACATGATCAGTCAACTGAACAGTACATGATCATTTACGTGATCAGTGCATGATAGCCACGTGATCAATGCATGATAGCCACGTCATCAGTGCATGATCAGTCACGTGATATGTGTGTGATCAGCCACGTGATCAGTGCATGATATCCACGTGATCAGTGCAGGATAGCCACGTGATCACTTCATGATTATTCACGTTATCTGTACATGATCAGTCACGTGATACGTGTGTTCAGCCACCGGATCAGTGCGTGATGATCCATGTGATCAGTGCAGGATCAATTACGTGATCAGTGCATGATCAGTCATGTGACCAGTACATGGTAGCTACGTGATCATTGCGTGATCAGCCACGTGATCAGTGCATGATAGCCACGTGATCAGTGCATGATCAGTAATGTGATACGTGTGTGATCAGCCACGTGATCAGTGCATGAGTGCCACGTGATCATTGCTTGATCAGTCACGTGATACATGTGTGATCAGCCACGTGATCAGTGCAGGATCAATTACGTGATCAGTGTATGATCAGTCACGTGACCAGTACATGGTTGCTACGTGATCCTTGCATGATCAGCCACGTGAGCAGAGCATGATAGCCACGTGATCAGTGCATGATCAGTCACGTAATCAGTACATGATCAGTCACGTGAACAGTGCATGATCATTTACGTGATCTGTGCATGATCAGTCACGTGACCAATATATGGTAGCTACGTGATCATTCCATGACGAGCCACGTGAGCAGTGCATGATAGCCACGTGATGTGTACATGATCAGTTACGTGAGCAGAGTATGATCAGCCACGTGATCAGTGCATGATATCCACGTGATCAGTGCATGATCAGTTACCTGAGCAGTGTATGATCAGCCACGTGATCAGTTCATGGTCAGACACGTGAACAGTGTATGATCAGCCACGTGATCAGTGCATGATATCCAAGTGATCAGTGCATGATCATCACGTTATCCGTGTATGATCAGCCACGTCAATAGTGCATGCTCAGTCACGTGATCTGGGCCTGCTGAGCTGCGTGATTACTGTCTGCTCATCTGCTTGACAATTGCCAGCTGAGCTGAACGATTCCTGCCTGTCATCTGCTTGACAATTGCCAGCTGTGCTGCGTAATTCCTGCCTGCTCAGCTGCTTGATTATTGCCAGCTGAGCAGCATGATTCCTCACAGCTGAGTTCCATGATTATTGCCTGCTGACTTATGATTCGTGCCTACTCAGCTCTTTGTTTATTGCCTCCAGAGGCACATGATCAGTGTATGAAAGCAAACATGATCAGCGCATGATCAGTCACATGATCAGCGCCATTAAGTCACGTGATCAGTACATGATAGTCATGTGATCAGTCCATGCTCAGTCACGGTATCAGTGCATGATCAGCCACGTGATCAGTGCATGATCAGCCAGGTGATCATTTCATGATAGCTATGTGATCAGTTCATGATTTGTTACGTGATTTGTGCATGACCAGGCAGGTGATCAGTGTATGATCCGTCACCAAATGGGTGTATGATCAGTCACCTGACCGGTACATGGTAGCTACATGATCATTGCATGATCATCCACGTGAGTAGTGCATGATAGCCACGTGATCAGTGCATGATCAGACACGTGTTCAGTGCATGATCAGTCATGTAATCTGTGCATGACCAGGCACGTGATCAGAGTATGACCAGCCAAGTTATCAGTGCATGATAGCCACGTGATCAGTGCATGATCAGTCACGTGAGCAGTGCATGATCACTCACGTGATCAGTGGATGATCAGCCACGTGATCAGTGCATGATCAGCCACATGATCAGTGCATGATCTATTACGTAATCAGTGCATGATCAGTTACGTGAGCAGTGTATGACCAGACAAGTGATCAGTGCATGGTCAGACACGTGAACAGTGTTTGATCAGCCACGTGATCAGTGCATGATATCCAAGTGATCAGTGCATGATCAATCACGTGATCAGTGTATGATCAGCCACGTGAACAGTGCATGCTCAGTCACGTGATCAGGGCCTGATGAGCTGCGTGATTACTGTCTGCTCATCTGCTTGACAATTGCCAGCTGAGCTGCACGATTCCTGCCTGTCATCTGCTTGACAATTGCCAGCTGTGCTGCGTAATTCCTTCCTACTCAGCTGCTTGATTATTGCCAGCTGAGCAGCATGATTCCTCACAGCTGAGTTCCATGATTTTTGACTGCTGACTTATGATTTGTGCCTACTCAGCTCTTTGTTTATTGCCTCCAGAGGCACATGATCAGTGTATGATAGAAAACATGATCAGCGCATGATCAGTCACATGATCAGAGCCATTAAGTCACGTGATCACTACATGATAGTCATGTGATCAGTCCATGCACAGTCACGGTATCAGTGCATGATCAGCCACGTGATCAGTGCATGATCTGTCACATGATTAGTGTATGATCATCCACGTGATCAGTGCATGGGCAGTCATGTGATCAGTGCATGATATAGACGTGATCAGTGCATGATCAGTCTCGTGATCAGTGCATGATAGCCACGTGATCAGTGCATGATCAGTCACTTGATGGCTGTATAATCATTCTCGTGCCCTGTACATGGTAGCTACATGATCATTGCATGATCAGCCACGTGATCAGTGCATGATATCCACGTGATCAGTGCATGATCAGTTACCTGAGCAGTGTATGATCAGCCACGTGATCAGTGCATGGTCAGACACGTGAACAGTGTATGATCAGCCACGTGATCAGTGCATGATATCCAAGTGATCAGTGCATGATCATCACGTGATCCGTGTATGATCAGCCACGTGAATAGTGCATGCTCAGTCACGTGATCTGGGCCTGCTGAGCTGCGTGATTACTGTCTGCTCATCTGCTTGACAATTGCCAGCTGAGCTGAACGATTCCTGCCTGTCATCTGCTTGACAATTGCCAGCTGTGCTGCGTAATTCCTGCCTGCTCAGCTGCTTGATTATTGCCAGCTGAGCAGCATGATTCCTCACAGCTGAGTTCCATGATTATTGCCTGCTGACTTATGATTCGTGCCTACTCAGCTCTTTGTTTATTGCCTCCAGAGGCACATGATCAGTGTATGAAAGCAAACATGATCAGCGCATGATCAGTCACATGATCAGCGCCATTAAGTCACGTGATCAGTACATGATAGTCATGTGATCAGTCCATGCTCAGTCACGGTATCAGTGCATGATCAGCCACGTGATCAGTGCATGATCAGCCAGGTGATCATTTCATGATAGCTATGTGATCAGTTCATGATTTGTTACGTGATTTGTGCATGACCAGGCAGGTGATCAGTGTATGATCCGTCACCAAATGGGTGTATGATCAGTCACCTGACCGGTACATGGTAGCTACATGATCATTGCATGATCATCCACGTGAGTAGTGCATGATAGCCACGTGATCAGTGCATGATCAGACACGTGTTCAGTGCATGATCAGTCATGTAATCTGTGCATGACCAGGCACGTGATCAGAGTATGACCAGCCAAGTTATCAGTGCATGATAGCCACGTGATCAGTGCATGATCAGCCACATGATCAGTGCATGATCTATTACGTGATCAGTGCATGATCAGTTACGTGAGCAGTGTATGACCAGACAAGTGATCAGTGCATGGTCAGACACGTGAACAGTGTTTGATCAGCCACGTGATCAGTGCATGATATCCAAGTGATCAGTGCATGATCAATCACGTGATCAGTGTATGATCAGCCACGTGAACAGTGCATGCTCAGTCACGTGATCAGGGCCTGATGAGCTGCGTGATTACTGTCTGCTCATCTGCTTGACAATTGCCAGCTGAGCTGCACGATTCCTGCCTGTCATCTGCTTGACAATTGCCAGCTGTGCTGCGTAATTCCTGCCTACTCAGCTGCTTGATTATTGCCAGCTGAGCAGCATGATTCCTCACAGCTGAGTTCCATGATTATTGACTGCTGACTTATGATTTGTGCCTACTCAGCTCTTTGTTTATTGCCTCCAGAGGCACATGATCAGTGTATGATAGAAAACATGATCAGCGCATGATCAGTCACATGATCAGCGCCATTAAGTAAGGTGATCACTACATGATAGTCATGTGATCAGTCCATGCATAGTCACGGTATCAGTGCATGATCAGCCACGTGATCAGTGCATGATCTGTCACATGATTAGTGTATGATCATCCACGTGATCAGTGCATGGGCAGTCATGTGATCAGTGCATGATATAGACGTGATCAGTGCATGATCAGTCACGTGATCAGGACATGATCAGTCAACTGAACAGTACATGATCATTTACGTGATCAGTGCATGATAGCCACGTGATCAATGCATGATAGCCACGTCATCAGTGCATGATCAGTCACGTGATATGTGTGTGATCAGCCACGTGATCAGTGCATGATATCCACGTGATCAGTGCAGGATAGCCACGTGATCACTTCATGATTATTCACGTTATCTGTACATGATCAGTCACGTGATACGTGTGTTCAGCCACCGGATCAGTGCGTGATGATCCATGTGATCAGTGCAGGATCAATTACGTGATCAGTGCATGATCAGTCATGTGACCAGTACATGGTAGCTACGTGATCATTGCGTGATCAGCCACGTGATCAGTGCATGATAGCCACGTGATCAGTGCATGATCAGTAATGTGATACGTGTGTGATCAGCCACGTGATCAGTGCATGAGTGCCACGTGATCATTGCTTGATCAGTCACGTGATACATGTGTGATCAGCCACGTGATCAGTGCAGGATCAATTACGTGATCAGTGTATGATCAGTCACGTGACCAGTACATGGTTGCTACGTGATCCTTGCATGATCAGCCACGTGAGCAGAGCATGATAGCCACGTGATCAGTGCATGATCAGTCACGTAATCAGTACATGATCAGTCACGTGAACAGTGCATGATCATTTACGTGATCTGTGCATGATCAGTCACGTGACCAATATATGGTAGCTACGTGATCATTCCATGACGAGCCACGTGAGCAGTGCATGATAGCCACGTGATGTGTACATGATCAGTTACGTGAGCAGAGTATGATCAGCCACGTGATCAGTGCATGATATCCACGTGATCAGTGCATGATCAGTTACCTGAGCAGTGTATGATCAGCCACGTGATCAGTTCATGGTCAGACACGTGAACAGTGTATGATCAGCCACGTGATCAGTGCATGATATCCAAGTGATCAGTGCATGATCATCACGTTATCCGTGTATGATCAGCCACGTCAATAGTGCATGCTCAGTCACGTGATCTGGGCCTGCTGAGCTGCGTGATTACTGTCTGCTCATCTGCTTGACAATTGCCAGCTGAGCTGAACGATTCCTGCCTGTCATCTGCTTGACAATTGCCAGCTGTGCTGCGTAATTCCTGCCTGCTCAGCTGCTTGATTATTGCCAGCTGAGCAGCATGATTCCTCACAGCTGAGTTCCATGATTATTGCCTGCTGACTTATGATTCGTGCCTACTCAGCTCTTTGTTTATTGCCTCCAGAGGCACATGATCAGTGTATGAAAGCAAACATGATCAGCGCATGATCAGTCACATGATCAGCGCCATTAAGTCACGTGATCAGTACATGATAGTCATGTGATCAGTCCATGCTCAGTCACGGTATCAGTGCATGATCAGCCACGTGATCAGTGCATGATCAGCCAGGTGATCATTTCATGATAGCTATGTGATCAGTTCATGATTTGTTACGTGATTTGTGCATGACCAGGCAGGTGATCAGTGTATGATCCGTCACCAAATGGGTGTATGATCAGTCACCTGACCGGTACATGGTAGCTACATGATCATTGCATGATCATCCACGTGAGTAGTGCATGATAGCCACGTGATCAGTGCATGATCAGACACGTGTTCAGTGCATGATCAGTCATGTAATCTGTGCATGACCAGGCACGTGATCAGAGTATGACCAGCCAAGTTATCAGTGCATGATAGCCACGTGATCAGTGCATGATCAGTCACGTGAGCAGTGCATGATCACTCACGTGATCAGTGGATGATCAGCCACGTGATCAGTGCATGATCAGCCACATGATCAGTGCATGATCTATTACGTAATCAGTGCATGATCAGTTACGTGAGCAGTGTATGACCAGACAAGTGATCAGTGCATGGTCAGACACGTGAACAGTGTTTGATCAGCCACGTGATCAGTGCATGATATCCAAGTGATCAGTGCATGATCAATCACGTGATCAGTGTATGATCAGCCACGTGAACAGTGCATGCTCAGTCACGTGATCAGGGCCTGATGAGCTGCGTGATTACTGTCTGCTCATCTGCTTGACAATTGCCAGCTGAGCTGCACGATTCCTGCCTGTCATCTGCTTGACAATTGCCAGCTGTGCTGCGTAATTCCTTCCTACTCAGCTGCTTGATTATTGCCAGCTGAGCAGCATGATTCCTCACAGCGGAGTTCCATGATTTTTGACTGCTGACTTATGATTTGTGCCTACTCAGCTCTTTGTTTATTGCCTCCAGAGGCACATGATCAGTGTATGATAGAAAACATGATCAGCGCATGATCAGTCACATGATCAGAGCCATTAAGTCACGTGATCACTACATGATAGTCATGTGATCAGTCCATGCACAGTCACGGTATCAGTGCATGATCAGCCACGTGATCAGTGCATGATCTGTCACATGATTAGTGTATGATCATCCACGTGATCAGTGCATGGGCAGTCATGTGATCAGTGCATGATATAGACGTGATCAGTGCATGATCAGTCTCGTGATCAGTGCATGATAGCCACGTGATCAGTGCATGATCAGTCACTTGATGGCTGTATAATCATTCTCGTGCCCTGTACATGGTAGCTACATGATCATTGCATGATCAGCCACGTGATCAGTGCATGATATCCACGTGATCAGTGCATGATCAGTTACCTGAGCAGTGTATGATCAGCCACGTGATCAGTGCATGGTCAGACACGTGAACAGTGTATGATCAGCCACGTGATCAGTGCATGATATCCAAGTGATCAGTGCATGATCATCACGTGATCCGTGTATGATCAGCCACGTGAATAGTGCATGCTCAGTCACGTGATCTGGGCCTGCTGAGCTGCGTGATTACTGTCTGCTCATCTGCTTGACAATTGCCAGCTGAGCTGAACGATTCCTGCCTGTCATCTGCTTGACAATTGCCAGCTGTGCTGCGTAATTCCTGCCTGCTCAGCTGCTTGATTATTGCCAGCTGAGCAGCATGATTCCTCACAGCTGAGTTCCATGATTATTGCCTGCTGACTTATGATTCGTGCCTACTCAGCTCTTTGTTTATTGCCTCCAGAGGCACATGATCAGTGTATGAAAGCAAACATGATCAGCGCATGATCAGTCACATGATCAGCGCCATTAAGTCACGTGATCAGTACATGATAGTCATGTGATCAGTCCATGCTCAGTCACGGTATCAGTGCATGATCAGCCACGTGATCAGTGCATGATCAGCCAGGTGATCATTTCATGATAGCTATGTGATCAGTTCATGATTTGTTACGTGATTTGTGCATGACCAGGCAGGTGATCAGTGTATGATCCGTCACCAAATGGGTGTATGATCAGTCACCTGACCGGTACATGGTAGCTACATGATCATTGCATGATCATCCACGTGAGTAGTGCATGATAGCCACGTGATCAGTGCATGATCAGACACGTGTTCAGTGCATGATCAGTCATGTAATCTGTGCATGACCAGGCACGTGATCAGAGTATGACCAGCCAAGTTATCAGTGCATGATAGCCACGTGATCAGTGCATGATCAGTCACGTGAGCAGTGCATGATCAGTCACCTGATCAGTGGATGATCAGCCACGTGATCAGTGCATGATCAGCCACATGATCAGTGCATGATCTATTACGTGATCAGTGCATGATCAGTTACGTGAGCAGTGTATGACCAGACAAGTGATCAGTGCATGGTCAGACACGTGAACAGTGTTTGATCAGCCACGTGATCAGTGCATGATATCCAAGTGATCAGTGCATGATCAATCACGTGATCAGTGTATGATCAGCCACGTGAACAGTGCATGCTCAGTCACGTGATCAGGGCCTGATGAGCTGCGTGATTACTGTCTGCTCATCTGCTTGACAATTGCCAGCTGAGCTGCACGATTCCTGCCTGTCATCTGCTTGACAATTGCCAGCTGTGCTGCGTAATTCCTGCCTACTCAGCTGCTTGATTATTGCCAGCTGAGCAGCATGATTCCTCACAGCTGAGTTCCATGATTATTGACTGCTGACTTATGATTTGTGCCTACTCAGCTCTTTGTTTATTGCCTCCAGAGGCACATGATCAGTGTATGATAGAAAACATGATCAGCGCATGATCAGTCACATGATCAGCGCCATTAAGTCACGTGATCACTACATGATAGTCATGTGATCAGTCCATGCACAGTCACGGTATCAGTGCATGATCAGCCACGTGATCAGTGCATGATCTGTCACATGATTAGTGTATGATCATCCACGTGATCAGTGCATGGGCAGTCATGTGATCAGTGCATGATATAGACGTGATCAGTGCATGATCAGTCTCGTGATCAGTGCATGATAGCCACGTGATCAGTGCATGATCAGTCACTTGATGGGTGTATAATCATTCACGTGACCTGTACATGGTAGCTACATGATCATTGCATGATCAGCCACGTGAGTAGTGCGCGATAGCCAGGTGATCACTGCATGATCAGTCACGTGATCAGTGCATGATCAGTCATGTGACCAGTACATGGTAGCTGCGTGATCATCGCATGATCAGCCAAGTGAGCAGTGCATGATAGCCACGTGATCAGTGCATGATCAGACACGAGATCAGTGCATGATCAGTCACGTGATCAGTGCATGATCAGCCATGTGATCAGTGCATGATCTGTCACCTGATGGGTGTATGATCAGTCACGTTACCGGTACATGGTAGCTACATGATCATTGCATGATCAGCCACATGAGTACTGCATGATAGCCACGTGATCAGTGCATGATCATTCACGTGTTCAGTGCATGATCAGTCATGTACTCTGTGCATGACCAGGCAAGTGATCAGTGTATGACCAGCCAAGTGATCAGTGCATGATAGCCACGTGATCAGTGCATAATCAGTCACGTGATCAGTGCATGATCAGTCTCGTGATCAGTGTATGATCAGCCACGTGATCAGTGCACGATAGCCAGGTAATGAGTGCATGATAGCCAGATGATCAGTGCATTATCAGTCACATGATCAGTGTATGATCAGCCAAGTAATAAGTGCACGATAGCCAACTGACCAGTGGATGATCAGTCACGTGATCAGTGCATGGTCAGTCACGTGATCATTGCATGATCAGCCACGTGATCAGTGCATGATCAATTACGTGATCTGTGCATGATTAATCACGTGATCAGTACATGATCAGTCACGTGATCAGTGTATGATCAGCCACGTGATCAGTGCATGATCAGCCAAATGATAAGTGCAAGATCAATTACGTGATCAGTGCATGATCAGCCATGTGATCAGTGCATGATCAGTCACGTGATCAGTACGTGATCAGTCACGTGAACAGTGCGTGATCATTTACGTGATCTGTGCATGATCAGTCACGTGACCAGTATATGGTAGCTACGTGATCATTCCATGACGAGCCCCGTGAGCAATGCATGATAGAAACGTGATGTGTGCATGATGAGTTACGTGAGCAGAGTATGATCAACCACGTGATCAGTGCATGAGTGCCACGTGATCAGTGCATGATATGTCACGTGACAGGTGTGTGATCAGCCACGTGAACAGTGCATGTTCAGCCACATGATCAGTGCATGATAGCCAAGTGATCAGTGCATGCTCGGTTACTTGAGTTCTGTATGTTCAGCCACGTGAGCAGTGCATGGTCAGACACGTGAACAGTGTATGATCAGCCACGTGATCAGTGCATGATATCCAAGTGATCAGTGCATGATCAATCACGTGATCAGTGTATGATCAGCCACGTGAACAGTGCATGCTCAGTCACGTGATCAGGGCCTGATGAGCTGCGTGATTACTGTCTGCTCATCTGCTTGACAATTGCCAGCTGAGCTGCACGATTCCTGCCTGTCATCTGCTTGACAATTGCCAGCTGTGCTGCGTAATTCCTGCCTACTCAGCTGCTTGATTATTGCCAGCTGAGCAGCATGATTCCTCACAGCTGAGTTCCATGATTATTGACTGCTGACTTATGATTTGTGCCTACTCAGCTCTTTGTTTATTGCCTCCAGAGGCACATGATCAGTGTATGATAGAAAACATGATCAGCGCATGATCAGTCACATGATCAGCGCCATTAAGTAAGGTGATCACTACATGATAGTCATGTGATCAGTCCATGCATAGTCACGGTATCAGTGCATGATCAGCCACGTGATCAGTGCATGATCTGTCACATGATTAGTGTATGATCATCCACGTGATCAGTGCATGGGCAGTCATGTGATCAGTGCATGATATAGACGTGATCAGTGCATGATCAGTCACGTGATCAGGACATGATCAGTCAACTGAACAGTACATGATCATTTACGTGATCAGTGCATGATAGCCACGTGATCAATGCATGATAGCCACGTCATCAGTGCATGATCAGTCACGTGATATGTGTGTGATCAGCCACGTGATCAGTGCATGATATCCACGTGATCAGTGCAGGATAGCCACGTGATCACTTCATGATTATTCACGTTATCTGTACATGATCAGTCACGTGATACGTGTGTTCAGCCACCGGATCAGTGCGTGATGATCCATGTGATCAGTGCAGGATCAATTACGTGATCAGTGCATGATCAGTCATGTGACCAGTACATGGTAGCTACGTGATCATTGCGTGATCAGCCACGTGATCAGTGCATGATAGCCACGTGATCAGTGCATGATCAGTAATGTGATACGTGTGTGATCAGCCACGTGATCAGTGCATGAGTGCCACGTGATCATTGCTTGATCAGTCACGTGATACATGTGTGATCAGCCACGTGATCAGTGCAGGATCAATTACGTGATCAGTGTATGATCAGTCACGTGACCAGTACATGGTTGCTACGTGATCCTTGCATGATCAGCCACGTGAGCAGAGCATGATAGCCACGTGATCAGTGCATGATCAGTCACGTAATCAGTACATGATCAGTCACGTGAACAGTGCATGATCATTTACGTGATCTGTGCATGATCAGTCACGTGACCAATATATGGTAGCTACGTGATCATTCCATGACGAGCCACGTGAGCAGTGCATGATAGCCACGTGATGTGTACATGATCAGTTACGTGAGCAGAGTATGATCAGCCACGTGATCAGTGCATGATATCCACGTGATCAGTGCATGATCAGTTACCTGAGCAGTGTATGATCAGCCACGTGATCAGTTCATGGTCAGACACGTGAACAGTGTATGATCAGCCACGTGATCAGTGCATGATATCCAAGTGATCAGTGCATGATCATCACGTTATCCGTGTATGATCAGCCACGTCAATAGTGCATGCTCAGTCACGTGATCTGGGCCTGCTGAGCTGCGTGATTACTGTCTGCTCATCTGCTTGACAATTGCCAGCTGAGCTGAACGATTCCTGCCTGTCATCTGCTTGACAATTGCCAGCTGTGCTGCGTAATTCCTGCCTGCTCAGCTGCTTGATTATTGCCAGCTGAGCAGCATGATTCCTCACAGCTGAGTTCCATGATTATTGCCTGCTGACTTATGATTCGTGCCTACTCAGCTCTTTGTTTATTGCCTCCAGAGGCACATGATCAGTGTATGAAAGCAAACATGATCAGCGCATGATCAGTCACATGATCAGCGCCATTAAGTCACGTGATCAGTACATGATAGTCATGTGATCAGTCCATGCTCAGTCACGGTATCAGTGCATGATCAGCCACGTGATCAGTGCATGATCAGCCAGGTGATCATTTCATGATAGCTATGTGATCAGTTCATGATTTGTTACGTGATTTGTGCATGACCAGGCAGGTGATCAGTGTATGATCCGTCACCAAATGGGTGTATGATCAGTCACCTGACCGGTACATGGTAGCTACATGATCATTGCATGATCATCCACGTGAGTAGTGCATGATAGCCACGTGATCAGTGCATGATCAGACACGTGTTCAGTGCATGATCAGTCATGTAATCTGTGCATGACCAGGCACGTGATCAGAGTATGACCAGCCAAGTTATCAGTGCATGATAGCCACGTGATCAGTGCATGATCAGTCACGTGAGCAGTGCATGATCACTCACGTGATCAGTGGATGATCAGCCACGTGATCAGTGCATGATCAGCCACATGATCAGTGCATGATCTATTACGTAATCAGTGCATGATCAGTTACGTGAGCAGTGTATGACCAGACAAGTGATCAGTGCATGGTCAGACACGTGAACAGTGTTTGATCAGCCACGTGATCAGTGCATGATATCCAAGTGATCAGTGCATGATCAATCACGTGATCAGTGTATGATCAGCCACGTGAACAGTGCATGCTCAGTCACGTGATCAGGGCCTGATGAGCTGCGTGATTACTGTCTGCTCATCTGCTTGACAATTGCCAGCTGAGCTGCACGATTCCTGCCTGTCATCTGCTTGACAATTGCCAGCTGTGCTGCGTAATTCCTTCCTACTCAGCTGCTTGATTATTGCCAGCTGAGCAGCATGATTCCTCACAGCTGAGTTCCATGATTTTTGACTGCTGACTTATGATTTGTGCCTACTCAGCTCTTTGTTTATTGCCTCCAGAGGCACATGATCAGTGTATGATAGAAAACATGATCAGCGCATGATCAGTCACATGATCAGAGCCATTAAGTCACGTGATCACTACATGATAGTCATGTGATCAGTCCATGCACAGTCACGGTATCAGTGCATGATCAGCCACGTGATCAGTGCATGATCTGTCACATGATTAGTGTATGATCATCCACGTGATCAGTGCATGGGCAGTCATGTGATCAGTGCATGATATAGACGTGATCAGTGCATGATCAGTCTCGTGATCAGTGCATGATAGCCACGTGATCAGTGCATGATCAGTCACTTGATGGCTGTATAATCATTCTCGTGACCTGTACATGGTAGCTACATGATCATTGCATGATCAGCCACGTGATCAGTGCATGATATCCACGTGATCAGTGCATGATCAGTTACCTGAGCAGTGTATGATCAGCCACGTGATCAGTGCATGGTCAGACACGTGAACAGTGTATGATCAGCCACGTGATCAGTGCATGATATCCAAGTGATCAGTGCATGATCATCACGTGATCCGTGTATGATCAGCCACGTGAATAGTGCATGCTCAGTCACGTGATCTGGGCCTGCTGAGCTGCGTGATTACTGTCTGCTCATCTGCTTGACAATTGCCAGCTGAGCTGAACGATTCCTGCCTGTCATCTGCTTGACAATTGCCAGCTGTGCTGCGTAATTCCTGCCTGCTCAGCTGCTTGATTATTGCCAGCTGAGCAGCATGATTCCTCACAGCTGAGTTCCATGATTATTGCCTGCTGACTTATGATTCGTGCCTACTCAGCTCTTTGTTTATTGCCTCCAGAGGCACATGATCAGTGTATGAAAGCAAACATGATCAGCGCATGATCAGTCACATGATCAGCGCCATTAAGTCACGTGATCAGTACATGATAGTCATGTGATCAGTCCATGCTCAGTCACGGTATCAGTGCATGATCAGCCACGTGATCAGTGCATGATCAGCCAGGTGATCATTTCATGATAGCTATGTGATCAGTTCATGATTTGTTACGTGATTTGTGCATGACCAGGCAGGTGATCAGTGTATGATCCGTCACCAAATGGGTGTATGATCAGTCACCTGACCGGTACATGGTAGCTACATGATCATTGCATGATCATCCACGTGAGTAGTGCATGATAGCCACGTGATCAGTGCATGATCAGACACGTGTTCAGTGCATGATCAGTCATGTAATCTGTGCATGACCAGGCACGTGATCAGAGTATGACCAGCCAAGTTATCAGTGCATGATAGCCACGTGATCAGTGCATGATCAGTCACGTGAGCAGTGCATGATCAGTCACCTGATCAGTGGATGATCAGCCACGTGATCAGTGCATGATCAGCCACATGATCAGTGCATGATCTATTACGTGATCAGTGCATGATCAGTTACGTGAGCAGTGTATGACCAGACAAGTGATCAGTGCATGGTCAGACACGTGAACAGTGTTTGATCAGCCACGTGATCAGTGCATGATATCCAAGTGATCAGTGCATGATCAATCACGTGATCAGTGTATGATCAGCCACGTGAACAGTGCATGCTCAGTCACGTGATCAGGGCCTGATGAGCTGCGTGATTACTGTCTGCTCATCTGCTTGACAATTGCCAGCTGAGCTGCACGATTCCTGCCTGTCATCTGCTTGACAATTGCCAGCTGTGCTGCGTAATTCCTGCCTACTCAGATGCTTGATTATTGCCAGCTGAGCAGCATGATTCCTCACAGCTGAGTTCCATGATTATTGACTGCTGACTTATGATTTGTGCCTACTCAGCTCTTTGTTTATTGCCTCCAGAGGCACATGATCAGTGTATGATAGAAAACATGATCAGCGCATGATCAGTCACATGATCAGCGCCATTAAGTCACGTGATCACTACATGATAGTCATGTGATCAGTCCATGCACAGTCACGGTATCAGTGCATGATCAGCCACGTGATCAGTGCATGATCTGTCACATGATTAGTGTATGATCATCCACGTGATCAGTGCATGGGCAGTCATGTGATCAGTGCATGATATAGACGTGATCAGTGCATGATCAGTCTCGTGATCAGTGCATGATAGCCACGTGATCAGTGCATGATCAGTCACTTGATGGGTGTATAATCATTCACGTGACCTGTACATGGTAGCTACATGATCATTGCATGATCAGCCACGTGAGTAGTGCGCGATAGCCAGGTGATCACTGCATGATCAGTCACGTGATCAGTGCATGATCAGTCATGTGACCAGTACATGGTAGCTGCGTGATCATCGCATGATCAGCCAAGTGAGCAGTGCATGATAGCCACGTGATCAGTGCATGATCAGACACGAGATCAGTGCATGATCAGTCACGTGATCAGTGCATGATCAGCCATGTGATCAGTGCATGATCCGTCACCTGATGGGTGTATGATCAGTCACGTTACCGGTACATGGTAGCTACATGATCATTGCATGATCAGCCACATGAGTACTGCATGATAGCCACGTGATCAGTGCATGATCATTCACGTGTTCAGTGCATGATCAGTCATGTACTCTGTGCATGACCAGCCAAGTGATCAGTGCATGATAGCCACGTGATCAGTGCATAATCAGTCACGTGATCAGTGCATGATCAGTCTCGTGATCAGTGTATGATCAGCCACGTGATCAGTGCACGATAGCCAGGTAATGAGTGCATGATAGCCAGATGATCAGTGCATTATCAGTCACATGATCAGTGTATGATCAGCCAAGTAATAAGTGCACGATAGCCAACTGACCAGTGGATGATCAGTCACGTGATCAGTGCATGGTCAGTCACGTGATCATTGCATGATCAGCCACGTGATCAGTGCATGATCAATTACGTGATCTGTGCATGATTAATCACGTGATCAGTACATGATCAGTCACGTGATCAGTGTATGATCAGCCACGTGATCAGTGCATGATCAGCCAAATGATAAGTGCAAGATCAATTACGTGATCAGTGCATGATCAGCCATGTGATCAGTGCATGATCAGTCACGTGATCAGTACGTGATCAGTCACGTGAACAGTGCGTGATCATTTACGTGATCTGTGCATGATCAGTCACGTGACCACTATATGGTAGCTACGTGATCATTCCATGACGAGCCCCGTGAGCAATGCATGATAGAAACGTGATGTGTGCATGATGAGTTACGTGAGCAGAGTATGATCAACCACGTGATCAGTGCATGAGTGCCACGTGATCAGTGCATGATATGTCACGTGACAGGTGTGTGATCAGCCACGTGAACAGTGCATGTTCAGCCACATGATCAGTGCATGATAGCCAAGTGATCAGTGCATGCTCGGTTACTTGAGTTCTGTATGTTCAGCCACGTGAGCAGTGCATGGTCAGACACGTGAACAGTGTATGATCAGCCACGTGATCAGTGCATGATATCCAAGTGATCAGTGCATGATCAATCACGTGATCAGTGTATGATCAGCCACGTGAACAGTGCATGCTCAGTCACGTGATCTGGGCCTGCTGAGCTGCATGATTACTGTCTGCTCATCTGCTTGACAATTGCCAGCTGAGCTGCACGATTCCTGCCTGTCATCTGCTTGACAATTGACAGCTGTGCTGCGTAATTCCTGCCTGCTCAGCTGCTTGATTATTGCCAGCTGAACAGCATGATTCCTCACACCTGAGTTCCATGATTATTGCCTGCTGACTGTTTGATTCGTGCCTACTCAGCTCTTTGTTTATTGCCTCCAGAGGCACATGATCAGTGCATGATAGCAAACATGATCAGCGCATGATCAGAGCCATTAAGTCACGTGATCACTACATGATAGTCATGTGATCAGTCCATGCTCATTCACGGTATCAGTGCATGATCAGCCACGTGATCAGTGCATGATCAGCCAGGTGATCAGTTCATGATAGCTATGTGATCAGTTCATGATTTGTCACGTGATCTGTGCATGACCAGGCAGGTGATCAGTGTATGTCCAGCCAAGTGATCAGTGCATGATAGTCACGTGATCAGTGCATGATCAGTCATGTGACCAGTACATGGTAGCTACATGATCATTGCATGATCACCCACGTGAGTAGTGCGCGATAGCCACACGATCACTGCATGATCAGTCACGTGATCAGTGCATGATCAGTCATGTGACCAGTACATGGTAGCTGCGTGATCATCGCATGATCAGCCACATAAGCAGTGCATGATAGCCACGTGATCAGTGCATGATCAGACACGAGATCTGTGCATGATCAGTCACGTGATTACTGCATGATCAGCCACGTGATCAGTGCATGACCAGGCACGTGATCAATGTATGTCCAGCCAAGTGATCAGTGCATGATAGTCACGTGATCAGTGCATGATCAGTCACGTGATCAGTGCATGATCAGTCATGTGATCAGTGTATGATCAGCCACGTGATCAGTGCATGATCAGCCACATGATCAGTGCATGATCAATTACGTGATCAGTGCATGATCAGTCACGTGACCAGTACTTGGTAGCTACGTGATCATTGCCAGATCAGCAACGTGAGCAGTGCATGATTAGCCATGTGATCAGTGCATGATCAGTCACGTGATCAGTGCATGATCAGTCACGTGATCAGTGCATGATCAGTCACATGATCAGTGCATGATCAGTCACGTGATAGGTGTGTGATCAGCCATGTGAACAGTGCATGCTCAGTCACGTGATCAGGGCCTGCTTAGCTGTGTGATTACTGTCTGCTCATCTGCTTGACAATTTCCAGCTGAGCTGCATGATTCCTGCCTGTCATCTCCTTGACAATTGCCACCTGTGCTGCATAATTCCTGCCTGCTCATCTACTTGATTATTGCCAGCTGAGCAGCATGATTTCTCAGAGGTGAGTTCCATGATTATAGCCTGCTGACTGATTCCTGCCTACTCAGCTCTATGTTCATTGCCTCCAGAGGCACATGATCAGTGTGTGACACCAAACATGATCAGCACATGATCAGTCACATGATCAATGCATGATAAGCCAGGTGATCAGTGCATGATCAATTATGTGATCAGTGCATGATCAGTCATGTGACCAGTACATGGTAGCTGCGTGATCATTGCATGATCAGCCACGTGAGCAGTGCATGATAGCCACGTGATCAGTGCATGATCAGTCACGTGATCTGTGCATGATCAGTCACGTGATCTGTGCATGATCAGTCACGTGATCAGTGCATGATCAATTACTGATCAGTGCATGATCAGTCACGTGACCAGTGCATGGTAGCTACGTGGTCATTGCATTATCAGCCACGTGATCAGTGCATGATAGCCACGTGATCAGTGCATGATCAGTCATGTGAGCAGTGCATGATAGCCACGTGATCAGTACATGATCAGTTACGTGAGCAGTTTATGATCAGCCACGTGATCAGTACATGGTCAGACACGTGAACAGTGTATGATCAGCCACGTGATCAGTGCATGATATCCAAGTGATCAGTGCATGATCAATCACGTGATCAGTGTATGATCAGCCACGTGAACAGTGCATGCTCAGTCACGTGATCAGGGCCTGCTGAGCTGCGTGATTGCTGTCTGCTCATCTGCTTGACAATTGCCAGCTGAGCTGCACGATTCCTGCCTGTCATCTGCTTGACAATTGCCAGCTGTGCTGCGTAATTCCTGCCTGCTCAGCTGCTTGATTATTGCCAGCTGAGCAGCATGATTCCTCACAGCTGAATTCCATGATTTTTGCCTGCTGACTGTTTGATTCGTGCCTACTCAGCTCTTTGTTTATTGCCTCCAGAGGCACATGATCAGTGCATGATAGAAAACATGATCAGCCCATGATCAGTCACATGATCTGCGCCATTAAGTCACGTGATCACTACATGATAGTCATGTGATCAGTCCATGCACAGTCACGGTATCAGTGCATGATCAGCCACGTGATCAGTGCATGATCTGTCACATGATTAGTGTATGATCATCCACGTGATATGTGCATGGGCAGTCATGTGATCAGTGCATGATATAGACGTGATCAGTGCATGATCAGTCTCGTGATCAGTGCATGATAGCCACGTGATCAGTGCATGATCTGTCACCTGATGTGTGTATGATCATTCACGTGACCTGTACATGGTAGCTACATGATCATTGCATGATCAGCCACGTGAGTAGTGCACGATAGCCACGTGATCACTGCATGATCAGTCACGTGATCAGTTCATGATCAGTCATGTGAACAGTACATGGTAGCTGGGTGATCATTGCATGTTCATCCACGTGAGCAGTGCATGATAGCCACGTGGTCAGTGCATGATCAGACACGAGATCAGTGCATGATCAGTCACGTGATCAGTGCATGATCAGCCACGTCATCAGTGCATGACCAGGCACGTGATCAGTGTATGTCAGCCAAGTGATCAGTGCATGATAGCCACGTGATCAGTGCATGTTCAGTCACGTGATCAGTGCATGATCAGTCATGTTATCAGTGTATGATCAGCCACGTGATCAGTGCATGATCAGCCACATGATCAGTGCATGATCAATTACGTGATCAGTGCATGATCAGTCACGTGACCAGTACTTGGTAGCTACGTGATCATTGCCAGATCAGCCACGTGAGCAGTGCATGATAGCCACGTGATCAGTGCATGATTAGCCATGTGATCAGTGCATGATCAGTCACGTGATCAGTGCATGATCAGTCACGTGACCAGTGCATGATCATCCACGTGATCAGTGCATGTGGAGTCATGTAGTCAATGCATGATAGCGCCATGATCAGTGCACGATCAGTCCGTGATGAGTGTATGATCAGCCAAGTGATCAGTGCAAGATAGCTACAGTAGATCAATGCATGATAAGCCACATGATCAGTGCATGATCAATTACGTGATCAGTGCATGATCAGTCACGTAACCAGTACATGGTAGCTACGTGATCATTGCCTGATCAGCCACGTGATCAGTGCATGATAGCCACGTGATCAGTGCATGATAGCCACGTGATCAGTGCATGATAGCCACATGTTCAGTGCATGATCAGTCATGTACTCTGTGCATGACCAGGCACGTGATCAGTGTATGACCAGCCAAGTGATCAGTGCATGATAGCCACGTGATCAGTGCATAATCAGTCACATGATCAGTGCATGATCAGTCACGTGATCAGTACATGATCAGTCACGTGAACAGTGTGTGATCATTTACGTGATATGTGCATGATCAGTCACGTGACCAGTATATGGTAGCTAGGTGATCATTGCATGATCAGCCACATGAGCCGTGCATGATAGCCACGAGATCAGTGCATGATCAGTCACGTGACCAGTGCATGATCACTCACGTGAACAGTGCATGATAAGTCACCTGATCAGTGCATGATCAATTACGTGATCAGTGCATGATCACTCACGTGACCAGTACATGGTAGCTACGTGATCATTGCATGAACAGCCGCGTGAGCGGTGCATGATAGCCACGTGATCAGTGCATGATCTGTCGCATGATCAGTGTATGATCATCCGGGTGATCAGTGCATGGGCAGACATGTGATCAGTGCATGATATAGACGTGATCAGTGCATGATCAGTCTCGGGATCAGTGTATGATCAACCACGTGATCAGTGCACGATAGCCAGGTAATGAGTGCACGATAGCCAGATGATCAGTGCATTATCAGTCACATGATCAGTGTATGATCAGCCAAGTAATAAGTGCATGATAGCCAACTGATCAGTGGATGATCAGTCACGTGATCAGTGCATGGTCAGTCACGTGATCATTGCATGATCAGCCAGGTGATCAGTGCATGATCAGCCAAATGATCAGTGCATGATCAATTACGTGATCAGTGCATGATCAGCCACGTGATCAGTGCATGGTCAGTCACGTGATCAGTGCATGATCATCCACGTGATCAGTGCATGTGGAGTCATGTAGACAATGCATGATAGCACCGTGATCAGTGCACGATCAGTCCCGTGATGAGTGTATGATCAGTCAAGTGATCAGTGCAAGATAGCTACGTGATCAGTGCATGATCAGCCACGTCATCAGTGCATGATAGCCACGTGATCAGGGCATGCTCATTCACGGTATCAGTGCATGATCAGCCACGTGATCAGTGCATGATCTGTCACATGATTAGTGTATGATCATCCACGTGATCAGTGCATGGGCAGTCATGTGATCAGTGCATGATTAGACGAGATCAGTGCATGATCAGTATCGTGGTCAGTGCATGATAGCCATGTGATCAGTGCATGATCAGTCACCTGATGGGTGTATGATCATTCACGTGACTGGTACATGGTAGTTATATGATCAGTGTATATCCAGCCATGTGATAAGTGCATGATAGCCACGTGATCAGGGCATGATCAGCCATGTGATCAGTGCATGATCAGTCACGTGATCAGTGCATGATCAGCCACATGATCAGTGCATGATGAATTACGTCATCAGTGCATGATCAGTCACGTGACCAGTACATGGTAGCTGCGCGATCATTGCATGATCAGCCAAATTAGCAGTGCATGATAGCCACGTGATCAGTGCTTGATCTGTCACCTGATGAGTGTATGATCATTTACGTGACCTTTACATGGTAGCTACATGATCATTGCATGATCAACCACGTGAGTAGTGCACGATAGCCACGTGATCACTGCATGTTCAGTCACATGATCAGTGCATGATCAGTCATGTGACCAGTACATGGTAGCTGCGTGATCATCGCATGTTCAGCCACGTGAGCCATGCATGATAGCCACGTGATCAGTGCGTGATCAGACACGAGATCAGTGCATGATCAGTCACGTGATCAGTGCATGATCAGCCACGTGATCAGTGCATGATCATTACGTGATCAGTGCATGATCAGTCACGTGACCAGTGCATGATAGCTACGTGATCAGTGCATGATCAGCCACGTGATCAGTGCATGATAGCCACGTGATCAGTGCATGATTAGCCACGTGATCAGTGCATGATCAGTCACGTGATCAGTGCATGATCAGCCACGTGATCAGTGCATGATAGCCACGTGATCAGTGCATACAATTACGTGATCAGTGCATGATCAATCACGTGATCAGTGCATGATAGCCACGTGATCAGTGCATGATCATTCACGTGATCAGTGTATGATCAGCCACGTGAACAGTGCATGCTCAGTCACGTGATCAGGGCCTGCTGAGCTGCGTGATTACTGTCTGCTCATCTGCTTGACAATTGCCAGCTGAGCTGCACGATTCCTGCCTGTCATCTGCTTGACAATTGCCACCTGTGCTGCATAATTCCTGCCTGCTCATCTGCTTGATTATTGCCAGCTGAGCAGCATGATTTCTCAGAGCTGAGTTCCATGATTATTGCCTACTGATTCCTGCCTACTCAGCTCTTTGTTCATTGCCTCCAGAGGCACATGATCAGTGTATGACACGAAACATGATCAGCACATGATCAGTCACATGATCAATGCATGGTAAGCCAGGTGATCAGTGCATGATCAGTCCCGTGATCAGTGCATGATCAGTCATGTGATCAGTACATGGTAGCTGCGTGATCAGTGCATGATCAGCCACGTGATCAGTGCATGATCAGTCACGTGATCAGTGCATGATCAGCCACGTGATCAGTGCATGATCAGTCACGTGATCAGTGCATGGTAGCTACGTGATCAGTGCATGATCAGCCACGTGATCAGTGCATGATAGCCACGTGATCAGTGCATGATAGCCACGTGATCAGTGCATGATAGCCACGTGATCAGTGCATGATCAGTCACGTGATACGTGTGTGATCAGCCACGTGATCAGTGCATGATATCCACGTGATCAGTGCATGATAGCCACGTGATCAGTGCATGATTAGTCACGTGATCAGTGCATGATCAGTCACGTGATACGAGTGTGATCAGCCACCGGATCAGTGCATGATGAGCCACGTGATCAGTGCAGGATCAATTACGTGATCAGTGCATGATCAGTCACGAGAGCAATACATGGTTGCTACTTGATCGTTGCATGATCAGCCACGTGAGCAGTGCATGATAGCCACGTGATCAGTGCATGATCAGTCACGTGATCAGTACATGATCAGTCACGTGAACAGTGCATGATCATTTACGTGATCTGTGCATGATCAGTCACGTGACCTGTATATGGTAGCTTCATGATCATTCCATGACGAACCACGTGAGCAGTGCATGATAGCCACGTGATGTGTGCATGATCAGTGACGTGAACAGAGTTTGATCAGCCACGTGATCAGTGCATGAGTGCCATGTGATCAGTGCATGATATGTCACGTGACAGGTGTGTGATCAGCCACGTGAACAGTGCTTGTTCAGCCACGTGATCAGTGCATGATAGCCACGTGATCAGTGCATGATCAGTTACGTGATCAGTGTATGATCAGCCACGTGATCAGTGCATGGTCAGACACGTGAACAGTGTATGATCAGCTACTTGATCAGTGCATGATATCCAAGTGATAAGTGCATGATCAATCACGTGATCAGTGTATGATCAGCCACGTGAACAGTGCATGCTCAGTAACGTGATCAGGGCCTGCTGAGCTGCGTGATTACTGTCTGCTCATCTGCTTGACAATTGCCAGCTGAGCTGCACGATTCCTGCCTGTCATCTGCTTGACAATTGCCAGCTGTGCTGTTTAATTCCTGCCTGCTAGCTGCTTGATTATTGGCAGCTGAGCAGCATGATTCACGTGAATAGTGCATGCTCAGTCACGTGATAAGGGCCTGCTGAGCTGCGTGATTACTGTCTGCTCATCTGCTTGACAATTGCCAGCTGAGCTGCACGATTCCTGCCTGTCATCTGCTTGACAATTGCCAGCTGTGCTGCGTAATTCCTGCCTGCTCAGCTGCTTGATTATTGCCAGCTGAGCAGCATGATTCCTCACAGCTGAGTTCCATGATTGGTGCCTGCTGACTGTTTGATTCGTGCCTACTCAGCTCTTTGTTTATTGCCTCCAGAGGCACATGATCAGTGTATGAAAGCAAACATGATCAGCGCATGATCAGTCACATGATCAGCGCCATTAAGTCACGTGATCACTACATGATAGTCATGTGATCAGTCCATGCTCAGTCACGGTATCAGTGCATGATCAGCCACGTGATCAGTGCATGATCAGCCACGTGATCAGTTCATGATAGCCATGTGATCAGTGCATGATCAGTCACGTGATCAGTGCATGATCAGGCACGTGATCAGTGCATGATCAGTCACCTGATGGGTGTATGATCAGTCACGTGACCAGTACATGGTAGCTACATGATGATTGCATGATCAGCCACGTGAGTAGTGCATGATAGCCACGTGATCAGTGCATGATCAGTCACGTGATCAGTGCATGATCAGCCATGTGATCAGTGCATGATCAGGCACGTGATCAGTGCATGATCAGCCACGTGATCAGTGCATGATAGCCACGTGATCAGTGCATGATCAGTCACGTGATCAGTGCATGATCAGTCACGTGATCAGTGCATGATCAGCCACGTGATCAGTGCATGATCAGCCACGTGATCAGTGCATGATCAGTCACGTGATCAGTGCATGGTAGCTACGTGATCAGTGCATGATCAGCCACGTGATCAGTGCATGATAGCCACGTGATCAGTGCATGATCAGTCACGTGATCAGTGCATGATCAGTCACGTGATCAGTGCATGATCAGTCACTGATCAGTGCATGATCAATTACGTGATCAGTGCATGATCAGTCACGTGATCAGTACATGGTAGCTACGTGATCAGTGCATGATCAGCCACGTGATCAGTGCATGATAGCCACGTGATCAGTGCATGATCAGTCACGTGATCAGTGTATGATCAGCCACGTGATCAGTGCATGATCAGTCATGTGATCAGTGCATGATATAGACGTGATCAGTGCATGATCAGTCACGTGATCAGTGTATGATCAGCCACGTGATCAGTGCATGATAGCCACGTGATCAGTGCATGATAGCCAGTGATCAGTGCATGATCAGTCACGTGATCAGTGCATGATCAGCCACGTGATCAGTGCATGATAGCCACTGATCAGTGCATGATCAGTCACGTGATCAGTGCATGATCAGTCACGTGATCAGTGCATGATCAGCCACGTGATCAGTGCATGATCAATTACGTGATCAGTGCATGATCAGTCACGTGATCAGTGCATGATCAGTCACGTGATCAGTGCATGATCAGTCACGTGATCAGTGCATGATCAGTCACGTGATCAGTGCATGATCAGTCACGTGATCAGTGCATGATCAGTCACGTGATCAGTGCATGATCAGCCACGTGATCAGTGCATGATCAGTCACGTGATACGTGTGTGATCAGCCACGTGATCAGTGCATGATATCAGTGCATGATAGCCACGTGATCAGTGCATGATAGCCACGTGATCAGTGCATGATCAGTCACGTGATACGTGTGTGATCAGCCACGTGATCAGTGCATGATATCCACGTGATCAGTGCATGATAGCCACGTGATCAGTGCATGATAGTCACGTGATCAGTGCATGATCAGTCACGTGATCAGTGTGTGATCAGCCACGTGATCAGTGCATGATGAGCCACGTGATCAGTGCAGGATCAATTACGTGATCAGTGCATGATCAGTCACGAGACGAGTACATGGTTGCTACGTGATCGTTGCATGATCAGCCACGTGAGCAGAGCATGATAGCCACGTGATCAGTGCATGATCAGTCACGTGATCAGTACATGATCAGTCACGTGAACAGTGCATGATCATTTACGTGATCTGTGCATGATCAGTCACGTGACCAGTATATGGTAGCTACGTGACCATTCCATGACGAACCACGTGAGCAGTGCATGATAGCCACGTGATGTGTGCATGATCAGTTACGTGAGCAGAGTATGATCAGCCACGTGATCAGTGCATGAGTGCCACGTGATCAGTGCATGATATGTCACGTGACAGGTGTGTGATCAGCCACGTGAACAGTGCATGTTCCGCCACGTGATCAGTGCATGATAGCCACGTGATCAGTGCATGATCAGTACGTGATCAGTGTATGATCAGCCACGTGATCAGTGCATGATCAGACACGTGATCAGTGTATGATCAGCCACGTGAACAGTGCATGCTCAGTCACGTGATCAGGGCCTGCTGAGCTGCGTGATTACTGTCTGCTCATCTGCTTGACAATTGCCAGCTGAGCTGCACGATTCCTGCCTGTCATCTGCTTGACAATTGCCAGCTGTGCTGCGTAATTCCTGCCTGCTCAGCTGCTTGATTATTGCCAGCTAAGCAGCATGATTCCTCAAGCTGAATTCCATGATTATTGCCTGCTGACTTTTGATTCGTGCCTACTCAGCTCTTTGTTTATTGCCTCCAGAGGCACATGATCAGTGTATGATAGAAAACATGATCAGCGCATGATCAGTCACATGATCAGCGCCATTAAGTCACGTGATCACTACATGATAGTCATGTGATCAGTCCATGCACAGTCACGGTATCAGTGCATGATCAGCCACGTGATCAGTGCATGATCAGTCACGTGATCAGTGCATGATCAGCCACGTGATCAGTGCATGATCAGTCACGTGATCAGTGCATGGTAGCTACGTGATCAGTGCATGATCAGCCACGTGATCAGTGCATGATAGCCACGTGATCAGTGCATGATCAGCCACGTGATCAGTGCATGATCAGCCACGTGATCAGTGCATGATCAGTCACGTGATACGTGTGTGATCAGCCACGTGATCAGTGCATGATAGCCACGTGATCAGTGCATGATAGCACGTGATCAGTGCATGATCAGTCACGTGATCAGTGCATGATCAGTCACGTGATCAGTGCATGATCAGCCACGTGATCAGTGCATGATCAGTCACGTGACCAGTATATGGTAGCTTCATGATCATTGCATGACGAGCCACGTGATCAGTGCATGATAGCCACGTGATCAGTGCATGATCAGTCACGTGATCAGTGTATGATCAGCCACGTGATCAGTGCATGAGTGCCACGTGATCAGTGCATGATATGTCACGTGACAGTGTGTGATCAGCCACGTGATCAGTGCATGATCAGCCACGTGATCAGTGCATGATAGCCACGTGATCAGTGCATGATCAGTTACGTGATCAGTGCATGATCAGCCACGTGATCAGTGCATGATCAGACACGTGATCAGTGCATGATCAGCCACGTGATCAGTGCATGATAGCCACGTGATCAGTGCATGATCAGTCACGTGATCAGTGTATGATCAGCCACGTGATCAGTGCATGATCAGTCACGTGATCAGTGCATGCTGAGCAGCGTGATTACTGTCTGCTCATCTGCTTGACAATTGCCAGCTGAGCTGCACGATTCCTGCCTGTCATCTGCTTGACAATTGCCAGCTGTGCTGTGTAATTCCTGCCTGCTCAGCTGCTTGATTATTGCCAGCTGATCAGCATGATTCACGTGATCAGTGCATGATCAGTCACGTGATCAGTGCCTGATCAGCTGCGTGATTACTGTCTGCTCATCTGCTTGACAATTGCCAGCTGAGCTGCGTGATTACTGTCTGTCATCTGCTTGACAATTGCCAGCTGAGCTGCACGATTCCTGCCTGTCATCTGCTTGACAATTGCCAGCTGTGCTGCGTAATTCCTGCCTGCTCAGCTGCTTGATTATTGCCAGCTGAGCAGCATGATTCCTCACAGCTGAGTTCCATGATTGGTGCCTGCTGACTGTTTGATTCGTGCCTACTCAGCTCTTTGTTTATTGCCTCCAGAGGCACATGATCAGTGTATGATAGCAAACATGATCAGCGCATGATCAGTCACATGATCAGCGCCATTAAGTCACGTGATCACTACATGATAGTCATGTGATCAGTCCATGCTCAGTCACGGTATCAGTGCATGATCAGCCACGTGATCAGTGCATGATCAGCCACGTGATCAGTTCATGATAGCTATGTGATCAGTGCATGATCAGTCACGTGATCAGTGCATGATCAGGCACGTGATCAGTGCATGATCAGTCACCTGATGGGTGTATGATCAGTCACGTGACCAGTACATGGTAGCTACATGATCATTGCATGATCAGCCACGTGAGTAGTGCATGATAGCCACGTGATCAGTGCATGATCAGTCACGTGATCAGTGCATGATCAGCCATGTGATCAGTGCATGATCAGGCACGTGATCAGTGCATGATCAGCCACGTGATCAGTGCATGATAGCCACGTGATCAGTGCATGATCAGTCACGTGATCAGTGCATGATCAGTCACGTGATCAGTGCATGATCAGCCACGTGATCAGTGCATGATCAGCCACGTGATCAGTGCATGATCAGTCACGTGATCAGTATATGGTAGCTACGTGATCAGTGCATGATCAGCCACGTGATCAGTGCATGATAGCCACGTGATCAGTGCATGATCAGTCACGTGATCAGTGCATGATCAGTCACGTGATCAGTGCATGATCAGTCAACTGATCAGTGCATGATCAATTACGTGATCAGTGCATGATCAGTCACGTGACCAGTACATGGTAGCTACGTGATCATTGCATGATCAGCCACGTGATCAGTGCATGATAGCCACGTGATCAGTGCATGATCAGTCACGTGATCAGTGTATGTTCATCCGGGTGATCAGTGCATGATCAGTCATGTGATCAGTGCATGATATAGACGTGATCAGTGCATGATCAGTCACGTGATCAGTGTATGATCAGCCACGTGATCAGTGCATGATAGCCACGTGATCAGTGCATGATAGCCAGTGATCAGTGCATGATCAGTCACGTGATCAGTGCATGATCAGCCACGTGATCAGTGCATGATAGCCACGTGATCAGTGCATGATCAGTCACGTGATCAGTGCATGATCAGTCACGTGATCAGTGCATGATCAGCCACGTGATCAGTGCATGATCAATTACGTGATCAGTGCATGATCAGTCACGTGATCAGTGCATGATCAGTCACGTGATCAGTGCATGATCAGTCACGTGATCAGTGCATGATCAGCCACGTGATCAGTGCATGATCAGTCACGTGATCAGTGCATGATCAGCCACGTGATCAGTGCATGATATCAGTGCATGATAGCCACGTGATCAGTGCATGATAGCCACGTGATCAGTGCATGATCAGTCACGTGATACTGTGTGATCAGCCACGTGATCAGTGCATGATATCCACGTGATCAGTGCATGATAGCCACGTGATCAGTGCATGATAGTCACGTGATCAGTGCATGATCAGTCACGTGATATGTGTGTGATCAGCCACGTGATCAGTGCATGATGAGCCACGTGATCAGTGCATGATCAATTACGTGATCAGTGCATGATCAGTCACGTGACAGTACATGGTAGCTACGTGATCGTTGCATGATCAGCCACGTGATCAGTGCATGATAGCCACGTGATCAGTGCATGATCAGTCACGTGATCAGTGCATGATCAGTCACGTGATCAGTGCATGATCATTTACGTGATCAGTGCATGATCAGTCACGTGACCAGTACATGGTAGCTACGTGATCATTGCATGATCAGCCACGTGAGCAGTGCATGATAGCCACGTGATCAGTGCATGATCAGTCACGTGATCAGTGCATGATCAGCCACGTGATCAGTGCATGATGCCACGTGATCAGTGCATGATATGTCACGTGACAGTGTGTGATCAGCCACGTGATCAGTGCATGATAGCCACGTGATCAGTGCATGATCAGTACGTGAGCAGTGTATGATCAGCCACGTGATCAGTGCATGAGTGCCACGTGATCAGTGCATGATATGTCACGTGACAGGTGTGTGATCAGGCACGTGAACAGTGCATGTTCAGCCACGTGATCAGTGCATGATAGCCACGTGATCAGTGCATGATCAGTTACGTGAGCAGTGTATGATCAGCCACGTGATCAGTGCATGGTCAGACACGTGAACAGTGTATGATCAGCCTCGTGATCAGTGCATGATATCCAACTGATCAGTGCATGATCAATCACGTGATCAGTGTATGATCAGCCACGTGAACAGTGCATGCTCAGTCACGTGATCAGGGCCTGCTGAGCTGCGTGATTACTGTCTGCTCGTCTGCTTGACAATTGCCAGCTGAGCTGCACGATTCCTGCCTGTCATCTGCTTGACAATTGCCAGCTGTGCTGCGTAATTCCTGCCTGCTAGCTGCTTGATTATTGCCAGCTGAGCAGCATGATTCCTCACAGCTGAGTTCCATGATTGGTGCCTGCTGACTGTTTGATTCGTGCCTACTCAGCTCTTTGTTTATTGCCTCCAGAGGCACATGATCAGTGTATGAAAGCAAACATGATCAGCGCATGATCAGTCACATGATCAGCGCCATTAAGTCACGTGATCACTACATGATAGTCATGTGATCAGTCCATGATCAGTCACATGATCAGTGTATGATCATCCACGTGATCAGTGCATGGGCAGTCATGTGATCAGTGCATGATATAGACGTGATCAGTGCATGATCAGTCTCGTGATCAGTGCATGATAGCCACGTGATCAGTGCATGATCTGTCACCTGATGGGTGTATGATCATTCACGTGACCTTTACATGGTAGCTACATGATCATTGTATGATCAACCACGTGAGTAGAGCACGATAGCCACGTGATCACTGAATGATCAGTCACATGATCACTGCATGATCAGTCATGTGACCAGTACATGGTAGCTGCGTGATCATGCATGATCAGCCACGTGATCAGTGCATGATAGCCACGTGATCAGTGCATGATCAGACACGTGATCAGTGCATGATCAGTCACGTGATCAGTGCATGATCAGCCACGTGATCAGTGCATGATCAGTCACGTGATCAGTGCATGATCAGCCACGTGATCAGTGCATGATCAGCCACGTGATCAGTGCATGATCAGTCACGTGATCAGTGCATGGTAGCTACGTGATCAGTGCATGATCAGCCACGTGATCAGTGCATGATAGCCACGTGATCAGTGCATGATCAGCCACGTGATCAGTGCATGATCAGTCACGTGATCAGTGCATGATCAGCCACGTGATCAGTGCATGATAGCCACGTGATCAGTGCATGACAATTACGTGATCAGTGCATGATCAATCACGTGATCAGTGCATGATAGCCACGTGATCAGTGCATGATCATTCACGTGATCAGTGTGTGATCAGCCACGTGAACAGTGCATGCTCAGTCACGTGATCAGGGCCTGCTGAGCTGCGTGATTACTGTCTGCTCATCTGCTTGACAATTGCCAGCTGAGCTGCACGATTCCTGCCTGTCATCTCCTTGACAATTGCCACCTGTGCTGCATAATTCCTGCCTGCTCATCTGCTTGATTATTGCCAGCTGAGCAGCATGATTTCTCAGAGCTGAGTTCCATGATTATTGCCTACTGATTCCTGCCTACTCAGCTCTTTGTTCATTGCCTCCAGAGGCACATGATCAGTGTATGACAGAAACATGATCAGCACATGATGAATCACATGATCAGTGCATGATAAGCCACGTGATCAGTGCATGATCAATTACGTGATCAGTGCATGATCAGTCATGTGACCAGTACATGGTAGCTGCGTGATCAGTGCATGATCAGCCACGTGATCAGTGCATGATCAGTCACGTGATCAGTGCATGATCAGCCACGTGATCAGTGCATGATCAGTCACGTGATCAGTGCATGGTAGCTACGTGATCAGTGCATGATCAGCCACGTGATCAGTGCATGATCAGCCACGTGATCAGTGCATGATCAGCCACGTGATCAGTGCATGATAGCCACGTGATCAGTGCATGATCAGCCACGTGATCAGTGCATGATCAGTCACGTGATACGTGTGTGATCAGCCACGTGATCAGTGCATGATATCCACGTGATCAGTGCATGATAGCCACGTGATCAGTGCATGATCAGTCACGTGATCAGTGCATGATCAGTCACGTGATACGAGTGTGATCAGCCACCGGATCAGTGCATGATGAGCCACGTGATCAGTGCATGATCAATTACGTGATCAGTGCATGATCAGTCACGTGATCAGTACATGATCAGTCACGTGAACAGTGCATGATCATTTACGTGATCAGTGCATGATCAGTCACGTGACCAGTATATGATAGCTTCATGATCATTCCATGACGAACCACGTGAGCAGTGCATGATAGCCACGTGATGTGTGCATGATCAGTTACGTGAGCAGAGTATGATCAGCCACGTGATCAGTGCATGAGTGCCACGTGATCAGTGCATGATATGTCACGTGACAGGTGTGTGATCAGGCACGTGAACAGTGCATGTTCAGCCACGTGATCAGTGCATGATAGCCACGTGATCAGTGCATGATCAGTTACGTGAGCAGTGTATGATCAGCCACGTGATCAGTGCATGGTCAGACACGTGAACAGTGTATGATCAGCCTCGTGATCAGTGCATGATATCCAAGTGATCAGTGCATGATCAATCACGTGATCAGTGTATGATCAGCCACGTGAACAGTGCATGCTCAGTCACGTGATCAGGGCCTGCTGAGCTGCGTGATTACTGTCTGCTCGTCTGCTTGACAATTGCCAGCTGAGCTGCACGATTCCTGCCTGTCATCTGCTTGACAATTGCCAGCTGTGCTGCGTAATTCCTGCCTGCTAGCTGCTTGATTATTGCCAGCTGAGCAGCATGATTCCTCACAGCTGAGTTCCATGATTGGTGCCTGCTGACTGTTTGATTCGTGCCTACTCAGCTCTTTGTTTATTGCCTCCAGAGGCACATGATCAGTGTATGATAGCAAACATGATCAGCGCATGATCAGTCACATGATCAGCGCCATTAAGTCACGTGATCACTACAAGATAGTCATGTGATCAGTCCATGCTCAGTCACGGTATCAGTGCATGATCAGCCACGTGATCAGTGCATGATCAGCCAGGTGATCAGTTCATGATAGCTATGTGATCAGTGCATGATTTGTCACGTGATCAGTGCATGATCAGGCACGTGATCAGTGCATGATCAGTCACCTGATGGTGTATGATCAGTCACGTGACCAGTACATGGTAGCTACATGATCATTGCATGATCAGCCACGTGAGTAGTGCATGATAGCCACGTGATCAGTGCATGATCAGTCACGTGATCAGTGCATGATCAGCCATGTGATCAGTGCATGATCAGGCACGTGATCAGTGCATGATCAGCCACGTGATCAGTGCATGATAGCCACGTGATCAGTGCATGATCAGTCACGTGATCAGTGCATGATCAGTCACGTGATCAGTGCATGATCAGCCACGTGATCAGTGCATGATCAGCCACGTGATCAGTGCATGATCAGTCACGTGATCAGTACATGGTAGCTACGTGATCAGTGCATGATCAGCCACGTGATCAGTGCATGATAGCCACGTGATCAGTGCATGATCAGTCACGTGATCAGTGCATGATCAGTCACGTGATCAGTACATGGTAGCTACGTGATCATGCATGATCAGCCACGTGATCAGTGCATGATAGCCACGTGATCAGTGCATGATCAGTCACGTGATCAGTGCATGATCAGTCACGTGATCAGTGCATGATCAGCCACGTGATCAGTGCATGATCAATTACGTGATCAGTGCATGATCAGTCACGTGACCAGTGCATGGTAGCCACGTGATCAGTGCATGATCAGCCACGTGAGCAGTGCATGATAGCCACGTGATCAGTGCATGATAGCCACGTGATCAGTGCATGATCAGTCACGTGATCAGTGCATGATCAGCCACGTGATCAGTGCATGATAGCCACGTGATCAGTGCATGACAATTACGTGATCAGTGCATGATCAATCACGTGATCAGTGCATGATAGCCACGTGATCAGTGCATGATCAGTCACGTGATCGGTGTATGATCAGCCACGTGAACAGTGCATGCTCAGTCACGTGATCAGGGCCTGCTGAGCTGCGTGATTACTGTCTGCTCATCTGCTTGACAATTGCCAGCTGAGCTGCACGATTCCTGCCTGTCATCTGCTTGACAATTGCCAGCTGTGCTGCATAATTCCTGCCTGCTCATCTGCTTGATTATTGCCAGCTGAGCAGCATGATTTCTCACAGCTGAGTTCCATGATTATTGCCTACTGATTCGTGCCTACTCAGCTCTTTGTTCATTGCCTCCAGAGGCACATGATCAGTGTATGACACGAAACATGATCAGCACATGATGAATCACATGATCAATGCATGATAAGCCACGTGATCAGTGCATGATCAATCACGTGATCAGTGCATGATCAGTCATGTGACCAGTACATGGTAGCTGCGTGATCAGTGCATGATCAGCCACGTGATCAGTGCATGATCAGTCACGTGATCAGTGCATGATCAGCCACGTGATCAGTGCATGATCAGTCACGTGATCAGTGCATGGTAGCTACGTGATCATTGCATGATCAGCCACGTGATCAGTGCATGATAGCCACGTGATCAGTGCATGATCAGCCACGTGATCAGTGCATGATAGCCACGTGATCAGTGCATGATCAGTCACGTGATACGTGTGTGATCAGCCACGTGATCAGTGCATGATATCCACGTGATCAGTGCATGATAGCCACGTGATCAGTGCATGATTAGTCACGTGATCAGTGCATGATCAGTCACGTGATACGAGTGTGATCAGCCACCGGATCAGTGCATGATGAGCCACGTGATCAGTGCAGGATCAATTACGTGATCAGTGCATGATCAGTCACGTGACCAGTACATGGTTGCTACGTGATCATTGCATGATCAGCCACGTGAGCAGTGCATGATAGTCACGTGATCAGTGCATTAAGAGTCACGTGATCAGTACATGATCAGTCACGTGAACAGTGCATGATCATTTACGTGATCTGTGCATGATCAGTCACGTGACCTGTCTATGGTAGCTTCATGATCATTCCATGACGAACCACGTGAGCAGTGCATGATAGCCACGTGTTGTGTGCATGATCAGTGACGTGATCAGAGTATGATCAGCCACGTGATCAGTGCATGAGTGCCACGTGATCAGTGCATGATATGTCACGTGACAGGTGTGTGATCAGCCACGTGAACAGTGCATGTTCAGCCACGTGATCAGTGCATGATAGCCACGTGATCAGTGCATGATCAGTTACGTGAGCAGTGTATGATCAGTCACGTGATCAGTGCATGGTCAGACACGTGAACAGTGTATGATCAGCCACGTGATCAGTGCATGATATCCAAGTGATCAGTGCATGATCAATCACGTGATCAGTGTATGATCAGCCACGTGAACAGTGCATGCTCAGTAACGTGATCAGGGCCTGCTGAGCTGCGTGATTACTGTCTTCTCGTCTGCTTGACAATTGCCAGCTGAGCTGCACGATTCCTGCCTGTCATCTGCTTGACAATTGCCAGCTGTGCTGTGTAATTCCTGCCTGCTAGCTGCTTGATTATTGCCAGCTGAGCAGCATGATTCACGTGAATAGTGCATGCTCAGTCACGTGATAAGGGCCTGCTGAGCTGCGTGATTACTGTCTGCTCATCTGCTTGACAATTGCCAGCTGAGCTGCACGATTCCTGCCTGTCATCTGCTTGACAATTGCCAGCTGTGCTGCGTAATTCCTGCCTGCTCAGCTGCTTGATTATTGCCAGCTGAGCAGCATGATTCCTCACAGCTGAGTTCCATGATTGGTGCCTGCTGACTGTTTGATTCGTGCCTACTCAGCTCTTTGTTTATTGCCTCCAGAGGCACATGATCAGTGTATGATAGCAAACATGATCAGCGCATGATCAGTCACATGATCAGCGCCATTAAGTCACGTGATCACTACATGATAGTCATGTGATCAGTCCATGCTCAGTCACGGTATCAGTGCATGATCAGCCACGTGATCAGTGCATGATCAGCCACGTGATCAGTGCATGATAGCTATGTGATCAGTGCATGATCAGTCACGTGATCAGTGCATGATCAGGCACGTGATCAGTGCATGATCAGTCACCTGATGGTGTATGATCAGTCACGTGACCAGTACATGGTAGCTACATGATCATTGCATGATCAGCCACGTGAGTAGTGCATGATAGCCACGTGATCAGTGCATGATCAGTCACGTGATCAGTGCATGATCAGCCATGTGATCAGTGCATGATCAGGCACGTGATCAGTGTATGATCAGCCACGTGATCAGTGCATGATAGCCACGTGATCAGTGCATGATCAGTCACGTGATCAGTGCATGATCAGTCACGTGATCAGTGCATGATCAGCCACGTGATCAGTGCATGATCAGCCACGTGATCAGTGCATGATCAGTCACGTGATCAGTATATGGTAGCTACGTGATCAGTGCATGATCAGCCACGTGATCAGTGCATGATAGCCACGTGATCAGTGCATGATCAGTCACGTGATCAGTGCATGATCAGTCACGTGATCAGTGCATGATCAGTCAACTGATCAGTGCATGATCAATTACGTGATCAGTGCATGATCACTCACGTGATCAGTACATGGTAGCTACGTGATCATTGCATGATCAGCCACGTGATCAGTGCATGATAGCCACGTGATCAGTGCATGATCAGTCACATGATCAGTGTATGTTCATCCGGGTGATCAGTGCATGGGCAGTCATGTGATCAGTGCATGATATAGACGTGATCAGTGCATGATCAGTCACGTGATCAGTGTATGATCAGCCACGTGATCAGTGCATGATCAGTCACGTGATCAGTGCATGATAGCCAGTGATCAGTGCATGATCAGTCACGTGATCAGTGCATGATCAGCCACGTGATCAGTGCATGATAGCCAACTGATCAGTGCATGGTCAGTCACGTGATCAGTGCATGGTCAGTCACGTGATCATTGCATGATCAGCCACGTTAATAGTGCATGATCAATTACGTGATCAGTGCATGATCAGTCACGTGATCAGTACATGATCAGTCACGTGAACAGTGCATGATCAGTCATGTGATCAGTGTATGACCAGCCAAGTGATCAGTGCATGATCAGTCACGTGATCAGTGCATGATCAGTCACGTGATCAGTGTATGATCAGCCACGTGATCAGTGCATGATCAGTCACGTGATACGTGTGTGATAAGCCACGTGACCAGTGCATGATATCAGTGCATGATAGCCACGTGATCAGTGCATGATAGCCACGTGATCAGTGCATGATCAGTCACGTGATATGTGTGTGATCAGCCACGTGATCAGTGCATGATATCCACGTGATCAGTGCAGGATAGCCACGTGATCACTTCATGAGTAGTCACGTGATCTATACATGATCAGTCACGTGATACGTGTGTGATCAGCCACCGGATCAGTGCGTGATGAGCCACGTGATCAGTGCAGGATCAATTACGTGATCAGTGCATGATCAGTCACGAGACGAGTACATGGTTCCTACGTGATCGTTGCATGATCAGCCACGTGAGCAGAGCATGATAGCCACGTGATCAGTGCATGATCATTCACGTGATCAGTACATGATCAGTCACGTTAACAGTGCATGATCATTTACGTGATCTGTGCATGATCAGTCACGTGACCAGTATATGGTAACTACGTGACCATTCCATGACGAACCACGTGAGCAGTGCATGATAGCCACGTGATGTGTGCATGATGAGTTACGTGAGCAGAGTGTGATCAGCCACGTGATCAGTGCATGAGTGCCGCGTGATCAGTGCATGATATGTCACGTGACAGGTGTGTGATCAGCCACGTGAACAGTGCATGTTCCGCCACGTGATCAGTGCATGATAGCCACGTGATCAGTGCATGATCAGTACGTGAGCAGTGTATGACCAGACACGTGATCAGTGCATGGTCAGACACGTGAACAGTGTATGATCAGCCACGTGATCAGTGCATGATATCCAAGTGATCAGTGCATGATCAATCACGTGATCAGTGTATGATCAGCCACGTGAACAGTGCATGCTCAGTCACGTGATCAGGGCCTGCTGAGCTGCGTGATTACTGTCTGCTCATCTGCTTGACAATTGCCAGCTGAGCTGCACGATTCCTGCCTGTCATCTGCTTGACAATTGCCAGCTGTGCTGCGTAATTCCTGCCTGCTCAGCTGCTTGATTATTGCCAGCTGAGCAGCATGATTCCTCACAGCTGAGTTCCATGATTATTGACTGCTGACTTATGATTCGTGCCTACTCAGCTCTTTGTTTATTGCCTTCAGAGGCACATGATCAGTGTATGATAGAAAACATGATCAGCGCATGATCAGTCACATGATCAGCGCCATTAAGTCACGTGATCACTACATGATAGTCATGTGATCAGTCCATGCACAGTCACGGTATCAGTGCATGATCAGCCACGTGATCAGTGCATGTTATCCACGTGATCAGTGCAGGATAGCCACGTGATCACTTCATGATTAGTCTCGTGATCTGTACATGATCAGTCACGTGATACGAGTGTGATCAGCCACCGGGTCAGTGCGTGATGAGCCACGTGATCAGTGCAGGATCAGTTACGTGATCAGTGCATGATCAGTCACGTGATCAGTACATGATCAGTCACGTGAACAGTGCATGATCATTTACGTGATCTGTGCATGATCAGTCACGTGACCAGTATATGATAGCTTCATGATCATTCCATGACGAACCACGTGAGCAGTGCATGATAGCCACGTGATCAGTGCATGATCAGTTACGTGAGCAGAGTATGATCAGCCACGTGATTGTGCATGAGTGCCACGTGATCAGTGCATGATATGTCACGTGACAGGTGTGTGATCAGCCACGTGAACAGTGCATGTTCAGCCACGTGATCAGTGCATGATAGCCACGTGATCAGTGCATGATCAGTTACGTGAGCAGTGTATGATTAGCCACGTGATCAGTGCATGGTCAGACCCGTGATCAGTGTATGATCAGCCTCGTGATCAGTGCATGATATCCACGTGATCAGTGCATGATCAATCACGTGATCAGTGTGTGATCAGTGTATGATCAGCCACGTGAACAGTGCATGATCAGTCACGTGATCAGTGCATGATGAGCTGCGTGATTACTGTCTGCTCGTCTGCTTGACAATTTCCAGCTGAGCTGCACGATTCCTGCCTGTCATCTGCTTGACAATTGCCAGCTGTGCTGTGTAATTCCTGCCTGATCAGTGCATGATTATTGCCAGCTGATCAGCATGATTCACGTGAATAGTGCATGCTCAGTCACGTGATCAGGGCCTGCTGAGCTGCGTGATTACTGTCTGCTCATCTGCTTGACAATTGCCAGCTGAGCGGCACGATTCCTGCCTGTCATCTGCTTGACAATTGCCAGCTGTGCTGCGTAATTCCTGCCTGCTCAGCTGCTTGATTATTGCCAGCTGAGCAGCATGATTCCTCACAGCTGAGTTCCATGATTGGTGCCTGCTGACTGTTTGATTCGTGCCTACTCAGCTCTTTGTTTATTGCCTCCAGAGGCACATGATCAGTGTATGATAGCAAACATGATCAGCGCATGATCAGTCACATGATCAGCGCCATTAAGTCACGTGATCACTACATGATAGTCATGTGATCAGTCCATGCTCAGTCACGGTATCAGTGCATGATCAGCCACGTGATCAGTGCATGATCAGCCACGTGATCAGTGCATGATAGCTATGTGATCAGTGCATGATCAGTCACGTGATCAGTGCATGATAGCCACGTGATCAGTGCATGATCAGTCACCTGATGGGTGTATGATCAGTCACGTGACCAGTACATGGTAGCTACATGATCATTGCATGATCAGCCACGTGAGTAGTGCATGATAGCCACGTGATCAGTGCATGATCAGTCACGTGATCAGTGCATGATCAGTCATGTGATCAGTGCATGATCAGGCACGTGATCAGTGCATGATCAGCCACGTGATCAGTGCATGATAGCCACGTGATCAGTGCATGATCAGTCACGTGATCAGTGCATGATCAGCCACGTGATCAGTGCATGATCAGCCACGTGATCAGTGCATGATCAGTCACGTGATCAGTATATGGTAGCTACGTGATCAGTGCATGATCAGCCACGTGATCAGTGCATGATAGCCACGTGATCAGTGCATGATCAGTCACGTGATCAGTGCATGATCAGTCACGTGACCAGTACATGGTAGCTACGTGATCATTGCATGATCAGCCACGTGATCAGTGCATGATAGCCACGTGATCAGTGCATGATCAGTCACGTGATCAGTGCATGATCATCCACGTGATCAGTGCATGATCAGTCACGTGATCAGTGCATGATATAGACGTGATCAGTGCATGATCAGTCACGTGATCAGTGCATGATCAGCCACGTGATCAGTGCATGATAGCCACGTGATCAGTGCATGATAGCCAGTGATCAGTGCATGATCAGTCACGTGATCAGTGCATGATCAGCCACGTGATCAGTGCATGATAGCCACTGATCAGTGCATGATCAGTCACGTGATCAGTGCATGATCAGTCACGTGATCAGTGCATGATCAGCCACGTGATCAGTGCATGATCAATTACGTGATCAGTGCATGATCAGCCACGTGATCAGTGCATGATAGCCACGTGATCAGTGCATGATCAGTCACGTGATCAGTGCATGATCAGTCACTGATCAGTGCATGATCAGTCACGTGATCAGTGCATGATAGCCACGTGATCAGTGCATGATAGCCACGTGATCAGTGCATGATCAGTCACGTGATAGTGCATGATCAGCCACGTGATCAGTGCATGATATCCACGTGATCAGTGCATGATAGCCACGTGATCAGTGCATGATCAGTCACGTGATCAGTGCATGATCAGTCACGTGATCAGTGTGATCAGCCACGTGATCAGTGCATGATCAGCCACGTGATCAGTGCATGATCAGTTACGTGATCAGTGCATGATCAGCCACGTGATCAGTGCATGATAGCCACGTGATCAGTGCATGATCAGTCACGTGATCAGTGCATGATCAGCCACGTGATCAGTGCATGACAGCCACGTGATCAGTGCATGATAGCCACGTGATCAGTGCATGATAGCCACGTGATCAGTGCATGATCAGTCACGTGATCAGTGCATGATCAGCCACGTGATCAGTGCATGATCAATTACGTGATCAGTGCATGATCAGTCACGTGACCAGTACATGGTAGCTACGTGATCAGTGCATGATCAGCCACGTGATCAGTGCATGATAGCCACGTGATCAGTGCATGATCAGTCACGTGATCAGTGCATGATCAGTCACGTGATCAGTGCATGATCAGTTACGTGATCAGTGCATGATCAGTCACGTGACCAGTACATGGTATCTACGTGATCATTGCATGATCAGCCACGTGAGCAGTGCATGATAGCCACGTGATCAGTGCATGATCAGTCACGTGATCAGTGCATGATCAGCCACGTGATCAGTGCATGATCATCCACGTGATCAGTGCATGATCAGCCACGTGATCAGTGCATGATCAGCCACGTGATCAGTGCATGATCAGCCACGTGATCAGTGCATGATCAGCCACGTGATCAGTGCATGATCAGTCACGTGATCAGTGCATGATCAGCCACGTGATCAGTGCATGATAGTCACGTGATCAGTGCATGATATGTCACGTGACAGGTGTGTGATCAGCCACGTGCACAGTGCATGTTATGCCACGTATTCAGTGCATGATAGCCACGTGATCAGTGCATGATCAGTTACGTGAGCAGTGTATGATCAGCCACGTGATCAGTGCATGGTCAGACACGTGAACAGTGTATGATCAGCCACGTGATCAGTGCATGATATCCAAGTGATCAGTGCATGATCAATCACGTGATCAGTGTATGATCAGCCACGTGAACAGTGCATGCTCAGTCACGTGATCAGGGCCTGCTGAGCTGCGTGATTACTGTCTGCTCATCTGCTTGACAATTGCCAGCTGAGCTGCACGATTCCTGCCTGTCATCTGCTTGACAATTGCCAGCTGTGCTGCGTAATTCCTGCCTGCTCAGCTGCTTGATTATTGCCAGCTGAGCAGCATGATTCCTCACAGCTGAGTTCCATGATTGGTGCCTGCTGACTGTTTGATTCGTGCCTACTCAGCTCTTTGTTTATTGCCTCCAGAGGCACATGATCAGTGTATGATAGCAAACATGATCAGCGCATGATCAGTCACATGATCAGCGCCATTAAGTCACGTGATCACTACATGATAGTCATGTGATCAGTCCATGCTCAGTCACGGTATCAGTGCATGATCAGCCACGTGATCAGTGCATGATCAGCCAGGTGATCATTTCATGATAGCTATGTGATCAGTGCATGATTTGTCACGTGATCAGTGCATGATCATGCACGTGATCAGTGCATGATCAGTCACCTGATGGGTGTATGATCAGTCACGTGACCGTACATGGTAGCTACATGATCATTGCATGATCAGCCACGTGAGTAGTGCATGATAGCCACGTGATCAGTGCATGATCAGTCACGTGATCAGTGCATGATCAGCCATGTGATCAGTGCATGATCAGGCACGTGATCAGTGCATGATCAGCCACGTGATCAGTGCATGATAGCCACGTGATCAGTGCATGATCAGTCACGTGATCAGTGCATGATCAGTCACGTGATCAGTGCATGATCAGCCACGTGATCAGTGCATGATCAGCCACGTGATCAGTGCATGATCAGTCACGTGATCAGTGCATGGTATACGTGATCAGTGCATGATCAGCCACGTGATCAGTGCATGATAGCCACGTGATCAGTGCATGATCAGTCACGTGATCAGTGCATGATCAGTCACGTGATCAGTGCATGATCAGTCACTGATCAGTGCATGATCAATTACGTGATCAGTGCATGATCAGTCACGTGATCAGTGCATGATAGCTACGTGATCAGTGCATGATCAGCCACGTGATCAGTGCATGATAGCCACGTGATCAGTGCATGATCAGTCACGTGATCAGTGTATGATCATCCACGTGATCAGTGCATGATCAGTCACGTGATCAGTGCATGATATAGACGTGATCAGTGCATGATCAGTCACGTGATCAGTGTATGATCAGCCACGTGATCAGTGCATGATAGCCACGTGATCAGTGCATGATAGCCAGTGATCAGTGCATGATCAGTCACGTGATCAGTGCATGATCAGCCACGTGATCAGTGCATGATAGCCACTGATCAGTGCATGATCAGTCACGTGATCAGTGCATGATCAGTCACGTGATCAGTGCATGATCAGCCACGTGATCAGTGCATGATCAGCCACGTGATCAGTGCATGATCAGTCACGTGATCAGTGCATGATCAGTCACGTGATCAGTGCATGATCAGTCACGTGATCAGTGCATGATCAGCCACGTGATCAGTGCATGATCAGTCACGTGATCAGTGCATGATCAGTCACGTGATCAGTGCATGATCAGCCACGTGATCAGTGCATGATCAGTCACGTGATACGTGTGTGATCAGCCACGTGATCAGTGCATGATATCAGTGCATGATAGCCACGTGATCAGTGCATGATAGCCACGTGATCAGTGCATGATCAGTCACGTGATACGTGTGTGATCAGCCACGTGATCAGTGCATGATAGCCACGTGATCAGTGCATGATAGCCACGTGATCAGTGCATGATAGTCACGTGATCAGTGCATGATCAGTCACGTGATAGTGTGTGATCAGCCACGTGATCAGTGCATGATGAGCCACGTGATCAGTGCATGATCAATTACGTGATCAGTGCATGATCAGTCACGTGACAGTACATGGTTGCTACGTGATCGTGCATGATCAGCCACGTGATCAGTGCATGATAGCCACGTGATCAGTGCATGATCAGTCACGTGATCAGTGCATGATCAGTCACGTGATCAGTGCATGATCAGTTACGTGATCAGTGCATGATCAGTCACGTGACCAGTACTTGGTAGCTACGTGATCATTGCATGATCAGCCACGTGATCAGTGCATGATAGCCACGTGATCAGTGCATGATCAGCCACGTGATCAGTGCATGATCAGTCACGTGATCAGTGCATGATCAGCCACGTGATCAGTGCATGATAGCCACGTGATCAGTGCATGATCAGCCACGTGATCAGTGCATGATCAGTCACGTGATCAGTGCATGATAGCCACGTGATCAGTGCATGATCATTCACGTGATCAGTGTGTGATCAGCCACGTGAACAGTGCATGCTCAGTCACGTGATCAGGGCCTGCTGAGCTTCGTGATTACTGTCTGCTCATGTGCTTGACAATTGCCAGCTGAGCTGCACGATTCCTGCCTGTCATCTGCTTGACAATTGCCACCTGTGCTGCATAATTCCTGCCTGCTCATCTGCTTGATTATTGCCAGCTGAGCAGCATGATTCTCAGAGCTGAGTTCCATGATTATTGCCTACTGATTCGTGCCTACTCAGCTCTTTGTTCATTGCCTCCAGAGGCACATGATCAGTGTATGACACGAAACATGATCAGCGCATGATCAGTCACATGATCAGTGCATGATAAGCCACGTGATCAGTGCATGATCAGTCACGTGATCAGTGCATGATCAGTCACGTGATCAGTGCATGATCAGCCACGTGATCAGTGCATGATCAGCCACGTGATCAGTGCATGATCAGCCACGTGATCAGTGCATGATCAGTCACGTGATCAGTGCATGGTAGCTACGTGATCAGTGCATGATCAGCCACGTGATCAGTGCATGATAGCCACGTGATCAGTGCATGATCAGTCACGTGATCAGTGCATGATCACTCACGTGATCAGTGCATGATCAGTCACTGATCAGTGCATGATCAATTACGTGATCAGTGCATGATCAGTCACGTGACCAGTACATGGTAGCTACGTGATCATTGCATGATCAGCCACGTGATCAGTGCATGATAGCCACGTGATCAGTGCATGATCAGTCACATGATCAGTGTATGATCATCCACGTGATCAGTGCATGATCAGTCATGTGATCAGTGCATGATATAGACGTGATCAGTGCATGATCAGTCACGTGATCAGTGCATGATCAGCCACGTGATCAGTGCATGATAGCCACGTGATCAGTGCATGATAGCCAGTGATCAGTGCATGATCAGTCACGTGATCAGTGCATGATCAGCCACGTGATCAGTGCATGATAGCCACTGATCAGTGCATGATCAGTCACGTGATCAGTGCATGATCAGTCACGTGATCAGTGCATGATCAGCCACGTGATCAGTGCATGATCAGCCACGTGATCAGTGCATGATCAGTCACGTGATCAGTGCATGATCAGTCACGTGATCAGTGCATGATCAGTCACGTGATCAGTGCATGATCAGCCACGTGATCAGTGCATGATCAGTCACGTGATCAGTGCATGATCAGTCACGTGATCAGTGCATGATCAGCCACGTGATCAGTGCATGATCAGTCACGTGATCGTGTGTGATCAGCCACATGATCAGTGCATGATATCAGTGCATGATAGCCACGTGATCAGTGCATGATCAGTCACGTGATACGTGTGTGATCAGCCACGTGATCAGTGCATGATATCCACGTGATCAGTGCATGATAGCCACGTGATCACTTCATGATAGTCACGTGATCATGCATGATCAGTCACGTGATACGTGTGTGATCAGCCACCGGATCAGTGCATGATGAGCCACGTGATCAGTGCAGGATCAATTACGTGATCAGTGCATGATCAGTCACGTGACGAGTACATGGTTGCTACGTGATCGTTGCATGATCAGCCACGTGAGCAGAGCATGATAGCCACGTGATCAGTGCATGATCAGTCACGTGATCCGTACATGATCAGTCACGTGAACAGTGCATGATCATTTACGTGATCTGTGCATGATCAGTCACGTGACCAGTATATGGTAGCTACGTGACCATTCCATGACGAACCACGTGAGCAGTGCATGATAGCCACGTGATTTGTGCATGATGAGTTACGTGAGCAGAGTATGATCAGCCACGTGATCAGTGCATGAGTGCCACGTGATCAGTGCATGATATGTCACGTGACAGGTGTGTGATCAGCCACGTGAACAGTGCATGTTCCGCCACGTGTTCAGTGCAGGATAGCCACGTGATCAGTGCATGATCAGTTACGTGAGCAGTGTATGACCAGACACGTGATCAGTGCATGGTCAGACACGTGAACAGTGTATGATCAGCCACGTGATCAGTGCATGATATCCAAGTGATCAGTGCATGATCAATCACGTGATCAGTGTATGATCAGCCACGTGAACAGTGCATGCTCAGTCACGTGATCAGGGCCTGCTGTGCTGCGTGATTACTGTCTGCTCATCTGCTTGACAATTGCCAGCTGAGCTGCACGATTCCTGCCTGTCATCTGCTTGACAATTGCCAGCTGTGCTGCGTAATTCCTGCCTGCTCAGCTGCTTGATTATTGCCAGCTGAGCAGCATGATTCCTCACACCTGAGTTCCATGATTATTGCCTGCTGACTTTTGATTCGTGCCTACTCAGCTCTTTGTTTATTGCCTCCAGAGGCACATGATCAGTGTATGATAGAAAACATGATCAGCGCATGATCAGTCACATGATCAGCGCCATTAAGTCACGTGATCACTACATGATAGTCATGTGATCAGTCCATGCACAGTCACGGTATCAGTGCATGATCAGCCACGTGATCAGTGCATGATCTGTCACATGATTACTGTATGATCATCCACGTGATCAGTGCATGGGCAGTCATGTGATCAGTGCATGATATAGACGTGATCAGTGCATGATCAGTCTCGTGATCAGTGCATGATAGCCAGGTGATTAGTGCATGATCTGTCACCTGATGGTTGTATGATCATTCACGTGACCTTTACATGGTAGCTACATGATCATTGCATGATCAACCACGTGAGTAGTGCACGATAGCCACGTGATCACTGCATGATCAGTCACGTGATCAGTGCATGATCAGTCATGTGACCAGTACATGGTAGCTGCGTGATCATGCATGATCAGCCACGTGAGCAGTGCATGATAGCCACGTGATCAGTGCGTGATCAGACACGAGATCAGTGCATGATCAGTCACGTGATCAGTGCATGATCAGCCACGTGATCAGTGCATGATCAATTACGTGATCAGTGCATGATCAGTCACGTGATCAGTGCATGGTAGCTACGTGATCAGTGCATGATCAGCCACGTGATCAGTGCATGATAGCCACGTGATCAGTGCATGATCAGCCACGTGATCAGTGCATGATCAGTCACGTGATCAGTGCATGATCAGCCACGTGATCAGTGCATGATAGCCACGTGATCAGTGCATACAATTACGTGATCAGTGCATGATCAATCACGTGATCAGTGCATGATAGCCACGTGATCAGTGCATGATCATTCACGTGATAGTGTGTGATCAGCCACGTGAACAGTGCATGCTCAGTCACGTGATCAGGGCCTGCTGAGCTGCGTGATTACTGTCTGCTCATGTGCTTGACAATTGCCAGCTGAGCTGCACGATTCCTGCCTGTCATCTCCTTGACAATTGCCACCTGTGCTGCATAATTCCTGCCTGCTCATCTACTTGATTATTGCCAGCTGAGCAGCATGATTTCTCAGAGCTGAGTTCCATGATTATTGCCTACTGATTCCTGCCTACTCAGCTCTTTGTTCATTGCCTCCAGAGGCACATGATCAGTGTATGACACGAAACATGATCAGCACATGATGAATCACATGATCAATGCATGATAAGCCAGGTGATCAGTGCATGATCAATTACGTGATCAGTGCATGATCAGTCATGTGACCAGTACATGGTAGCTGCGTGATCATTGCATGATCAGCCACGTGATCAGTGCATGATCAGTCACGTGATCAGTGCATGATCAGCCACGTGATCAGTGCATGATCAGTCACGTGATCAGTGCATGGTAGCTACGTGATCAGTGCATGATCAGCCACGTGATCAGTGCATGATAGCCACGTGATCAGTGCATGATAGCCACGTGATCAGTGCATGATAGCCACGTGATCAGTGCATGATCAGTCACGTGATACGTGTGTGATCAGCCACGTGATCAGTGCATGATATCCACGTGATCAGTGCATGATAGCCACGTGATCAGTGCATGATTAGTCACGTGATCAGTGCATGATCAGTCACGTGATACAGTGTGATCAGCCACCGGATCAGTGCGTGATGAGCCACGTGATCAGTGCATGATCAATTACGTGATCAGTGCATGATCAGTCACGTGACCAGTACATGGTTGCTACGTGATCATTGCATGATCAGCCACGTGAGCAGTGCATGATAGCCACGTGATCAGTGCATGATCAGTCACGTGATCAGTGCATGATCAGTCACGTGATCAGTGCATGATCAGTCACGTGATCAGTGCATGATCATTTACGTGATCAGTGCATGATCAGTCACGTGACCAGTATATGGTAGCTCATGATCATTGCATGACGAGCCACGTGAGCAGTGCATGATAGCCACGTGATGTGTGCATGATCAGTGACGTGATCAGAGTATGATCAGCACATCGTGAGTGCCATGTGATCAGTGCATGATATGTCACGTGACAGTGTGTGATCAGCCACGTGAACAGTGCATGATCATTTACGTGATCAGTGCATGATAGCCACGTGATCAGTGCATGATCAGTTACGTGAGCAGTGTATGATCAGCCACGTGATCAGTGCATGGTCAGACACGTGAACAGTGTATGATCAGCCTCGTGATCAGTGCATGATATCCAAGTGATCAGTGCATGATCAATCACGTGATCAGTGTATGATCAGCCACGTGAACAGTGCATGCTCAGTCACGTGATCAGGGCCTGCTGAGCTGCGTGATTACTGTCTGCTCATCTGCTTGACAATTGCCAGCTGAGCTGCACGATTCCTGCCTGTCATCTGCTTGACAATTGCCAGCTGTGCTGTGTAATTCCTGCCTGCTCAGCTGCTTGATTATTGCCAGCTGAGCAGCATGATTCACGTGAATAGTGCATGCTCAGTCACGTGATAAGGGCCTGCTGAGCTGCGTGATTACTGTCTGCTCATCTGCTTGACAATTGCCAGCTGAGCTGCACGATTCCTGCCTGTCATCTGCTTGACAATTGCCAGCTGTGCTGCGTAATTCCTGCCTGCTCAGCTGCTTGATTATTGCCAGCTGAGCAGCATGATTCCTCACAGCTGAGTTCCATGATTGGTGCCTGCTGACTGTTTGATTCGTGCCTACTCAGCTCTTTGTTTATTGCCTCCAGAGGCACATGATCAGTGTATGATAGCAAACATGATCAGCGCATGATCAGTCACATGATCAGCGCCATTAAGTCACGTGATCACTACATGATAGTCATGTGATCAGTCCATGCTCAGTCACGGTATTAGTGCATGATCAGCCATGTGATCAGTGCATGATCAACCAGGTGATCATTTCATGATAGCTATGTGATCAGTTCAGGATTTGTCACGTGATCTGTGCATGACCAGGCAGGTGATCAGTGTATGATCCGTCACCTAATGGGTGTATGATCAGTCACCTGACCGGTACATGGTAGCTACATGATCATTGCATGATCAGCCACGTGAGTAGTGCATGATAGCCACGTGCTCAGTGCATGATGAGTCACGTGATCAGTGCATGATCAGCCATGTAATCTGTGCATGACCAGGCACGTGATCAGTGTATGACCAGCCACGTTATCAGTGCATGATAGCCACGTGATCAGTGCATGATCAGTCACGTGATCAGTGCATGATCAGTCACGAGATCAGTGGATGATCAGCCACGTGATCAGTTCATGATCAGCCACGTGATCAGTGCATGATCAGTCACGTGACCAGTATATGGTAGTCAGGTGATCAGTGCATGATCAGCCACATGAGCCGTGCATGATAGCCACGTGATCAGTGCATGATCAGCCACGTGATCAGTGCATGATCAGTCACGTGATCAGTGCATGATAAGTCAACTGATCAGTGCATGATCAATTACGTGATCAGTGCATGATCACTCACGTGACCAGTACATGGTAGCTACGTGATCATTGCATGAACAGCCGCGTGAGCAGTGCATGATAGCCACGTGATCAGTGCATGATCTGTCACATGATCAGTGTATGTTCATGCGGGTGATCAGTGCATGGGCAGTCATGTGATCAGTGCATGATATAGACGTGATCAGTGCATGATCAGTCTCGGAATCAGTGTATGATCAACCACGTGATCAGTGCACGATAGCCAGGTAATGAGTGCATGATAGCCAGATGATCAGTGCATTATCAGTCAAGTGATCAGTGTATGATCAACCAAGTAATCAGTGCATGATAGCCACTGATCCGTGGATGGTCAGTCACGTGATCAGTGCATGTTCAGTCACGTGATCATTGCATGATCAGCCACGTTAACAGTGCATGATCAATTACGTGATCAGTGCATGATCAGTCACGTGATCAGTACATGATCAGTCACGTGAACAGTGCATGATCAGTCATGTGATCAGTGTATGACCAGCCAAGTGATCAGTGCATGATCAGTCACGTGATCAGTGCATGATCAGTCACGTGATCGGTGTATGATCAGCCACGTGATCAGTGCATGATCAATCACGTGATCGTGTGTGATAAACCACGTGACCAGTGCATGATATCAATGCATGATAGCCACGTGATCAGTGCATGATAGCCACGTGATCAGTGCATGATCAGTCACGTGATACCTGTGTGATCAGCCACGTGATCAGTGCATGATATCCACGTGATCAGTGCAGGATAGCCACGTGATCAGTGCATGATAGTCACGTGATCATGCATGATCAGTCACGTGATACGTGATTGATCAGCCACGTGATCAGTGCGTGATGAGCCACGTGATCAGTGCAGGATCAATTACGTGATCAGTGCATGATCAGTCACGAGACCAGTACATGGTTGCTACGTGATCGTTGCATGATCAGCCACGTGAGCAGAGCATGATAGCCACGTGATCAGTGCATGATCAGTCACGTGATCAGTACATGATCAGTCACGTTAACAGTGCATGATCATTTACGTGATCTGTGCATGATCAGTCACGTGACCAGTATATGGTAGCTACGTGATCATTCCATGACGAACCACGTGAGCAGTGCATGATAGCCACGTGATGTGTGCATGATGAGTTACGTGAGCGGAGTATGATCAGCCACGTGATCAGTGCATGAGTGCCACGTGATCAGTGCATGATATGTCGCGTGACAGGTGTGTGATCAGCCACGTGAACAGTGCATGTTCCGCCACGTGATCAGTGCATGATAGCCACGTGATCAGTGCATGATCAGTTACGTGAGCAGTGTATGACCAGACACGTGATCAGTGCATGGTCAGACACGTGAACAGTGTATGATCAGCCACGTGATCAGTGCATGATATCCAAGTGATCAGTGCATGATCAATCACGTGATCAGTGTATGATCAGCCACGTGAACAGTGCATGCTCAGTCACGTGATCAGGGCCTGCTGAGCTGCGTGATTACTGTCTGCTCATCTGCTTGACAATTGCCAGCTGGGCTGCACGATTCCTGCCTGTCATCTGCTTGACAATTGCCAGCTGTGCTGCGTAATTCCTGCCTGCTCAGCTGCTTGATTATTGCCAGCTGAGCAGCATGATTCCTCACAGCTGAGTTCCATGATTATTGCCTGCTGACTTTTGATTCGTGCCTACTCAGCTCTTTGTTTATTGCCTCCAGAGGCACATGATCAGTGTATGATCGCCGACATGATCAGGCGCATGATCAGTCACATGATCAGCGCCATTAAGTCACGTGATCACTACATGATAGTCATGTGATCAGTCCATGCACAGTCCCGGTATCAGTGCATGATCAGCCACGTGATCAGTGCATGATCTGTCACATGATTAGTGTATGATCATCCACGTGATCAGTGCATGGGCAGTCATGTGATCAGTGCATGATATAGGCGTGATCAGTGCATGATCAGTCTCGTGATCAGTGCATGATAGCCACGTGATCAGTGCATGATCTGTCACCTGATGGGTGTATGATCATTCACGTGACCTTTACATGGTAGCTACATGATCATTGCATGATCAACCACGTGAGTAGTGCATGATAGCCACGTGATCACTGCATGATCAGTCACGTGATCAGTGCATGATCAGTCATGTGACCAGTACATGATAGCTGCGTGATCATGCATGTTCAACCACGTGAGCAGTGCATGATAGCCACGTGATCAGTGCATGATCAGACGCGAGATCAGTGCATGATCAGTCACGTGATCAGTGCATGATCAGCCACGTGATCAGTGCATGATCAGTCACGTGATCAGTGTATGATCAGCCACGTGATCAGTGCATGATTAGCCACGTGATCAGTGCATGATCAATTACGTGATCAGTGCATGATCAGTCACGTGACCAGTACATGTAGCTGCGTGATCATTGCCTGATCAGCCACGTGAGCGGTGCATGATAGCCACGTGATCAGTGCATGATCAGCCACGTGATCAGTGCATGATCAGTCACGTGATCAGGGCATGATCAGCCACGTCATCAGTGCATGATAGTCACGTGATCAGTGCATGACAATTACGTGATCAGTGCATGACAGTCACGTGATCTGTGCGTGATAGCCACGTGATCAGTGCATGATCAGTCACGTGATCAGTGTGTGATCAGCCACGTGATCAGTGCATGATATCCACGTGATCAGTGCATGATAGCCACGTGATCAGTGCATGATTGAATCACGTGGTCTGTGCATGATCAGTCACGTGATAAGTGTGCGATCAGCCACGTGATCGGTGCATGATGAGCCGCGAGATCAGTGCAGGATCAATTACGTGATCAGTGCATGATCAGCCACGTGAGCAGTGCATGATAGCCACGTGATCAGTGCATTATCAGTCACGTGATCAGTGCATGATCAGTCACGTGAACAGTGCACGATCATTTACGTGATCTGTGCATGATCAGTCACGTGACCTGTATATGGTAGCTTCGTGATCATTCCATGACAACCACGTGAGCAGTGCATGATAGCCACGTGATGTGTGCATGATCAGTTACATGGGCAGAGTATGATCAGCCACGTGATCAGTGCATGATCAGCCACGTGATCAGTGTATGATCAGCCACGTGATCAGTGCATGATAGCCACGTGATCAGTGCATGATCAGCCACGTGATCAGTGCATGATAGCCACGTGATCAGTGCATGATCAGTTACGTGAGCAGTGTATGATCAGCCACGTGATCAGTGCATGATCAGACACGTGATCAGTGCATGATCAGCCACGTGATCAGTGCATGATATCCAAGTGATCAGTGCATGATCAGTCACGTGATCAATGTATGATCAGCCACGTGAACAGTGCATGATCAGTCACGTGATCAGGGATGCTGAGCTGCGTGATTCCTGTCTGCTCATCTGCTTGACAATTGCCAGCTGGGCTGCACGATTCCTGCCTGTCATCTGCTTGACAATTGTCAGCTGTGCTGTGTAATTCCTGCCTGCTAGCTGCTTGATTATTGCCAACTGAGCAGCATGATTCACGTGAATAGTGCATGCTCAGTCACGTGATCAGGGCCTGCTGAGCTGCGTGATTACTGTCTGCTCATCTGCTTGACAATTGCCAGCTGTGCTGCGTAATTCCTGCCTGCTCAGCTGCTTGATTATTGCCAGCTGAGCAGCATGATTCCTCACAGCTGAGTTCCATGATTGTTGCCTGCTGACTGTTTGATTCGTGCCTACTCAGCTCTTTGTTTATTGCCTCCAGAGGCACATGATCAGTGTATGAAAGCAAACATGATCAGCGCATGATCAGTCACATGATCAGCGCCATTGAGTCACGTGATCACTACATGATAGTCATGTGATCACTCCATGCACAGTCACGGTATCAGTGCATGATCAGCCACGTGATCAGTGCATGATCTGTCACGTGATTAGTGCATGATCATCCACGTGATCAGTGCATGGGCAGTCATGTGATCGGTGCATGATAGCCACGTGATCAGTGCATGATCTGTCACGTGATGGGTGTATGATCATTCACTTGACCTGTACATGGTAGCTACGTGATCGTTGCATGATCAGCCACGTGAGTAGTGTACGATAGCCACGTGATCAGTGCATGATCAGTCACGTGATCAGTGCATGATCAGTCATGTGACAGTACATGGTAGCTGCGTGATCATGCATGATCAGCCACGTGATCAGTGCATGATAGCCACGTGATCAGTGCATGATCAGCCACGAGATCAGTGCATGATCAGTCATGTAGTCAGTGCATGATCAGCCCGTGATCAGTGCATGATCAGTCCCGTGATGAGTGTATGATCAGCCACGTGATCAGTGCAAGATAGCTACGTGATCGGTGCATGATCAGTCACATGATCAGTGCATGATCAGTCACGTGATCAGTGCATGATCAGCCATGTGAACAGTGCATGCTCAGTCACGTGATCAGGGCCTGCTGAGCTGCGTGATTACTGTCTGCTCATCTGCTTGACAATTGCCAGCCGAGCTGCACGATTCCTGCCTGTCATCTGCTTGACAATTGCCACCTGTGCTGCATAATTCCTGCCTGCTCATCTACTTGATTATTGCCAGCTGAGCAGCATGATTTCTCAGAGCTGAGTTCCATGATTATAGCCTGCTGACTGATTCCTGCCTACTCAGCTCTATGTTCATTGCCTCCAGAGGCACATGATCAGTGTGTGACACCAAACATGATCAGTGCATGATCAGTCACATGATCAATGCATGATAAGCCAGGTGATCAGTGCATGATCAGTTATGTGATCAGTGCATGATCAGTCACGTGATCAGTGCATGGTAGCTGCGTGATCAGTGCATGATCAGCCACGTGAGCAGTGCATGATAGCCACGTGATCAGTGCATGATCAGTCACGTGATCAGTGCATGATCAGTCACGTGATCAGTGCATGATCAGTCACGTGATCAGTGCATGATCAATTACGTGATCTGTGCATGTTCAGTCACGTGATCAGTGCATGGTAGCTTCGTGAACATTGCATGATCAGCCACGTGATCAGTGCATGATAGCCACGTGATCAGTGCATGATCAGTCACGTGATCAGTGCATGATAGCTGCGTGATCAGTGCATGATCAGCCACTTGATCAGTGCATAATATCCACGTGATCAGTGCATGATCAGTCACGTGATCAGTGCATGATCAGTCACGTGCTCAGTGCATGATCAGCCACGTGATCAGTGCATGATCAGTCACGTGATCAGTGCATGATCAGTCACGTGATCAGTACATGATAGCCACGTGATCATTGCGCGGTCAGCCACGTGATCAGTGCATGATCAGTCACGTAATCGTGTGTGATCAGCCACGTGATCAGTGCATGATCAGCCACGTGATCAGTGAATGATATCCACGTGATTAGTGCATGATCAGCCACGTGAGCAGTGCATGATCAGTCACGTGATCAGTGCATGGTAGCTACGTGATCAGTGCATGATCAGCCACGTGATCAGTGCATGATAGCCACGTGATTAGTGCATGATCAGTCACGTGATCAGTGCATGATCAGTCACGTGATCAGTGCATGATCATTTACGTGATCTGAGCATGATCAGTCACGTGACCAGTATATGGTAGCTACGTGATCATTGCATGACCAGCCACGTGATAAGTGCATGATAGCCACGTGATCAGTGCATGATCAGTTACGTTATCAGTGCATGATCAGCCACGTGGTCAGTGCATGATCAGCAAAATAATCAGTGCATGATCAATCACGCGATCAGTGCATGATCAGCCACGTGATCAGTGCATGATCAGTCACGTGATCAGTGCATGGTCAGTCACGTGATCAGTGCATGATCAGCCACGTAATCAGTGCATGATTAGTCAGTCATCAGTGCATGATCAGTCACGTGATCAGTGCATGATCAGTCACGTGATCAGTGCATGATGATCACGTGATCAGTGAATGATCAGCCACGTGATCAGTGCATGATCAGTCACGTGATCAGTGCATGGTCGATCACGTGATCAGTGCATGGTCATCCACGTGATCAGTGCATGTCAGTCATGTAGTCAGTGCATGATAGCCCATGATCAGTGCATGATCAGTCCCGTGATGAGTGTGTGATCAGCCAAGTGATCAGTTGAAGATAGCTACGTGATCAGTGCGCGATCAGTCACGTGATCAGTGCATGATAGCCACGTGATCAGTGCATGACAGCCACGTGATCAGTGCATGTTCAGTCACGTGATCAATGCATGAGAGCCACGTGATCAGTGCATGATATTTCACGTGATCAGTGTTTGATCAGCGACGTGAACAGTGCATGCTCAATCACGTGATCAGGGCCTGCTGAGCTGCGTGATTACTGTCTGCTCATCTGCTTGACAATTGCCAGCTGAGCTGTACGATTCCTGCCTGTCATCTCCTTGACTATTGCCACGTGTGCTGCATAATTCCTGCCTGCTCATCTACTTGATTATTGCCAGCTGAGCAGCATGATTTCTGAGAGCTGAGTTCCATGATTATAGCCTGCTGACTGATTCCTGCCTACTCAGCTCTTTGTTCATTGCCTCCAGATGCACATGATCAGTGTGTGACAGAAACATGATCAGCACGTGATCAGTCACATGATGAATGCATGATAAGCCAGGTAATCAGTGCATGATCAGTTACGTGATCAGTGCATGATCAGTCACGTGACCAGTGCATGATAGCTGCGTGATCAGTGCATGATCAGCCACGTGATCAGTGCATGATAGCCACGTGATCAGTGCATGATCAGCCACGTGATCAGTGCATGATCAGTCACGTGATCAGTGCATGATCAGCCACGTGATCAGTGCATGATCAGTTACGTGATCAGTGCATGATCAGCCACGTGATCAGTGCATGATCAGCCACGTGATCAGTGCATGATCAGCCACGTGATCAGTGCATGATATCCACGTGATCAGTGCATGATCAATCACGTGATCAGTGTATGATCAGCCACGTGAACAGTGCATGCTCAGTCACGTGATCAGGGCCTGCTGAGCTGCGTGATTACTGTCTGCTCATCTGCTTGACAATTGCCAGCTGAGCTGCATGATTCCTGCCTGTCATCTGCTTGACAATTGCCAGCTGTGCTGCGTAATTCCTGCCTGCTCAGCTGCTTGATTATTGCCAGCTGAGCAGCATGATTCCTCACAGCTGAGTTCCATGATTATTGCCTGCTGACTGTTTGATTCATGCCTACTCAGCTCTTTGTTTATTGCCTCCAGAGGCACATGATCAGTGTATGATAGCAAACATGATCAGCGCATGATCAGTCACATGATCAGTGCCATTAAGTCACGTGATCACTACATGATAGTCATGTGATCAGTCCATGCTCAGTCACGGTATCAGTGCATGATCAGCCACGTGATCAGTGCATGATAGCCACGTGATCAGTGCATGATCAGTCACGTGATCAGTGCATGATCAGGCAGTGATCAGTGCATGATCAGCCACGTGATCAGTGCATGATAGCCACGTGATCAGTGCATGATCAGCCACGTGATCAGTGCATGATCAGCCACGTGATCAGTGCATGATCAGTCACGTGATCAGTGCATGATCAGTCACGTGACCAGTACATGGTAGCTACGTGATCAGTGCATGATCAGCCACGTGATCAGTGCATGATAGCCACGTGATCAGTGCATGATCAGTCACGTGATCAGTGCATGATCAGCCACGTGATCAGTGCATGATCACATACGTGATCAGTGCATGATAGCTGCGTGATCAGTGCATGATCAGCCACGTGATCAGTGCATGATAGCCACGTGATCAGTGCATGATCAGCCACGTGATCAGTGCATGATCAGCCACGTGATCAGTGCATGATCAGTCACGTGATCAGTGTGATCAGCCACGTGATCAGTGCATGATAGCCACGTGATCAGTGCATGATAGCCACGTGATCAGTGCATGATCAGTCACGTGATCAGTGTATGATCAGCCACGTGATCAGTGCATGATCAGTCACGTGATCAGTGCATGATCAATTACGTGATCAGTGCATGATCAGTCACGTGACCAGTACATGGTTGCTACGTGATCATTGCATGATCAGCCACGTGATCAGTGCATGATAGCCACGTGATCAGTGCATGATCAGTCACGTGATCAGTGCATGATCAGTCACGTGATCAGTGCATGATCATTTACGTGATCAGTGCATGATCAGTCACGTGATCAGTGCATGGTAGCTACGTGATCAGTGCATGATCAGCCACGTGATCAGTGCATGATAGCCACGTGATCAGTGCATGATCAGTCACATGATCAGTGTATGATCATCCACGTGATCAGTGCATGATCAGTCACGTGATCAGTGCATGATCAGACGTGATCAGTGCATGATCAGTCACGTGATCAGTGCATGATCAGCCACGTGATCAGTGCATGATAGCCACGTGATCAGTGCATGATAGCCAGTGATCAGTGCATGATCAGTCACGTGATCAGTGCATGATCAGCCACGTGATCAGTGCATGATTGTCACTGATCAGTGCATGATCAGTCACGTGATCAGTGCATGATCAGTCACGTGATCAGTGCATGATCAGTCACGTGATCAGTGCATGATAGCCACGTGATCAGTGCATGATCAGTCACGTGATCAGTGCATGATCAGCCACGTGATCAGTGCATGATCAGTCACGTGATCAGTGCATGATCAGCCACGTGATCAGTGCATGATCAGTCACGTGATCAGTGCATGATCAGACGTGATCAGTGCATGATCAGTCACGTGATCAGTGCATGATCAGCCACGTGATCAGTGCATGATCAGTCACGTGATCAGTGCATGATCAGCCACGTGATCAGTGCATGATAGCCACGTGATCAGTGCATGATCAGCCACGTGATCAGTGCATGATCAGTCACGTGATCAGTGCATGATCAGTCACGTGATCAGTGCATGATCAGCCACGTGATCAGTGCATGTCAGTCATGTATCAGTGCATGATAGCGCCATGATCAGTGCATGATCAGTCCCGTGATCAGTGCATGATCAGCCACGTGATCAGTGCATGATAGCCACGTGATCAGTGCATGATCAGTCACGTGATCAGTGCATGATAGCCACGTGATCAGTGCATGACAGCCACGTGATCAGTGCATGATCAGTCACGTGATCAGTGCATGATAGCCACGTGATCAGTGCATGATCAGTCACGTGATCAGTGTATGATCAGCCACGTGATCAGTGCATGCTCAGTCACGTGATCAGGGCCTGCTGAGCTGCGTGATTACTGTCTGCTCATCTGCTTGACAATTGCCAGCTGAGCTGTACGATTCCTGCCTGTCATCTGCTTGACAATTGCCACGTGTGCTGCATAATTCCTGCCTGCTCATCTACTTGATTATTGCCAGCTGAGCAGCATGATTTCTCAGAGCTGAGTTCCATGATTATAGCCTGCTGACTGATTCCTGCCTACTCAGCTCTTTGTTCATTGCCTCCAGATGCACATGATCAGTGTATGACAGAAACATGATCAGTGCATGATCAGTCACATGATCAGTGCATGATAAGCCACGTGATCAGTGCATGATCAATTACGTGATCAGTGCATGATCAGTCACGTGACCAGTACATGGTAGCTGCGTGATCAGTGCATGATCAGCCACGTGATCAGTGCATGATAGCCACGTGATCAGTGCATGATCAGTCACGTGATCAGTGCATGATCAGTCACGTGATCAGTGCATGATCAGCCACGTGATCAGTGCATGATCAGTTACGTGATCAGTGCATGATCAGTCACGTGATCAGTGCATGATCAGCCACGTGATCAGTGCATGATCAGCCACGTGATCAGTGCATGATATCCACGTGATCAGTGCATGATCAATCACGTGATCAGTGTATGATCAGCCACGTGAACAGTGCATGCTCAGTCACGTGATCAGGGCCTGCTGAGCTGCGTGATTACTGTCTGCTCATCTGCTTGACAATTGCCAGCTGAGCTGCATGATTCCTGCCTGTCATCTGCTTGACAATTGCCAGCTGTGCTGCGTAATTCCTGCCTGCTCAGCTGCTTGATTATTGCCAGCTGAGCAGCATGATTCCTCACAGCTGAGTTCCATGATTATTGCCTGCTGACTGTTTGATTCATGCCTACTCAGCTCTTTGTTTATTGCCTCCAGAGGCACATGATCAGTGTATGATAGCAAACATGATCAGTGCATGATCAGTCACATGATCAGTGCCATTAAGTCACGTGATCACTACATGATAGTCATGTGATCAGTCCATGCTCAGTCACGGTATCAGTGCATGATCAGCCACGTGATCAGTGCATGATAGCCACGTGATCAGTGCATGATAGCCACGTGATCAGTGCATGATCAGCCACGTGATCAGTGCATGATAGCCACGTGATCAGTGCATGATCAGTCACGTGATCAGTGCATGATCAGTCAGTGATCAGTGCATGATCAGCCACGTGATCAGTGCATGATAGCCACGTGATCAGTGCATGATCAGCCACGTGATCAGTGCATGATCAGCCACGTGATCAGTGCATGATCAGTCACGTGATCAGTGCATGATCAGTCACGTGATCAGTGCATGGTAGCTGCGTGATCAGTGCATGATCAGCCACGTGATCAGTGCATGATAGCCACGTGATCAGTGCATGATCAGTCACGTGATCAGTGCATGATCAGCCACGTGATCAGTGCATGATCATACGTGATCAGTGCATGATAGCTGCGTGATCAGTGCATGATCAGCCACGTGATCAGTGCATGATAGCCACGTGATCAGTGCATGATCAGCCACGTGATCAGTGCATGATCATCACGTGATCAGTGCATGATCAGTCACGTGATCAGTGCATGATAGCTACGTGATCAGTGCATGATCAGCCACGTGATCAGTGCATGATAGCCACGTGATCAGTGCATGATAGCCACGTGATCAGTGCATGATCAGTCACGTGATCAGTGCATGATCAGCCACGTGATCAGTGCATGATCAGTCACGTGATCAGTGCATGATCAATTACGTGATCAGTGCATGATCAGTCACGTGATCAGTACATGATAGCTACGTGATCAGTGCATGATCAGCCACGTGATCAGTGCATGATAGCCACGTGATCAGTGCATGATCAGTCACGTGATCAGTGCATGATCAGTCACGTGATCAGTGCATGATCAGCCACGTGATCAGTGCATGATCAGTCACGTGACCAGTGCATGGTAGCTACGTGATCAGTGCATGATCAGCCACGTGATCAGTGCATGATAGCCACGTGATCAGTGCATGATCAGTCACGTGATCAGTGCATGATCAGCCACGTGATCAGTGCATGATGCCACGTGATCAGTGCATGATCAGTCACGTGATCAGTGCATGATCAGCCACGTGATCAGTGCATGATCAGCCACGTGATCAGTGCATGATCAGTCACGTGATCAGTGCATGATCAGCCACGTGATCAGTGCATGATCAGTCACGTGATCAGTGCATGATCAGCCACGTGATCAGTGCATGATCAGTCACGTGACAGTGCATGATACCTCCATGATCAGTGCATGATCAGTCCCGTGATCAGTGCATGATCAGCCACGTGATCAGTGCATGATACGTACGTGATCAGTGCATGATCAGCCACGTGATCAGTGCATGATCAGCCACGTGATCAGTGCATGATCAGCCACGTGATCAGTGCATGATCAGTTACGTGAGCAGTGTATGATCAGCCACGTGATCAGTGCATGGTCAGACACGTGAACAGTGTATGATCAGCCACGTGATCAGTGCATGATATCCAAGTGATCAGTGCATGATCAATCACGTGATCAGTGTATGATCAGCCACGTGAACAGTGCATGCTCAGTCACGTGATCAGGGCCTGCTGAGCTGCGTGATTACTGTCTGCTCATCTGCTTGACAATTGCCAGCTGAGCTGCATGATTCCTGCCTGTCATCTGCTTGACAATTGCCAGCTGTGCTGCGTAATTCCTGCCTGCTCAGCTGCTTGATTATTGCCAGCTGAGCAGCATGATTCCTCACAGCTGAGTTCCATGATTATTGCCTGCTGACTGTTTGATTCGTGCCTACTCAGCTCTTTGTTTATTGCCTCCAGAGGCACATGATCAGTGTATGATAGCAAACATGATCAGCGCATGATCAGTCACATGATCAGCGCCATTAAGTCACGTGATCACTACATGATAGTCATGTGATCAGTCCATGCTCAGTCACGGTATCAGTGCATGATCAGCCACGTGATCAGTGCATGATAGCCACGTGATCAGTGCATGATCAGCCACGTGATCAGTGCATGATCAGCCACGTGATCAGTGCATGATAGCTACGTGATCAGTGCATGATCAGTCACGTGATCAGTGCATGATCAGGCACGTGATCAGTGCATGATCAGCCACGTGATCAGTGCATGATAGCCACGTGATCAGTGCATGATCAGTCACGTGATCAGTGCATGATCAGTCACGTGACCAGTACATGGTAGCTACGTGATCATTGCATGATCAGCCACGTGATCAGTGCATGATAGCCACGTGATCAGTGCATGATCAGTCACGTGATCAGTGCATGATCAGTCACGTGATCAGTGCATGATCAGCCACGTGATCAGTGCATGATAGCCACGTGATCAGTGCATGATCAGTCACGTGATCAGTGCATGATCAGCCACGTGATCAGTGCATGATCAGCCACGTGATCAGTGCATGATCAGCCACGTGATCAGTGCATGATAGCCACGTGATCAGTGCATGATCAGTCACGTGATCAGTGCATGATCAGCCACGTGATCAGTGCATGATCAGCCACGTGATCAGTGCATGATCAATTACGTGATCAGTGCATGATCAGTCACGTGATCAGTACATGGTAGCTGTGTGATCAGTGCATGATCAGCCACGTGATCAGTGCATGATAGCCACGTGATCAGTGCATGATCAGTCACGTGATCAGTGCATGATCAGTCACGTGATCAGTGCATGATCAGCCACGTGATCAGTGCATGATCAATTACGTGATCAGTGCATGATCAGTCACGTGATCAGTGCATGGCAGCTGCGTGATCAGTGCATGATCAGCCACGTGATCAGTGCATGATAGCCACGTGATCAGTGCATGATCAGTCACGTGATCAGTGCATGATCATCACGTGATCAGTGCATGATCAATTACGTGATCAGTGCATGATCAGTCACGTGATCAGTGCATGATAGCTACGTGATCAGTGCATGATCAGTCACGTGATCAGTGCATGATCAGCCACGTGATCAGTGCATGATCAGTCACGTGATCAGTGCATGATCAGCCACGTGATCAGTGCATGATCAGTCACGTGATCAGTGCATGATCAGCCACGTGATCAGTGCATGATAGCCACGTGATCAGTGCATGATAGCCACGTGATCAGTGCATGATCAGTCACGTGATCATGTGTGATCAGCCACGTGATCAGTGCATGATAGCCACGTGATCAGTGCATGATAGCCACGTGATCAGTGCATGATCAGTCACGTGATCAGTGCATGATCAGTCACGTGATCAGTGCATGATCAGTCACGTGATCAGTGCATGATCAGCCACGTGATCAGTGCATGATAGCCACGTGATCAGTGCATGATCAGTCACGTGATCAGTGCATGATCAGTCACGTGATCAGTGCATGATCAGCCACGTGATCAGTGCATGATCAGCCACGTGATCAGTGCATGATCAATCACGTGATCAGTGCATGATCAGTCACGTGATCAGTGCATGATAGCTACGTGATCAGTGCATGATCAGCCACGTGATCAGTGCATGATAGCCACGTGATCAGTATGATCAGCCACGTGATCAGTGCATGATAGCCACGTGATCAGTGCATGATCAGCCACGTGATCAGTGCATGATCAGTCACGTGATCAGTGCATGATCAGTCACGTGATCAGTGCATGATCATCACGTGATCAGTGCATGATCAGTCATGTGTCAGTGCATGATAGCCTGTGATCAGTGCATGATCAGTCCCGTGATCAGTGCATGATCAGCCACGTGATCAGTGCATGATAGCTACGTGATCAGTGCATGATCAGTCACGTGATCAGTGCATGATCAGCCACGTGATCAGTGCATGATCAGCCACGTGATCAGTGCATGACAATCACGTGATCAGTGCATGATCAGTCACGTGATCAGTGTGTGATCAGCCACGTGAACAGTGCATGCTCAGTCACGTGATCAGGGCCTGCTGAGCTGCGTGATTACTGTCTGCTCATCTGCTTGACAATTGCCAGCTGAGCTGCACGATTCCTGCCTGTCATCTGCTTGACAATTGCCACCTGTGCTGCATAATTCCTGCCTGCTCATCTGCTTGATTATTGCCAGCTGAGCAGCATGATTTCTCACAGCTGAGTTCCATGATTATAGCCTGCTGACTGATTCCTGCCTACTCAGCTCTTTGTTCATTGCCTCCAGAGGCACATGATCAGTGTATGATACCAAACATGATCAGCGCATGATCAGTCACATGATCAGTGCATGATAAGCCACGTGATCAGTGCATGATCAGTCATGTGATCAGTGCATGATCAGTCACGTGATCAGTGCATGGTAGCTGCGTGATCAGTGCATGATCAGCCACGTGATCAGTGCATGATTCCACGTGATCAGTGCATGATCAGTCACGTGATCAGTGCATGATCAGCCACGTGATCAGTGCATGATCAGCCACGTGATCAGTGCATGATCAGTCACGTGACAGTGCATGATCAGCCACGTGATCAGTGCATGATCAGCCACGTGATCAGTGCATGATAGCCACGTGATCAGTGCATGATCAGTCACGTGATCAGTGCATGATCAGCCACGTGATCAGTGCATGATCAGCCACGTGATCAGTGCATGATCAGCCACGTGATCAGTGCATGATATCCACGTGATCAGTGCATGATCAGTCACGTGATCAGTGCATGATCAGTCACGTGATCAGTGCATGATCAGCCACGTGATCAGTGCATGATCAGTCACGTGATCAGTGCATGTAGCTACGTGATCAGTGCATGATCAGCCACGTGATCAGTGCATGATAGCCACGTGATCAGTGCATGATCAGCCACGTGATCAGTGCATGATCAGCCACGTGATCAGTGCATGATCAGGCACGTGATCAGTATGATCAGCCACGTGATCAGTGCATGATAGCCACGTGATCAGTGCATGATCAGTCACGTGATCAGTGCATGATCAGCCACGTGATCAGTGCATGATCAGTCACGTGATCAGTATGATCAGCCACGTGATCAGTGCATGATAGCCACGTGATCAGTGCATGATCAGCCACGTGATCAGTGCATGATCAGTCACGTGATCAGTGCATGATCAGTCACGTGATCAGTGCATGATACCTGCGTGATCATGCATGATCAGTCACGTGATACGTGTGTGATCAGCCACGTGATCAGTGCATGATATCAGTGCATGATAGCCACGTGATCAGTGCATGATAGCCACGTGATCAGTGCATGATCAGTCACGTGATACGTGTGTGATCAGCCACGTGATCAGTGCATGATAGCCACGTGATCAGTGCATGATAGCCACGTGATCAGTGCATGATCAGTCACGTGATCAGTGCATGATCAGTCACGTGATCGTGTGTGATCAGCCACGTGATCAGTGCATGATCAGCCACGTGATCAGTGCATGATCAGCCACGTGATCAGTGCATGATCAGTCACGTGATCAGTACATGATCAGTCACGTGAACAGTGCATGATCATTTACGTGATCTGTGCATGATCAGTCACGTGACCAGTATATGGTAGCTACGTGATCATTCCATGACGAGCCACGTGAGCAGTGCATGATAGCCACGTGATGTGTGCATGATGAGTTACGTGAGCAGAGTATGATCAGCCACGTGATCAGTGCATGAGTGCCACGTGATCAGTGCATGATATGTCACGTGACAGGTGTGTGATCAGCCACGTGAACAGTGCATGTTCAGCCACGTGATCAGTGCATGATAGCCACGTGATCAGTGCATGATCAGTTACGTGAGCAGTGTATGATCAGCCACGTGATCAGTGCATGGTCAGACACGTGAACAGTGTATGATCAGCCACGTGATCAGTGCATGATATCCAAGTGATCAGTGCATGATCAATCACGTGATCAGTGTATGATCAGCCACGTGAACAGTGCATGCTCAGTCACGTGATCAGGGCCTGCTGAGCTGCGTGATTACTGTCTGCTCATCTGCTTGACAATTGCCAGCTGAGCTGCACGATTCCTGCCTGTCATCTGCTTGACAATTGCCAGCTGTGCTGCGTAATTCCTGCCTGCTCAGCTGCTTGATTATTGCCAGCTGAGCAGCATGATTCCTCACACCTGAGTTCCATGATTATTGCCTGCTGACTGTTTGATTCGTGCCTACTCAGCTCTTTGTTTATTGCCTCCAGAGGCACATGATCAGTGTATGATAGCAAACATGATCAGCGCATGATCAGTCACATGATCAGCGCCATTAAGTCACGTGATCACTACATGATAGTCATGTGATCAGTCCATGCTCAGTCACGGTATCAGTGCATGATCAGCCACGTGATCAGTGCATGATCAGCCACGTGATCAGTGCATGATCAGTCACGTGATCAGTGCATGGTACCTGCGTGATCATCACATGATCAGCCACGTGATCAGTGCATGATAGCCACGTGATCAGTGCATGATCAGCCACGTGATCAGTGCATGATCAGTCACGTGATCAGTGCATGATCAGCCACGTGATCAGTGCATGATCAGTCACGTGATCAGTGCATGATCAGCCACGTGATCAGTGCATGATAGCCACGTGATCAGTGCATGATAGCCACGTGATCAGTGCATGATCAGTCACGTGATCATGTGTGATCAGCCACGTGATCAGTGCATGATAGCCACGTGATCAGTGCATGATAGCCACGTGATCAGTGCATGATCAGTCACGTGATCAGTGCATGATCAGTCACGTGATCAGTGCATGATCAGTCACGTGATCAGTGCATGATCAGCCACGTGATCAGTGCATGATAGCCACGTGATCAGTGCATGATCAGTCACGTGATCAGTGCATGATCAGTCACGTGATCAGTGCATGATCAGCCACGTGATCAGTGCATGATCAGCCACGTGATCAGTGCATGATCAGTTACGTGATCAGTGCATGATCAGCCACGTGATCAGTGCATGATCAATTACGTGATCAGTGCATGATCAGTCACGTGATCAGTGCATGATAGCTACGTGATCAGTGCATGATCAGCCACGTGATCAGTGCATGACAGCCACGTGATCAGTATGATCAGCCACGTGATCAGTGCATGATAGCCACGTGATCAGTGCATGATCAGCCACGTGATCAGTGCATGATCAGCCACGTGATCAGTGCATGATCAGCCACGTGATCAGTGCATGATCAATTACGTGATCAGTGCATGATCAGTCACGTGACCAGTACATGGTAGCTACGTGATCATTGCATGATCAGCCACGTGATAGTGCATGATAGCCACGTGATCAGTGCATGATCAGCCACGTGATCAGTGCATGATCAGTCACGTGATCAGTGCATGATCAGTCACGTGATCAGTGCATGATCATCACGTGATCAGTGCATGTGGAGTCATGTAGTCAGTGCATGATAGCGCTGTGATCAGTGCATGATCAGTCCCGTGATCAGTGCATGATCAGCCACGTGATCAGTGCATGATAGCCACGTGATCAGTGCATGATCAGTCACGTGATCAGTGCATGATCAGCCACGTGATCAGTGCATGATAGCCACGTGATCAGTGCATGACAATCACGTGATCAGTGCATGATCAGTCACGTGATCAGTGTGTGATCAGCCACGTGAACAGTGCATGCTCAGTCACGTGATCAGGGCCTGCTGAGCTGCGTGATTACTGTCTGCTCATCTGCTTGACAATTGCCAGCTGAGCTGCACGATTCCTGCCTGTCATCTGCTTGACAATTGCCACCTGTGCTGCATAATTCCTGCCTGCTCATCTGCTTGATTATTGCCAGCTGAGCAGCATGATTTCTCAGAGCTGAGTTCCATGATTATAGCCTGCTGACTGATTCCTGCCTACTCAGCTCTTTGTTCATTGCCTCCAGAGGCACATGATCAGTGTATGATACCAAACATGATCAGCGCATGATCAGTCACATGATCAGTGCATGATAAGCCACGTGATCAGTGCATGATCAGTCATGTGATCAGTGCATGATCAGTCACGTGATCAGTGCATGGTAGCTGCGTGATCAGTGCATGATCAGCCACGTGATCAGTGCATGATTCCACGTGATCAGTGCATGATCAGTCACGTGATCAGTGCATGATCAGCCACGTGATCAGTGCATGATCAGCCACGTGATCAGTGCATGATCAGTCACGTGACAGTGCATGATCAGCCACGTGATCAGTGCATGATCAGCCACGTGATCAGTGCATGATAGCCACGTGATCAGTGCATGATCAGTCACGTGATCAGTGCATGATCAGCCACGTGATCAGTGCATGATCAGACACGTGATCAGTGCATGATCAGCCACGTGATCAGTGCATGATATCCACGTGATCAGTGCATGATCAGTCACGTGATCAGTGCATGATCAGTCACGTGATCAGTGCATGATCAGCCACGTGATCAGTGCATGATCAGTCACGTGATCAGTGCATGATAGCTACGTGATCAGTGCATGATCAGCCACGTGATCAGTGCATGATAGCCACGTGATCAGTGCATGATAGCCACGTGATCAGTGCATGATCAGCCACGTGATCAGTGCATGATCAGTCACGTGATCAGTATGATCAGCCACGTGATCAGTGCATGATAGCCACGTGATCAGTGCATGATCAGTCACGTGATCAGTGCATGATCAGCCACGTGATCAGTGCATGATCAGCCACGTGATCAGTATGATCAGCCACGTGATCAGTGCATGATAGCCACGTGATCAGTGCATGATCAGCCACGTGATCAGTGCATGATCAGTCACGTGATCAGTGCATGATCAGTCACGTGATCAGTGCATGATACCTGTGATCATGCATGATCAGTCACGTGATACGTGTGTGATCAGCCACGTGATCAGTGCATGATAGCCACGTGATCAGTGCATGATAGCCACGTGATCAGTGCATGATCAGTCACGTGATCAGTGCATGATCAGTCACGTGATACGTGTGTGATCAGCCACGTGATCAGTGCATGATCAGCCACGTGATCAGTGCATGATCAGCCACGTGATCAGTGCATGATCAGTCACGTGATCAGTACATGATCAGTCACGTGAACAGTGCATGATCATTTACGTGATCTGTGCATGATCAGTCACGTGACCAGTATATGGTAGCTACGTGATCATTCCATGACGAGCCACGTGAGCAGTGCATGATAGCCACGTGATGTGTGCATGATGAGTTACGTGAGCAGAGTATGATCAGCCACGTGATCAGTGCATGAGTGCCACGTGATCAGTGCATGATATGTCACGTGACAGGTGTGTGATCAGCCACGTGAACAGTGCATGTTCAGCCACGTGATCAGTGCATGATAGCCACGTGATCAGTGCATGATCAGTTACGTGAGCAGTGTATGATCAGCCACGTGATCAGTGCATGGTCAGACACGTGAACAGTGTATGATCAGCCACGTGATCAGTGCATGATATCCAAGTGATCAGTGCATGATCAATCACGTGATCAGTGTATGATCAGCCACGTGAACAGTGCATGCTCAGTCACGTGATCAGGGCCTGCTGAGCTGCGTGATTACTGTCTGCTCATCTGCTTGACAATTGCCAGCTGAGCTGCACGATTCCTGCCTGTCATCTGCTTGACAATTGCCAGCTGTGCTGCGTAATTCCTGCCTGCTCAGCTGCTTGATTATTGCCAGCTGAGCAGCATGATTCCTCACACCTGAGTTCCATGATTATTGCCTGCTGACTGTATGATTCGTGCCTACTCAGCTCTTTGTTTATTGCCTCCAGAGGCACATGATCAGTGTATGATAGCAAACATGATCAGCGCATGATCAGTCACATGATCAGCGCCATTAAGTCACGTGATCACTACATGATAGTCATGTGATCAGTCCATGCTCAGTCACGGTATCAGTGCATGATCAGCCACGTGATCAGTGCATGATCAGCCACGTGATCAGTGCATGATCAGTCATGTGATCAGTGCATGGTACCTGCGTGATCATGCATGATCAGCCACGTGATCAGTGCATGATAGCCACGTGATCAGTGCATGATCAGTCACGTGATCAGTGCATGATCAGTCACGTGATCAGTGCATGATCAGCCACGTGATCAGTGCATGATCAGTCACGTGATCAGTGCATGATCAGCCACGTGATCAGTGCATGATAGCCACGTGATCAGTGCATGATAGCCACGTGATCAGTGCATGATCAGTCACGTGATCATGTGTGATCAGCCACGTGATCAGTGCATGATAGCCACGTGATCAGTGCATGATAGCCACGTGATCAGTGCATGATCAGTCACGTGATCAGTGCATGATCAGTCACGTGATCAGTGCATGATCAGTCACGTGATCAGTGTATGATCAGCCACGTGATCAGTGCATGATAGCCACGTGATCAGTGCATGATCAGTCACGTGATCAGTGCATGATCAGTCACGTGATCAGTGCATGATCAGCCACGTGATCAGTGCATGATCAGCCACGTGATCAGTGCATGATCAATCACGTGATCAGTGCATGATCAGCCACGTGATCAGTGCATGATCAATTACGTGATCAGTGCATGATCAGTCACGTGATCAGTGCATGATAGCTACGTGATCAGTGCATGATCAGCCACGTGATCAGTGCATGACAGGCACGTGATCAGTATGATCAGCCACGTGATCAGTGCATGATAGCCACGTGATCAGTGCATGATCAGCCACGTGATCAGTGCATGATCAGCCACGTGATCAGTGCATGATCAGCCACGTGATCAGTGCATGATCAATTACGTGATCAGTGCATGATCAGTCACGTGACCAGTACATGGTAGCTACGTGATCATTGCATGATCAGCCACGTGAGCAGTGCATGATAGCCACGTGATCAGTGCATGATCAGCCACGTGATCAGTGCATGATCAGTCACGTGATCAGTGCATGATCAGTCACGTGATCAGTGCATGATCATCACGTGATCAGTGCATGTGAGTCATGTAGTCAATGCATGATAGCGCTGTGATCAGTGCATGATCAGTCCCGTGATCAGTGCATGATCAGCCACGTGATCAGTGCATGATAGCTACGTGATCAGTGCATGATCAGTCACGTGATCAGTGCATGATCAGCCACGTGATCAGTGCATGATCAGCCACGTGATCAGTGCATGACAATCACGTGATCAGTGCATGATCAGTCACGTGATCAGTGTGTGATCAGCCACGTGAACAGTGCATGCTCAGTCACGTGATCAGGGCCTGCTGAGCTGCGTGATTACTGTCTGCTCATCTGCTTGACAATTGCCAGCTGAGCTGCACGATTCCTGCCTGTCATCTGCTTGACAATTGCCACCTGTGCTGCATAATTCCTGCCTGCTCATCTGCTTGATTATTGCCAGCTGAGCAGCATGATTTCTCAGAGCTGAGTTCCATGATTATAGCCTGCTGACTGATTCCTGCCTACTCAGCTCTTTGTTCATTGCCTCCAGAGGCACATGATCAGTGTATGATACCAAACATGATCAGCACATGATCAGTCACATGATCAGTGCATGATAAGCCACGTGATCAGTGCATGATCAGTCATGTGATCAGTGCATGATCAGTCACGTGATCAGTGCATGGTAGCTGCGTGATCAGTGCATGATCAGCCACGTGATCAGTGCATGATTCCACGTGATCAGTGCATGATCAGTCACGTGATCAGTGCATGATCAGCCACGTGATCAGTGCATGATCAGCCACGTGATCAGTGCATGATCAGTCACGTGATCAGTGCATGATCAGCCACGTGATCAGTGCATGATCAGCCACGTGATCAGTGCATGATAGCCACGTGATCAGTGCATGATCAGTCACGTGATCAGTGCATGATCAGCCACGTGATCAGTGCATGATCAGTCACGTGATCAGTGCATGATCAGCCACGTGATCAGTGCATGATATCCACGTGATCAGTGCATGATCAGTCACGTGATCAGTGCATGATCAGTCACGTGATCAGTGCATGATCAGCCACGTGATCAGTGCATGATCAGTCACGTGATCAGTGCATGATAGCTACGTGATCAGTGCATGATCAGCCACGTGATCAGTGCATGATAGCCACGTGATCAGTGCATGATCAGTCACGTGATCAGTGCATGATCAGCCACGTGATCAGTGCATGATCAGGCACGTGATCAGTATGATCAGCCACGTGATCAGTGCATGATAGCCACGTGATCAGTGCATGATCAGCCACGTGATCAGTGCATGATCAGTCACGTGATCAGTGCATGATCAGTCACGTGATCAGTGCATGATCAGTCACGTGATCAGTGCATGATACCTGCGTGATCATGCATGATCAGTCACGTGATACGTGTGTGATCAGCCACGTGATCAGTGCATGATATCAGTGCATGATAGCCACGTGATCAGTGCATGATAGCCACGTGATCAGTGCATGATCAGTCACGTGATCGTGTGTGATCAGCCACGTGATCAGTGCATGATAGCCACGTGATCAGTGCATGATAGCCACGTGATCAGTGCATGATCAGTCACGTGATCAGTGCATGATCAGTCACGTGATCGTGTGTGATCAGCCACGTGATCAGTGCATGATCAGCCACGTGATCAGTGCATGATCAGCCACGTGATCAGTGCATGATCAGTCACGTGATCAGTACATGATCAGTCACGTGAACAGTGCATGATCATTTACGTGATCTGTGCATGATCAGTCACGTGACCAGTATATGGTAGCTACGTGATCATTCCATGACGAACCACGTGAGCAGTGCATGATAGCCACGTGATGTGTGCATGATGAGTTACGTGAGCAGAGTATGATCAGCCACGTGATCAGTGCATGAGTGCCACGTGATCAGTGCATGATATGTCACGTGACAGGTGTGTGATCAGCCACGTGAACAGTGCATGTTCAGCCACGTGATCAGTGCATGATAGCCACGTGATCAGTGCATGATCAGTTACGTGAGCAGTGTATGACCAGACACGTGATCAGTGCATGGTCAGACACGTGAACAGTGTATGATCAGCCACGTGATCAGTGCATGATATCCAAGTGATCAGTGCATGATCAATCACGTGATCAGTGTATGATCAGCCACGTGAACAGTGCATGCTCAGTCACGTGATCAGGGCCTGCTGAGCTGCGTGATTACTGTCTGCTCATCTGCTTGACAATTGCCAGCTGAGCTGCACGATTCCTGCCTGTCATCTGCTTGACAATTGCCAGCTGTGCTGCGTAATTCCTGCCTGCTCAGCTGCTTGATTATTGCCAGCTGAGCAGCATGATTCCTCACACCTGAGTTCCATGATTATTGCCTGCTGACTGTTGATTCGTGCCTACTCAGCTCTTTGTTTATTGCCTCCAGAGGCACATGATCAGTGTATGATAGCAAACATGATCAGCGCATGATCAGTCACATGATCAGCGCCATTAAGTCACGTGATCACTACATGATAGTCATGTGATCAGTCCATGCTCAGTCACGGTATCAGTGCATGATCAGCCACGTGATCAGTGCATGATCAGCCACGTGATCAGTGCATGATCAGTCATGTGATCAGTGCATGATACCTGCGTGATCATGCATGATCAGCCACGTGATCAGTGCATGATAGCCACGTGATCAGTGCATGATCAGTCACGTGATCAGTGCATGATCAGTCACGTGATCAGTGCATGATCAGCCACGTGATCAGTGCATGATCAGTCACGTGATCAGTGCATGATCAGCCACGTGATCAGTGCATGATAGCCACGTGATCAGTGCATGATAGCCACGTGATCAGTGCATGATCAGTCACGTGATCATGTGTGATCAGCCACGTGATCAGTGCATGATAGCCACGTGATCAGTGCATGATAGCCACGTGATCAGTGCATGATCAGTCACGTGATCAGTGCATGATCAGTCACGTGATCAGTGCATGATCAGTCACGTGATCAGTGTATGATCAGCCACGTGATCAGTGCATGATAGCCACGTGATCAGTGCATGATCAGTCACGTGATCAGTGCATGATCAGTCACGTGATCAGTGCATGATCAGCCACGTGATCAGTGCATGATCAGCCACGTGATCAGTGCATGATCAGTTACGTGATCAGTGCATGATCAGCCACGTGATCAGTGCATGATCAATTACGTGATCAGTGCATGATCAGTCACGTGATCAGTGCATGGTAGCTACGTGATCAGTGCATGATCAGCCACGTGATCAGTGCATGACAGCCACGTGATCAGTATGATCAGCCACGTGATCAGTGCATGATAGCCACGTGATCAGTGCATGATCAGCCACGTGATCAGTGCATGATCAGCCACGTGATCAGTGCATGATCAGCCACGTGATCAGTGCATGATCAATTACGTGATCAGTGCATGATCAGTCACGTGACCAGTACATGGTAGCTACGTGATCATTGCATGATCAGCCACGTGAGCAGTGCATGATAGCCACGTGATCAGTGCATGATCAGCCACGTGATCAGTGCATGATCAGTCACGTGATCAGTGCATGATCAGTCACGTGATCAGTGCATGATCATCACGTGATCAGTGCATGTGAGTCATGTAGTCAGTGCATGATAGCGCTGTGATCAGTGCATGATCAGTCCCGTGATCAGTGCATGATCAGCCACGTGATCAGTGCATGATAGCTACGTGATCAGTGCATGATCAGTCACGTGATCAGTGCATGATCAGCCACGTGATCAGTGCATGATCAGCCACGTGATCAGTGCATGACAATCACGTGATCAGTGCATGATCAGTCACGTGATCAGTGTGTGATCAGCCACGTGAACAGTGCATGCTCAGTCACGTGATCAGGGCCTGCTGAGCTGCGTGATTACTGTCTGCTCATCTGCTTGACAATTGCCAGCTGAGCTGCACGATTCCTGCCTGTCATCTGCTTGACAATTGCCACCTGTGCTGCATAATTCCTGCCTGCTCATCTACTTGATTATTGCCAGCTGAGCAGCATGATTTCTCAGAGCTGAGTTCCATGATTATAGCCTGCTGACTGATTCCTGCCTAGTCAGCTCTTTGTTCATTGCCTCCAGAGGCACATGATCAGTGTATGATACCAAACATGATCAGCGCATGATCAGTCACATGATCAGTGCATGATAAGCCACGTGATCAGTGCATGATCAGTTATGTGATCAGTGCATGATCAGTCACGTGACCAGTACATGGTAGCTGCGTGATCAGTGCATGATCAGCCACGTGATCAGTGCATGATTCCACGTGATCAGTGCATGATCAGTCACGTGATCGTGCATGATCAGCCACGTGATCAGTGCATGATCAGCCACGTGATCAGTGCATGATCAGTCACGTGATCAGTGCATGATCAGCCACGTGATCAGTGCATGATCAGCCACGTGATCAGTGCATGATAGCCACGTGATCAGTGCATGATCAGTTACGTGATCAGTGCATGATCAGCCACGTGATCAGTGCATGATCAGACACGTGATCAGTGCATGATCAGCCACGTGATCAGTGCATGATATCCACGTGATCAGTGCATGATCAGTCACGTGATCAGTGCATGATCAGTCACGTGATCAGTGCATGATCAGCCACGTGATCAGTGCATGATCAGTCACGTGATCAGTGCATGATAGCTACGTGATCAGTGCATGATCAGCCACGTGATCAGTGCATGATAGCCACGTGATCAGTGCATGATAGCCACGTGATCAGTGCATGATCAGCCACGTGATCAGTGCATGATCAGTCACGTGATCAGTATGATCAGCCACGTGATCAGTGCATGATAGCCACGTGATCAGTGCATGATCAGTCACGTGATCAGTGCATGATCAGCCACGTGATCAGTGCATGATCAGTCACGTGATCAGTATGATCAGCCACGTGATCAGTGCATGATAGCCACGTGATCAGTGCATGATCAGCCACGTGATCAGTGCATGATCAGTCACGTGATCAGTGCATGATCAGTCACGTGATCAGTACATGGTACCTGCGTGATCATGCATGATCAGTCACGTGATCGTGTGTGATCAGCCACGTGATCAGTGCATGATATCAGTGCATGATAGCCACGTGATCAGTGCATGATAGCCACGTGATCAGTGCATGATCAGTCACGTGATACGTGTGTGATCAGCCACGTGATCAGTGCATGATAGCCACGTGATCAGTGCATGATAGCCACGTGATCAGTGCATGATCAGTCACGTGATCAGTGCATGATCAGTCACGTGATCGTGTGTGATCAGCCACGTGATCAGTGCATGATCAGCCACGTGATCAGTGCATGATCAGCCACGTGATCAGTGCATGATCAGTCACGTGATCAGTACATGATCAGTCACGTGAACAGTGCATGATCATTTACGTGATCAGTGCATGATCAGTCACGTGACCAGTATATGGTAGCTACGTGATCATTCCATGACGAACCACGTGAGCAGTGCATGATAGCCACGTGATGTGTGCATGATCAGTTACGTGAGCAGAGTATGATCAGCCACGTGATCAGTGCATGAGTGCCACGTGATCAGTGCATGATATGTCACGTGACAGGTGTGTGATCAGCCACGTGAACAGTGCATGTTCAGCCACGTGATCAGTGCATGATAGCCACGTGATCAGTGCATGATCAGTTACGTGAGCAGTGTATGATCAGCCACGTGATCAGTGCATGGTCAGACACGTGAACAGTGTATGATCAGCCACGTGATCAGTGCATGATATCCAAGTGATCAGTGCATGATCAATCACGTGATCAGTGTATGATCAGCCACGTGAACAGTGCATGCTCAGTCACGTGATCAGGGCCTGCTGAGCTGCGTGATTACTGTCTGCTCATCTGCTTGACAATTGCCAGCTGAGCTGCACGATTCCTGCCTGTCATCTGCTTGACAATTGCCAGCTGTGCTGCGTAATTCCTGCCTGCTCAGCTGCTTGATTATTGCCAGCTGAGCAGCATGATTCCTCACAGCTGAGTTCCATGATTATTGCCTGCTGACTGTATGATTCGTGCCTACTCAGCTCTTTGTTTATTGCCTCCAGAGGCACATGATCAGTGTATGATAGCAAACATGATCAGCGCATGATCAGTCACATGATCAGCGCCATTAAGTCACGTGATCACTACATGATAGTCATGTGATCAGTCCATGCTCAGTCACGGTATCAGTGCATGATCAGCCACGTGATCAGTGCATGATCAGTCACGTGATCAGTGCATGATCAGTCACGTGATCAGTGCATGATCAGTTACGTGATCAGTGCATGATCAGTCACGTGATCAGTGCATGATAGCTACGTGATCAGTGCATGATCAGCCACGTGATCAGTGCATGATAGCCACGTGATCAGTGCATGATCAGTCACGTGATCAGTGCATGATCAGTCACGTGATCAGTGCATGATCAGTCACGTGATCGTGTGTGATCAGCCACGTGATCAGTGCATGATAGCCACGTGATCAGTGCATGATAGCCACGTGATCAGTGCATGATCAGTCACGTGATCAGTGCATGATCAGTCACGTGATCGTGTGTGATCAGCCACGTGATCAGTGCATGATCAGCCACGTGATCAGTGCATGATCAATTACGTGATCAGTGCATGATCAGTCACGTGATCAGTACATGATAGCTACGTGATCAGTGCATGATCAGCCACGTGATCAGTGCATGATAGCCACGTGATCAGTGCATGATCAGCCACGTGATCAGTGCATGATCAGTCAGGTGATAGTGTGTGATCAGCCACGTGATCAGTGCATGATCAGCCACGTGATCAGTGCATGATCAGTCACGTGACCAGTACATGGTTGCTACGTGATCAGTGCATGATCAGCCACGTGATCAGTGCATGATAGCCACGTGATCAGTGCATGATCAGTCACGTGATCAGTGCATGATCAGTCACGTGATCAGTGCATGATCATTTACGTGATCAGTGCATGATCAGTCACGTGACCAGTATATGGTAGCTACGTGATCATTCCATGACAGCCACGTGAGCAGTGCATGATAGCCACGTGATCAGTGCATGATCAGTCACGTGAGCAGTGTATGATCAGCCACGTGATCAGTGCATGATGCCACGTGATCAGTGCATGATAGTCACGTGACAGGTGTGTGATCAGCCACGTGATCAGTGCATGATCAGCCACGTGATCAGTGCATGATAGCCACGTGATCAGTGCATGATCATCACGTGATCAGTGTATGATCAGCCACGTGAACAGTGCATGCTCAGTCACGTGATCAGGGCCTGCTGAGCTGCGTGATTACTGTCTGCTCATCTGCTTGACAATTGCCAGCTGAGCTGCACGATTCCTGCCTGTCATCTGCTTGACAATTGCCAGCTGTGCTGCGTAATTCCTGCCTGCTCAGCTGCTTGATTATTGCCAGCTGAGCAGCATGATTCCTCACACCTGAGTTCCATGATTATTGCCTGCTGACTGTTTGATTCGTGCCTACTCAGCTCTTTGTTTATTGCCTCCAGAGGCACATGATCAGTGTATGATAGCAAACATGATCAGTGCAAGATCAGTCACATGATCAGCGCCATTAAGTCACGTGATCACTACATGATAGTCATGTGATCAGTCCATGCTCAGTCACGGTATCAGTGCATGATCAGCCACGTGATCAGTGCATGATCAGCCACGTGATCAGTGCATGATAGCCATGTGATCAGTGCATGATCAGTCACGTGATCAGTGCATGATCAGGCACGTGATCAGTGCATGATCAGCCACGTGATCAGTGCATGATCAGTCACCTGATGGGTGTATGATCAGTCACGTGACCGTACATGGTAGCTACATGATCATTGCATGATCAGCCACGTGAGTAGTGCATGATAGCCACGTGATCAGTGCATGATCAGTCACGTGATCAGTGCATGATCAGTCATGTGATCAGTGCATGATCAGGCACGTGATCAGTGCATGATCAGCCACGTGATCAGTGCATGATAGCCACGTGATCAGTGCATGATCAGTCACGTGATCAGTGCATGATCAGTCACGTGATCAGTGCATGATCAGCCACGTGATCAGTGCATGATCAGTCACGTGATCAGTGCATGATAGCCACGTGATCAGTGCATGATCAGCCACGTGATCAGTGCATGATAGCCACGTGATCAGTGCATGATCAGTTACGTGATCAGTGCATGATCAGCCACGTGATCAGTGCATGGTCAGACACGTGATCAGTGTATGATCAGCCACGTGATCAGTGCATGATATCCACGTGATCAGTGCATGATCAGTCACGTGATCAGTGTATGATCAGCCACGTGAACAGTGCATGCTCAGTCACGTGATCAGGGCCTGCTGAGCTGCGTGATTACTGTCTGCTCATCTGCTTGACAATTGCCAGCTGAGCTGCACGATTCCTGCCTGTCATCTGCTTGACAATTGCCAGCTGTGCTGCGTAATTCCTGCCTGCTCAGCTGCTTGATTATTGCCAGCTGAGCAGCATGATTCCTCACAGCTGAGTTCCATGATTATTGCCTGCTGACTGTTTGATTCGTGCCTACTCAGCTCTTTGTTTATTGCCTCCAGAGGCACATGATCAGTGTATGATAGCAAACATGATCAGCGCATGATCAGTCACATGATCAGCGCCATTAAGTCACGTGATCACTACATGATAGTCATGTGATCAGTCCATGCTCAGTCACGGTATCAGTGCATGATCAGCCACGTGATCAGTGCATGATCTGTCACGTGATTAGTGTATGATCAGCCACGTGATCAGTGCATGGGCAGTCATGTGATCAGTGCATGATATAGACGTGATCAGTGCATGATCAGTCACGTGATCAGTGCATGATAGCCACGTGATCAGTGCATGATCAGTCACCTGATGGGTGTATGATCATTCACGTGACCTGTACATGGTAGCTACATGATCATTGCATGATCAGCCACGTGAGTAGTGCATGATAGCCACGTGATCAGTGCATGATCAGTCACGTGATCAGTGCATGATCAGTCATGTGACCAGTACATGGTAGCTGCGTGATCATGCATGATCAGCCACGTGATCAGTGCATGATAGCCACGTGATCAGTGCATGATCAGTCACGTGATCAGTGCATGATCAGCCACGTGATCAGTGCATGATCAGCCACGTGATCAGTGCATGATCAGTCACGTGATCAGTGCATGATCAGCCACGTGATCAGTGCATGATAGCCACTGATCAGTGCATGATCAGTCACGTGATCAGTGCATGATCAGTCACGTGATCAGTGCATGATCATCACGTGATCAGTGCATGATCAGCCACGTGATCAGTGCATGATAGCCACGTGATCAGTGCATGATAGCCACGTGATCAGTGCATGATCAGTCACGTGATCAGTGCATGATCAGTCATGACAGTACATGTAGCTGCGTGATCAGTGCATGATCAGCCACGTGATCAGTGCATGATAGCCACGTGATCAGTGCATGATCAGCCACGTGATCAGTGCATGATCAGCCACGTGATCAGTGCATGATCAGTCACGTGATCAGTGCATGATCAGCCACGTGATCAGTGCATGATCAGTCACGTGATCAGTGCATGATATAGACGTGATCAGTGCATGATCAGTCACGTGATCAGTGCATGATAGCCACGTGATCAGTGCATGATCAGTCACGTGATCAGTGCATGATCAGTCACGTGACCAGTACATGGTAGCTACGTGATCATTGCATGATCAGCCACGTGATAGTGCATGATAGCCACGTGATCAGTGCATGATCAGCCACGTGATCAGTGCATGATCAGCCACGTGATCAGTGCATGATCAGACACGTGATCAGTGCATGATCAGTCACGTGATCAGTGCATGATCAGCCACGTGATCAGTGCATGATCAGCCACGTGATCAGTGCATGATCAGCCACGTGATCAGTGCATGATAGCCACGTGATCAGTGCATGATCAGTCACGTGATCAGTGCATGATAGCCACGTGATCAGTGCATGATCAGCCACGTGATCAGTGCATGATCAGCCACGTGATCAGTGCATGATAGCCACGTGATCAGTGCATGATCAGTCACGTGATCAGTGCATGATCAGGCACGTGATCAGTGCATGATCAGCCACGTGATCAGTGCATGATAGCCACGTGATCAGTGCATGATCAGTCACGTGATCAGTGCATGATCAGTCACGTGATCAGTGCATGATAGCTACGTGATCAGTGCATGATCAGTCACGTGATCAGTGCATGATCAGTCATTGATCAGTGCATGATCAGTCACGTGATCAGTGCATGATCAGCCACGTGATCAGTGCATGATAGCCACGTGATCAGTGCATGATCAGTCACGTGATCAGTGCATGATCAGTCACGTGATCAGTGCATGATCTGTCACATGATCAGTGCATGATCATCCACGTGATCAGTGCATGGCAGTCATGTGATCAGTGCATGATATAGACGTGATCAGTGCATGATCAGTCACGTGATCAGTGCATGATAGCCACGTGATCAGTGCATGATCAGTCACGTGATCAGTGCATGATCAGTCACGTGACCAGTACATGGTAGCTACGTGATCAGTGCATGATCAGCCACGTGATCAGTGCATGATCAGTCACGTGATCAGTGCATGATCAGTCACGTGATCAGTGCATGATCAGTCACGTGATCAGTGCATGATCAGCCACGTGATCAGTGCATGATAGCCACGTGATCAGTGCATGATAGCCACGTGATCAGTGCATGATCAGTCACGTGATCAGTGCATGATCAGTCACGTGATCAGTGCATGATCAGCCACGTGATCAGTGCATGATCAGCCACGTGATCAGTGCATGATCAATTACGTGATCAGTGCATGATCAGTCACGTGACCAGTACATGGTAGCTACGTGATCATTGCATGATCAGCCACGTGATCAGTGCATGATAGCCACGTGATCAGTGCATGATAGCCACGTGATCAGTGCATGATCAGTCATGTGATCATGTGTGATCAGCCACGTGATCAGTGCATGATATCCACGTGATCAGTGCATGATAGCCACATGAACAGTGCATGATATCCACGTGATCAGTGCATGATCAGCCACGTGATCAGTGCATGATGAGCCACGTGATCAGTGCAGGATCAATTACGTGATCAGTGCATGATCAGTCACGTGACCAGTACATGGTTGCTACGTGATCCTTGCATGATCAGCCACGTGAGCAGAGCATGATAGCCACGTGATCAGTGCATGATCAGTCACGTGATCAGTACATGATCAGTCACGTGAACAGTGCATGATCATTTACGTGATCTGTGCATGATCAGTCACGTGATCAGTATATGGTAGCTACGTGATCATTCCATGACGAGCCACGTGAGCAGTGCATGATAGCCAGGTGATGTGTGCATGATGAGTTACGTGAGCAGAGTATGATCAGCCACGTGATCAGTGCATGAGTGCCACGTGATCAGTGCCTGATATGTCACGTGACAGGTGTGTGATCAGCCACGTGAACAGTGCATGATCAGCCACGTGATCAGTGCATGATAGCCACGTGATCAGTGCATGATCAGTTACGTGAGCAGTGTATGATCAGCCACGTGATCAGTGCATGGTCAGACACGTGAACAGTGTATGATCAGCCACGTGATCAGTGCATGATATCCAAGTGATCAGTGCATGATCAATCACGTGATCAGTGTATGATCAGCCACGTGAACAGTGCATGCTCAGTCACGTGATCTGGGCCTGCTGAGCTGCGTGATTACTGTCTGCTCATCTGCTTGACAATTGCCAGCTGAGCTGCACGATTCCTGCCTGTCATCTGCTTGACAATTGCCAGCTGTGCTGCGTAATTCCTGCCTGCTCAGCTGCTTGATTATTGCCAGCTGAGCAGCATGATTCCTCACACCTGAGTTCCATGATTATTGCCTGCTGACTGTTTGATTCGTGCCTACTCAGCTCTTTGTTTATTGCCTCCAGAGGCACATGATCAGTGTATGATAGCAAACATGATCAGCGCATGATCAGTCACATGATCAGCGCCATTAAGTCATGTGATCACTACATGATAGTCATGTGATCAGTCCATGCTCAGTCACGGTATCAGTGCATGATCAGCCACGTGATCAGTGCATGATCTGTCACATGATTAGTGTATGATCATCCACGTGATCAGTGCATGGGCAGTCATGTGATCAGTGCATGATATAGACGTGATCAGTGCATGATCAGTCTCGTGATCAGTGCATGATAGCCACGTGATCAGTGCATGATCAGTCACCTGATGGGTGTATGATCATTCACGTGACCTGTACATGGTAGCTACATGATCATTGCATGATCAGCCACGTGAGTAGTGCATGACAGCCACGTGATCACTGCATGATCAGTCACGTGATCAGTGCATGATCAGTCATGTGACCAGTACATGGTAGCTGCGTGATCATGCATGATCAGCCACGTGAGCAGTGCATGATAGCCACGTGATCAGTGCATGATCAGACACGTGATCAGTGCATGATCAGCCACGTGATCAGTGCATGATCAGGCACGTGATCAGTGCATGACCAGCCACGTGATCAGTGCATGATAGCCACGTGATCAGTGCATGATCAGTCACGTGATCAGTGCATGATCAGTCACGTGATCAGTGCATGATCAGCCACGTGATCAGTGCATGATCAGCCACGTGATCAGTGCATGATCAGTTACGTGATCAGTGCATGATCAGTCACGTGACCAGTACATGGTAGCTACGTGATCATTGCATGATCAGCCACGTGATCAGTGCATGATAGCCACGTGATCAGTGCATGATCAGCCACGTGATCAGTGCATGATCAGCCACGTGATCAGTGCATGATCAGTCACGTGATCAGTGCATGATCAGGCACGTGATCAGTGCATGATCAGCCACGTGATCAGTGCATGATAGCCACGTGATCAGTGCATGATCAGTCACGTGATCAGTGCATGATCAGTCACGTGATCAGTGCATGATCAGCCACGTGATCAGTGCATGATCAGCCACGTGATCAGTGCATGATAGCCACGTGATCAGTGCATGATCAGTCACGTGATCAGTGCATGATCAGTCACGTGATCAGTGCATGATCAGCCACGTGATCAGTGCATGATCAGTCACGTGATCAGTGCATGATAGCTGTGTGATCAGTGCATGATCAGCCACGTGATCAGTGCATGATCAGTCACGTGATCAGTGCATGATCAGTCATGTGATACGTGTGTGATCAGCCACGTGATCAGTGCATGATATCCACGTGATCAGTGCATGATAGCCACGTGATCAGTGCATGATTATTCACGTGATCAGTGCATGATCAGTCACGTGATCGTGTGTGATCAGCCACGTGATCAGTGCATGATCAGCCACGTGATCAGTGCATGATCAATTACGTGATCAGTGCATGATCAGTCACGTGACCAGTGCATGGTAGCTACGTGATCATTGCATGATCAGCCACGTGATCAGTGCATGATAGCCACGTGATCAGTGCATGATAGCCACGTGATCAGTGCATGATCAGTCACGTGATCAGTGTGATCAGCCACGTGATCAGTGCATGATATCCACGTGATCAGTGCATGATAGCCACGTGATCAGTGCAAGATATCCACGTGATCAGTGCATGATCAGCCACGTGATCAGTGCATGATCAGCCACGTGATCAGTGCAGTATATATTACGTGATCAGTGCATGATCAGTCACGTGATCAGTGCATGGTGCTACGTGATCGTGCATGATCAGCCACGTGATCAGTGCATGATAGCCACGTGATCAGTGCATGATCAGCCACGTGATCAGTGCATGATAGCCACGTGATCAGTGCATGATCAGACACGTGATCAGTGCATGATCAGTCACGTGATCAGTGCATGATCAGCCACGTGATCAGTGCATGATCAGTCACGTGATCAGTGCATGATCAGCCACGTGATCAGTGCATGATAGCCACGTGATCAGTGCATGATCAGTCACGTGATCAGTGCATGATAGCCACGTGATCAGTGCATGATCAGCCACGTGATCAGTGCATGATCAGCCACGTGATCAGTGCATGATAGCCACGTGATCAGTGCATGATCAGTCACGTGATCAGTGCATGATCAGGCACGTGATCAGTGCATGATCAGCCACGTGATCAGTGCATGATAGCCACGTGATCAGTGCATGATCAGTCACGTGATCAGTGCATGATCAGTCACGTGACAGTGCATGATAGCTACGTGATCAGTGCATGATCAGTCACGTGATCAGTGCATGATCAGTCACGTGATCAGTGCATGATCAGTCATTGATCAGTGCATGATCAGTCACGTGATCAGTGCATGATCAGCCACGTGATCAGTGCATGATAGCCACGTGATCAGTGCATGATCAGTCACGTGATCAGTGCATGATCAGTCACGTGATCAGTGCATGATCAGTCACGTGATCAGTGCATGATCAGCCACGTGATCAGTGCATGATCAGTCACGTGATCAGTGCATGATATAGACGTGATCAGTGCATGATCAGTCACGTGATCAGTGCATGATAGCCACGTGATCAGTGCATGATCAGTCACGTGATCAGTGCATGATCATTCACGTGACCAGTGCATGGTAGCTACGTGATCAGTGCATGATCAGCCACGTGATCAGTGCATGATCAGCCACGTGATCAGTGCATGATCAGTCACGTGATCAGTGCATGATCAGTCACGTGATCAGTGCATGATCAGCCACGTGATCAGTGCATGATCAATTACGTGATCAGTGCATGATCAGTCACGTGATCAGTGCATGATAGCTGTGTGATCATTGCATGATCAGCCACGTGATCAGTGCATGATCAGTCACGTGATCAGTGCATGATCAGTCACGTGATCAGTGTGTGATCAGCCACGTGATCAGTGCATGATATCCACGTGATCAGTGCATGATAGCCACGTGATCAGTGCATGATCATTCACGTGATCAGTGCATGATCAGTCACGTGATCGTGCATGATCAGCCACGTGATCAGTGCATGATCAGCCACGTGATCAGTGCATGATCAATTACGTGATCAGTGCATGATCAGTCACGTGACCAGTACATGATAGCTACGTGATCAGTGCATGATCAGCCACGTGATCAGTGCATGATAGCCACGTGATCAGTGCATGATAGCCACGTGATCAGTGCATGATCAGTCACGTGATCATGTGTGATCAGCCACGTGATCAGTGCATGATAGCCACGTGATCAGTGCATGATAGCCACGTGATCAGTGCATGATAGCCACGTGATCAGTGCATGATCAGCCACGTGATCAGTGCATGATCAGCCACGTGATCAGTGCATGATAATTACGTGATCAGTGCATGATCAGTCACGTGACCAGTACATGGTTGCTACGTGATCGTGCATGATCAGCCACGTGATCAGTGCATGATAGCCACGTGATCAGTGCATGATCAGTCACGTGATCAGTGCATGATCAGCCACGTGATCAGTGCATGATCAGGCACGTGATCAGTGCATGATCAGCCACGTGATCAGTGCATGATAGCCACGTGATCAGTGCATGATCAGTCACGTGATCAGTGCATGATCAGTCACGTGATCAGTGCATGATCAGCCACGTGATCAGTGCATGATCAGCCACGTGATCAGTGCATGATCAGTTACGTGATCAGTGCATGATCAGTCACGTGACCAGTGCATGGTAGCTACGTGATCATTGCATGATCAGCCACGTGATCAGTGCATGATAGCCACGTGATCAGTGCATGATCAGCCACGTGATCAGTGCATGATCAGTCACGTGATCAGTGCATGATCAGCCACGTGATCAGTGCATGATAGCCACGTGATCAGTGCATGATCAGTCACGTGATCAGTGCATGATCAGTCACGTGATCAGTGCATGATCAGCCACGTGATCAGTGCATGATCAATTACGTGATCAGTGCATGATCAGTCACGTGACAGTACATGGTAGCTACGTGATCATTGCATGATCAGCCACGTGATCAGTGCATGATAGCCACGTGATCAGTGCATGATCAGTCACGTGATCAGTGCATGATCAGTCACGTGATCAGTGCATGATCAGCCACGTGATCAGTGCATGATCAGTCACGTGACCAGTATATGTAGCTACGTGATCATTGCATGATCAGCCACGTGATCAGTGCATGATAGCCACGTGATCAGTGCATGATAGCCACGTGATCAGTGCATGATCAGTCACGTGATCAGTGCATGATCAGCCACGTGATCAGTGCATGACGAGGCACGTGATCAGTATGATCAGCCACGTGATCAGTGCATGATAGCCACGTGATCAGTGCATGATCAGCCACGTGATCAGTGCATGATCAGCCACGTGATCAGTATGACCAGCCACGTGATCAGTGCATGATAGCCACGTGATCAGTGCATGATCAGTCACGTGATCAGTGCATGATCAGCCACGTGATCAGTGCATGATAAGCCACGTGATCAGTGCATGATCAATCACGTGATCAGTGCATGATCAGTCACGTGATAGGTGTGTGATCAGCCACGTGAACAGTGCATGCTCAGTCACGTGATCAGGGCCTGCTGAGCTGCGTGATTACTGTCTGCTCATCTGCTTGACAATTGCCAGCTGAGCTGCACGATTCCTGCCTGTCATCTGCTTGACAATTGCCACCTGTGCTGCATAATTCCTGCCTGCTCAGCTACTTGATTATTGCCAGCTGAGCAGCATGATTTCTCACAGCTGAGTTCCATGATTATAGCCTGCTGACTGATTCCTGCCTACTCAGCTCTTTGTTCATTGCCTCCAGAGGCACATGATCAGTGTATGACACCAAACATGATCAGCACATGATCAGTCACATGATCAGTGCATGATAAGCCACGTGATCAGTGCATGATCAGTCACGTGATCAGTGCATGATCAGTCATGTGACCAGTACATGGTAGCTGCGTGATCAGTGCATGATCAGCCACGTGATCAGTGCATGATAGCCACGTGATCAGTGCATGATCAGTCACGTGATCAGTGCATGATCAGTCACGTGATCAGTGCATGATCAGCCACGTGATCAGTGCATGATCAGTTACGTGATCAGTGCATGATCAGTTACGTGATCAGTGTATGATCAGCCACGTGATCAGTGCATGGTCAGACACGTGATCAGTGTATGATCAGCCACGTGATCAGTGCATGATAGCCACGTGATCAGTGCATGATCAGTCACGTGATCAGTGTGTGATCAGCCACGTGAACAGTGCATGCTCAGTCACGTGACCAGGGCCTGCTGAGCTGCGTGATTACTGTCTGCTCATCTGCTTGACAATTTCCAGCTGAGCTGCATGATTCCTGCCTGTCATCTGCTTGACAATTGCCAGCTGTGCTGTGTAATTCCTGCCTGCTCAGCTGCTTGATTATTGCCAGCTGAGCAGCATGATTCCTCACAGCTGAGTTCCATGATTATTGCCTGCTGACTGTATGATTCGTGCCTACTCAGCTCTTTGTTTATTGCCTCCAGAGGGACATGATCAGTGTATGATAGCAAACATGCTCAATGCATGATCAGTCACATGATCAGCACCATTAAGTCACGTGATCACTGCATGATAGTCATGTGATCAGTCCATGCTCAGTCACGGTATCAGTGCATGATCAGCCACGTGATCAGTGCATGATAGCCACGTGATCAGTGCATGATCAGCCACGTGATCAGTGCATGATCATCCAGGTGATCAGTGAATGATTGCTATGTGATCAGTTCATGATTAGTCACGTGATCAGTGCATGATCAGGCAGGTGATCAGTGTTTGATCAGCCACGTGAGTAGTGCATGATAGCCACGTGATCAGTGACGTGATGAGTGCATAATCAGTCATGTAATCTGTGCATGACCAGGCACGTGATCAGTGTATGACCAGCCATGTGATCAGTGCATGATAGCCACGAGATCAGTGCATGATAAGTCACGGGATCAGTGCATGATCAGTCACGAGATCAGTGCATGATCAGCCACGTGATCAGTGCATGATCAGTCACGTGACAAGTACATGGTAGCTGCGTGATCAGTGTAGGACCAGCCAAGTGATCAGTGCATGATCAGCCACGTGACCAGTGCATGATCAGCCACGTGATCAGTGCATGGTCAGACACGTGAACAGTGTATGATCAGCCAGGTGATCAGTGCATGGTATCCAAGTGATCAGTGCATGATCAATCACGTGATCAGTGTATGATCAGCCACGTGAACAGTGCATGCTCAGTCACGTGATCTGGGCCTGCTGAGCTGCGTGATTACTGTCTGCTCATCTGCTTGACAATTGCCAGCTGAGCTACACGATTCCTGCCTGTCATTTGCTTGACAATTGTCAGCTGTGCTGCGTAATTTCTGCCTGCTCAGCTGCTTGATTTTTGCCAGCTGAGCAGCATGATTCCTCACACCTGAGTTCCATGATTATTGCCTGTTGACTGTTTGATTCGTGCCTACTCAGCTCTTTGTTTATTGCCTCCAGAGGCACATGATCAGTGTATGATAGCAAACATGATCAGCGCATGATCAGTCACATGATCAGCGCCATTAAGTCACGTGATCACTACATGATAGTCATGTGATCAGTCCATGCTCAGTCACGGTATCAGTGCATGATCAGCCACGTGATCAGTGCATGATCTGTCACATGATTAGTGTATGATTATCCACGTGATCAGTGCATGGGCAGTCATGTGATCAGTGCATGATATAGACGTGATCAGTGCATGATCAGTCTCGTGATCAGTGCATGATAGCCACGTGATCAGTGCATGATCTGTCACCTGATGGGTGTATGATCATTCACGTGACCTGTACATGGTAGCTACATGATCATTGCATGATCAGCCACGTGAGTAGTGCACGACAGCCACGTGATCACTGCATGATCAGTCACGTGATCAGTGCATGATCAGTCATGTGACCAGTACATGGTAGCTGCGTGATCATCGCATGATCAGCCACGTGAGCAGTGCATGATAGCCACGTGATCAGTGCATGATCATACACGAGATCAGTGCGTGATCAGCCACGTGATAAGTGCATGACCAGGCACGTGATCAGTGCATGTCCAGCCAAGTGATCAGTGCATGATAGCCACGTGATCAGTGCATGATCCGTCACGTGATCAGTGCATGATCAGTCACGTGATCAGTGTATGATCAGCCACGTGATCAGTGCATGATCAGCCACGTGATCAGTGCATGATCATTTATGTAATCAGTGCATGATCAGTCACGTGACCAGTACCTGGTAGCTACGTGAACATTGCCTGATCAGCCACGTGATCAGTGCATGATAGCCACGTGATCAGTGCATGATCATCCAGGTGATCAGTGAATGATTGCTATGTGATCAGTTCATTATTAGTCACGTGATCAGTGCATGAACAGGCAGGTGATCAGTGTTTGATCAGCCACGTGATCAGTGCATGATAGCCACGTGATCAGTGCATGATCAGTGACGTGATGAGTGCATAATCAGTCATGTAATCTGTGCATGATCAGGCACGTGATCAGTGTATGACCAGCCATGTGATCAGTGCATGATAGCCATGAGATCAGTGCATGATAAGTCACGGGATCAGTGCATGATCAGTCACGAGATCAGTGCATGATCAGCCACGTGATCAGTGCATGATCAGTCATGTGACCAGTACATGGTAGCTGTGTGATCATTGCATGATCAGCCACGTGAGCAGTGCATGATCAGTCACGTGATCAGTGCATGATCAGTTATGTGATACGTGTGTGATCAGCCACGTGATCAGTGCATGATATCCACGTGATCAGTGCAGGATAGCCACGTGAACACTTCATGATTATTCACGTGATCTGTGCATGATCAGTCACGTGATACGTGTGTGATAAGCCACCTGATCAGTGCGTGATGAGCCATGTGATCAGTGCAGGATCAATTTCGTGATCAGTGCATAATCAGTCACGTGACCAGTACATGGTAGCTACGTTATCATTGCGTGATCAGCCACGTGATCAGTGCATGATAGCCACGTGATCAGTGCATGATAGCCACGTGATCAGTGCATGATCAGTCACGTGATCATGTGTGATCAGCCACGTGATCAGCGCATGATATCCACGTGATCAGTGCATGATAGCCACGTGATCAGTGCATGATATCCACGTGATCAGTGCATGATCAGCCACGTGATCAGTGCATGATGAGCCACGTGATCAGTGCATGATATTACATGATCAGTGCATGATCAGTCACGTGACCAGTACATGGTTGCTACTTGATCAGTGCATGATCAGCCACGTGAGCAGTGCATGATAGCCACGTGATCACTGCATGATCATCCACGTGATCAGCGCATGATATCCACGTGATCAGTGCATGATCGGACACGAAATCAGTGCATGATCAGTCACGTGATCAGTGCATGATCAGCCACGTGATCAGTGCATGACCAGGCACATGATCAGTGCATGTTCAGCCAAGTGAACAGTGCATGATAGCCACGTGATCAGTGCGTGATCAGTCTCGTGATCAGTGCATGATCAGCCACGTGATCAGTGCATGATCAGCCACGTGATCAGTGCATGATCAGCCAGGTGATCAGTTCATGATAGCTATGTGATCAGTTCATGATTTGTCACGTGATCTGTGCATGACCAGGCAGGTAATCAGTGTATGATCAGCCACGTGAGCAGTGCATGATAGCCACGTGATCAGTGCATGATCCGTCACCTGATGGGTGTATGATCAGTCACCTGACCAGTGCATGGTAGCTACATGATCATTGCATGATCAGTCACGTGATCATTGCATGATCAGTCACGTGTTCAGTGCATGATCAGTCATTAATCCGTGCATGACCAGGCACGTGATCAGTGTATGACCAGCCAAGTGATCAGTGCATGATAGCCACGTGATCAGTGCATGATCAGTCACGTGATCAGTGCATGATCAGTCACGTGATCAGTGCATGATCTGTCACATGATTAGTGTATGATCATCCAAGTGATCAGTGCATGGGGAGTCATGTGATCAGTGCATGATATAGACGTGTTCAGTGCATGATCAGTCACGTGATCAGTGCATGATAGCCACGTGATCAGTGCATGATCAGTCACCTGATCAGTGTATGATCATTCACGTTACCTGTACATGGTAGCTACATGATCATTGCATGATCAGCCACGTGATCAGTGCATGATCAGTCACGTGATCAGTGCATGATCAGTCACGTGTTCAGTGCATGATCAGTCACGTGATACGTGTGTGATCAGCCACGTGATCAGTGCATGATCAATTATGTGATCAGTGCATGATCAGTCATGTGACCAGTACATGGTAGCTGTGTGATAATTGCATGATGAGCCACGTGAGCAGTCCATGATCAGTCACGTGATCAGTGCATGATCAGTCACGTGATACGTGTGTGATCAGCCACGTGATCAGTTCATGATATCCACGTGATCAGTGCAGGATAGCCACGTGAACACTTCATGATTATTCACGTGATCTGTACATGATCAGTCACGTGATCAGTGCATGATCAGCCACGTGATCAGTGCATGATCAGCCACGTGATCAGTGCATGATCAATCACGTGATCAGTGCATGATCAGTCACGTGACCAGTACATGGTAGCTACGTGATCATTGCATGATCAGCCACGTGATCAGTGCATGATAGCCACGTGATCAGTGCATGATAGCCACGTGATCAGTGCATGATCAGTCATGTGATCATGTGTGATCAGCCACGTGATCAGTGCATGATAGCCACGTGATCAGTGCATGATAGCCACGTGATCAGTGCATGATATCCACGTGATCAGTGCATGATCAGCCACGTGATCAGTGCATGATCAGCCACGTGATCAGTGCATGATCATTACGTGATCAGTGCATGATCAGTCACGTGACCAGTACATGGTTGCTACGTGATCGTGCATGATCAGCCACGTGAGCAGTGCATGATAGCCACGTGATCAGTGCATGATCAGTCACGTGATCAGTGCATGATCAGCCACGTGATCAGTGCATGATCAGGCACGTGATCAGTGCATGTCAGCCAAGTGATCAGTGCATGATAGCCACGTGATCAGTGCATGATCAGTCACGTGATCAGTGCATGATCAGTCACGTGATCAGTGCATGATCAGCCACGTGATCAGTGCATGATCAGCCACGTGATCAGTGCATGATCATTTACGTGATCAGTGCATGATCAGTCACGTGACCAGTACATGGTAGCTACGTGATCATTGCATGATCAGCCACGTGATCAGTGCATGATAGCCACGTGATCAGTGCATGATCAGCCACGTGATCAGTGCATGATCAGTCACGTGATCAGTGCATGATCAGCCACGTGATCAGTGCATGATAGCCACGTGATCAGTGCATGATCAGTCACGTGATCAGTGCATGATCAGTCACGTGATCAGTGCATGATCAGCCACGTGATCAGTGCATGATCAATTACGTGATCAGTGCATGATCAGTCACGTGACAGTACATGGTAGCTACGTGATCATTGCATGATCAGCCACGTGAGCAGTGCATGATAGCCACGTGATCAGTGCATGATCAGTCACGTGATCAGTGCATGATCAGTCACGTGATCAGTGCATGATCAGCCACGTGATCAGTGCATGATCAGTCACGTGATCAGTATATAGCTACGTGATCATTGCATGATCAGCCACGTGATCAGTGCATGATAGCCACGTGATCAGTGCATGATCAGCCACGTGATCAGTGCATGATCAGTCACGTGATCAGTGCATGATCAGCCACGTGATCAGTGCATGATCAGGCACGTGATCAGTATGATCAGCCACGTGATCAGTGCATGATAGCCACGTGATCAGTGCATGATCAGCCACGTGATCAGTGCATGATCAGCCACGTGATCAGTATGATCAGCCACGTGATCAGTGCATGATAGCCACGTGATCAGTGCATGATCAGTCACGTGATCAGTGCATGATCAGCCACGTGATCAGTGCATGATCAGCCACGTGATCAGTGCATGATCAATCACGTGATCAGTGCATGATCAGTCACGTGATCAGTGTGTGATCAGCCACGTGAACAGTGCATGCTCAGTCACGTGATCAGGGCCTGCTGAGCTGCGTGATTACTGTCTGCTCATCTGCTTGACAATTGCCAGCTGAGCTGCACGATTCCTGCCTGTCATCTCCTTGACAATTGCCACCTGTGCTGCATAATTCCTGCCTGCTCATCTACTTGATTATTGCCAGCTGAGCAGCATGATTTCTCAGAGCTGAGTTCCATGATTATAGCCTGCTGACTGATTCCTGCCTACTCAGCTCTTTGTTCATTGCCTCCAGATGCACATGATCAGTGTATGACACCAAACATGATCAGCACATGATCAGTCACATGATCAATGCATGATAAGCCACGTGATCAGTGCATGATCAATTACGTGATCAGTGCATGATCAGTCATGTGACCAGTGCATGGTAGCTGCGTGATCAGTGCATGATCAGCCACGTGATCAGTGCATGATAGCCACGTGATCAGTGCATGATCAGTCACGTGATCAGTGCATGATCAGTCACGTGATCAGTGCATGATCAGCCACGTGATCAGTGCATGATCAGCCACGTGATCAGTGCATGATCAGTTACGTGAGCAGTGTATGATCAGCCACGTGATCAGTGCATGGTCAGACACGTGAACAGTGTATGATCAGCCACGTGATCAGTGCATGATATCCAAGTGATCAGTGCATGATCAATCACGTGATCAGTGTGTGATCAGCCACGTGAACAGTGCATGCTCAGTCACGTGATCAGGGCCTGCTGAGCTGCGTGATTACTGTCTGCTCATCTGCTTGACAATTGCCAGCTGAGCTGCATGATTCCTGCCTGTCATCTGCTTGACAATTGCCAGCTGTGCTGTGTAATTCCTGCCTGCTCAGCTGCTTGATTATTGCCAGCTGAGCAGCATGATTCCTCACAGCTGAGTTCCATGATTATTGCCTGCTGACTGTTTGATTCGTGCCTACTCAGCTCTTTGTTTATTGCCTCCAGAGGCACATGATCAGTGTATGATAGCAAACATGATCAGCGCATGATCAGTCACATGATCAGCACCATTAAGTCACGTGATCACTACATGATAGTCATGTGATCAGTCCATGCTCAGTCACGGTATCAGTGCATGATCAGCCACGTGATCAGTGCATGATAGCCACGTTATCAGTGCATTATAGCCACGTGATCAGTGCATGATCATCCACGTGATCAGTGCATGATTGCTACGTGATCAGTGCATGATCAGTCACGTGATCAGTGCATGATCAGGCACGTGATCAGTGCATGATCAGCCACGTGATAGTGCATGATAGCCACGTGATCAGTGACGTGATCAGTGCATGATCAGTCATGTGATCAGTGCATGATCAGGCACGTGATCAGTGCATGATCAGCCACGTGATCAGTGCATGATAGCCACGTGATCAGTGCATGATCAGTCACGTGATCAGTGCATGATCAGTCACGTGATCAGTGCATGATCAGCCACGTGATCAGTGCATGATCAGTCACGTGACAGTGCATGGTAGCTGCGTGATCAGTGCATGATCAGCCACGTGATCAGTGCATGATAGCCACGTGATCAGTGCATGATCAGTCACGTGATCAGTGCATGATCAGCCACGTGATCAGTGCATGATCAGTCACGTGATCAGTGCATGGTAGCTGCGTGATCATTGCATGATCAGCCACGTGATCAGTGCATGATAGCCACGTGATCAGTGCATGATCAGTCACGTGATCAGTGCATGATCAGCCACGTGATCAGTGCATGATAGCCACGTGATCAGTGCATGACAATTACGTGATCAGTGCATGATCAGTCACGTGATCAGTGCATGATAGCCACGTGATCAGTGCATGATCATTCACGTGATCAGTGTGTGATCAGCCACGTGAACAGTGCATGCTCAGTCACGTGATCAGGGCCTGCTGAGCTGCGTGATTACTGTCTGCTCATCTGCTTGACAATTGCCAGCTGAGCTGTACGATTCCTGCCTGTCATCTGCTTGACAATTGCCACCTGTGCTGCGTAATTCCTGCCTGCTCATCCACTTGATTATTGCCAGCTGAGCAGCATGATTTCTCAGAGCTGAGTTCCATGATTATTGCCTACTGATTCCTGCCTACTCAGCTCTTTGTTCATTGCCTCCAGAGGCACATGATCAGTGTATGACACCAAACATGATCAGCACATGATGAATCACATGATCAATGCATGATAAGCCACGTGATCAGTGCATGATCAATCACGTGATCAGTGCATGATCAGCCACGTGATCAGTGCATGATCATTCATGTGATCAGTGCATGGTAGCTGCGTGATCAGTGCATGATCAGCCACGTGATCAGTGCATGATCAGTCACGTGATCAGTGCATGATCAGCCACGTGATCAGTGCATGATCAGTCACGTGACAGTACATGGTAGCTACGTGATCATTGCATGATCAGCCACGTGATCAGTGCATGATAGCCACGTGATCAGTGCATGATCAGTCACGTGATCGTGTGTGATCAGCACGTGATCAGTGCATGATATCAGTGCATGATAGCCACGTGATCAGTGCATGATAGCCACGTGATCAGTGCATGATCAGTCACGTGATCAGTGTGTGATCAGCCACGTGATCAGTGCATGATATCCACGTGATCAGTGCATGATAGCCACGTGATCAGTTCATGATCAGTGCATGATCAGCCACGTGATCAGTGCATGATCAGTCACGTGACCAGTACATGGTAGCACGTGATCATTGCATGATCAGCCACGTGATCAGTGCATGATAGCCACGTGATCAGTGCATGATCAGCCACGTGATCAGTGCATGATCAGTCACGTGATCAGTGCATGGTCAGACACGTGAACAGTGTATGATCAGCCACGTGATCAGTGCATGATATCCAAGTGATCAGTGCATGATCAATCACGTGATCAGTGTATGATCAGCCACGTGAACAGTGCATGCTCAGTCACGTGATCAGGGCCTGCTGAGCTGCGTGATTACTGTCTGCTCATCTGCTTGACAATTGCCAGCTGAGCTGCATGATTCCTGCCTGTCATCTGCTTGACAATTGCCAGCTGTGCTGCGTAATTCCTGCCTGCTCAGCTGCTTGATTATTGCCAGCTGAGCAGCATGATTCCTCACACCTGAGTTCCATGATTATTGCCTGCTGACTGTTTGATTCGTGCCTACTCAGCTCTTTGTTTATTGCCTCCAGAGGCACATGATCAGTGTATGATAGCAAACATGATCAGCGCATGATCAGTCACATGATCAGCGCCATTAAGTCACGTGATCACTACATGATAGTCATGTGATCAGTCCATGCTCAGTCACGGTATCAGTGCATGATCAGCCACGTGATCAGTGCATGATCAGCCAGGTGATCAGTTCATGATAGCTATGTGATCAGTGCATGATTTGTCACGTGATCAGTGCATGATCAGGCAGGTGATCAGTGCATGATCAGCCACGTGATCAGTGCATGATCAGTCACCTGATGGGTGTATGATCAGTCACGTGACCAGTACATGGTAGCTACATGATCATTGCATGATCAGCCACGTGAGTAGTGCATGATAGCCACGTGATCAGTGCATGATCAGTCACGTGATCAGTGCATGATCAGTCATGTGATCAGTGCATGATCAGGCACGTGATCAGTGCATGATCAGCCACGTGATCAGTGCATGATAGCCACGTGATCAGTGCATGATCAGTCACGTGATCAGTGCATGATCAGTCACGTGATCAGTGCATGGTAGCTACGTGATCAGTGCATGATCAGCCACGTGATCAGTGCATGATAGCCACGTGATCAGTGCATGATCAGTCACGTGATCAGTGCATGATCAGTCACGTGATCAGTACATGGTGGTTGCGTGATGATCACATGATCAGCCACGTGATCAGTGCATGATAGCCACGTGATCAGTGCATGATCAGTCACGTGATCAGTGCATGATCAGTCACGTGATCAGTGCATGATCAGCCACGTGATCAGTGCATGATCAGTCACGTGATCAGTGCATGATCAGCCACGTGATCAGTGCATGATAGCCACGTGATCAGTGCATGATCAGTCACGTGATCAGTGCATGATCAGTCACGTGATCAGTGCATGATCAGCCACGTGATCAGTGCATGATCAGCCACGTGATCAGTGCATGATCAATTACGTGATCAGTGCATGATCAGTCACGTGACCAGTGCATGGTAGCTACGTGATCAGTGCATGATCAGCCACGTGATCAGTGCATGATAGCCACGTGATCAGTGCATGATAGCCACGTGATCAGTGCATGATCAGTCACGTGATCAGTGTATGATCATTCACGTGACCAGTACATGGTAGCTACATGATCATTGCATGATCAGCCACGTGATAGTGCATGATAGCCACGTGATCAGTGCATGATCAGTCACGTGATCAGTGCATGATCAGTCATGTGACCAGTACATGGTAGTTGCGTGATCATCACATGATCAGCCACGTGAGCAGTGCATGATAGCCACGTGATCAGTGCATGATCAGACACGTGATCAGTGCATGATCAGTCACGTGATCAGTGCATGATCAGCCACGTGATCAGTGCATGATCAGGCACGTGATCAGTGTATGTCAGCCAAGTGATCAGTGCATGATAGCCACGTGATCAGTGCATGATCAGTCACGTGATCAGTGCATGATCAGTCACGTGATCAGTGCATGATCAGCCACGTGATCAGTGCATGATCAGCCACGTGATCAGTGCATGATCAATTACGTGATCAGTGCATGATCAGTCACGTGACCAGTGCATGGTAGCTACGTGATCATTGCATGATCAGCCACGTGATCAGTGCATGATAGCCACGTGATCAGTGCATGATAGCCACGTGATCAGTGCATGATCAGTCATGTGATACGTGTGTGATCAGCCACGTGATCAGTGCATGATATCCACGTGATCAGTGCATGACAGCCACGTGATCAGTGCATGATAGCCACGTGATCAGTGCATGATCAGTCACGTGATCATGTGTGATCAGCCACGTGATCAGTGCATGATGAGCCACGTGATCAGTGCATGATCAATTACGTGATCAGTGCATGATCAGTCACGTGACCAGTACATGGTTGCTACGTGATCATTGCATGATCAGCCACGTGAGCAGTGCATGATAGCCACGTGATCAGTGCATGATCAGTCACGTGATCAGTGCATGATCATTTACGTGATCAGTGCATGATCAGTCACGTGACCAGTATATGGTAGCTACGTGATCATTCATGACAGCCACGTGAGCAGTGCATGATAGCCACGTGATCAGTGCATGATCAGTCACGTGATCAGTGTATGATCAGCCACGTGATCAGTGCATGAGTGCCACGTGATCAGTGCATGATCAGCCACGTGATCAGTGCATGATCAGCCACGTGATCAGTGCATGATCAGTCACGTGATCAGTGCATGATCAGTCACGTGATCAGTGCATGATCATCACGTGATCAGTGCATGTGGAGTCATGTGTCAGTGCATGATAGCCCGTGATCAGTGCATGATCAGTCCCGTGATCAGTGCATGATCAGCCACGTGATCAGTGCATGATATCTACGTGATCAGTGCATGATCAGTCACGTGATCAGTGCATGATCAGCCACGTGATCAGTGCATGATAGCCACGTGATCAGTGCATGAATCACGTGATCAGTGCATGATCAGTCACGTGATAGGTGTGTGATCAGCCACGTGAACAGTGCATGCTCAGTCACGTGATCAGGGCCTGCTGAGCTGCGTGATTACTGTCTGCTCATCTGCTTGACAATTGCCAGCTGAGCTGTACGATTCCTGCCTGTCATCTCCTTGACAATTGCCACCTGTGCTGCATAATTCCTGCCTGCTCATCTACTTGATTATTGCCAGCTGAGCAGCATGATTTCTCAGAGCTGAGTTCCATGATTATAGCCTGCTGACTGATTCCTGCCTACTCAGCTCTTTGTTCATTGCCTCCAGAGGCACATGATCAGTGTATGACACCAAACATGATCAGCACATGATCAGTCACATGATCAATGCATGATAAGCCAGGTGATCAGTGCATGATCAATTACGTGATCAGTGCATGATCAGTCATGTGACCAGTACATGGTAGCTGCGTGATCAGTGCATGATCAGCCACGTGATCAGTGCATGATAGCCACGTGATCAGTGCATGATAGCCACGTGATCAGTGCATGATCAGTCACGTGATCGTGTGATGATCAGCCACGTGATCAGTGCATGATATCCACGTGATCAGTGCATGATAGCCACGTGATCAGTGCATGATCATTCACGTGATCAGTGCATGATCAGTCACGTGATCGTGTGTGATCAGCCACGTGATCAGTGCATGATCAGCCACGTGATCAGTGCATGATCAATTACGTGATCAGTGCATGATCAGTCACGTGACCAGTACATGATAGCTACGTGATCATTGCATGATCAGCCACGTGATCAGTGCATGATAGCCACGTGATCAGTGCATGATAGCCACGTGATCAGTGCATGAGAGCCACGTGATCAGTGCATGATCAGTCACGTGATACATGTGTGATCAGCCACGTGATCAGTGCATGATGAGCCACGTGATCAGTGCATGATCAATTACGTGATCAGTGCATGATCAGTCACGTGACCAGTACATGGTTGTTACGTGATCAGTGCATGATCAGCCACGTGAGCAGTGCATGATAGCCACGTGATCAGTGCATGATCAGTCACGTGATCAGTGCATGATCAGTCACGTGATCAGTGCATGATCATTGACGTGATCAGTGCATGATCAGTTACGTGAGCAGAGTATGATCAGCCACGTGATCAGTGCATGAGTGCCACGTGATCAGTGCATGTTATGTCACGTGACAGGTGTGTGATCAGCCACGTGAACAGTGCATGTTCAGCCACGTGATCAGTGCATGATAGCCACGTGATCAGTGCATGATCAGTTACGTGAGCAGTGTATGATCAGCCACGTGATCAGTGCATGGTCAGACACGTGAACAGTGTATGATCAGCCACGTGATCAGTGCATGATATCCAAGTGATCAGTGCATGATCATCACGTGATCAGTGTATGATCAGCCACGTGAACAGTGCATGCTCAGTCACGTGATAAGGGCCTGCTGAGCTGCGTGATTACTGTCTGCTCATCTGCTTGACAATTGCCAGCTGAGCTGCACGATTCCTGCCTGTCATCTGCTTGACAATTGCCAGCTGTGCTGCGTAATTCCTGCCTGCTCAGCTGCTTGATTATTGCCAGCTGAGCAGCATGATTCCTCACACCTGAGTTCCATGATTATTGCCTGCTGACTGTTTGATTCGTGCCTACTCAGCTCTTTGTTTATTGCCTCCAGAGGCACATGATCAGTGTATGATAGCAAACATGATCAGCGCATGATCAGTCACATGATCAGCGCCATTAAGTCACGTGATCACTACATGATAGTCATGTGATCAGTCCATGCTCAGTCACGGTATCAGTGCATGATCAGCCACGTGATCAGTGCATGATCAGCCAGGTGATCAGTTCATGATAGCTATGTGATCAGTGCATGATTTGTCACGTGATCAGTGCATGATCAGGCAGGTGATCAGTGCATGATCAGCCACGTGATCAGTGCATGATCAGTTACGTGATCAGTGCATGATCAGTCACGTGACCAGTACATGGTAGCTACATGATCATTGCATGATCAGCCACGTGATCAGTGCATGATAGCCACGTGATCAGTGCATGATCAGTCACGTGATCAGTGCATGATCAGTCACGTGATCAGTGTGTGATCAGCCACGTGATCAGTGCATGATCATCCACGTGATCAGTGCATGATACACGTGATCAGTGCATGATCAGTCACGTGATCAGTGCATGATCAGTCACGTGATCAGTGCATGATAGCCACGTGATCAGTGCATGATCAGCCACGTGATCAGTGCATGATAGCCACGTGATCAGTGCATGATCAGTCACGTGATCAGTGCATGATCAGTCACGTGATCAGTGCATGATCAGCCACGTGATCAGTGCATGATCAGTCACGTGATCAGTGCATGATCAGTCACGTGATCAGTGCATGATCATCCACATGATCATTGCATGATCAGCCACGTGATCAGTGCATGATATCACGTGATCAGTGCATGATCAGTCACGTGATCAGTGCATGATAGCCACGTGATCAGTGCATGATCAGTTACGTGATCAGTGCATGATCAGCCACGTGACCAGTACATGGTAGCTACGTGATCATTGCATGATCAGCCACGTGATCAGTGCATGGTCAGTCACGTGATCAGTGCATGATCAGTCACGTGATCAGTGTATGATCAGCCGCGTGATCAGTACATGATAGCGCCGTAATCAGTGGACGATCAGTCCCGTGATGAGTGTATGATCAGCCAAGTGATCAGTGCAAGATCAGCTACGTGATCAGTGCATGATCAGTTACATGATCAGCGCATGATCAGCCACGTCATTAGTGCAGGACCAGGCACGTGATCAGTGTATGTCCAGCCAAGTGATCAGTGCATGATAGCCACGTGATCAGTGCATGATCAGTCACGTGATCAGTGTATGATCAGCCACGTGATCACTGCATGATCAGCCACATGATCAGTGCATGATCAATTACGTGATCAGTGCATGATCAGTCACGTGACCAGTACGTGGTAGCTACGTGATCATTGCCTGATCAGCCACGTGATCAGTGCATGATAGCCACGTGATCAGTGCATGATAGCCACGTGATCAGTGCATGGTCAGTCATGTGATCAGTGCATGATCAGCCACGTGATCAGTGCATGATATCCACGTGATAAGTGCATGACAGCCACGTGATCACTGAATGAGAGCCACGTGATCAGTGCATGATCAGTCACGTGATACATGTGTGATCAGCCACGTGATCAGTGCATGATGAGCCACGTGATCAGTGCAGGATCAATTACGTGATCAGTGCATGATCAGTCACGTGACCACTACAAGGTTGCTACATGATCATTGCATGATCAGCCACGTGAGCAGAGCATGATAGCCACGTGATCAGTGCATGATCAGTCACGTGAACAGTGCATGATCATTTACATGATCTTTGCATGATCAGTCACGTGACCAGTATATGGTAGCTACGTGATCATTCGATGACGAGCCACGTGAGCAGTGCATGATAGCCACGTGATGTGTGCATGATCAGTTACGTGAGCAGAGTATGATCAGCCACGTGATCAGTGCATGATAGCCACGTGATCATTGCATGATAGCCACGTGATCAGTGCATGATCATCCAGGTGATCAGTGAATGATTGGTACGTGATCAGTTCATGATTAGTCACGTGATCTGTGCATGAACAGGCAGGTGATCAGTGTATGATCAGCCACGTGAACAGTGCATGATAGCCACGTGATCAGTGCATGATCAGTGGCGTGATGAGTGCATTATCAGTCATGTAATCTGTGCATGACCAGGCACGTGATCAGTGCATGACCAGGCATGTGATCAGTGCATGATAGCCACGTGATCAGTGCATGATAAGTCACGGGATCAGTGCATGATCAGTCACGTGACAAGTACATGGTAGCTGCGTGATCAGTGTATGACCAGCCAAGTGATCAGAGCATGATAGCCACGTGATCAGTGCATGATCAGTCACGTGATCAGTGCATGATCAGCCACGTGATCAGTGCATGATCAGCCACATGATCAGTGCATGATCAGTCACGTGACCAGTACATGGTAGCTGCGTGATCATTTCATGATCAGCCACGTTAACAGTGCATGATAGCCAAGTGATCAGTGCTTGATCAGCCACGTGATCAGTGCATGATCAATTACGTGATCATTGCAAGATCAGTCACGTGACCAGTACATGGTAGCTACGTGATCATTGCATGATCAGCCACGTGATCAGTGCATGATATCCACGTGATCAGTGAATGATAGCCACGTGATCAGTGTATGATAACCACGTGATCAGTGCATGATCAGTCACGTGATACGTGTGTGATCAGCCACGGGATCAGTGCATGATGAGTCAGGTGTCAATGCAGGATTAATTACGTGATCAGTGCATGATCAGTCACGTGACCAGTACATGGTTGCTACGTGATCATTGCATGATCAGCCACGTGAGCAGTGCATGATATCCACGTGATCAGTGAATGATAGCCACGTGATCATTGCATGATCAGCCACGTGATCAGTACAGGATCAGTCACGTGAACAGTGCATGATCATTTACGTGATCTGTGCATGGTCAGTCACGTGACCATTATATGGTAGCTACGTGAACATTGCATGACCAACCAGGTGAGAAGTGCATGATAGCCACCTGATGTGTGCATGATCAGTTACGTGAGCAGAGTATGATCAGCCACGTGATCAGTGCATGAGTGCCACGTGATCAGTGCATGATCAGTCACGTGACAGGTGTGTGGTAAGCCCCGTGAACAGTGCATGTTCAGCCACGTGATCAGTGCATGATATCCACGTGATCAGTGCATTATCAGTTACGTGAACAGGGTATGATCAGCCACGTGAGCAGTGCATGGTCAGACACATGAACAGTGTATGATCAAACACGTGATCAGTGCATGATATCCACGTGAACAGTGCATGATCACTCTCGTGAACAGTGCATGATCAGTCACGTGATCAGTGTATGATCAGCCACGTGATCAGTGCATGATAGCCACGTGATCAGTGCATGATGAGTCTCGTGAAGAGTGCATGATCAGTGACGTGAGCAGTGTATGATCAGCCACTTGATCAGTGCATGATCAATTACGTGATCAGTGAATGATCAGTCATGTGACCAGTACATGGTAGCTATGTGAACATTGTATGATCAGCCACGTACGCAGTGCATGATAGACACGTGATCAGTGCATGATCAATCACGTGATCAGTACATGATCAGTCACGTAATCAGTGCATGATCAATTACGTTACCATTGCATGATCAGTCACGTGACCAGTACATGTAAGCTACGTGATCATTGCAGGATCAGCCACGTGAGCACTGCATGATAGACACGTGATCAGTGCATGATCAGCTACGTGAGCAGTGTATGATCAGCCACGTGATCAGTGCATGATCAGACACGTGAACAGTGTATGATCAGCCACGTGATAAGTGCATGATACCTACGTGATCAGTTCATGATTAGTCACGTGATCTGTGCATGACAGGCACGTAATCAGTGCATGATATCCACGTGATCAGTGAATTATAGCCCCGTGATCAGTTCATCATTAGTCACGTGATCTGTGCATGACCAGGAACTTGAACAGTGTATTATCAGCCACGTGCTCAGTGCATTATAGCCACGTGAGAAGTTCATGAATAGTCACGTGATCTGTGCATGACCAGGCACGTGAAAAGTGTATGATCAGCCACGTACTCAGGGCATTATAGTCACGTGATCAGTGCATGATCAGTCAAGTGATCAGTGCGTGAACAGTCACGTGATCAGTGCATGATGAGCCATGTGATCAGTGCTGGATCAATTACATGATCAGTGCATGATCAGTCAGGTGACCAGTACATGGTTGCTACATGATCATTGCATGGTCACCCACGTGAGGAGAGCATGATAGCCAAGTGGTCAGTGAATGATCAGTCACGTGATCAGTACATGATCAGTCACGGGAACAGTGCATGATCATTTACGTGATCTGTGCATGATCAGTCGCGTGACCACTATATGGTAGCTACGTGATCATTGCATGAACAGCCACGTGAGCAGTGCATGATCAGCCACATGATCACTGCATGACCAGGCACATGATCAGTGTATGACCAGCCAAATGATCAGTGCATGATAGCCAAGTGATCAGTGCATGATCAGTCACGTGATCAGTGCATGGTCAGTCACGTGATCAGTGCATGATCATGCACGTGATCAGTGCATGTGGAGTCATGTAGTCAATGCATGATAGCGCCGCAATCAGTGCACGATCAGTCCCATGATGAATGTATGATCAGCCAAGTGACCAGTGCAAGATAGCTACGTGATCAGTGCATGATCAGTCACATGATCAGTGCATGATCAGCCACGTCATCAGTGCATGATAGCCACGTGATCAGTGCATACAATTACGTGATCAGTGCATGCGCAATCACGTGATCTGTGCATGAGACCCACGTGATCAGTGCATGATCATTCACGTGATAGGTGTGTGATCAGCGACGTGAACAGTGCATGCTCAGTCACGTTATCAGGGCCTGCTGAGCTTCGTGATTACTGACTGCTCATCTGCTTGACAATTGCCAGCTGAGCTGTACGATTCCTGCCTGTCATCTCCTTGACAATTGCCACCTGTGCTGCATAATTCCTGCCTGCTCAACTACTTGATTATTGCCAGCTGAGCAGCATGATTTCTCAGAGCTGAGTTCCATGATTATTGCCTACTGATTCCTGCCTACTCAGCTCTTTGTTCATTGCCTCCAGAGGCACATGATCAGTGTATGACACCAAACATGATCAGCACAAGATGAATCACATAATCAATGCATGATAAGCCATGTGATCAGTGCATGATCAATTACGTGATCAGTGCATGATCAGCCACGTGATCAGTGCATGATCATTCATGTGACCAGTACATGGTAGCTGCGTGATCATTGCATGATCAGCCACGTGATGAGTGCATGATCAGTCACGTGATCAGTGCATGATCAGCCATGTGATCAGTGCATGATCAGTCACGTGACAAGTACATGGTAGCTACGTGATCATTGCATGATCAGCCACGTGATCTGTGCATGATAGCCACGTGATCAGGTCATGATCAGTCACGTGATACGTGTGTGACCAGCCACGTGACAAGTGCATGATATCAGTGCATGATAGCCACGTGAGCAGTGCATGATAGCCACGTGATCAGTGCATGATCAGTCAAGTGATACGTGTGTGATAAGCCACTTGATCAGTGCATGATATCCACGTGATCAGTGCAGGATAGCCACGTCATCACTTCATGATTAGTCACGTGATCTGTACATGATCAGTCACGTGATACGTGTGTGATCAGCCACCGGATCAGTGCGTGATGAGCCATGTGATCAGTGCAGGATCAATTACGTGATCAGGGCATGATCAGTCACGAGACCAGTACATGGTTGCTACGTGATCGTTGCATGATCAGCCACGTGAGCAGAGCATGATAGCCACGTGATAAGTGCATTATCAGTCACATGATCAGTACATGATCAGTCACGTTAACAGTGCATGATCTTTTACGTGATCTGTGCATGATCAGTCACGTGACCAGTATCTGGTAGCTTTGTGATCATTCCATGACGAACCACGTGAGTGTGCATGATAGCCACGTGATGTGTGCATGATCAGTTACGTGAGCAGAGTATGATCAGCCACGTGATCAGTGCATGAGTGCCAGGTGATCAGTGCATGATATGTCACGTGACAGGTGTGTGATCAGCCACGTGAACAGTGCATGTTCAGCCACGTATTCAGTGCATGATGGCCACGTGATCAGTGCATGGTCAGATACGTGAACAGTGTATGATCAGCCACGTGATCAGTGCATGATATCCAAGTGATCAGTGCATGATCAATCACGTGATCAGAGTATGATCAGCCACGTGAACAGTGCATGCTCAGTCACGTGATCAGGGCCTGCTGAGCTGCGTGATTACTGTATGCTCATCTGCTTTACAATTGGCAGCTGAGCTGCACGATTCCTGCCTGTCATCTGCTTGACAATTGCCAGCTGTGCTGTGTAATTCCTGCCTGCTAGCTGCTTGATTATTGCCAGCTGAGCAGCATGATTCCTCACACCTGAGTTCCATGATTCTTGCCTGCTGACTATATGATTCGTGCCTACTCAGCTCTTTGTTTCTTGCCTCCAGAGGCACATGATCAGTGTATGATAGCATACATGATCAGCGAATGATCAGTAACATGATCAGAGTCATTAAGTCACGTGATCACTACATGACAGGCATGTGATCAGTCCATGCTAAGTCACGGTATCAGTGCATGATCAGCCACGTGATCAGTGCATGATCTGTCACATGATTAGTGTATGATCATCCATGTGATCAGTGCATGGGGAGTCATGTGATCAGTGCATGATATAGACGTGATCAGTGCATGATCAGTCTCGTGATCAGTGCATGATAGCCACGTGATAAGTGCATGATCAGTCACCTGATGGGTGTATGATCATTCACGTGACCTGTACATGGTAGCTACATGATCATTGCATGATCAGCCACGTGAGTAGTGCACGATAGCCACGTGATCACTGCATGATCAGACACGTGATCAGTGCATGATCAGTCATGTGACCAGTACATGGTAGCAGCGTGAATATCGCATGATCAGCCACGTGATGAGAGCATGATCAGTCACGTGATCAGTGCATGATCAGCCATGTGATCAGTGCATGATCAGTCACGTGACAAGTACATGGTAGCTACGTGATCATTGCATGATCAGCCACGTGAGCAGTGCATGATAGCCACGAGATCAGTGCATGATCAGTCACGAGATCAGTGCATGATCAGTCACGTGATCAGTGCATGATCAGCCAAGTGATCAGTGCATGACCAGGCACGTGATCAGTGTATGTCCAGCCAATTGATCAGTGCATGATAGCCACGTGATCAGTGCATGATCAGTCACGTGATCAGTGCATGATCAGTCACATGATCAGTGTATGATCAGCCACGTGATCAGTGCATGATCAGCCACAAGATCAGTGCATGATCAATTACGTGATCAGTGCATGATCAGGCACGTGACCAGTACATGGTAGCTACGTGATCATTGCCAGATCAGCGACGTGAGCAGTGAATGATAGCCACGTGATCAGTGCATGATCAGTCACGTGATCAGTGCATGATCATCCACGTGATCAGTGCATGTGGAGTCATGTAGTCAATGCATAATAGCGCCGTGATCAGTGCACGATCAGTCCCGTGATGAGTGTATGATCAGCCAAGTGATCAGTGCAAGACCGCTACGTGATCAGTGCATGATCAGTCACATGATCAGTGCATGATCAGTCACGTGATAGGTGTGTGAAAAGCCATGTGAACAGTGCATGCTCAGTCACGTGATCAGGGACTGCTGAGCTGCGTGATTACTGTCTGCTCATCTGCTTGACAATTTCCAGCTGAGCTGCACGATTCCTGCCTGTCATCTCCTTGACAATTGCCACCTGTGCTGCGTAATTCCTGCCTGCTCATCTACTTGATTATTGCCAGCTGAGCAGCATGATTTCTCAGAGCTGAGTTCCACGATTATAGCCTGCTGACTGACTCCTGCCTACTCAGCTCTATGTTCATTGCCTCCAGAAGCACATGATCCGTGTGTGACACCAAACATGATCAGCACATGATCAGTCACATGATCAATGCATGATAAGCCAGGTGATCAGTGCATGATCAATTATGTGATCAGTGCATGATCAGTCTTGTGACCAGTACATGGTAGCTGCGTGATCACTGCATGATCAGCCACGATCAGTGCATGATAGTCACGTGATCAGTGCATGATCAGTCACGTGATCAGTGCATGATCAGCCATGTGATCAGTGCATGATCAGTCACGTGATCAGTGCATGATCAGCCACTGATCAGTGCATGATCAGTCACGTGACAGTGCATGGTAGCTACGTGATCATTGCATGATCAGCCACGTGATCAGTGCATGATAGCCACGTGATCAGTGCATGATAGCCACGTGATCAGTGCATGATCAGTCACGTGATCAGTGTGATCAGCCACGTGATCAGTGCATGATCAGCCACGTGATCAGTGCATGATCAGTCACGTGACCAGTATATGGTAGCTAGGTGATCATTTCATGATCAGCCATGTGATCTGTGCATGATAGCCACGTGATCAGTGCATGATCAGTCACGTGATCAGTGCATGATCAGTCACGTGATCAGTGCATGATCAATTACGTGATCAGTGCATGATCAGTCACGTGATCAGTGTATGTAGCTACGTGATCAGTGCATGATCAGCCACGTGATCAGTGCATGATAGCCACGTGATCAGTGCATGATCAGTCACGTGATCAGTGCATGATCAGCCACGTGATCAGTGCATGATAGCCACGTGATCAGTGCATGATCAGTCACGTGATCAGTGCATGGTCAGACACGTGAAGAGTGTATGATCAGCCACGTGATCAGTGCATGATATCCAAGTGATCAGTGCATGATCAATCACGTGATCAGTGTATGATCAGCCAGGTGAACAGTGCATGCTCAGTCACGGGATCAGGGCCTGCTGAGCTGCGTGATTACTGTCTCCTCATCTGCTTGACAATTGCCAGCTGAGCTGCACGATTCCTGCCTGTCATGTGCTTGACAATTGCCAGCTGTGCTTCGTAATTCCTGCCTGCTCAGCTGCTTGATTATTGCCAGCTGAGCAGCATGATTCCTCACACCTGAGTTCCATGATTATTGCCTGCTGACTGTTTGATTCGTGCCTACTCAGCTCTTTGTTTATTGCCTCCAGAGGCAAGTGATCAGTGTATGATAGCAAACATGATCAGTGCATGATCAGTCACATGATCAGAGCATGATAAGTCACGTGATCACTACATGATAGTCATGTGATCAGTCCATGCTCAGTCACGGGATCAGTGCATGATAGCCACGTGATCAGTGCATGATCAGCCACGTGATCATTTCATGATAGCTATGTGATCAGTTCATGATTAGTCACGTGATCGTGTGATGACCAGTCAGGTGATCTGTGTATGATCAGCGACGTGATCAATGTATGATCGTCACGTAATGAGTGTATGATCAGTCACCTGACCGGTACATGGTCAGCTACATGATCATGTATGATCAGCCACGTGAGTAGTGCATGATTGCCACGTGATCAGTGCATGATCAATCACGTGTTCAGTGCATGATCAGTCATGTGATCAGTGCATGATCAGTCACGTGATCAGTGTATGACCAGCCAAGTGATCAGTGCATGATAGCCACGTGATCAGTGCATGATAGTCACGTGATCAGTGCATGATCAGTGACGTGATCAGTGGATGATCAGTCACGTGATCAGTGGATGATCAGCCACGTGATCAGTGCATGATCAGCCACATGGTCAGTGCATGATCAATTACGTGATCAGTGCATGATCAGTCACGTGACCAGTGCATGGTAGCTACGTGATCAATGCCAGATCAGCCACGTGAGCAGAGCATGATAGCCACGTGATCAGTGCATGATCAGTCACGTGAACAGTGCATGATAAGTCACGTTATCAGTGCATGATCATTCACGAGATCAGTGCATGATCTGTCACGTGACCAGTATATGGTAGCTACGTGATCATTGCATGACGAGCCACGTGATCAGTGTATGATAGCCACGTGATCAGTGCATGATCAGTTACGTGAGCAGAGTATGATCAGCCACGTGATCAGTGCATGATGCCACGTGATCAGTGCATGATCAACCACGTGATCAGTGCATGATCAGCCACATGACCAGTGCATGATCAGCTACATGATCAGTGCATGGTCAGTCATGTGATCAGTGCATGATCAGTCACGTGGTCAGTGCATGTGGAGTCATGTGGTCAGTGCATGATCAGCGCCGTAATCAGTGCATGATCAGTCCCGTGACAGTGCATGATAGCCACGTGATCAGTGCATGATCAGCCACGTGATCAGTGAAAGATCATCTACGTGATCAGTGCATGATCAGTTACATGATCAGCGCATGATCAGCCACGTCATCAGTGCATGGTCAGACCGTGAACAGTGTATGATCAGCCACGTGAGCAGTGCATACAATTCACGTGATCAGTGCATGATCATTCACGTGATCAGTGTGTGATCAGCGACGTGAACAGTGCATGCTCAGTCACGTTATCAGGGCGTGCTGAGCTGCGTGATTACTGTCTGCTCATGTGCTTGACAATTGCCAGCTGAGATGTACGATTCCTGCCTGTCATCACCTTGACAATTGCCACCTGTGCTGCATAATTCCTGCCTGCTCATCTACTTGATTATTGCCAGCTGAGCAGCATGATTCCTCAGAGCTGAGTTCCATGATTATTGCCTGCTGACTGTTTGATTCGTGCCTACTCAGCTCTTTGTTCATTGCCTCCAGATGCACATGATCAGTGTGTGACACCAAATATAATCAGCACATGATCAGTCACATGATGAATGCCATTAAGCCAGGTGATCAGTGCATGATCAGTTACGTGATCAGTGCATTATCAGTCATGGTATCACTACATGGTCAGCTGCGTGATCAGTGCATGATCAGCCAGGTGAGCAGTGCATGATAGCCACGTGATCAGTGCATGATCAGTCACGTGATCAGTGCATGATCAGTCACGTGATCAGTGCATGATCAGTCACGTGATCAGTGCATGATCAGTCACGTGATCAGTGCATGATCAGCCACGTGATCAGTGCATGATAGCCACGTGATCAGTGCATGATCAGCCACGTGATCAGTGCATGATCAATCACGTGATCAGTGCATGATCAGGCACGTGATCAGTGCATGATCAGCCACGTGATCAGTGCATGATAGCCACGTGATCAGTGCATGATCAGTCACGTGATCAGTGCATGATCAGTCACGTGATCAGTGCATGATCAGCCACGTGATCAGTGCATGATCAGTCACGTGATCAGTGCATGATAGCTGCGTGATCAGTGCATGATCAGCCACGTGATCAGTGCATGATAGCCACGTGATCAGTGCATGATCAGTCACGTGATCAGTGCATGATCAGTCACGTGATCAGTGCATGATCAGCCACGTGATCAGTGCATGATCAGTCACGTGATCAGTGCATGATAGCTGCGTGATCAGTGCATGATCAGCCACGTGATCAGTGCATGATAGCCACGTGATCAGTGCATGATCAGCCACGTGATCAGTGCATGATCAGTCACGTGATCAGTGCATGATCAGTCACGTGATCAGTGCATGATAGCTACGTGATCAGTGCATGATCAGCCACGTGATCAGTGCATGATATCCACGTGATCAGTGCATGATAGCCACGTGATCAGTGCATGATAGCCACGTGATCAGTGCATGATCAGTCACGTGATAGTGTGTGATCAGCCACGTGATCAGTGCATGATGAGCCACGTGATCAGTGCATGATCAATTACGTGATCAGTGCATGATCAGTCACGTGACCAGTACATGGTAGCTACGTGATCAGTGCATGATCAGCCACGTGATCAGTGCATGATAGCCACGTGATCAGTGCATGATAGCCACGTGATCAGTGCATGATCAGCCACGTGATCAGTGCATGATCAGTCACGTGATCAGTGCATGATCATTTACGTGATCAGTGCATGATCAGTCACGTGACCAGTATATGGTAGCTACGTGATCATTGCATGATCAGCCACGTGATCAGTGCATGATAGCCACGTGATCAGTGCATGATCAGTTACGTGAGCAGTGTATGATCAGCCACGTGATCAGTGCATGAGTGCCACGTGATCAGTGCATGATCAGTCACGTGACAGTGTGTGATCAGCCACGTGATCAGTGCATGATCAGCCACGTGATCAGTGCATGATAGCCACGTGATCAGTGCATGATCAGTTACGTGATCAGTGTATGATCAGCCACGTGATCAGTGCATGATCAGACACGTGATCAGTGCATGATCAGCCACGTGATCAGTGCATGATATCCACGTGATCAGTGCATGATCAGTCACGTGATCAGTGCATGATCAGTCACGTGATCAGTGCATGATCAGCCACGTGATCAGTGCATGATAGCCACGTGATCAGTGCATGATCAGTCACGTGATCAGTGCATGATCAGTCACGTGATCAGTGCATGATCAGCCACGTGATCAGTGCATGATCAATTACGTGATCAGTGCATGATCAGTCACGTGATCAGTGCATGTAGCTACGTGATCAGTGCATGATCAGCCACGTGATCAGTGCATGATAGCCACGTGATCAGTGCATGATCAGCACGTGATCAGTGCATGATCAGCCACGTGATCAGTGCATGATCAGCCACGTGATCAGTGCATGATAGCCACGTGATCAGTGCATGATCAGCCACGTGATCAGTGCATGATCAGTCACGTGATCAGTGCATGATAGCTGCGTGATCATGCATGATCAGCCACGTGATCAGTGCATGATCAGTCACGTGATCAGTGCATGATCAGCCACGTGATCAGTGCATGATCAGTCACGTGACAGTGCATGTAGCTACGTGATCAGTGCATGATCAGCCACGTGATCAGTGCATGATAGCCACGTGATCAGTGCATGATCAGTCACGTGATCAGTGCATGATCAGTCACGTGATCAGTGCATGATCAGCCACGTGATCAGTGCATGATCAGGCACGTGATCAGTGCATGATCAGCCACGTGATCAGTGCATGATAGCCACGTGATCAGTGCATGATCAGTCACGTGATCAGTGCATGATCAGTCACGTGATCAGTGTATGATCAGCCACGTGATCAGTGCATGATCAGCCACGTGATCAGTGCATGATCAATTACGTGATCAGTGCATGATCAGTCACGTGACCAGTACATGGTAGCTACGTGATCATTGCATGATCAGCCACGTGATCAGTGCATGATAGCCACGTGATCAGTGCATGATCAGTCACGTGATCAGTGCATGATCAGCCACGTGATCAGTGCATGTGGAGTCATGTGTCAGTGCATGATAGCCCGTGATCAGTGCATGATCAGTCCCGTGATCAGTGCATGATCAGCCACGTGATCAGTGCATGATAGCTACGTGATCAGTGCATGATCAGTCACATGATCAGTGCATGATCAGTCACGTGATAGTGTGTGATCAGCCACGTGAACAGTGCATGCTCAGTCACGTGATCAGGGCCTGCTGAGCTGCGTGATTACTGTCTGCTCATCTGCTTGACAATTGCCAGCTGAGCTGCACGATTCCTGCCTGTCATCTCCTTGACAATTGCCACCTGTGCTGCGTAATTCCTGCCTGCTCATCTACTTGATTATTGCCAGCTGAGCAGCATGATTTCTCAGAGCTGAGTTCCATGATTATAGCCTGCTGACTGATTCCTGCCTACTCAGCTCTTTGTTCATTGCCTCCAGAGGCACATGATCAGTGTATGACACCAAACATGATCAGCACATGATCAGTCACATGATCAATGCATGATAAGCCACGTGATCAGTGCATGATCAATTATGTGATCAGTGCATGATCAGTCATGTGACCAGTACATGGTAGCTGCGTGATCATTGCATGATCAGCCACGTGATCAGTGCATGATAGCCACGTGATCAGTGCATGATCAGTCACGTGATCAGTGCATGATCAGTCACGTGATCAGTGCATGATCAGTCACGTGATCAGTGCATGATCAGTCACTGATCAGTGCATGATCAGTCACGTGACAGTGCATGGTAGCTACGTGATCATTGCATGATCAGCCACGTGATCAGTGCATGATAGCCACGTGATCAGTGCATGATAGCCACGTGATCAGTGCATGATCAGTCACGTGATCGTGTGTGATCAGCCACGTGATCAGTGCATGATATCCACGTGATCAGTGCATGATAGCCACGTGATCAGTGCATGATCAGTCACGTGATCAGTGCATGATCAGTCACGTGATCGTGTGTGATCAGCCACGTGATCAGTGCATGATGAGCCACGTGATCAGTGCATGATCAATTACGTGATCAGTGCATGATCAGTCACGTGATCAGTGCATGATAGTTACGTGATCAGTGCATGATCAGCCACGTGATCAGTGCATGATAGCCACGTGATCAGTGCATGATCAGCCACGTGATCAGTGCATGATCAGCCACGTGATCAGTGCATGATCAGTCACGTGATCAGTGTGATCAGCCACGTGATCAGTGCATGATCAGCCACGTGATCAGTGCATGATCAGCCACGTGATCAGTGCATGATAGCCATGTGATCAGTGCATGATCAGTCACGTGATCAGTGCATGATCAGCCACGTGATCAGTGCATGATCAGCCACGTGATCAGTGCATGATCAGTCACGTGATCAGTGCATGATCAGTCACGTGACCAGTACATGGTAGCTACGTGATCATTGCATGATCAGCCACGTGATAGTGCATGATAGCCACGTGATCAGTGCATGATCAGTCACGTGATCAGTGCATGATCAGTCATGTGATCAGTGCATGATCAGGCACGTGATCAGTGCATGATCAGCCACGTGATCAGTGCATGATAGCCACGTGATCAGTGCATGATCAGTCACGTGATCAGTGCATGATCAGTCACGTGATCAGTGCATGATCAGCCACGTGATCAGTGCATGATCAGCCACGTGATCAGTGCATGATCAATTACGTGATCAGTGCATGATCAGTCACGTGATCAGTGCATGATCATTCACGTGATCTGTGCATGATAGCTACGTGATCAGTGCATGATCAGCCACGTGATCAGTGCATGATAGCCACGTGATCAGTGCATGATCAGTCACGTGATCAGTGCATGATCAGTCACGTGACCAGTACATGGTAGCTGCGTGATCATGCATGATCAGCCACGTGATCAGTGCATGATAGCCACGTGATCAGTGCATGATCAGACACGTGATCAGTGCATGATCAGTCACGTGATCAGTGCATGATCAGCCACGTGATCAGTGCATGATCAGTCACGTGATCAGTGCATGATCAGCCACGTGATCAGTGCATGATAGCCACGTGATCAGTGCATGATCAGTCACGTGATCAGTGCATGATCAGTCACGTGATCAGTGCATGATCAGCCACGTGATCAGTGCATGATCAGCCACGTGATCAGTGCATGATCAATTACGTGATCAGTGCATGATCAGTCACGTGACCAGTGCATGGTAGCTACGTGATCATTGCATGATCAGCCACGTGAGCAGTGCATGATAGCCACGTGATCAGTGCATGATCAGCCACGTGATCAGTGCATGATCAGTCACGTGATCAGTGCATGATCAGCCACGTGATCAGTGCATGATCAGGCACGTGATCAGTGCATGATCAGCCACGTGATCAGTGCATGATAGCCACGTGATCAGTGCATGATCAGTCACGTGATCAGTGCATGATCAGTCACGTGATCAGTGCATGATCAGCCACGTGATCAGTGCATGATCAGCCACGTGATCAGTGCATGATCAGTCACGTGATCAGTGCATGATCAGTCACGTGATCTGTACATGGTAGCTACATGATCATTGCATGATCAGCCACGTGATCAGTGCATGATAGCCACGTGATCAGTGCATGATCAGTCACGTGATCAGTGCATGATCAGTCACGTGATCAGTGCATGGTAGCCACGTGATCATGCATGATCAGCCACGTGATCAGTGCATGATCAGTCACGTGATCAGTGCATGATCAGCCACGTGATCAGTGCATGATCAGCCACGTGATCAGTGCATGATCAATTACGTGATCAGTGCATGATCAGTCACGTGATCAGTGCATGGTAGCTACGTGATCATTGCATGATCAGCCACGTGATCAGTGCATGATAGCCACGTGATCAGTGCATGATCAGCCACGTGATCAGTGCATGATCAGTCACGTGATCAGTGCATGATCAGTCACGTGATCAGTGCATGATCAGCCACGTGATCAGTGCATGTCAGTCATGTGATCAGTGCATGATAGCCCGTGATCAGTGCATGATCAGTCCCGTGATCAGTGCATGATCAGCCACGTGATCAGTGCATGATCAGCCACGTGATCAGTGCATGATCAGTCACGTGATCAGTGCATGATCAGTCACGTGATCAGTGCATGATCAGCCACGTGATCAGTGCATGATCAGTCACGTGATCAGTGCTGCTGAGCTGCGTGATTACTGTCTGCTCATCTGCTTGACAATTGCCACCTGTGCTGCGTAATTCCTGCCTGCTCATCTACTTGATTATTGCCAGCTGAGCAGCATGATTTCTCAGAGCTGAGTTCCATGATTATAGCCTGCTGACTGATTCCTGCCTACTCAGCTCTATGTTCATTGCCTCCAGAAGCACATGATCAGTGTGTGACACCAAACATGATCAGTGCATGATCAGTCACATGATCAGTGCATGATAAGCCACGTGATCAGTGCATGATCAGTTATGTGATCAGTGCATGATCAGTCATGTGACCAGTACATGATAGCTGCGTGATCAGTGCATGATCAGCCACGTGATCAGTGCATGATCAGTCACGTGATCAGTGCATGATAGCCACGTGATCAGTGCATGATCAGCCACGTGATCAGTGCATGATAGCCACGTGATCAGTGCATGATAGCCACGTGATCAGTGCATGATCAGTCACGTGATCAGTGCATGGTCAGACACGTGATCAGTGTATGATCAGCCACGTGATCAGTGCATGATAGCCACGTGATCAGTGCATGATCAGTCACGTGATCAGTGTATGATCAGCCACGTGAACAGTGCATGCTCAGTCACGTGATCAGGGCCTGCTGAGCTGCGTGATTACTGTCTGCTCATCTGCTTGACAATTGCCAGCTGAGCTGCACGATTCCTGCCTGTCATCTGCTTGACAATTGCCAGCTGTGCTGCGTAATTCCTGCCTGCTCAGCTGCTTGATTATTGCCAGCTGAGCAGCATGATTCCTCACACCTGAGTTCCATGATTATTGCCTGCTGACTGTTTGATTCGTGCCTACTCAGCTCTTTGTTTATTGCCTCCAGAGGCACATGATCAGTGTATGATAGCAAACATGATCAGCGCATGATCAGTCACATGATCAGTGCCATTAAGTCACGTGATCACTACATGATAGTCATGTGATCAGTCCATGCTCAGTCACGGTATCAGTGCATGATCAGCCACGTGATCAGTGCATGATCAGCCACGTGATCAGTTCATGATAGCTATGTGATCAGTGCATGATTTGTCACGTGATCAGTGCATGATCAGTCAGGTGATCAGTGCATGATCAGCGTGATCAGTGCATGATCAGTCACCTGATCAGTGTATGATCAGTCACGTGACCAGTACATGGTAGCTACATGATCATTGCATGATCAGCCACGTGAGTAGTGCATGATAGCCACGTGATCAGTGCATGATCAGTCACGTGATCAGTGCATGATCAGTCATGTGATCAGTGCATGATCAGCCACGTGATCAGTGCATGATCAGCCACGTGATCAGTGCATGATAGCCACGTGATCAGTGCATGATCAGTCACGTGATCAGTGCATGATCAGTCACGTGATCAGTGCATGATCAGCCACGTGATCAGTGCATGATATCCACGTGATCAGTGCATGATCAATCACGTGATCAGTGTATGATCAGCCACGTGAACAGTGCATGCTCAGTCACGTGATCAGGGCCTGCTGAGCTGCATGATTACTGTCTGCTCATCTGCTTGACAATTGCCAGCTGAGCTGCATGATTCCTGCCTGTCATCTGCTTGACAATTGCCAGCTGTGCTGTGTAATTCCTGCCTGCTCAGCTGCTTGATTATTGCCAGCTGAGCAGCATGATTCCTCACAGCTGAGTTCCATGATTATTGCCTGCTGACTGTTTGATTCGTGCCTACTCAGCTCTTTGTTTATTGCCTCCAGAGGCACATGATCAGTGTATGATAGCAAACATGATCAGCGCATGATCAGTCACATGATCAGCACCATTAAGTCACGTGATCAGTACATGATAGTCATGTGATCAGTCCATGATCAGTCATGGTATCAGTGCATGATCAGCCACGTGATCAGTGCATGATCAGCCACGTGATCAGTGCATGATAGCCACGTGATCAGTGCATGATCAGTCACGTGATCAGTGCATGATCAGTCACGTGATAGTGTGTGATCAGCCACGTGAACAGTGCATGATCAGTCACGTGATCAGGGACTGCTGAGCTGCGTGATTACTGTCTGCTCATCTGCTTGACAATTTCCAGCTGAGCTGCACGATTCCTGCCTGTCATCTCCTTGACAATTGCCACCTGTGCTGCGTAATTCCTGCCTGCTCATCTACTTGATTATTGCCAGCTGAGCAGCATGATTTCTCAGAGCTGAGTTCCACGATTATAGCCTGCTGACTGATCCTGCCTACTCAGCTCTATGTTCATTGCCTCCAGAGGCACATGATCAGTGTGTGACACCAAACATGATCAGCACATGATCAGTCACATGATCAGTGCATGATAAGCCACGTGATCAGTGCATGATCAGTTATGTGATCAGTGCATGATCAGTCACGTGACCAGTACATGGTAGCTGCGTGATCATTGCATGATCAGCCACGTGATCAGTGCATGATCAGCCACGTGATCAGTGCATGATCAGTCACGTGATCAGTGCATGATAGCCACGTGATCAGTGCATGATCAGCCACGTGATCAGTGCATGATAGCCACGTGATCAGTGCATGATCAGCCACGTGATCAGTGCATGATCAGCCACGTGATCAGTGCATGGTCAGACACGTGAACAGTGTATGATCAGCCACGTGATCAGTGCATGATATCCAAGTGATCAGTGCATGATCAGTCACGTGATCAGTGTATGATCAGCCACGTGAACAGTGCATGCTCAGTCACGTGATCAGGGCCTGCTGAGCTGCGTGATTACTGTCTGCTCATCTGCTTGACAATTGCCAGCTGAGCTGCACGATTCCTGCCTGTCATCTGCTTGACAATTGCCAGCTGTGCTGCGTAATTCCTGCCTGCTCAGCTGCTTGATTATTGCCAGCTGAGCAGCATGATTCCTCACACCTGAGTTCCATGATTATTGCCTGCTGACTGTTTGATTCGTGCCTACTCAGCTCTTTGTTTATTGCCTCCAGAGGCACATGATCAGTGTATGATAGCAAACATGATCAGCGCATGATCAGTCACATGATCAGCGCCATTAAGTCACGTGATCACTACATGATAGTCATGTGATCAGTCCATGCTCAGTCACGGTATCAGTGCATGATCAGCCACGTGATCAGTGCATGATCAGCCAGGTGATCAGTTCATGATAGCTATGTGATCAGTGCATGATTTGTCACGTGATCAGTGCATGATCAGGCAGGTGATCAGTGCATGATCAGCCACGTGATCAGTGCATGATCAGTCACCTGATGGGTGTATGATCACTCACGTGACCAGTACATGGTAGCTACATGATCATTGCATGATCAGCCACGTGAGTAGTGCATGATCAGTCACGTGATCAGTGCATGATCAGTCACGTGATCAGTGCATGATCAGGCACGTGATCAGTGCATGATCAGCCACGTGATCAGTGCATGATAGCCACGTGATCAGTGCATGATCAGTCACGTGATCAGTGCATGATCAGTCACGTGATCAGTGCATGATCAGCCACGTGATCAGTGCATGATCAGCCACGTGATCAGTGCATGATCAATTACGTGATCAGTGCATGATCAGTCACGTGACCAGTACATGGTAGCTACGTGATCATTGCATGATCAGCCACGTGATCAGTGCATGATAGCCACGTGATCAGTGCATGATCAGTCACGTGATCAGTGCATGATCAGTTACATGATCAGTGCATGATCAGTCACGTGATCAGTATATGGTAGCTACGTGATCATTGATGACAGCCACGTGATCAGTGCATGATAGCCACGTGATCAGTGCATGATCAGTCACGTGATCAGTGTATGATCAGCCACGTGATCAGTGCATGAGTGCCACGTGATCAGTGCATGATCAGCCACGTGATCAGTGCATGATCAGCCACGTGATCAGTGCATGATCAGCCACGTGATCAGTGCATGATCAGTCACGTGATCAGTGCATGATCATCACGTGATCAGTGCATGTCAGTCATGTAGTCAGTGCATGATAGCGCCGTGATCAGTGCATGATCAGTCCCGTGATCAGTGCATGATCAGCCACGTGATCAGTGCATGATAGCTACGTGATCAGTGCATGATCAGTCACGTGATCAGTGCATGATCAGCCACGTGATCAGTGCATGATAGCCACGTGATCAGTGCATGACAATCACGTGATCAGTGCATGATCAGTCACGTGATAGGTGTGTGATCAGCCACGTGAACAGTGCATGCTCAGTCACGTGATCAGGGCCTGCTGAGCTGCGTGATTACTGTCTGCTCATGTGCTTGACAATTGCCAGCTGAGATGCGATTCCTGCCTGTCATCTCCTTGACAATTGCCACCTGTGCTGCATAATTCCTGCCTGCTCATCTACTTGATTATTGCCAGCTGAGCAGCATGATTTCTCAGAGCTGAGTTCCATGATTATAGCCTGCCTACTCAGCTCTTTTTTCATTGCCTCCAGATGCACATGATCAGTGTGTGACACCAAATATGATCAGCACATGATCAGTCACATGATCAATGCATGATAAGCCACGTGATCAGTGCATGATCAATTACGTGATCAGTGCATGATCAGTCATGTGACCAGTACATGGTAGCTGCGTGATCAGTGCATGATCAGCCACGTGAGCAGTGCATGATAGCCACGTGATCAGTGCATGATCAGTCACGTGATCAGTGCATGATCAGTCACGTGATCAGTGCATGATCAGCCACGTGATCAGTGCATGATCAATTACGTGATCAGTGCATGATCAGTCACGTGACCAGTGCATGGTAGCTACGTGATCAGTGCATGATCAGCCACGTGATCAGTGCATGATCCACGTGATCAGTGCATGATCAGTTACGTGAGCAGTGCATGATCAGCCACGTGATCAGTGCATGGTCAGACACGTGAACAGTGTATGATCAGCCACGTGATCAGTGCATGATATCCAAGTGATCAGTGCATGATCAATCACGTGATCAGTGTATGATCAGCCACGTGAACAGTGCATGCTCAGTCACGTGATCAGGGCCTGCTGAGCTGCGTGATTACTGTCTGCTCATCTGCTTGACAATTGCCAGCTGAGCTGCATGATTCCTGCCTGTCATCTGCTTGACAATTGCCAGCTGTGCTGTGTAATTCCTGCCTGCTCAGCTGCTTGATTATTGCCAGCTGAGCAGCATGATTCCTCACAGCTGAGTTCCATGATTATTGCCTGCTGACTGTTTGATTCGTGCCTACTCAGCTCTTTGTTTATTGCCTCCAGAGGCACATGATCAGTGTATGATAGCAAACATGATCAGCGCATGATCAGTCACATGATCAGCACCATTAAGTCACGTGATCAACATGATAGTCATGTGATCAGTCCATGCTCAGTCACGGTATCAGTGCATGATCAGCCACGTGATCAGTGCATGATAGCCACGTGATCAGTGCATGATAGCCACGTGATCAGTGCATGATCATCCACGTGATCAGTGCATGATCAGTACGTGATCAGTGCATGATCAGTCACGTGATCAGTGCATGATCAGGCACGTGATCAGTGCATGATCAGCCACGTGATCAGTGCATGATAGCCACGTGATCAGTGCATGATCAGTCACGTGATCAGTGCATGATCAGTCATGTGATCAGTGCATGATCAGGCACGTGATCAGTGCATGATCAGCCACGTGATCAGTGCATGATAGCCACGTGATCAGTGCATGATCAGTCACGTGATCAGTGCATGATCAGTCACGTGATCAGTGCATGATCAGCCACGTGATCAGTGCATGATCAGTCACGTGACAGTGCATGATAGCTGCGTGATCAGTGCATGATCAGCCACGTGATCAGTGCATGATAGCCACGTGATCAGTGCATGATCAGTCACGTGATCAGTGCATGATCAGTCACGTGATCAGTGCATGATCAGCCACGTGATCAGTGCATGATCAGTCACGTGATCAGTGCATGATAGCTGCGTGATCAGTGCATGATCAGCCACGTGATCAGTGCATGATAGCCACGTGATCAGTGCATGATCAGCCACGTGATCAGTGCATGATCAGACGTGATCAGTGCATGATCAGTCACGTGATCAGTGCATGATAGCTACGTGATCAGTGCATGATCAGCCACGTGATCAGTGCATGATAGCCACGTGATCAGTGCATGATCAGCCACGTGATCAGTGCATGATCACCACGTGATCAGTGCATGATCAGTCACGTGATCAGTGCATGATCAGCCACGTGATCAGTGCATGATCAGTCACGTGATCAGTGCATGATCAATTACGTGATCAGTGCATGATCAGTCACGTGACCAGTGCATGGTTGCTACGTGATCAGTGCATGATCAGCCACGTGATCAGTGCATGATAGCCACGTGATCAGTGCATGATAGCCACGTGATCAGTGCATGATCAGCCACGTGATCAGTGCATGATCAGTCACGTGATCAGTGCATGATCATTTACGTGATCAGTGCATGATCAGTCACGTGACCAGTATATGGTAGCTACGTGATCATTGCATGATCAGCCACGTGATCAGTGCATGATAGCCACGTGATCAGTGCATGATCAGTTACGTGATCAGTGTATGATCAGCCACGTGATCAGTGCATGAGTGCCACGTGATCAGTGCATGATCAGTCACGTGACAGTGTGTGATCAGCCACGTGATCAGTGCATGATCAGCCACGTGATCAGTGCATGATAGCCACGTGATCAGTGCATGATCAGTTACGTGATCAGTGTATGATCAGCCACGTGATCAGTGCATGATCAGACACGTGATCAGTGCATGATCAGCCACGTGATCAGTGCATGATATCCACGTGATCAGTGCATGATCAGTCACGTGATCAGTGCATGATCAGTCACGTGATCAGTGCATGATCAGCCACGTGATCAGTGCATGATAGCCACGTGATCAGTGCATGATCAGTCACGTGATCAGTGCATGATCAGTCACGTGATCAGTGCATGATCAGCCACGTGATCAGTGCATGATCAATTACGTGATCAGTGCATGATCAGTCATGTGACCAGTACATGGTAGCTACGTGATCATTGCATGATCAGCCACGTGAGCAGTGCATGATAGCCACGTGATCAGTGCATGATCAGTCACGTGATCAGTGCATGATCAGTCACGTGATCAGTGCATGATCAATTACGTGATCAGTGCATGATCAGTCACGTGATCAGTGCATGTAGCTACGTGATCATTGCATGATCAGCCACGTGATCAGTGCATGATAGCCACGTGATCAGTGCATGATCAGCCACGTGATCAGTGCATGATCAGCCACGTGATCAGTGCATGATCAGTCACGTGATCAGTGCATGATCAGCCACGTGATCAGTGCATGATACCACGTGATCAGTGCATGATCAGTCACGTGATCAGTGCATGATCAGCCACGTGATCAGTGCATGATAGCCACGTGATCAGTGCATGATAGCCACGTGATCAGTGCATGATCAGTCACGTGATCAGTGCATGATCAGCCACGTGATCAGTGCATGATCAGCCACGTGATCAGTGCATGATAGCCACGTGATCAGTGCATGATAGTCACGTGATCAGTGCATGATCAGTCACGTGATCAGTGCATGATCAGTCACGTGATCAGTGCATGATAGCCACGTGATCAGTGCATGATCAATTACGTGATCAGTGCATGATCAGTCACGTGATCAGTACATGGTAGCTACGTGATCAGTGCATGATCAGCCACGTGATCAGTGCATGATAGCCACGTGATCAGTGCATGATCAGTCACGTGATCAGTGCATGATCAGTCACGTGATCAGTGCATGATCAGTCACGTGATCAGTGCATGATCAGTCACGTGATCAGTATATGGTAGCTACGTGATCAGTGCATGATCAGCCACGTGATCAGTGCATGATCAGCCACGTGATCAGTGCATGATAGCCACGTGATCAGTGCATGATCAGTCACGTGATCAGTGCATGATCAGTCACGTGATCAGTGCATGATCAGCACGTGATCAGTGCATGTCAGTCATGTGTCAGTGCATGATAGCACGTGATCAGTGCATGATCAGTCCCATGATGACACCAAACATGATCAGTGCATGATGAGTCACATGATCAGTGCATGATCAGCCACGTGATCAGTGCATGATCAGTCACGTGATCAGTGCATGATAGCTGCGTGATCAGTGCATGATCAGCCACGTGATCAGTGCATGATCAGTCACGTGATCAGTGCATGATCAGCCACGTGATCAGTGCATGATCAGTCACGTGATCAGTGCATGATAGCTACGTGATCAGTGCATGATCAGCCACGTGATCAGTGCATGATAGCCACGTGATCAGTGCATGATCAGTCACGTGATCGTGTGACAGCCACGTGATCAGTGCATGATATCAGTGCATGATAGCCACGTGATCAGTGCATGATAGCCACGTGATCAGTGCATGATCAGTCACGTGATCGTGTGTGATCAGCCACGTGATCAGTGCATGATATCCACGTGATCAGTGCATGATAGCCACGTGATCAGTGCATGATCAGTCACGTGATCAGTGCATGATCAGTCACGTGATCGTGTGTGATCAGCCACGTGATCAGTGCATGATGAGCCACGTGATCAGTGCAGGATCAATTACGTGATCAGTGCATGATCAGTCACGTGACCAGTACATGGTTGCTACGTGATCGTTGCATGATCAGCCACGTGAGCAGTGCATGATAGCCACGTGATCAGTGCATGATCAGTCACGTGATCAGTACATGATCAGTCACGTGAACAGTGCATGATCATTTACGTGATCTGTGCATGATCAGTCACGTGACCAGTATATGGTAGCTACGTGATCATTCCATGACGAGCCACGTGAGCAGTGCATGATAGCCACGTGATGTGTGCATGATCAGTTACGTGAGCAGAGTATGATCAGCCACGTGATCAGTGCATGAGTGCCACGTGATCAGTGCATGATATGTCACGTGACAGGTGTGTGATCAGCCACGTGAACAGTGCATGATCAGCCACGTGATCAGTGCATGATAGCCACGTGCTCAGTGCATGGTCAGACACGTGAACAGTGTATGATCAGCCACGTGATCAGTGCATGATATCCAAGTGATCAGTGCATGATCAATCACGTGATCAGTGTATGATCAGCCACGTGAACAGTGCATGCTCAGTCACGTGATCAGGGCCTGCTGAGCTGCGTGATTACTGTCTGCTCATCTGCTTGACAATTGCCAGCTGAGCTGCACGATTCCTGCCTGTCATCTGCTTGACAATTGCCAGCTGTGCTGCGTAATTCCTGCCTGCTCAGCTGCTTGATTATTGCCAGCTGAGCAGCATGATTCCTCACAGCTGAGTTCCATGATTATTGCCTGCTGACTGTTTGATTCGTGCCTACTCAGCTCTTTGTTTATTGCCTCCAGAGGCACATGATCAGTGTATGATAGCAAACATGATCAGCGCATGATCAGTCACATGATCAGCGCCATTAAGTCACGTGATCACTACATGATAGTCATGTGATCAGTCCATGCTCAGTCACGGTATCAGTGCATGATCAGCCACGTGATCAGTGCATGATCTGTCACATGATTAGTGTATGATCATCCACGTGATCAGTGCATGATCAGTCATGTGATCAGTGCATGATATAGACGTGATCAGTGCATGATCAGTCTCGTGATCAGTGCATGATAGCCACGTGATCAGTGCATGATCAGTCACCTGATGGGTGTATGATCATTCACGTGACCTGTACATGGTAGCTACATGATCATTGCATGATCAGCCACGTGAGTAGTGCATGATAGCCACGTGATCAGTGCATGATCAGTCACGTGATCAGTGCATGATCAGTCATGTGACCAGTACATGGTAGCTGCGTGATCATGCATGATCAGCCACGTGATCAGTGCATGATCAGTCACGTGATCAGTGCATGATCAGTCACGTGATCAGTGCATGATCAGCCACGTGATCAGTGCATGATCAGCCACGTGATCAGTGCATGATCAGCCACGTGATCAGTGCATGATAGCCACGTGATCAGTGCATGATCAGTCACGTGATCAGTGCATGATCAGTCACGTGATCAGTGTATGATCAGCCACGTGATCAGTGCATGATCAGCCACGTGATCAGTGCATGATCAATTACGTGATCAGTGCATGATCAGTCACGTGATCAGTACATGGTAGCTACGTGATCAGTGCATGATCAGCCACGTGATCAGTGCATGATAGCCACGTGATCAGTGCATGATCAGTCACGTGATCAGTGCATGATCAGCCACGTGATCAGTGCATGTCAGTCATGTGTCAGTGCATGATAGCCCGTGATCAGTGCATGATCAGTCCCGTGATCAGTGTATGATCAGCCACGTGATCAGTGCATGATAGCCACGTGATCAGTGCATGATCAGTCACGTGATCAGTGCATGATCAGTCACGTGATCAGTGTGTGATCAGCCACGTGAACAGTGCATGCTCAGTCACGTGATCAGGGCCTGCTGAGCTGCGTGATTACTGTCTGCTCATCTGCTTGACAATTGCCAGCTGAGCTGCACGATTCCTGCCTGTCATCTCCTTGACAATTGCCACCTGTGCTGCGTAATTCCTGCCTGCTCATCTGCTTGATTATTGCCAGCTGAGCAGCATGATTTCTCAGAGCTGAGTTCCATGATTATAGCCTGCTGACTGATTCCTGCCTACTCAGCTCTATGTTCATTGCCTCCAGAGGCACATGATCAGTGTATGACACCAAACATGATCAGCACATGATCAGTCACATGATCAATGCATGATAAGCCACGTGATCAGTGCATGATCAGTCATGTGATCAGTGCATGATCAGTCATGTGATCAGTGCATGGTAGCTGCGTGATCAGTGCATGATCAGCCACGTGATCAGTGCATGATCAGTCACGTGATCAGTGCATGATAGCCACGTGATCAGTGCATGATCAGTCACGTGATCAGTGCATGATCAGTCACGTGATCAGTGCATGATAGCTGCGTGATCATGCATGATCAGCCACGTGATCAGTGCATGATAGCCACGTGATCAGTGCATGATCACCACGTGATCAGTGCATGATCAGTCACGTGATCAGTGCATGATCAGCCACGTGATCAGTGCATGATCAGTCACGTGATCAGTGCATGATCAGCCACGTGATCAGTGCATGATAGCCACGTGATCAGTGCATGATCAGTCACGTGATCAGTGCATGATCAGTCACGTGATCAGTGCATGATCAGCCACGTGATCAGTGCATGATCAGCCACGTGATCAGTGCATGATCAATTACGTGATCAGTGCATGATCAGTCACGTGACCAGTACATGGTAGCTACGTGATCATTGCATGATCAGCCACGTGATCAGTGCATGATAGCCACGTGATCAGTGCATGATCAGCCACGTGATCAGTGCATGATCAGTCACGTGATCAGTGCATGATCAGCCACGTGATCAGTGCATGATAGCCACGTGATCAGTGCATGATCAGTCACGTGATCAGTGCATGATCAGTCACGTGATCAGTGCATGATCAGCCACGTGATCAGTGCATGATCAGCCACGTGATCAGTGCATGATCAATTACGTGATCAGTGCATGATCAGTCACGTGATCAGTACATGGTAGCTACGTGATCATTGCATGATCAGCCACGTGAGCAGTGCATGATAGCCACGTGATCAGTGCATGATCAGCCACGTGATCAGTGCATGATCAGTCACGTGATCAGTGCATGATCAGTCACGTGATCAGTGCATGATCATCCACGTGATCAGTGCATGTGGAGTCATGTGTCAGTGCATGATAGCCCGTGATCAGTGCATGATCAGTCCCGTGATCAGTGTATGATCAGCCACGTGATCAGTGCATGATAGCCACGTGATCAGTGCATGATCAGTCACGTGATCAGTGCATGATCAGTCACGTGATCAGTGTATGATCAGCCACGTGAACAGTGCATGCTCAGTCACGTGATCAGGGCCTGCTGAGCTGCGTGATTACTGTCTGCTCATCTGCTTGACAATTGCCAGCTGAGCTGCACGATTCCTGCCTGTCATCTGCTTGACAATTGCCACCTGTGCTGCGTAATTCCTGCCTGCTCATCTACTTGATTATTGCCAGCTGAGCAGCATGATTTCTCAGAGCTGAGTTCCATGATTATAGCCTGCTGACTGATTCCTGCCTACTCAGCTCTTTGTTCATTGCCTCCAGAGGCACATGATCAGTGTATGACACCAAACATGATCAGCATGATCAGTCACATGATCAATGCATGATAAGCCACGTGATCAGTGCATGATCAATTATGTGATCAGTGCATGATCAGTCATGTGACAGTACATGGTAGCTGTGTGATCATTGCATGATCAGCCACGTGATCAGTGCATGATCAGTCACGTGATCAGTGCATGATCAGTCACGTGATCAGTGCATGATCAGCCACGTGATCAGTGCATGATAGCCACGTGATCAGTGCATGATAGCCACGTGATCAGTGCATGATCAGTCACGTGATCAGTGCATGATCAGTCACGTGATCAGTGCATGATCAGCCACGTGATCAGTGCATGATCAGCCACGTGATCAGTGCATGATCAGTCACGTGATCAGTGCATGATCAGTCACGTGATCAGTGCATGATAGCTACGTGATCAGTGCATGATCAGCCACGTGATCAGTGCATGATAGCCACGTGATCAGTGCATGATCAGCCACGTGATCAGTGCATGATCAGCCACGTGATCAGTGCATGATGAGCCACGTGATCAGTGCATGATCAATTACGTGATCAGTGCATGATCAGTCACGTGACCAGTACATGGTTGCTACGTGATCGTTGCATGATCAGCCACGTGAGCAGTGCATGATAGCCACGTGATCAGTGCATGATCAGTCACGTGATCAGTACATGATCAGTCACGTGAACAGTGCATGATCATTTACGTGATCTGTGCATGATCAGTCACGTGACCAGTATATGGTAGCTACGTGATCATTCCATGACGAGCCACGTGAGCAGTGCATGATAGCCACGTGATGTGTGCATGATGAGTTACGTGAGCAGAGTATGATCAGCCACGTGATCAGTGCATGAGTGCCACGTGATCAGTGCATGATATGTCACGTGACAGGTGTGTGATCAGCCACGTGAACAGTGCATGTTCAGCCACGTGATCAGTCCATGATAGCCACGTGATCAGTGCATGATCAGTTACCTGAGCACTGTATGATCAGCCACGTGATCAGTGCATGGTCAGACACGTGAACAGTGTATGATCAGCCATGTGATCAGGGCATGATATCCAAGTGATCAGTGCATGATCATCACGTGATCAGTGCATGATCAGCCACGTGATCAGTGCCTGCTGAGCTGCGTGATTACTGTCTGCTCATCTGCTTGACAATTGCCAGCTGAGCTGCACGATTCCTGCCTGTCATCTGCTTGACAATTGACAGCTGTGCTGCGTAATTCCTGCCTGCTAGCTGCTTGATTATTGCCAGCTGAGCAGCATGATTCCTCACAGCTGAGTTCCATGATTCTTGCCTGCTGACTGTTTGATTCGTGCCTACTCAGCTCTTTGTTTATTGCCTCCAGAGGCACATGATCAGTGTATGATAGCATACATGATCAGCGAATGATCAGTCACATGATCAGCGCCATTAAGTCACGTGATCACTACATGATAGTCATGTGATCAGTCCATGCTCAGTCACGGTATCAGTGCATGATCAGCCACGTGATCAGTGCATGATCAGTCACATGATTAGTGTATGATCATCCACGTGATCAGTGCATGATCAGTCATGTGATCAGTGCATGATATAGACGTGATCAGTGCATGATCAGTCACGTGATCAGTGCATGATAGCCACGTGATCAGTGCATGATCAGTCACCTGATGGGTGTATGATCATTCACGTGACCTGTACATGGTAGCTACATGATCATTGCATGATCAGCCACGTGAGTAGTGCATGATAGCCACGTGATCAGTGCATGATCAGTCACGTGATCAGTGCATGATCAGTCATGTGACCAGTACATGGTAGCTGCGTGATCAGCATGATCAGCCACGTGATCAGTGCATGATCAGCCACGTGATCAGTGCATGATCAGTCACGTGATCAGTGCATGATCAGCCACGTGATCAGTGCATGATCAGCACGTGATCAGTGCATGATCAGCCACGTGATCAGTGCATGATAGCCACGTGATCAGTGCATGATCAGTCACGTGATCAGTGCATGATCAGTCACGTGATCAGTGCATGATCAGCCACGTGATCAGTGCATGATCAGCCACGTGATCAGTGCATGATCAATTACGTGATCAGTGCATGATCAGTCACGTGATCAGTGCATGATAGCTACGTGATCAGTGCATGATCAGCCACGTGATCAGTGCATGATAGCCACGTGATCAGTGCATGATCAGTCACGTGATCAGTGCATGATCAGCCACGTGATCAGTGCATGTCAGTCATGTGTCAGTGCATGATAGCGCCGTGATCAGTGCATGATCAGTCCCGTGATCAGTGCATGATCAGCCACGTGATCAGTGCATGATAGCCACGTGATCAGTGCATGATCAGTCACGTGATCAGTGCATGATCAGTCACGTGATCAGTGTGTGATCAGCCACGTGAACAGTGCATGCTCAGTCACGTGATCAGGGCCTGCTGAGCTGCGTGATTACTGTCTGCTCATCTGCTTGACAATTGCCAGCTGAGCTGCACGATTCCTGCCTGTCATCTGCTTGACAATTGCCACCTGTGCTGCGTAATTCCTGCCTGCTCATCTGCTTGATTATTGCCAGCTGAGCAGCATGATTTCTCACAGCTGAGTTCCATGATTATAGCCTGCTGACTGATTCCTGCCTACTCAGCTCTTTGTTCATTGCCTCCAGAGGCACATGATCAGTGTATGACACCAAACATGATCAGCACATGATCAGTCACATGATCAGTGCATGATAAGCCACGTGATCAGTGCATGATCAATTATGTGATCAGTGCATGATCAGTCATGTGATCAGTGCATGATAGCTGCGTGATCAGTGCATGATCAGCCACGTGATCAGTGCATGATCAGTCACGTGATCAGTGCATGATAGCCACGTGATCAGTGCATGATCAGTCACGTGATCAGTGCATGATCAGTCACGTGATCAGTACATGGTAGCTACGTGATCATGCATGATCAGCCACGTGATCAGTGCATGATAGCCACGTGATCAGTGCATGATCAGTCACGTGATCAGTGCATGATCAGTCACGTGATCAGTGCATGATCAGCCACGTGATCAGTGCATGATCAGTCACGTGATCAGTGCATGATCAGCCACGTGATCAGTGCATGATAGCCACGTGATCAGTGCATGATCAGTCACGTGATCAGTGCATGATCAGTCACGTGATCAGTGCATGATCAGCCACGTGATCAGTGCATGATCAGCCACGTGATCAGTGCATGATCAATTACGTGATCAGTGCATGATCAGTCACGTGATCAGTGCATGGTACGTGATCATTGCATGATCAGCCACGTGATCAGTGCATGATAGCCACGTGATCAGTGCATGATCAGCCACGTGATCAGTGCATGATCAGTCACGTGATCAGTGCATGATCAGCCACGTGATCAGTGCATGATCAGTCACGTGATCAGTGTATGATCAGCCACGTGATCAGTGCATGATAGCCACGTGATCAGTGCATGATCAGTCACGTGATCAGTGCATGATCAGCCACGTGATCAGTGCATGATCAGCCACGTGATCAGTGCCTGCTGAGCTGCGTGATTACTGTCTGCTCATCTGCTTGACAATTGCCAGCTGAGCTGCACGATTCCTGCCTGTCATCTGCTTGACAATTGACAGCTGTGCTGCGTAATTCCTGCCTGCTAGCTGCTTGATTATTGCCAGCTGAGCAGCATGATTCCTCACAGCTGAGTTCCATGATTCTTGCCTGCTGACTGTTTGATTCGTGCCTACTCAGCTCTTTGTTTATTGCCTCCAGAGGCACATGATCAGTGTATGATAGCAAACATGATCAGCGCATGATCAGTCACATGATCAGCGCCATTAAGTCACGTGATCACTACATGATAGTCATGTGATCAGTCCATGCTCAGTCACGGTATCAGTGCATGATCAGCCACGTGATCAGTGCATGATCAGTCACGTGATCAGTGCATGATCATCCACGTGATCAGTGCATGATCAGTCACGTGATCAGTGCATGATATAGACGTGATCAGTGCATGATCAGTCACGTGATCAGTGCATGATAGCCACGTGATCAGTGCATGATCAGTCACCTGATGGGTGTATGATCAGTCACGTGACCAGTACATGGTAGCTACATGATCATTGCATGATCAGCCACGTGAGTAGTGCATGATAGCCACGTGATCAGTGCATGATCAGTCACGTGATCAGTGCATGATCAGTCATGTGACCAGTGCATGATAGCTGCGTGATCATGCATGATCAGCCACGTGATCAGTGCATGATCAGTCACGTGATCAGTGCATGATCAGTCACGTGATCAGTGCATGATCAGCCACGTGATCAGTGCATGATCAGTCACGTGATCAGTGCATGATCAGCCACGTGATCAGTGCATGATAGCCACGTGATCAGTGCATGATCAGTCACGTGATCAGTGCATGATCAGTCACGTGATCAGTGCATGATCAGCCACGTGATCAGTGCATGATCAGCCACGTGATCAGTGCATGATCAGTTACGTGATCAGTGCATGATCAGTCACGTGACCAGTGCATGATAGCTACGTGATCAGTGCATGATCAGCCACGTGATCAGTGCATGATAGCCACGTGATCAGTGCATGATCAGTCACGTGATCAGTGCATGATCAGCCACGTGATCAGTGCATGATGAGTCATGTGTCAGTGCATGATAGCGTGATCAGTGCATGATCAGTCCCGTGATCAGTGCATGATCAGCCACGTGATCAGTGCATGATCAGCCACGTGATCAGTGCATGATCAGTCACGTGATCAGTGCATGATCAGTCACGTGATCAGTGTATGATCAGCCACGTGAACAGTGCATGCTCAGTCACGTGATCAGGGCCTGCTGAGCTGCGTGATTACTGTCTGCTCATCTGCTTGACAATTGCCAGCTGAGCTGCACGATTCCTGCCTGTCATCTGCTTGACAATTGCCAGCTGTGCTGCGTAATTCCTGCCTGCTCAGCTGCTTGATTATTGCCAGCTGAGCAGCATGATTCCTCACACCTGAGTTCCATGATTATTGCCTGCTGACTGTTTGATTCGTGCCTACTCAGCTCTTTGTTTATTGCCTCCAGAGGCACATGATCAGTGTATGATAGCAAACATGATCAGCGCATGATCAGTCACATGATCAGCGCCATTAAGTCACGTGATCACTACATGATAGTCATGTGATCAGTCCATGCTCAGTCACGGTATCAGTGCATGATCAGCCACGTGATCAGTGCATGATCAGTCACATGATCAGTGTATGATCATCCACGTGATCAGTGCATGATCAGTCATGTGATCAGTGCATGATATAGACGTGATCAGTGCATGATCAGTCGTGATCAGTGCATGATAGCCACGTGATCAGTGCATGATCAGTCACCTGATGGGTGTATGATCATTCACGTGACCTGTACATGGTAGCTACATGATCATTGCATGATCAGCCACGTGAGTAGTGCATGATAGCCACGTGATCAGTGCATGATCAGTCACGTGATCAGTGCATGATCAGTCATGTGATCAGTGCATGATCAGGCACGTGATCAGTGCATGATCAGCCACGTGATCAGTGCATGATAGCCACGTGATCAGTGCATGATCAGTCACGTGATCAGTGCATGATCAGTCACGTGATCAGTGCATGATCAGCCACGTGATCAGTGCATGATCAGTCACGTGATCAGTGCATGTAGCTACGTGATCATTGCATGATCAGCCACGTGATCAGTGCATGATAGCCACGTGATCAGTGCATGATCAGTCACGTGATCAGTGCATGATCAGCCACGTGATCAGTGCATGATCAGTCACGTGATCAGTGCATGATAGACGTGATCAGTGCATGATCAGTCACGTGATCAGTGCATGATCAGCCACGTGATCAGTGCATGATAGCCACGTGATCAGTGCATGATAGCCACGTGATCAGTGCATGATCAGTCACGTGATCAGTGCATGATCAGCCACGTGATCAGTGCATGATAGCCACGTGATCAGTGCATGATCAGCCACGTGATCAGTGCATGATCAGCCACGTGATCAGTGCATGATCAGTCACGTGATCAGTGCATGATCAGCCACGTGATCAGTGCATGATCAGTCACGTGATCAGTGCATGATCAGTCACGTGATCAGTGCATGATCATCCACGTGATCAGTGCATGAGTCCTGTGACAGTGCATGATAGCCCGTGATCAGTGCATGATCAGTCCGTGATCAGTGCATGATCAGCCACGTGATCAGTGCATGATAGCCACGTGATCAGTGCATGATCAGCCACGTGATCAGTGCATGATAGCCACGTGATCAGTGCATGATCATTACGTGATCAGTGCATGATCAGTCACGTGATCAGTGCATGATAGCCACGTGATCAGTGCATGATCAGTCACGTGATCAGTGTATGATCAGCCACGTGAACAGTGCATGCTCAGTCACGTGATCAGGGCCTGCTGAGCTGCGTGATTACTGTCTGCTCATCTGCTTGACAATTGCCAGCTGAGCTGCACGATTCCTGCCTGTCATCTGCTTGACAATTGCCACCTGTGCTGCATAATTCCTGCCTGCTCATCTACTTGATTATTGCCAGCTGAGCAGCATGATTCCTCACAGCTGAGTTCCATGATTATAGCCTGCTGACTGATTCCTGCCTACTCAGCTCTTTGTTCATTGCCTCCAGAGGCACATGATCAGTGTATGACACCAAACATGATCAGCACATGATCAGTCACATGATCAGTGCATGATAAGCCACGTGATCAGTGCATGATCAGTCATGTGATCAGTGCATGATCAGTCACGTGATCAGTGCATGTAGCTGTGTGATCAGTGCATGATCAGCCACGTGATCAGTGCATGATCAGTCACGTGATCAGTGCATGATCAGTCACGTGATCAGTGTGTGATCAGCCACGTGATCAGTGCATGATAGCCACGTGATCAGTGCATGATAGCCACGTGATCAGTGCATGATCAGTCACGTGATCAGTGCATGATCAGTCACGTGATCGTGTGTGATCAGCCACGTGATCAGTGCATGATCAGCCACGTGATCAGTGCATGATCAGTCACGTGATCAGTGCATGATCAGTCACGTGATCAGTGCATGGTAGATACGTGATCAGTGCATGATCAGCCACGTGATCAGTGCATGATCAGCCACGTGATCAGTGCATGATCAGCCACGTGATCAGTGCATGATCAATTACGTGATCAGTGCATGATCAGTCACGTGACCAGTACATGGTTGCTACGTGATCGTTGCATGATCAGCCACGTGAGCAGTGCATGATAGCCACGTGATCAGTGCATGATCAGTCACGTGATCAGTGCATGATCAGTCACGTGATCAGTGCATGATCATTTACGTGATCTGTGCATGATCAGTCACGTGACCAGTATATGGTAGCTATGTGATCATTCCATGACAGCCACGTGAGCAGTGCATGATAGCCACGTGATGTGTGCATGATCAGTTACGTGATCAGTGTATGATCAGCCACGTGATCAGTGCATGAGTGCCACGTGATCAGTGCATGATAGTCACGTGACAGTGTGTGATCAGCCACGTGATCAGTGCATGATCAGCCACGTGATCAGTGCATGATAGCCACGTGATCAGTGCATGATCAGTTACGTGAGCAGTGTATGATCAGCCACGTGATCAGTGCATGATCAGACACGTGATCAGTGTATGATCAGCCACGTGATCAGTGCATGATATCCACGTGATCAGTGCATGATCATCACGTGATCAGTGTATGATCAGCCACGTGAACAGTGCATGCTCAGTCACGTGATCAGTGCCTGCTGAGCTGCGTGATTACTGCCTGCTCATCTGCTTGACAATTGCCAGCTGAGCAGCATGATTCCTCACACCTGAGTTCCATGATTATTGCCTGCTGACTGTTTGATTCGTGCCTACTCAGCTCTTTGTTTATTGCCTCCAGAGGCACATGATCAGTGTATGATAGCAAACATGATCAGTGCATGATCAGTCACATGATCAGTGCCATTAAGTCACGTGATCACTACATGATAGTCATGTGATCAGTCCATGCTCAGTCACGGTATCAGTGCATGATCAGCCACGTGATCAGTGCATGATCAGCCACGTGATCAGTGCATGATCAGCTATGTGATCAGTGCATGATCAGTCACGTGATCAGTGCATGATCAGGCACGTGATCAGTGCATGATCAGCCACGTGATCAGTGCATGATAGCCACGTGATCAGTGCATGATCAGTCACCTGATGGGTGTATGATCAGTCACGTGACCAGTACATGGTAGCTACATGATCATTGCATGATCAGCCACGTGATAGTGCATGATAGCCACGTGATCAGTGCATGATCAGTCACGTGATCAGTGCATGATCAGTCACGTGATCAGTGCATGATCAGCCACGTGATCAGTGCATGATAGCCACGTGATCAGTGCATGATCAGTCACGTGATCAGTGCATGATCAGTCACGTGATCAGTGCATGATCAGCCACGTGATCAGTGCATGATCAATTACGTGATCAGTGCATGATCAGTCACGTGATCAGTACATGGTAGCTACGTGATCAGTGCATGATCAGCCACGTGATCAGTGCATGATAGCCACGTGATCAGTGCATGATCAGCCACGTGATCAGTGCATGATCAGTCACGTGATCAGTGCATGATCAGTCACGTGATCAGTGCATGATCAGCCACGTGATCAGTGCATGTGAGTCATGTGTCAGTGCATGATAGCCCGTGATCAGTGCATGATCAGTCCCGTGATCAGTGTATGATCAGCCACGTGATCAGTGCATGATAGCCACGTGATCAGTGCATGATCAGTCACGTGATCAGTGCATGATCAGTCACGTGATAGTGTGTGATCAGCCACGTGAACAGTGCATGCTCAGTCACGTGATCAGGGCCTGCTGAGCTGCGTGATTACTGTCTGCTCATCTGCTTGACAATTGCCAGCTGAGCTGCACGATTCCTGCCTGTCATCTGCTTGACAATTGCCACCTGTGCTGCGTAATTCCTGCCTGCTCATCTACTTGATTATTGCCAGCTGAGCAGCATGATTTCTCAGAGCTGAGTTCCATGATTATAGCCTGCTGACTGATTCCTGCCTACTCAGCTCTTTGTTCATTGCCTCCAGAGGCACATGATCAGTGTATGACACCAAACATGATCAGCACATGATCAGTCACATGATCAATGCATGATAAGCCACGTGATCAGTGCATGATCAATTATGTGATCAGTGCATGATCAGTCATGTGATCAGTGCATGGTAGCCACGTGATCAGTGCATGATCAGCCACGTGATCAGTGCATGATAGCCACGTGATCAGTGCATGATCAGTCACGTGATCAGTGCATGATCAGTCACGTGATCAGTGCATGATCAGTCACGTGATCAGTGCATGATAGCCACGTGATCAGTGCATGATCAGTCACGTGATCGTGTGTGATCAGCCACGTGATCAGTGCATGATAGCCACGTGATCAGTGCATGATAGCCACGTGATCAGTGCATGATCAGTCACGTGATCAGTGCATGATCAGTCACGTGATCGTGTGTGATCAGCCACGTGATCAGTGCATGATGAGCCACGTGATCAGTGCATGATCAATTACGTGATCAGTGCATGATCAGTCACGTGACCAGTACATGGTTGCTACGTGATCAGTGCATGATCAGCCACGTGAGCAGTGCATGATAGCCACGTGATCAGTGCATGATCAGTCACGTGATCAGTACATGATCAGTCACGTGAACAGTGCATGATCATTTACGTGATCAGTGCATGATCAGTCACGTGACCAGTATATGGTAGCTACGTGATCATTCCATGACGAGCCACGTGAGCAGTGCATGATAGCCACGTGATGTGTGCATGATCAGTTACGTGAGCAGAGTATGATCAGCCACGTGATCAGTGCATGAGTGCCACGTGATCAGTGCATGATATGTCACGTGACAGTGTGTGATCAGCCACGTGAACAGTGCATGTTCAGCCACGTGATCAGTGCATGATAGCCACGTGATCAGTGCATGATCAGTTACGTGAGCAGTGTATGATCAGCCACGTGATCAGTGCATGGTCAGACACGTGAACAGTGTATGATCAGCCACGTGATCAGTGCATGATATCCAAGTGATCAGTGCATGATCATCACGTGATCAGTGTATGATCAGCCACGTGAACAGTGCATGCTCAGTCACGTGATCAGGGCCTGCTGAGCTGCGTGATTACTGTCTGCTCATCTGCTTGACAATTGCCAGCTGTGCTGCGTAATTCCTGCCTGCTCAGCTGCTTGATTATTGCCAGCTGAGCAGCATGATTCCTCACACCTGAGTTCCATGATTATTGCCTGCTGACTGTTTGATTCGTGCCTACTCAGCTCTTTGTTTATTGCCTCCAGAGGCACATGATCAGTGTATGATAGCAAACATGATCAGCGCATGATCAGTCACATGATCAGCGCCATTAAGTCACGTGATCACTACATGATAGTCATGTGATCAGTCCATGCTCAGTCACGGTATCAGTGCATGATCAGCCACGTGATCAGTGCATGATCAGCCACGTGATCAGTGCATGATAGCCACGTGATCAGTGCATGATCAGTCACGTGATCAGTGCATGATCAGGCAGGTGATCAGTGCATGATCAGCCACGTGATCAGTGCATGATAGCCACGTGATCAGTGCATGATCAGTCACCTGATGGGTGTATGATCAGTCACGTGACCAGTACATGGTAGCTACATGATCATTGCATGATCAGCCACGTGAGTAGTGCATGATAGCCACGTGATCAGTGCATGATCAGTCACGTGATCAGTGCATGATCAGTCATGTGATCAGTGCATGATCAGGCACGTGATCAGTGCATGATCAGCCACGTGATCAGTGCATGATAGCCACGTGATCAGTGCATGATCAGTCACGTGATCAGTGCATGATCAGCCACGTGATCAGTGCATGATCAGTCATGTGTCAGTGCATGATAGCCACGTGATCAGTGCATGATCAGTCCCGTGATCAGTGCATGATCAGCCACGTGATCAGTGCATGATAGCCACGTGATCAGTGCATGATCAGTCACGTGATCAGTGCATGATCAGTCACGTGATCAGTGTATGATCAGCCACGTGAACAGTGCATGCTCAGTCACGTGATCAGGGCCTGCTGAGCTGCGTGATTACTGTCTGCTCATCTGCTTGACAATTGCCAGCTGAGCTGCACGATTCCTGCCTGTCATCTGCTTGACAATTGCCACCTGTGCTGCGTAATTCCTGCCTGCTCATCTACTTGATTATTGCCAGCTGAGCAGCATGATTTCTCAGAGCTGAGTTCCATGATTATAGCCTGCTGACTGATTCCTGCCTACTCAGCTCTATGTTCATTGCCTCCAGAGGCACATGATCAGTGTATGACACCAAACATGATCAGCACATGATCAGTCACATGATCAGTGCATGATAAGCCACGTGATCAGTGCATGATCAGTTATGTGATCAGTGCATGATCAGTCACGTGACCAGTGCATGGTAGCTGCGTGATCAGTGCATGATCAGCCACGTGATCAGTGCATGATAGCCACGTGATCAGTGCATGATCAGTCACGTGATCAGTGCATGATCAGTCACGTGATCAGTGCATGATCAGTCACGTGATCAGTGCATGATAGCCACGTGATCAGTGCATGATCAGTCACGTGATCGTGTGATCAGCCACGTGATCAGTGCATGATAGCCACGTGATCAGTGCATGATAGCCACGTGATCAGTGCATGATCAGTCACGTGATCAGTGCATGATCAGTCACGTGATCAGTGTGTGATCAGCCACGTGATCAGTGCATGATCAGCCACGTGATCAGTGCATGATCAATTACGTGATCAGTGCATGATCAGTCACGTGACCAGTACATGGTAGCTACGTGATCATTGCATGATCAGCCACGTGATCAGTGCATGATAGCCACGTGATCAGTGCATGATCAGTCACGTGATCAGTGCATGATCAGTCACGTGATCAGTGCATGATCATTTACGTGATCAGTGCATGATCAGTCACGTGATCAGTGCATGATAGCTACGTGATCATTGCATGACAGCCACGTGATCAGTGCATGATAGCCACGTGATCAGTGCATGATCAGTTACGTGATCAGTGTATGATCAGCCACGTGATCAGTGCATGATACCACGTGATCAGTGCATGATAGTCACGTGATCAGTGCATGATCAGCCACGTGATCAGTGCATGATCAGCCACGTGATCAGTGCATGATAGCCACGTGATCAGTGCATGATCAGTCACGTGATCAGTGCATGATCAGCCACGTGATCAGTGCATGATCAGTCACGTGATCAGTGCATGATCAGCCACGTGATCAGTGCATGATCAGTCACGTGATCAGTGCATGATCAGCCACGTGATCAGTGCATGATCAGCCACGTGATCAGTGCATGATCAGCCACGTGATCAGTGCATGATCAGTCACGTGATCAGTGCATGATCAGCCACGTGATCAGTGCATGATAGCCACGTGATCAGTGCATGATAGCCACGTGATCAGTGCATGATCAGTCACGTGATCAGTGCATGATCAGTCACGTGATCAGTGCATGATCAGTCACGTGATCAGTGCATGATCAGCCACGTGATCAGTGCATGATAGCCACGTGATCAGTGCATGATCAGTCACGTGATCAGTGCATGATCAGTCACGTGATCAGTGCATGATCAGCCACGTGATCAGTGCATGATCAGTCACGTGATCAGTGCATGATCAGTCACGTGATCAGTGCATGATCAGCCACGTGATCAGTGCATGATCAGTCACGTGATCAGTGCATGATAGCTCGTGATCAGTGCATGATCAGCCACGTGATCAGTGCATGATCAGCCACGTGATCAGTGCATGATCAGTCACGTGATCAGTATATGTAGCTACGTGATCATTGCATGACAGCCACGTGATCAGTGCATGATAGCCACGTGATCAGTGCATGATCAGTTACGTGATCAGTGTATGATCAGCCACGTGATCAGTGCATGAGTGCCACGTGATCAGTGCATGATAGTCACGTGACAGTGTGTGATCAGCCACGTGACAGTGCATGTCAGCCACGTGATCAGTGCATGATAGCCACGTGATCAGTGCATGATCAGTTACGTGATCAGTGCATGATCAGCCACGTGATCAGTGCATGGTCAGACACGTGAACAGTGTATGATCAGCCACGTGATCAGTGCATGATATCCACGTGATCAGTGCATGATCATCACGTGATCAGTGTATGATCAGCCACGTGAACAGTGCATGCTCAGTCACGTGATCAGGGCCTGCTGAGCTGCGTGATTACTGTCTGCTCATCTGCTTGACAATTGCCAGCTGAGCTGCACGATTCCTGCCTGTCATCTGCTTGACAATTGCCAGCTGTGCTGCGTAATTCCTGCCTGCTCAGCTGCTTGATTATTGCCAGCTGAGCAGCATGATTCCTCACAGCTGAGTTCCATGATTATTGCCTGCTGACTGTTTGATTCGTGCCTACTCAGCTCTTTGTTTATTGCCTCCAGAGGCACATGATCAGTGTATGATAGCAAACATGATCAGTGCATGATCAGTCACATGATCAGTGCATGATCAATTACGTGATCAGTGCATGATCAGTCACGTGATCAGTGCATGGTAGCTACGTGATCAGTGCATGATCAGCCACGTGATCAGTGCATGATAGCCACGTGATCAGTGCATGATCAGTCACGTGATCAGTGCATGATCAGTCACGTGATCAGTGCATGATCAGTCACGTGATCAGTGCATGATCAATCACGTGATCAGTGCATGATCAGTCACGTGACCAGTACATGGTAGCTACGTGATCATTGCATGATCAGCCACGTGATCAGTGCATGATAGCCACGTGATCAGTGCATGATCAGTCACGTGATCAGTGCATGATCATCCACGTGATCAGTGCATGATCAGTCACGTGATCAGTGCATGATATAGCCGTGATCAGTGCATGATCAGTCACGTGATCAGTGCATGATCAGCCACGTGATCAGTGCATGATAGCCACGTGATCAGTGCATGATAGCCAGTGATCAGTGCATGATCAGTCACGTGATCAGTGCATGATCAGCCACGTGATCAGTGCATGATAGCCACGTGATCAGTGCATGATCAGCCACGTGATCAGTGCATGATCAGACACGTGATCAGTGTATGATCAGCCACGTGATCAGTGCATGATAGCCACGTGATCAGTGCATGATCAGTCACGTGATCAGTGTATGATCAGCCACGTGAACAGTGCATGCTCAGTCACGTGATCAGGGCCTGCTGAGCTGCGTGATTACTGTCTGCTCATCTGCTTGACAATTGCCAGCTGAGCTGCACGATTCCTGCCTGTCATCTGCTTGACAATTGCCAGCTGTGCTGCGTAATTCCTGCCTGCTCAGCTGCTTGATTATTGCCAGCTGAGCAGCATGATTCCTCACACCTGAGTTCCATGATTATTGCCTGCTGACTGTTTGATTCGTGCCTACTCAGCTCTTTGTTTATTGCCTCCAGAGGCACATGATCAGTGTATGATAGCAAACATGATCAGCGCATGATCAGTCACATGATCAGCGCCATTAAGTCACGTGATCACTACATGATAGTCATGTGATCAGTCCATGCTCAGTCACGGTATCAGTGCATGATCAGCCACGTGATCAGTGCATGATCAGTCACATGATCAGTGCATGATCATCCACGTGATCAGTGCATGGGCAGTCATGTGATCAGTGCATGATATAGACGTGATCAGTGCATGATCAGTCACGTGATCAGTGCATGATAGCCACGTGATCAGTGCATGATCAGTCACCTGATGGGTGTATGATCATTCACGTGACCTGTACATGGTAGCTACATGATCATTGCATGATCAGCCACGTGAGTAGTGCATGATAGCCACGTGATCAGTGCATGATCAGTCACGTGATCAGTGCATGATCAGTCATGTGATCAGTGCATGATCAGCACGTGATCAGTGCATGATCAGCCACGTGATCAGTGCATGATAGCCACGTGATCAGTGCATGATCAGTCACGTGATCAGTGCATGATCAGTCACGTGATCAGTGCATGATCAGCCACGTGATCAGTGCATGATCAGTCACGTGATCAGTATATGTAGCTATGTGATCATTGCATGACAGCCACGTGATCAGTGCATGATAGCCACGTGATCAGTGCATGATCAGTTACGTGATCAGTGTATGATCAGCCACGTGATCAGTGCATGATGCCACGTGATCAGTGCATGATCAGTCACGTGATCAGTGCATGATCAGCCACGTGATCAGTGCATGATCAGCCACGTGATCAGTGCATGATAGCCACGTGATCAGTGCATGATCAGTCACGTGATCAGTGCATGATCAGTCACGTGATCAGTGCATGATCAGCCACGTGATCAGTGCATGATCAGCCACGTGATCAGTGCATGATCAGTCACGTGATCAGTGCATGATCAGTCACGTGATCAGTGCATGATCAGCCACGTGATCAGTGCATGATCAGCCACGTGATCAGTGCATGATCAATTACGTGATCAGTGCATGATCAGTCACGTGACCAGTACATGGTAGCTACGTGATCATTGCATGATCAGCCACGTGAGCAGTGCATGATAGCCACGTGATCAGTGCATGATCAGTCACGTGATCAGTGCATGATCAGTCACGTGATCAGTGCATGATCAGTCACGTGATCAGTGCATGATCAATTACGTGATCAGTGCATGATCAGTCACGTGACCAGTACATGGTAGCTACGTGATCATTGCATGATCAGCCACGTGATCAGTGCATGATAGCCACGTGATCAGTGCATGATCAGTCACGTGATCAGTGTATGATCAGCCACGTGATCAGTGCATGATAGCCACGTGATCAGTGCATGATATAGACGTGATCAGTGCATGATCAGTCACGTGATCAGTGCATGATCAGCCACGTGATCAGTGCATGATAGCCACGTGATCAGTGCATGATCAGTTACGTGATCAGTGTATGATCAGCCACGTGATCAGTGCATGGTCAGACACGTGAACAGTGTATGATCAGCCACGTGATCAGTGCATGATAGCCACGTGATCAGTGCATGATCAGTCACGTGATCAGTGTATGATCAGCCACGTGAACAGTGCATGCTCAGTCACGTGATCAGGGCCTGCTGAGCTGCGTGATTACTGTCTGCTCATCTGCTTGACAATTGCCAGCTGAGCTGCACGATTCCTGCCTGTCATCTGCTTGACAATTGCCAGCTGTGCTGCGTAATTCCTGCCTGCTCAGCTGCTTGATTATTGCCAGCTGAGCAGCATGATTCCTCACACCTGAGTTCCATGATTATTGCCTGCTGACTGTTTGATTCGTGCCTACTCAGCTCTTTGTTTATTGCCTCCAGAGGCACATGATCAGTGTATGATAGCAAACATGATCAGCGCATGATCAGTCACATGATCAGCGCCATTAAGTCACGTGATCACTACATGATAGTCATGTGATCAGTCCATGCTCAGTCACGGTATCAGTGCATGATCAGCCACGTGATCAGTGCATGATCAGCCACGTGATCAGTGCATGATAGCTATGTGATCAGTGCATGATCAGTCACGTGATCAGTGCATGATCAGGCACGTGATCAGTGCATGATCAGTCACGTGATCAGTGCATGATCAGTCACGTGATCAGTGCATGATCAGTCACGTGATCAGTGCATGATCAGCCACGTGATCAGTGCATGATCAGTCACGTGATCAGTGCATGATCAGCCACGTGATCAGTGCATGATCAGTCACGTGATCAGTGCATGATAGACGTGATCAGTGCATGATCAGTCACGTGATCAGTGCATGATAGCCACGTGATCAGTGCATGATCAGTCACGTGATCAGTGCATGATCACGTGATCAGTGCATGATCAGCCACGTGATCAGTGCATGATCAGTCACGTGATCAGTATATGTAGCCACGTGATCAGTGCATGATCAGCCACGTGATCAGTGCATGATAGCCACGTGATCAGTGCATGATCAGTCACGTGATCAGTGTATGATCAGCCACGTGATCAGTGCATGATAGCCACGTGATCAGTGCATGATCAGTCACGTGATCAGTGCATGATCAGCCACGTGATCAGTGCATGATAGCCACGTGATCAGTGCATGATAGCCACGTGATCAGTGCATGATAGCCACGTGATCAGTGCATGATCAGTCACGTGATCAGTGTGATCAGCCACGTGATCAGTGCATGATCAGCCACGTGATCAGTGCATGATCAGCCACGTGATCAGTGCATGATAGCCACGTGATCAGTGCATGATCAGTCACGTGATCAGTGCATGATCAGCCACGTGATCAGTGCATGATCAGTCACGTGATCAGTGCATGATCAGTCACGTGATCAGTGCATGATCAGTCACGTGATCAGTGCATGATCAGTCACGTGATCAGTGCATGATCAGCCACGTGATCAGTGCATGATCAGCCACGTGATCAGTGCATGATCATTACGTGATCAGTGCATGATCAGTCACGTGACCAGTGCATGGTAGCTACGTGATCAGTGCATGATCAGCCACGTGATCAGTGCATGATAGCCACGTGATCAGTGCATGATCAGTCACGTGATCAGTGCATGATCAGTCACGTGATCAGTGCATGATCAGTCACGTGATCAGTGCATGATCAGCCACGTGATCAGTGCATGATCAGTCACGTGATCAGTGCATGATAGCACGTGATCAGTGCATGATCAGCCACGTGATCAGTGCATGATAGCCACGTGATCAGTGCATGATAGCCACGTGATCAGTGCATGATCAGTCACGTGATCGTGTGTGATCAGCCACGTGATCAGTGCATGATAGCCACGTGATCAGTGCATGATAGCCACGTGATCAGTGCATGATCAGCCACGTGATCAGTGCATGATCAGTCACGTGATCATATGTGATCAGCCACGTGATCAGTGCATGATCAGCCACGTGATCAGTGCATGATCAGCCACGTGATCAGTGCATGATCAGCCACGTGATCAGTGCATGATCAGCCACGTGATCAGTGCATGATCATTCACGTGATCAGTGCATGATCAGTCACGTGACCAGTATATGGTAGCTATGTGATCATTCCATGACGAGCCACGTGAGCAGTGCATGATAGCCACGTGATGTGTGCATGATGAGTTACGTGAGCAGAGTATGATCAGCCACGTGATCAGTGCATGAGTGCCACGTGATCAGTGCATGATATGTCACGTGACAGTGTGTGATCAGCCACGTGAACAGTGCATGTTCAGCCACGTGATCAGTGCATGATAGCCACGTGATCAGTGCATGATCAGTTACGTGAGCAGTGTATGATCAGCCACGTGATCAGTGCATGGTCAGACACGTGAACAGTGTATGATCAGCCACGTGATCAGTGCATGATATCCAAGTGATCAGTGCATGATCATCACGTGATCAGTGTATGATCAGCCACGTGAACAGTGCATGCTCAGTCACGTGATCAGGGCCTGCTGAGCTGCGTGATTACTGTCTGCTCATCTGCTTGACAATTGCCAGCTGAGCTGCACGATTCCTGCCTGTCATCTGCTTGACAATTGCCAGCTGTGCTGCGTAATTCCTGCCTGCTCAGCTGCTTGATTATTGCCAGCTGAGCAGCATGATTCCTCACAGCTGAGTTCCATGATTATTGCCTGCTGACTGTATGATTCGTGCCTACTCAGCTCTTTGTTTATTGCCTCCAGAGGCACATGATCAGTGTATGATAGCAAACATGATCAGTGCATGATCAGTCACATGATCAGCGCCATTAAGTCACGTGATCACTACATGATAGTCATGTGATCAGTCCATGCTCAGTCACGGTATCAGTGCATGATCAGCCACGTGATCAGTGCATGATCAGCCACGTGATCAGTTCATGATAGCTATGTGATCAGTGCATGATTTGTCACGTGATCAGTGCATGATCAGGCAGGTGATCAGTGCATGATCAGTCACGTGATCAGTGCATGATCAGTCACGTGATCAGTGCATGATCAGTCACGTGATCAGTGCATGATCAGCCACGTGATCAGTGCATGATCAGCCACGTGATCAGTGCATGATCAGTCACGTGATCAGTGCATGATCAGTCACGTGATCAGTACATGGTAGCTACGTGATCAGTGCATGATCAGCCACGTGATCAGTGCATGATAGCCACGTGATCAGTGCATGATCAGTCACGTGATCAGTGCATGATCAGTCACGTGATCAGTGCATGATCAGTCACGTGATCAGTGCATGATCAATTACGTGATCAGTGCATGATCAGTCACGTGACCAGTACATGGTAGCTACGTGATCATTGCATGATCAGCCACGTGATCAGTGCATGATAGCCACGTGATCAGTGCATGATCAGTCACATGATCAGTGCATGATCATCCGGGTGATCAGTGCATGATCAGTCATGTGATCAGTGCATGATATAGACGTGATCAGTGCATGATCAGTCACGTGATCAGTGCATGATCAGCCACGTGATCAGTGCATGATAGCCAGTGATCAGTGCATGATAGCCAGTGATCAGTGCATGATCAGTCACGTGATCAGTGTATGATCAGCCACGTGATCAGTGCATGATCAGCCACGTGATCAGTGCATGATCAGCCACGTGATCAGTGCATGATCAGTTACGTGAGCAGTGTATGATCAGCCACGTGATCAGTGCATGGTCAGACACGTGAACAGTGTATGATCAGCCACGTGATCAGTGCATGATAGCCACGTGATCAGTGCATGATCAGTCACGTGATCAGTGTATGATCAGCCACGTGAACAGTGCATGCTCAGTCACGTGATCTGGGCCTGCTGAGCTGCGTGATTACTGTCTGCTCATCTGCTTGACAATTGCCAGCTGAGCTGCACGATTCCTGCCTGTCATCTGCTTGACAATTGCCAGCTGTGCTGCGTAATTCCTGCCTGCTCAGCTGCTTGATTATTGCCAGCTGAGCAGCATGATTCCTCACACCTGAGTTCCATGATTATTGCCTGCTGACTGTTTGATTCGTGCCTACTCAGCTCTTTGTTTATTGCCTCCAGAGGCACATGATCAGTGTATGATAGCAAACATGATCAGCGCATGATCAGTCACATGATCAGCGCCATTAAGTCACGTGATCACTACATGATAGTCATGTGATCAGTCCATGCTCAGTCACGGTATCAGTGCATGATCAGCCACGTGATCAGTGCATGATCAGCCACGTGATCAGTTCATGATAGCTATGTGATCAGTGCATGATCAGTCACGTGATCAGTGCATGACCAGGCAGGTGATCAGTGCATGATCAGCCACGTGATCAGTGCATGATAGCCACGTGATCAGTGCATGATCAGTCACCTGATGGGTGTATGATCAGTCACGTGACCAGTACATGGTAGCTACATGATCATTGCATGATCAGCCACGTGAGTAGTGCATGATAGCCACGTGATCAGTGCATGATCAGTCACGTGATCAGTGCATGATCAGTCACGTGATCAGTGCATGATCAGCCACGTGATCAGTGCATGATCAGTCACGTGATCAGTGCATGATCAGCCACGTGATCAGTGCATGATCAGTCACGTGATCAGTGCATGATATAGACGTGATCAGTGCATGATCAGTCACGTGATCAGTGCATGATAGCCACGTGATCAGTGCATGATCAGTCACGTGATCAGTGCATGATCAGTCACGTGACCAGTACATGGTAGCTACGTGATCAGTGCATGATCAGCCACGTGATCAGTGCATGATAGCCACGTGATCAGTGCATGATAGTCACGTGATCAGTGCATGATCAGTCACGTGATCAGTGCATGATCAGCCACGTGATCAGTGCATGATCAGCCACGTGATCAGTGCATGATAGCCACGTGATCAGTGCATGATCAGTCACGTGATCAGTGCATGATCAGTCACGTGATCAGTGCATGATCAGTCACGTGATCAGTGCATGATCAGTCACGTGATCAGTGCATGATCAGTCACGTGATCAGTGCATGATCAGCCACGTGATCAGTGCATGATCAGTCACGTGATCAGTGCATGATCAGCCACGTGATCAGTGCATGATCAGTCACGTGATCAGTGCATGATATAGACGTGATCAGTGCATGATCAGTCACGTGATCAGTGCATGATAGCCACGTGATCAGTGCATGATCAGTCACGTGATCAGTGCATGATCAGTCACGTGATCAGTGCATGATAGCTACGTGATCAGTGCATGATCAGCCACGTGATCAGTGCATGATAGCCACGTGATCAGTGCATGATCAGTCACGTGATCAGTGCATGATCAGTCACGTGATCAGTGCATGATCAGCACGTGATCAGTGCATGATCAGCCACGTGATCAGTGCATGATAGCCACGTGATCAGTGCATGATCAGTCACGTGATCAGTGCATGATCAGTCACGTGATCAGTGCATGATCATTTACGTGATCAGTGCATGATCAGTCACGTGACCAGTATATGGTAGCTATGTGATCATTCCATGAGCCACGTGAGCAGTGCATGATAGCCACGTGATGTGTGCATGATCAGTTACGTGAGCAGTGTATGATCAGCCACGTGATCAGTGCATGAGTGCCACGTGATCAGTGCATGATATGTCACGTGACAGTGTGTGATCAGTCACGTGACAGTGCATGATCAGCCACGTGATCAGTGCATGATAGCCACGTGATCAGTGCATGATCAGTTACGTGAGCAGTGTATGATCAGCCACGTGATCAGTGCATGGTCAGACACGTGAACAGTGTATGATCAGCCACGTGATCAGTGCATGATATCCAAGTGATCAGTGCATGATCATCACGTGATCAGTGTATGATCAGCCACGTGAACAGTGCATGCTCAGTCACGTGATCAGGGCCTGCTGAGCTGCGTGATTACTGTCTGCTCATCTGCTTGACAATTGCCAGCTGAGCTGCACGATTCCTGCCTGTCATCTGCTTGACAATTGCCAGCTGTGCTGCGTAATTCCTGCCTGCTCAGCTGCTTGATTATTGCCAGCTGAGCAGCATGATTCCTCACACCTGAGTTCCATGATTATTGCCTGCTGACTGTTTGATTCGTGCCTACTCAGCTCTTTGTTTATTGCCTCCAGAGGCACATGATCAGTGTATGATAGCAAACATGATCAGTGCATGATCAGTCACATGATCAGTGCCATTAAGTCACGTGATCACTACATGATAGTCATGTGATCAGTCCATGCTCAGTCACGGTATCAGTGCATGATCAGCCACGTGATCAGTGCATGATCAGCCACGTGATCAGTGCATGATAGCCACGTGATCAGTGCATGATCAGTCACGTGATCAGTGCATGATCAGGCACGTGATCAGTGCATGATCAGCCACGTGATCAGTGCATGATAGCCACGTGATCAGTGCATGATCAGTCACGTGATCAGTGTATGATCAGTCACGTGACCAGTACATGGTAGCTACATGATCATTGCATGATCAACCACGTGAGTAGTGCATGATAGCCACGTGATCAGTGCATGATCAGTCACATGATCAGTGCATGATCATCCACGTGATCAGTGCATGATCAGTCACGTGATCAGTGCATGATATAGCCGTGATCAGTGCATGATCAGTCACGTGATCAGTGCATGATCAGCCACGTGATCAGTGCATGATAGCCACGTGATCAGTGCATGATAGCCAGTGATCAGTGCATGATCAGTCACGTGATCAGTGCATGATCAGCCACGTGATCAGTGCATGATCAGCCACGTGATCAGTGCATGATCAGCCACGTGATCAGTGCATGATCAGTCACGTGATCAGTGTATGATCAGCCACGTGATCAGTGCATGATAGCCACGTGATCAGTGCATGATCAGTCACGTGATCAGTGTATGATCAGCCACGTGAACAGTGCATGCTCAGTCACGTGATCTGGGCTGCTGAGCTGCGTGATTACTGTCTGCTCATCTGCTTGACAATTGCCAGCTGAGCTGCACGATTCCTGCCTGTCATCTGCTTGACAATTGTCAGCTGTGCTGCGTAATTCCTGCCTGCTCAGCTGCTTGATTATTGCCAGCTGAGCAGCATGATTCCTCACACCTGAGTTCCATGATTATTGCCTGCTGACTGTTTGATTCGTGCCTACTCAGCTCTTTGTTTATTGCCTCCAGAGGCACATGATCAGTGTATGATAGCAAACATGATCAGTGCATGATCAGTCACATGATCAGCGCCATTAAGTCACGTGATCACTACATGATAGTCATGTGATCAGTCCATGCTCAGTCACGGTATCAGTGCATGATCAGCCACGTGATCAGTGCATGATCAGTCACATGATCAGTGTATGATCATCCACGTGATCAGTGCATGATCAGTCATGTGATCAGTGCATGATATAGACGTGATCAGTGCATGATCAGTCACGTGATCAGTGCATGATAGCCACGTGATCAGTGCATGATCAGTCACGTGATCAGTGCATGATCAGTCACGTGATCAGTGCATGATCAGCACGTGATCAGTGCATGATCAGCCACGTGATCAGTGCATGATAGCCACGTGATCAGTGCATGATCAGTCACGTGATCAGTGCATGATCAGTCATGTGATCAGTGCATGATCAGTCACGTGATCAGTGCATGATCAGCCACGTGATCAGTGCATGATAGCCACGTGATCAGTGCATGATCAGTCACGTGATCAGTGCATGATCAGTCACGTGATCAGTGCATGATAGCTACGTGATCAGTGCATGATCAGCCACGTGATCAGTGCATGATAGCCACGTGATCAGTGCATGATCAGTCACGTGATCAGTGCATGATCAGTCACGTGACCAGTACATGGTAGCTACGTGATCAGTGCATGATCAGCCACGTGAGCAGTGCATGATAGCCACGTGATCAGTGCATGATCAGTCACGTGATCAGTGCATGATCAGTCACGTGATCAGTGCATGATCATTTACGTGATCAGTGCATGATCAGTCACGTGACCAGTATATGGTAGCTACGTGATCATTCCATGACAGCCACGTGAGCAGTGCATGATAGCCACGTGATGTGTGCATGATCAGTTACGTGAGCAGAGTATGATCAGCCACGTGATCAGTGCATGAGTGCCACGTGATCAGTGCATGATATGTCACGTGACAGGTGTGTGATCAGCCACGTGAACAGTGCATGATCAGCCACGTGATCAGTGCATGATAGCCACGTGATCAGTGCATGATCAGTTACGTGAGCAGTGTATGATCAGCCACGTGATCAGTGCATGGTCAGACACGTGAACAGTGTATGATCAGCCACGTGATCAGTGCATGATATCCAAGTGATCAGTGCATGATCATCACGTGATCAGTGTATGATCAGCCACGTGAACAGTGCATGCTCAGTCACGTGATCAGGGCCTGCTGAGCTGCGTGATTACTGTCTGCTCATCTGCTTGACAATTGCCAGCTGAGCTGCACGATTCCTGCCTGTCATCTGCTTGACAATTGCCAGCTGTGCTGCGTAATTCCTGCCTGCTCAGCTGCTTGATTATTGCCAGCTGAGCAGCATGATTCCTCACAGCTGAGTTCCATGATTATTGCCTGCTGACTGTTTGATTCGTGCCTACTCAGCTCTTTGTTTATTGCCTCCAGAGGCACATGATCAGTGTATGATAGCAAACATGATCAGTGCATGATCAGTCACATGATCAGTGCCATTAAGTCACGTGATCACTACATGATAGTCATGTGATCAGTCCATGCTCAGTCACGGTATCAGTGCATGATCAGCCACGTGATCAGTGCATGATCAGCCACGTGATCAGTGCATGATCAGCCACGTGATCAGTGCATGATCAGTCACGTGATCAGTGCATGATCAGGCAGGTGATCAGTGCATGATCAGCCACGTGATCAGTGCATGATAGCCACGTGATCAGTGCATGATCAGTCACCTGATGGGTGTATGATCAGTCACGTGACCAGTACATGGTAGCTACATGATCATTGCATGATCAGCCACGTGAGTAGTGCATGATAGCCACGTGATCAGTGCATGATCAGTCACGTGATCAGTGCATGATCAGTCATGTGATCAGTGCATGATCAGTCACGTGATCAGTGCATGATCAGCCACGTGATCAGTGCATGATAGCCACGTGATCAGTGCATGATCAGTCACGTGATCAGTGCATGATCAGTCACGTGATCAGTGCATGATCAGCCACGTGATCAGTGCATGATCAGACACGTGATCAGTGTATGATCAGCCACGTGATCAGTGCATGATAGCCACGTGATCAGTGCATGATCAGTCACGTGATCAGTGTATGATCAGCCACGTGAACAGTGCATGCTCAGTCACGTGATCAGGGCCTGCTGAGCTGCGTGATTACTGTCTGCTCATCTGCTTGACAATTGCCAGCTGAGCTGCACGATTCCTGCCTGTCATCTGCTTGACAATTATCAGCTGTGCTGCGTAATTCCTGCCTGCTCAGCTGCTTGATTATTGCCAGCTGAGCAGCATGATTCCTCACACCTGAGTTCCATGATTATTGCCTGCTGACTGTTTGATTCGTGCCTACTCAGCTCTTTGTTTATTGCCTCCAGAGGCACATGATCAGTGTATGATAGCAAACATGATCAGTGCATGATCAGTCACATGATCAGTGCCATTAAGTCACGTGATCACTACATGATAGTCATGTGATCAGTCCATGCTCAGTCACGGTATCAGTGCATGATCAGCCACGTGATCAGTGCATGATCAGCCACGTGATCAGTGCATGATAGCCACGTGATCAGTGCATGATCAGTCACGTGATCAGTGCATGATCAGGCACGTGATCAGTGCATGATCAGCCACGTGATCAGTGCATGATAGCCACGTGATCAGTGCATGATCAGTCACCTGATGGGTGTATGATCAGTCACGTGACCAGTACATGGTAGCTACATGATCATTGCATGATCAGCCACGTGAGTAGTGCATGATAGCCACGTGATCAGTGCATGATCAGTCACGTGATCAGTGCATGATCAGTCATGTGATCAGTGCATGATCAGGCACGTGATCAGTGCATGATCAGCCACGTGATCAGTGCATGATAGCCACGTGATCAGTGCATGATCAGTCACGTGATCAGTGCATGATCAGTCACGTGATCAGTGCATGATCAGCCACGTGATCAGTGCATGATCAGCCACGTGATCAGTGCATGATCAATCACGTGATCAGTGCATGATCAGTCACGTGATCAGTGCATGTAGCTACGTGATCAGTGCATGATCAGCCACGTGATCAGTGCATGATAGCCACGTGATCAGTGCATGATCAGTCACGTGATCAGTGCATGATCAGTCACGTGATCAGTGCATGATAGCTACGTGATCAGTGCATGATCAGCCACGTGATCAGTGCATGATAGCCACGTGATCAGTGCATGATCAGTCACGTGATCAGTGCATGATCAGCCACGTGATCAGTGCATGATCAGTCACGTGATCAGTGCATGATAGCCACGTGATCAGTGCATGATCAGTCACGTGATCAGTGCATGATCAGCCACGTGATCAGTGCATGATAGCCACGTGATCAGTGCATGATAGCCACGTGATCAGTGCATGATCAGTCACGTGATCAGTGCATGATCAGCCACGTGATCAGTGCATGATAGCCACGTGATCAGTGCATGATCAGCCACGTGATCAGTGCATGATCAGTCACGTGACCAGTACATGGTTGCTACGTGATCGTTGCATGATCAGCCACGTGAGCAGTGCATGATAGCCACGTGATCAGTGCATGATCAGTCACGTGATCAGTACATGATCAGTCACGTGAACAGTGCATGATCATTTACGTGATCTGTGCATGATCAGTCACGTGACCAGTATATGGTAGCTATGTGATCATTCCATGACAGCCACGTGAGCAGTGCATGATAGCCACGTGATGTGTGCATGATCAGTTACGTGAGCAGTGTATGATCAGCCACGTGATCAGTGCATGAGTGCCACGTGATCAGTGCATGATATGTCACGTGACAGGTGTGTGATCAGCCACGTGAACAGTGCATGTTCAGCCACGTGATCAGTGCATGATAGCCACGTGATCAGTGCATGATCAGTTACGTGAGCAGTGTATGATCAGCCACGTGATCAGTGCATGGTCAGACACGTGAACAGTGTATGATCAGCCACGTGATCAGTGCATGATATCCAAGTGATCAGTGCATGATCATCACGTGATCAGTGTATGATCAGCCACGTGAACAGTGCATGCTCAGTCACGTGATCAGGGCCTGCTGAGCTGCGTGATTACTGTCTGCTCATCTGCTTGACAATTGCCAGCTGAGCTGCACGATTCCTGCCTGTCATCTGCTTGACAATTGCCAGCTGTGCTGCGTAATTCCTGCCTGCTCAGCTGCTTGATTATTGCCAGCTGAGCAGCATGATTCCTCACAGCTGAGTTCCATGATTATTGCCTGCTGACTGTATGATTCGTGCCTACTCAGCTCTTTGTTTATTGCCTCCAGAGGCACATGATCAGTGTATGATAGCAAACATGATCAGTGCATGATCAGTCACATGATCAGCGCCATTAAGTCACGTGATCACTACATGATAGTCATGTGATCAGTCCATGCTCAGTCACGGTATCAGTGCATGATCAGCCACGTGATCAGTGCATGATCAGCCACGTGATCAGTGCATGATAGCTATGTGATCAGTGCATGATTTGTCACGTGATCAGTGCATGATCAGGCAGGTGATCAGTGCATGATCAGCCACGTGATCAGTGCATGATCAGTCACGTGATCAGTGCATGATCAGTCACGTGATCAGTGCATGATCAGCCACGTGATCAGTGCATGATCAGCCACGTGATCAGTGCATGATCAATCACGTGATCAGTGCATGATCAGTCACGTGACCAGTACATGGTAGCTACGTGATCATTGCATGATCAGCCACGTGATCAGTGCATGATAGCCACGTGATCAGTGCATGATCAGTCACGTGATCAGTGCATGATCAGTCACGTGATCAGTGCATGATAAGTCACGTGATCAGTGCATGATCAGTTACGTGATCAGTGCATGATCAGTCACGTGATCAGTGCATGGTAGCTACGTGATCATTGCATGATCAGCCACGTGATCAGTGCATGATAGCCACGTGATCAGTGCATGATAGCCACGTGATCAGTGCATGATCAGTCATGTGATCGTGTGTGATCAGCCACGTGATCAGTGCATGATATCCACGTGATCAGTGCATGATAGCCACGTGATCAGTGCATGATCAGTCACGTGATACATGTGTGATCAGCCACGTGATCAGTGCATGATGAGCCACGTGATCAGTGCATGATCAATTACGTGATCAGTGCATGATCAGTCACGTGACCAGTACATGGTTGCTACGTGATCGTTGCATGATCAGCCACGTGAGCAGTGCATGATAGCCACGTGATCAGTGCATGATCAGTCACGTGATCAGTACATGATCAGTCACGTGAACAGTGCATGATCATTTACGTGATCAGTGCATGATCAGTCACGTGACCAGTATATGGTAGCTATGTGATCATTCCATGACAGCCACGTGAGCAGTGCATGATAGCCACGTGATGTGTGCATGATGAGTTACGTGAGCAGAGTATGATCAGCCACGTGATCAGTGCATGAGTGCCACGTGATCAGTGCATGATATGTCACGTGACAGGTGTGTGATCAGCCACGTGAACAGTGCATGTTCAGCCACGTGATCAGTGCATGATAGCCACGTGATCAGTGCATGATCAGTTACGTGAGCAGTGTATGATCAGCCACGTGATCAGTGCATGGTCAGACACGTGAACAGTGTATGATCAGCCACGTGATCAGTGCATGATATCCAAGTGATCAGTGCATGATCATCACGTGATCAGTGTATGATCAGCCACGTGAACAGTGCATGCTCAGTCACGTGATCAGGGCCTGCTGAGCTGCGTGATTACTGTCTGCTCATCTGCTTGACAATTGCCAGCTGAGCTGCACGATTCCTGCCTGTCATCTGCTTGACAATTGCCAGCTGTGCTGCGTAATTCCTGCCTGCTCAGCTGCTTGATTATTGCCAGCTGAGCAGCATGATTCCTCACAGCTGAGTTCCATGATTATTGCCTGCTGACTGTTTGATTCGTGCCTACTCAGCTCTTTGTTTATTGCCTCCAGAGGCACATGATCAGTGTATGATAGCAAACATGATCAGTGCATGATCAGTCACATGATCAGCGCCATTAAGTCACGTGATCACTACATGATAGTCATGTGATCAGTCCATGCTCAGTCACGGTATCAGTGCATGATCAGCCACGTGATCAGTGCATGATCAGCCAGGTGATCAGTTCATGATAGCTATGTGATCAGTGCATGATTTGTCACGTGATCAGTGCATGACCAGGCAGGTGATCAGTGCATGATCAGTCACGTGATCAGTGCATGATCAGCCACGTGATCAGTGCATGATCAGTCACGTGATCAGTGCATGATCAGCCACGTGATCAGTGCATGATCAGCCACATGATCAGTGCATGATCAGCCACGTGATCAGTGCATGATCAGTCACGTGACCAGTACATGGTAGCTACGTGATCATTGCATGATCAGCCACGTGAGCAGTGCATGATAGCCACGTGATCAGTGCATGATCAGTCACGTGATCAGTGCATGATCACTCACGTGATCAGTGCATGATAAGTCACCTGATCAGTGCATGATCAATTACGTGATCAGTGCATGATCAGTCACGTGACCAGTACATGGTAGCTACGTGATCATTGCATGATCAGCCACGTGATCAGTGCATGATAGCCACGTGATCAGTGCATGATCAGTCACATGATCAGTGTATGATCATCCGGGTGATCAGTGCATGATCAGTCATGTGATCAGTGCATGATATAGACGTGATCAGTGCATGATCAGTCTCGTGATCAGTGTATGATCAACCACGTGATCAGTGCATGATAGCCAGTTAATGAGTGCATGATAGCCAGATGATCAGTGCATGATCAGTCACGTGATCAGTGTATGATCAGCCACGTGATCAGTGCATGATAGCCACTGATCAGTGCATGATCAGCCACGTGATCAGTGCATGATCAGTTACGTGAGCAGTGTATGATCAGCCACGTGATCAGTGCATGGTCAGACACGTGAACAGTGTATGATCAGCCACGTGATCAGTGCATGATAGCCACGTGATCAGTGCATGATCAGTCACGTGATCAGTGTATGATCAGCCACGTGAACAGTGCATGCTCAGTCACGTGATCTGGGCCTGCTGAGCTGCGTGATTACTGTCTGCTCATCTGCTTGACAATTGCCAGCTGAGCTGCACGATTCCTGCCTGTCATCTGCTTGACAATTATCAGCTGTGCTGCGTAATTCCTGCCTGCTCAGCTGCTTGATTATTGCCAGCTGAGCAGCATGATTCCTCACACCTGAGTTCCATGATTATTGCCTGCTGACTGTTTGATTCGTGCCTACTCAGCTCTTTGTTTATTGCCTCCAGAGGCACATGATCAGTGTATGATAGCAAACATGATCAGCGCATGATCAGTCACATGATCAGCGCCATTAAGTCACGTGATCACTACATGATAGTCATGTGATCAGTCCATGCTCAGTCACGGTATCAGTGCATGATCAGCCACGTGATCAGTGCATGATCAGCCAGGTGATCAGTTCATGATAGCCATGTGATCAGTTCATGATTTGTCACGTGATCTGTGCATGACCAGGCAGGTGATCAGTGTATGATCAGCCACGTGATCAGTGCATGATAGCCACGTGATCAGTGCATGATCAGTCACCTGATGGGTGTATGATCAGTCACGTGACCGGTACATGGTAGCTACATGATCATTGCATGATCAGCCACGTGAGTAGTGCATGATAGCCACGTGATCAGTGCATGATCAGTCACGTGATCAGTGCATGATCAGTCACGTGATCAGTGCATGATAAGTCACGTGATCAGTGCATGATCAGCCACGTGATCAGTGCATGATCAGTCACGTGATCAGTGCATGATCATCCACGTGATCAGTGCATGATCAGTCACGTGATCAGTGCATGATATAGACGTGATCAGTGCATGATCAGTCACGTGATCAGTGCATGATAGCCACGTGATCAGTGCATGATCAGTCACGTGATCAGTGCATGATCAGTCACGTGATCAGTGCATGATCAGCCACGTGATCAGTGCATGATCAGCCACGTGATCAGTGCATGATCAATTACGTGATCAGTGCATGATCAGTCACGTGATCAGTACATGGTAGCTACGTGATCAGTGCATGATCAGCCACGTGATCAGTGCATGATAGCCACGTGATCAGTGCATGATCAGTCACGTGATCAGTGCATGATCAGTCACGTGATCAGTGCATGATAGCTACGTGATCAGTGCATGATCAGCCACGTGATCAGTGCATGATAGCCACGTGATCAGTGCATGATCAGTCACATGATCAGTGCATGATCATCCACGTGATCAGTGCATGATCAGTCACGTGATCAGTGCATGATATAGACGTGATCAGTGCATGATCAGTCACGTGATCAGTGCATGATCAGCCACGTGATCAGTGCATGATAGCCAGTGAATCAGTGCATGATAGCCACGTGATCAGTGCATGATCAGTCACGTGATCAGTGCATGATCAGCCACGTGATCAGTGCATGATAGCCACTGATCAGTGCATGATCAGCCACGTGATCAGTGCATGATCAGTCACGTGATCAGTGCATGATAGCCACGTGATCAGTGCATGATCAGTCACGTGATCAGTGCATGATCAGTCACGTGATCAGTGCATGATCAGCCACGTGATCAGTGCATGATCAGTCACGTGATCAGTGCATGATAGCCACGTGATCAGTGCATGATCAGCCACGTGATCAGTGCATGATCAGCCACGTGATCAGTGCATGATCAGTCACGTGATCAGTGTATGATCAGCCACGTGATCAGTGCATGATGCCACGTGATCAGTGCATGATCAGTCACGTGATCAGTGTATGATCAGCCACGTGAACAGTGCATGCTCAGTCACGTGATCAGGGCCTGCTGAGCTGCGTGATTACTGTCTGCTCATCTGCTTGACAATTGCCAGCTGAGCTGCACGATTCCTGCCTGTCATCTGCTTGACAATTGACAGCTGTGCTGCGTAATTCCTGCCTGCTCAGCTGCTTGATTATTGCCAGCTGAGCAGCATGATTCCTCACAGCTGAGTTCCATGATTATTGCCTGCTGACTGTATGATTCGTGCCTACTCAGCTCTTTGTTTATTGCCTCCAGAGGCACATGATCAGTGTATGATAGCAAACATGATCAGTGCATGATCAGTCACATGATCAGTGCCATTAAGTCACGTGATCACTACATGATAGTCATGTGATCAGTCCATGCTCAGTCACGGTATCAGTGCATGATCAGCCACGTGATCAGTGCATGATCAGCCACGTGATCAGTTCATGATAGCTATGTGATCAGTGCATGATTTGTCACGTGATCAGTGCATGATCAGGCAGGTGATCAGTGCATGATCAGTCACGTGATCAGTGCATGATCAGTCACGTGATCAGTGCATGATCAGTCACGTGATCAGTGCATGATCAGCCACGTGATCAGTGCATGATCAGCCACATGATCAGTGCATGATCAATTACGTGATCAGTGCATGATCAGTCACGTGACCAGTGCATGGTAGCTACGTGATCATTGCATGATCAGCCACGTGATCAGTGCATGATAGCCACGTGATCAGTGCATGATCAGTCACGTGATCAGTGCATGATCACTCACGTGATCAGTGCATGATAAGTCACGTGATCAGTGCATGATCAATTACGTGATCAGTGCATGATCAGTCACGTGACCAGTACATGGTAGCTACGTGATCATTGCATGATCAGCCACGTGAGCAGTGCATGATAGCCACGTGATCAGTGCATGATCAGTCACATGATCAGTGTATGATCATCCGGGTGATCAGTGCATGGGCAGTCATGTGATCAGTGCATGATATAGACGTGATCAGTGCATGATCAGTCTCGTGATCAGTGCATGATCAGCCACGTGATCAGTGCATGATAGCCAGTTAATGAGTGCATGATAGCCAGTGATCAGTGCATGATCAGTCACGTGATCAGTGTATGATCAGCCACGTGATCAGTGCATGATAGCCACTGATCAGTGCATGATCAGCCACGTGATCAGTGCATGATCAGTTACGTGAGCAGTGTATGATCAGCCACGTGATCAGTGCATGGTCAGACACGTGAACAGTGTATGATCAGCCACGTGATCAGTGCATGATAGCCACGTGATCAGTGCATGATCAGTCACGTGATCAGTGTATGATCAGCCACGTGAACAGTGCATGCTCAGTCACGTGATCTGGGCCTGCTGAGCTGCGTGATTACTGTCTGCTCATCTGCTTGACAATTGCCAGCTGAGCTGCACGATTCCTGCCTGTCATCTGCTTGACAATTATCAGCTGTGCTGCGTAATTCCTGCCTGCTCAGCTGCTTGATTATTGCCAGCTGAGCAGCATGATTCCTCACACCTGAGTTCCATGATTATTGCCTGCTGACTGTTTGATTCGTGCCTACTCAGCTCTTTGTTTATTGCCTCCAGAGGCACATGATCAGTGTATGATAGCAAACATGATCAGCGCATGATCAGTCACATGATCAGCGCCATTAAGTCACGTGATCACTACATGATAGTCATGTGATCAGTCCATGCTCAGTCACGGTATCAGTGCATGATCAGCCACGTGATCAGTGCATGATCAGCCACGTGATCAGTTCATGATAGCTACGTGATCAGTGCATGATTTGTCACGTGATCTGTGCATGACCAGGCAGGTGATCAGTGCATGATCAGCCACGTGATCAGTGCATGATAGCCACGTGATCAGTGCATGATCAGTCACCTGATGGGTGTATGATCAGTCACGTGACCGGTACATGGTAGCTACATGATCATTGCATGATCAGCCACGTGAGTAGTGCATGATAGCCACGTGATCAGTGCATGATCAGTCACGTGATCAGTGCATGATCAGTCACGTGAACAGTGCATGATCAGTCACGTGATCAGTGCATGATCAGCCACGTGATCAGTGCATGATCAGTCACATGATCAGTGCATGATCATCCACGTGATCAGTGCATGATCAGTCATGTGATCAGTGCATGATATAGACGTGATCAGTGCATGATCAGTCACGTGATCAGTGCATGATAGCCACGTGATCAGTGCATGATCAGTCACGTGATCAGTGTATGATCATTCACGTGACCAGTACATGGTAGCTACATGATCAGTGCATGATCAGCCACGTGATCAGTGCATGATAGCCACGTGATCAGTGCATGATAGTCACGTGATCAGTGCATGATCAGTCACGTGATCAGTGCATGATCAGCCACGTGATCAGTGCATGATCAGCCACGTGATCAGTGCATGATAGCTACGTGATCAGTGCATGATCAGTCACGTGATCAGTGCATGATCAGGCACGTGATCAGTGCATGATCAGTCACGTGATCAGTGCATGATCAGTCACGTGATCAGTGCATGATCAGTCACGTGATCAGTGCATGATCAGCCACGTGATCAGTGCATGATCAGTCACGTGATCAGTGCATGATCAGCCACGTGATCAGTGCATGATCAGTCACGTGATCAGTGCATGATATAGACGTGATCAGTGCATGATCAGTCACGTGATCAGTGCATGATAGCCACGTGATCAGTGCATGATCAGTCACGTGATCAGTGCATGATCAGTCACGTGACCAGTACATGGTAGCTACGTGATCAGTGCATGATCAGCCACGTGATCAGTGCATGATAGCCACGTGATCAGTGCATGATCAGTCACGTGATCAGTGCATGATCAGTCACGTGATCAGTGCATGATCAGCACGTGATCAGTGCATGATCAGCCACGTGATCAGTGCATGATAGCCACGTGATCAGTGCATGATCAGTCACGTGATCAGTGCATGATCAGTCACGTGAACAGTGCATGATCATTTACGTGATCAGTGCATGATCAGTCACGTGACCAGTATATGGTAGCTATGTGATCATTCCATGACGAGCCACGTGAGCAGTGCATGATAGCCACGTGATGTGTGCATGATCAGTTACGTGAGCAGAGTATGATCAGCCACGTGATCAGTGCATGAGTGCCACGTGATCAGTGCATGATATGTCACGTGACAGGTGTGTGATCAGCCACGTGAACAGTGCATGTTCAGCCACGTGATCAGTGCATGATAGCCACGTGATCAGTGCATGATCAGTTACGTGAGCAGTGTATGATCAGCCACGTGATCAGTGCATGGTCAGACACGTGAACAGTGTATGATCAGCCACGTGATCAGTGCATGATATCCAAGTGATCAGTGCATGATCATCACGTGATCAGTGTATGATCAGCCACGTGAACAGTGCATGCTCAGTCACGTGATCAGGGCCTGCTGAGCTGCGTGATTACTGTCTGCTCATCTGCTTGACAATTGCCAGCTGAGCTGCACGATTCCTGCCTGTCATCTGCTTGACAATTGCCAGCTGTGCTGCGTAATTCCTGCCTGCTCAGCTGCTTGATTATTGCCAGCTGAGCAGCATGATTCCTCACAGCTGAGTTCCATGATTATTGCCTGCTGACTGTTTGATTCGTGCCTACTCAGCTCTTTGTTTATTGCCTCCAGAGGCACATGATCAGTGTATGATAGCAAACATGATCAGTGCATGATCAGTCACATGATCAGCGCCATTAAGTCACGTGATCACTACATGATAGTCATGTGATCAGTCCATGCTCAGTCACGGTATCAGTGCATGATCAGCCACGTGATCAGTGCATGATCAGCCAGGTGATCAGTTCATGATAGCCATGTGATCAGTGCATGATTTGTCACGTGATCAGTGCATGACCAGGCAGGTGATCAGTGCATGATCAGCCACGTGATCAGTGCATGATAGCCACGTGATCAGTGCATGATCAGTCACCTGATGGGTGTATGATCAGTCACTGACCAGTACATGGTAGCTACATGATCATTGCATGATCAGCCACGTGAGTAGTGCATGATAGCCACGTGATCAGTGCATGATCAGTCACGTGATCAGTGCATGATCAGTCATGTGATCAGTGCATGATCAGGCACGTGATCAGTGCATGATCAGCCACGTGATCAGTGCATGATAGCCACGTGATCAGTGCATGATCAGTCACGTGATCAGTGCATGATCAGTCACGTGATCAGTGCATGATCAGCCACGTGATCAGTGCATGATCAGCCACGTGATCAGTGCATGATCAATTACGTGATCAGTGCATGATCAGTCACGTGACCAGTACATGGTAGCTACGTGATCATTGCATGATCAGCCACGTGATCAGTGCATGATAGCCACGTGATCAGTGCATGATCAGTCACGTGATCAGTGCATGATCACTCACGTGATCAGTGCATGATCAGTCACGTGATCAGTGCATGATCAATTACGTGATCAGTGCATGATCAGTCACGTGACCAGTACATGGTAGCTACGTGATCATTGCATGATCAGCCACGTGAGCAGTGCATGATAGCCACGTGATCAGTGCATGATCAGTCACATGATCAGTGTATGATCATCCACGTGATCAGTGCATGATCAGTCACGTGATCAGTGCATGATATAGACGTGATCAGTGCATGATCAGTCACGTGATCAGTGTATGATCAGCCACGTGATCAGTGCATGATAGCCACGTGATGAGTGCATGATAGCCAGTGATCAGTGCATGATCAGTCACGTGATCAGTGCATGATCAGCCACGTGATCAGTGCATGATAGCCACTGATCAGTGTATGATCAGCCACGTGATCAGTGCATGGTCAGACACGTGAACAGTGTATGATCAGCCACGTGATCAGTGCATGATAGCCACGTGATCAGTGCATGATCAGTCACGTGATCAGTGTATGATCAGCCACGTGAACAGTGCATGCTCAGTCACGTGATCTGGGCCTGCTGAGCTGCGTGATTACTGTCTGCTCATCTGCTTGACAATTGCCAGCTGAGCTGCACGATTCCTGCCTGTCATCTGCTTGACAATTGCCAGCTGTGCTGCGTAATTCCTGCCTGCTCAGCTGCTTGATTATTGCCAGCTGAGCAGCATGATTCCTCACACCTGAGTTCCATGATTATTGCCTGCTGACTGTTTGATTCGTGCCTACTCAGCTCTTTGTTTATTGCCTCCAGAGGCACATGATCAGTGTATGATAGCAAACATGATCAGCGCATGATCAGTCACATGATCAGCGCCATTAAGTCACGTGATCACTACATGATAGTCATGTGATCAGTCCATGCTCAGTCACGGTATCAGTGCATGATCAGCCACGTGATCAGTGCATGATCAGTCACATGATCAGTGTATGATCATCCACGTGATCAGTGCATGGGCAGTCATGTGATCAGTGCATGATATAGACGTGATCAGTGCATGATCAGTCACGTGATCAGTGCATGATAGCCACGTGATCAGTGCATGATCAGTCACGTGATCAGTGCATGATCAGTCACGTGATCTGTGCATGATCAGCACGTGATCAGTGCATGATCAGCCACGTGATCAGTGCATGATAGCCACGTGATCAGTGCATGATCAGTCACGTGATCAGTGCATGATCAGTCATGTGATCAGTGCATGATCAGTCACGTGATCAGTGCATGATCAGCCACGTGATCAGTGCATGATAGCCACGTGATCAGTGCATGATCAGTCACGTGATCAGTGCATGATCAGTCACGTGATCAGTGCATGATAGCTACGTGATCAGTGCATGATCAGCCACGTGATCAGTGCATGATAGCCACGTGATCAGTGCATGATCAGTCACGTGATCAGTGCATGATCAGTCACGTGACCAGTACATGGTAGCTACGTGATCAGTGCATGATCAGCCACGTGAGCAGTGCATGATAGCCACGTGATCAGTGCATGATCAGTCACGTGATCAGTGCATGATCAGTCACGTGAACAGTGCATGATCATTTACGTGATCAGTGCATGATCAGTCACGTGACCAGTATATGTAGCTACGTGATCATTCCATGACAGCCACGTGATCAGTGCATGATAGCCACGTGATCAGTGCATGATCAGTTACGTGAGCAGTGTATGATCAGCCACGTGATCAGTGCATGAGTGCCACGTGATCAGTGCATGATATGTCACGTGACAGGTGTGTGATCAGCCACGTGAACAGTGCATGATCAGCCACGTGATCAGTGCATGATAGCCACGTGATCAGTGCATGATCAGTTACGTGAGCAGTGTATGATCAGCCACGTGATCAGTGCATGGTCAGACACGTGAACAGTGTATGATCAGCCACGTGATCAGTGCATGATATCCAAGTGATCAGTGCATGATCATCACGTGATCAGTGTATGATCAGCCACGTGAACAGTGCATGCTCAGTCACGTGATCAGGGCCTGCTGAGCTGCGTGATTACTGTCTGCTCATCTGCTTGACAATTGCCAGCTGAGCTGCACGATTCCTGCCTGTCATCTGCTTGACAATTGCCAGCTGTGCTGCGTAATTCCTGCCTGCTCAGCTGCTTGATTATTGCCAGCTGAGCAGCATGATTCCTCACAGCTGAGTTCCATGATTATTGCCTGCTGACTGTTTGATTCGTGCCTACTCAGCTCTTTGTTTATTGCCTCCAGAGGCACATGATCAGTGTATGATAGCAAACATGATCAGTGCATGATCAGTCACATGATCAGTGCCATTAAGTCACGTGATCACTACATGATAGTCATGTGATCAGTCCATGCTCAGTCACGGTATCAGTGCATGATCAGCCACGTGATCAGTGCATGATCAGCCACGTGATCAGTGCATGATAGCTACGTGATCAGTGCATGATTTGTCACGTGATCAGTGCATGATCAGGCAGGTGATCAGTGCATGATCAGCCACGTGATCAGTGCATGATAGCCACGTGATCAGTGCATGATCAGTCACCTGATGGGTGTATGATCAGTCACGTGACCAGTACATGGTAGCTACATGATCATTGCATGATCAGCCACGTGAGTAGTGCATGATAGCCACGTGATCAGTGCATGATCAGTCACGTGATCAGTGCATGATCAGTCATGTGATCAGTGCATGATCAGTCACGTGATCAGTGCATGATCAGCCACGTGATCAGTGCATGATAGCCACGTGATCAGTGCATGATCAGTCACGTGATCAGTGCATGATCAGTTACGTGATCAGTGTATGATCAGCCACGTGATCAGTGCATGGTCAGACACGTGAACAGTGTATGATCAGCCACGTGATCAGTGCATGATAGCCACGTGATCAGTGCATGATCAGTCACGTGATCAGTGTATGATCAGCCACGTGAACAGTGCATGCTCAGTCACGTGATCAGGGCCTGCTGAGCTGCGTGATTACTGTCTGCTCATCTGCTTGACAATTGCCAGCTGAGCTGCACGATTCCTGCCTGTCATCTGCTTGACAATTATCAGCTGTGCTGCGTAATTCCTGCCTGCTCAGCTGCTTGATTATTGCCAGCTGAGCAGCATGATTCCTCACACCTGAGTTCCATGATTATTGCCTGCTGACTGTTTGATTCGTGCCTACTCAGCTCTTTGTTTATTGCCTCCAGAGGCACATGATCAGTGTATGATAGCAAACATGATCAGTGCATGATCAGTCACATGATCAGCGCCATTAAGTCACGTGATCACTACATGATAGTCATGTGATCAGTCCATGCTCAGTCACGGTATCAGTGCATGATCAGCCACGTGATCAGTGCATGATCAGCCACGTGATCAGTTCATGATAGCTATGTGATCAGTGCATGATCAGTCACGTGATCAGTGCATGACCAGGCAGGTGATCAGTGCATGATCAGCCACGTGATCAGTGCATGATAGCCACGTGATCAGTGCATGATCAGTCACCTGATGGGTGTATGATCAGTCACGTGACCAGTACATGGTAGCTACATGATCATTGCATGATCAGCCACGTGAGTAGTGCATGATAGCCACGTGATCAGTGCATGATCAGTCACGTGATCAGTGCATGATCAGTCATGTGATCAGTGCATGATCAGGCACGTGATCAGTGCATGATCAGCCACGTGATCAGTGCATGATAGCCACGTGATCAGTGCATGATCAGTCACGTGATCAGTGCATGATCAGTCACGTGATCAGTGCATGATCAGCCACGTGATCAGTGCATGATCAGCCACGTGATCAGTGCATGATCAATTACGTGATCAGTGCATGATCAGTCACGTGACCAGTACATGGTAGCTACGTGATCAGTGCATGATCAGCCACGTGAGCAGTGCATGATAGCCACGTGATCAGTGCATGATCAGTCACGTGATCAGTGCATGATCAGTCACGTGATCAGTGCATGGTAGCTACGTGATCAGTGCATGATCAGCCACGTGATCAGTGCATGATAGCCACGTGATCAGTGCATGATCAGTCACGTGATCAGTGCATGATCAGTCACGTGATCAGTGCATGATCAGTCACGTGATCAGTGCATGATCAGCCACGTGATCAGTGCATGATAGCCAGTGAATCAGTGCATGATAGCCACGTGATCAGTGCATGATCAGTCACGTGATCAGTGCATGATCAGCCACGTGATCAGTGCATGATCAGCCACGTGATCAGTGCATGATCAGCCACGTGATCAGTGCATGATCAGCCACGTGATCAGTGCATGATCAGCCACGTGATCAGTGCATGATCAGTCACGTGATCAGTGTATGATCAGCCACGTGAACAGTGCATGCTCAGTCACGTGATCAGGGCCTGCTGAGCTGCGTGATTACTGTCTGCTCATCTGCTTGACAATTGCCAGCTGAGCTGCACGATTCCTGCCTGTCATCTGCTTGACAATTGCCAGCTGTGCTGCGTAATTCCTGCCTGCTCAGCTGCTTGATTATTGCCAGCTGAGCAGCATGATTCCTCACACCTGAGTTCCATGATTATTGCCTGCTGACTGTTTGATTCGTGCCTACTCAGCTCTTTGTTTATTGCCTCCAGAGGCACATGATCAGTGTATGATAGCAAACATGATCAGCGCATGATCAGTCACATGATCAGCGCCATTAAGTCACGTGATCACTACATGATAGTCATGTGATCAGTCCATGCTCAGTCACGGTATCAGTGCATGATCAGCCACGTGATCAGTGCATGATCAGCCAGGTGATCAGTGCATGATAGCTATGTGATCAGTTCATGATTTGTCACGTGATCTGTGCATGACCAGGCAGGTGATCAGTGCATGATCAGCCACGTGATCAGTGCATGATAGCCACGTGATCAGTGCATGATCAGTCACCTGATGGGTGTATGATCAGTCACGTGACCAGTACATGGTAGCTACATGATCATTGCATGATCAGCCACGTGAGTAGTGCATGATAGCCACGTGATCAGTGCATGATCAGTCACGTGATCAGTGCATGATCAGTCATGTGATCAGTGCATGATCAGCCACGTGATCAGTGCATGATCAGTCACGTGATCAGTGCATGATCAGCCACGTGATCAGTGCATGATCAGCCACGTGATCAGTGCATGATCAGTCACGTGATCAGTGCATGATCAGTCACGTGATCAGTGCATGGTAGCTACGTGATCAGTGCATGATCAGCCACGTGATCAGTGCATGATAGCCACGTGATCAGTGCATGATCAGTCACGTGATCAGTGCATGATCAGTCACGTGACCAGTACATGGTAGCTACGTGATCATTGCATGATCAGCCACGTGAGCAGTGCATGATAGCCACGTGATCAGTGCATGATCAGTCACATGATCAGTGTATGATCATCCGGGTGATCAGTGCATGATCAGTCATGTGATCAGTGCATGATATAGACGTGATCAGTGCATGATCAGTCACGTGATCAGTGCATGATCAGCCACGTGATCAGTGCATGATAGCCAGTTAATGAGTGCATGATAGCCAGTGATCAGTGCATGATCAGTCACGTGATCAGTGTATGATCAGCCACGTGATCAGTGCATGATAGCCACGTGATCAGTGCATGATCAGCCACGTGATCAGTGCATGATCAGTTACGTGAGCAGTGTATGATCAGCCACGTGATCAGTGCATGGTCAGACACGTGAACAGTGTATGATCAGCCACGTGATCAGTGCATGATAGCCACGTGATCAGTGCATGATCAGTCACGTGATCAGTGTATGATCAGCCACGTGAACAGTGCATGCTCAGTCACGTGATCTGGGCCTGCTGAGCTGCGTGATTACTGTCTGCTCATCTGCTTGACAATTGCCAGCTGAGCTGCACGATTCCTGCCTGTCATCTGCTTGACAATTATCAGCTGTGCTGCGTAATTCCTGCCTGCTCAGCTGCTTGATTATTGCCAGCTGAGCAGCATGATTCCTCACACCTGAGTTCCATGATTATTGCCTGCTGACTGTTTGATTCGTGCCTACTCAGCTCTTTGTTTATTGCCTCCAGAGGCACATGATCAGTGTATGATAGCAAACATGATCAGCGCATGATCAGTCACATGATCAGCGCCATTAAGTCACGTGATCACTACATGATAGTCATGTGATCAGTCCATGCTCAGTCACGGTATCAGTGCATGATCAGCCACGTGATCAGTGCATGATCAGCCAGGTGATCAGTTCATGATAGCTATGTGATCAGTGCATGATTTGTCACGTGATCAGTGCATGACCAGGCAGGTGATCAGTGCATGATCAGCCACGTGATCAGTGCATGATAGCCACGTGATCAGTGCATGATCAGTCACCTGATGGGTGTATGATCAGTCACGTGACCAGTACATGGTAGCTACATGATCATTGCATGATCAGCCACGTGAGTAGTGCATGATAGCCACGTGATCAGTGCATGATCAGTCACGTGATCAGTGCATGATCAGCCACGTGATCAGTGCATGATCAGTCACGTGATCAGTGCATGATCATCCACGTGATCAGTGCATGATCAGTCACGTGATCAGTGCATGATATAGACGTGATCAGTGCATGATCAGTCACGTGATCAGTGCATGATAGCCACGTGATCAGTGCATGATCAGTCACGTGATCAGTGCATGATCAGTCACGTGACCAGTACATGGTAGCTACGTGATCATTGCATGATCAGCCACGTGATAGTGCATGATAGCCACGTGATCAGTGCATGATAGTCACGTGATCAGTGCATGATCAGTCACGTATCAGTGCATGATCAGCCACGTGATCAGTGCATGATCAGCCACGTGATCAGTGCATGATAGCTACGTGATCAGTGCATGATCAGTCACGTGATCAGTGCATGATCAGGCACGTGATCAGTGCATGATCAGCCACGTGATCAGTGCATGATAGCCACGTGATCAGTGCATGATCAGTCACGTGATCAGTGTATGATCAGTCACTGACCAGTACATGGTAGCTACATGATCATTGCATGATCAGCCACGTGATAGTGCATGATAGCCACGTGATCAGTGCATGATCAGTCACGTGATCAGTGCATGATCAGTCACGTGATCAGTGCATGATCAGTCACGTGATCAGTGCATGATCAGCCACGTGATCAGTGCATGATAGCCACGTGATCAGTGCATGATCAGTCACGTGATCAGTGCATGATCAGTCACGTGATCAGTGCATGATCAGCCACGTGATCAGTGCATGATCAGCCACGTGATCAGTGCATGATAGCCACGTGATCAGTGCATGATCAGTCATGTGATCAGTGCATGATCAGCCACGTGATCAGTGCATGATCAGTCACGTGATCATGTGTGATCAGCCACGTGATCAGTGCATGATCAGCCACGTGATCAGTGCATGATCAATCACGTGATCAGTGCATGATCAGTCACGTGATCAGTGCATGATAGCTACGTGATCAGTGCATGATCAGCCACATGATCAGTGCATGATAGCCACGTGATCAGTGCATGATCAGTCACGTGATCAGTGCATGATCAGTCACGTGATCAGTGCATGATCAGTCACGTGATCAGTGCATGATCAGTTACGTGATCAGTGCATGATCAGTCACGTGATCAGTGCATGATAGCTACGTGATCAGTGCATGATCAGCCACGTGATCAGTGCATGATAGCCACGTGATCAGTGCATGATAGCCACGTGATCAGTGCATGATCAGTCATGTGATCGTGTGTGATCAGCCACGTGATCAGTGCATGATATCCACGTGATCAGTGCATGATAGCCACGTGATCAGTGCATGATCAGTCACGTGATACATGTGTGATCAGCCACGTGATCAGTGCATGATGAGCCACGTGATCAGTGCATGATCAATTACGTGATCAGTGCATGATCAGTCACGTGACCAGTACATGGTTGCTACGTGATCGTTGCATGATCAGCCACGTGAGCAGTGCATGATAGCCACGTGATCAGTGCATGATCAGTCACGTGATCAGTACATGATCAGTCACGTGAACAGTGCATGATCATTTACGTGATCTGTGCATGATCAGTCACGTGACCAGTATATGGTAGCTACGTGATCATTCCATGATGAGCCACGTGAGCAGTGCATGATAGCCACGTGATGTGTGCATGATGAGTTACGTGAGCAGAGTATGATCAGCCACGTGATCAGTGCATGAGTGCCACGTGATCAGTGCATGATATGTCACGTGACAGGTGTGTGATCAGCCACGTGAACAGTGCATGTTCAGCCACGTGATCAGTGCATGATAGCCACGTGATCAGTGCATGATCAGTTACGTGAGCAGTGTATGATCAGCCACGTGATCAGTGCATGGTCAGACACGTGAACAGTGTATGATCAGCCACGTGATCAGTGCATGATATCCAAGTGATCAGTGCATGATCATCACGTGATCAGTGTATGATCAGCCACGTGAACAGTGCATGCTCAGTCACGTGATCAGGGCCTGCTGAGCTGCGTGATTACTGTCTGCTCATCTGCTTGACAATTGCCAGCTGAGCTGCACGATTCCTGCCTGTCATCTGCTTGACAATTGCCAGCTGTGCTGCGTAATTCCTGCCTGCTCAGCTGCTTGATTATTGCCAGCTGAGCAGCATGATTCCTCACACCTGAGTTCCATGATTATTGCCTGCTGACTGTTTGATTCGTGCCTACTCAGCTCTTTGTTTATTGCCTCCAGAGGCACATGATCAGTGTATGATAGCAAACATGATCAGCGCATGATCAGTCACATGATCAGCGCCATTAAGTCACGTGATCACTACATGATAGTCATGTGATCAGTCCATGCTCAGTCACGGTATCAGTGCATGATCAGCCACGTGATCAGTGCATGATCAGCCAGGTGATCAGTTCATGATAGCTATGTGATCAGTTCATGATTTGTCACGTGATCTGTGCATGACCAGGCAGGTGATCAGTGCATGATCAGCCACGTGATCAGTGCATGATAGCCACGTGATCAGTGCATGATCAGTCACCTGATGGGTGTATGATCAGTCACGTGACCAGTACATGGTAGCTACATGATCATTGCATGATCAGCCACGTGAGTAGTGCATGATAGCCACGTGATCAGTGCATGATCAGTCACGTGATCAGTGCATGATCAGTCACGTGAACAGTGCATGATAAGTCACCTGATCAGTGCATGATCAATTACGTGATCAGTGCATGATCACTCACGTGACCAGTACATGGTAGCTACGTGATCATTGCATGATCAGCCACGTGATCAGTGCATGATAGCCACGTGATCAGTGCATGATCAGTCGCATGATCAGTGTATGATCATCCGGGTGATCAGTGCATGATCAGTCATGTGATCAGTGCATGATATAGACGTGATCAGTGCATGATCAGTCACGTGATCAGTGTATGATCAACCACGTGATCAGTGCATGATAGCCAGTTAATGAGTGCATGATAGCCAGATGATCAGTGCATGATCAGTCACGTGATCAGTGCATGATCAGCCACGTGATCAGTGCATGATAGCCACTGATCAGTGTATGATCAGCCACGTGATCAGTGCATGATCAGTTACGTGATCAGTGCATGATCAGCCACGTGATCAGTGCATGATCAGACACGTGATCAGTGCATGATCAGCCACGTGATCAGTGCATGATAGCCACGTGATCAGTGCATGATCAGTTACGTGATCAGTGTATGATCAGCCACGTGATCAGTGCATGATAGCCACGTGATCAGTGCATGATCAGTTACGTGATCAGTGTATGATCAGCCACGTGAACAGTGCATGCTCAGTCACGTGATCTGGGCCTGCTGAGCTGCGTGATTACTGTCTGCTCATCTGCTTGACAATTGCCAGCTGAGCTGCACGATTCCTGCCTGTCATCTGCTTGACAATTATCAGCTGTGCTGCGTAATTCCTGCCTGCTCAGCTGCTTGATTATTGCCAGCTGAGCAGCATGATTCCTCACACCTGAGTTCCATGATTATTGCCTGCTGACTGTTTGATTCGTGCCTACTCAGCTCTTTGTTTATTGCCTCCAGAGGCACATGATCAGTGTATGATAGCAAACATGATCAGCGCATGATCAGTCACATGATCAGCGCCATTAAGTCACGTGATCACTACATGATAGTCATGTGATCAGTCCATGCTCAGTCACGGTATCAGTGCATGATCAGCCACGTGATCAGTGCATGATCAGCCAGGTGATCAGTTCATGATAGCTATGTGATCAGTGCATGATTTGTCACGTGATCAGTGCATGACCAGGCAGGTGATCAGTGCATGATCAGCCACGTGATCAGTGCATGATAGCCACGTGATCAGTGCATGATCAGTCACCTGATGGGTGTATGATCAGTCACGTGACCAGTACATGGTAGCTACATGATCATTGCATGATCAGCCACGTGAGTAGTGCATGATAGCCACGTGATCAGTGCATGATCAGTCACGTGATCAGTGCATGATCAGTCACGTGAACAGTGCATGATAAGTCACGTGATCAGTGCATGATCAGCCACGTGATCAGTGCATGATCAGTCACGTGATCAGTGCATGATCATCCACGTGATCAGTGCATGATCAGTCACGTGATCAGTGCATGATATAGACGTGATCAGTGCATGATCAGTCACGTGATCAGTGCATGATCAGCCACGTGATCAGTGCATGATCAGCCACGTGATCAGTGCATGATAGCTACGTGATCAGTGCATGATCAGTCACGTGATCAGTGCATGATCAGCCACGTGATCAGTGCATGATCAGCCACGTGATCAGTGCATGATAGCCACGTGATCAGTGCATGATCAGTCACGTGATCAGTGCATGATCAGTCACGTGATCAGTGCATGATAGCTACGTGATCAGTGCATGATCAGCCACGTGATCAGTGCATGATCAGTCACGTGATCAGTGCATGATCAGTCACGTGATCAGTGCATGATCAGTCACGTGATCAGTGCATGATCAGCCACGTGATCAGTGCATGATCAGTCACGTGATCAGTGCATGATAGCTACGTGATCAGTGCATGATCAGCCACGTGATCAGTGCATGATAGCCACGTGATCAGTGCATGATCAGCCACGTGATCAGTGCATGATAGCTACGTGATCAGTGCATGATCAGTCACGTGATCAGTGCATGATCAGGCACGTGATCAGTGCATGATCAGCCACGTGATCAGTGCATGATAGCCACGTGATCAGTGCATGATCAGTCACGTGATCAGTGCATGATCAGTCACGTGACCAGTACATGGTAGCTACGTGATCATTGCATGATCAGCCACGTGATCAGTGCATGATAGCCACGTGATCAGTGCATGATCAGTCACGTGATCAGTGCATGATCAGTCACGTGATCAGTGCATGATCAGTCACGTGATCAGTGCATGATCAGCCACGTGATCAGTGCATGATCTGTCACATGATCAGTGCATGATCATCCACGTGATCAGTGCATGATCAGTCATGTGATCAGTGCATGATATAGACGTGATCAGTGCATGATCAGTCACGTGATCAGTGCATGATAGCCACGTGATCAGTGCATGATCAGTCACCTGATCAGTGTATGATCAGTCACGTGACCAGTGCATGGTAGCTACATGATCATTGCATGATCAGCCACGTGATAGTGCATGATAGCCACGTGATCAGTGCATGATAGTCATGTGATCAGTCCATGATCAGTCACGTATCAGTGCATGATCAGCCACGTGATCAGTGCATGATCAGCCACGTGATCAGTGCATGATAGCTATGTGATCAGTGCATGATTTGTCACGTGATCAGTGCATGACCAGGCACGTGATCAGTGCATGATCAGCCACGTGATCAGTGCATGATAGCCACGTGATCAGTGCATGATCATCACCTGATGGGTGTATGATCAGTCACTGACCAGTACATGGTAGCTACATGATCATTGCATGATCAGCCACGTGATCAGTGCATGATCAGTCATGTGATCAGTGCATGATCAGTCACGTGATCAGTGCATGATCAGCCACGTGATCAGTGCATGATAGCCACGTGATCAGTGCATGATCAGTCACGTGATCAGTGCATGATCAGTCACGTGATCAGTGCATGATCAGCCACGTGATCAGTGCATGATCAGCCACGTGATCAGTGCATGATCAATTACGTGATCAGTGCATGATCAGTCACGTGACCAGTATATGGTAGCTACGTGATCATTGCATGATCAGCCACATGATCAGTGCATGATAGCCACGTGATCAGTGCATGATCAGTCACGTGATCAGTGCATGATCACTCACGTGATCAGTGCATGATCAGTCACGTGATCAGTGCATGATCAATTACGTGATCAGTGCATGATCAGTCACGTGACCAGTACATGGTAGCTACGTGATCATTGCATGATCAGCCACGTGATCAGTGCATGATAGCCACGTGATCAGTGCATGATAGCCACGTGATCAGTGCATGATCAGTCATGTGATCAGTGTGTGATCAGCCACGTGATCAGTGCATGATATCCACGTGATCAGTGCATGATAGCCACGTGATCAGTGCATGATCAGTCACGTGATACATGTGTGATCAGCCACGTGATCAGTGCATGATGAGCCACGTGATCAGTGCAGGATCAATTACGTGATCAGTGCATGATCAGTCACGTGACCAGTACATGGTTGCTACGTGATCGTTGCATGATCAGCCACGTGAGCAGAGCATGATAGCCACGTGATCAGTGCATGATCAGTCACGTGATCAGTACATGATCAGTCACGTGAACAGTGCATGATCATTTACGTGATCTGTGCATGATCAGTCACGTGACCAGTATATGGTAGCTATGTGATCATTCCATGACGAGCCACGTGAGCAGTGCATGATAGCCACGTGATGTGTGCATGATGAGTTACGTGAGCAGAGTATGATCAGCCACGTGATCAGTGCATGAGTGCCACGTGATCAGTGCATGATATGTCACGTGACAGGTGTGTGATCAGCCACGTGAACAGTGCATGTTCAGCCACGTGATCAGTGCATGATAGCCACGTGATCAGTGCATGATCAGTTACGTGAGCAGTGTATGATCAGCCACGTGATCAGTGCATGGTCAGACACGTGAACAGTGTATGATCAGCCACGTGATCAGTGCATGATATCCAAGTGATCAGTGCATGATCATCACGTGATCAGTGTATGATCAGCCACGTGAACAGTGCATGCTCAGTCACGTGATCAGGGCCTGCTGAGCTGCGTGATTACTGTCTGCTCATCTGCTTGACAATTGCCAGCTGAGCTGCACGATTCCTGCCTGTCATCTGCTTGACAATTGACAGCTGTGCTGCGTAATTCCTGCCTGCTCAGCTGCTTGATTATTGCCAGCTGAGCAGCATGATTCCTCACAGCTGAGTTCCATGATTATTGCCTGCTGACTGTATGATTCGTGCCTACTCAGCTCTTTGTTTATTGCCTCCAGAGGCACATGATCAGTGTATGATAGCAAACATGATCAGTGCATGATCAGTCACATGATCAGAGCCATTAAGTCACGTGATCACTACATGATAGTCATGTGATCAGTCCATGCTCAGTCACGGTATCAGTGCATGATCAGCCACGTGATCAGTGCATGATCAGCCAGGTGATCAGTTCATGATAGCTATGTGATCAGTTCATGATTTGTCACGTGATCAGTGCATGACCAGGCAGGTGATCAGTGCATGATCAGTCACGTGATCAGTGCATGATCAGTCACGTGATCAGTGCATGATCAGTCACGTGATCAGTGCATGATCAGCCACGTGATCAGTGCATGATCAGCCACATGATCAGTGCATGATCAATTACGTGATCAGTGCATGATCAGTCACGTGACCAGTATATGGTAGCTAGGTGATCATTGCATGATCAGCCACATGAGCAGTGCATGATAGCCACGTGATCAGTGCATGATCAGTCACGTGATCAGTGCATGATCACTCACGTGAACAGTGCATGATAAGTCACCTGATCAGTGCATGATCAATTACGTGATCAGTGCATGATCACTCACGTGACCAGTACATGGTAGCTACGTGATCATTGCATGATCAGCCACGTGAGCAGTGCATGATAGCCACGTGATCAGTGCATGATCTGTCGCATGATCAGTGTATGATCATCCGGGTGATCAGTGCATGGGCAGTCATGTGATCAGTGCATGATATAGACGTGATCAGTGCATGATCAGTCTCGTGATCAGTGTATGATCAACCACGTGATCAGTGCATGATAGCCAGTTAATGAGTGCATGATAGCCAGATGATCAGTGCATGATCAGTCACGTGATCAGTGTATGATCAGCCACGTGATCAGTGCATGATAGCCACTGATCAGTGCATGATCAGCCACGTGATCAGTGCATGATCAGTTACGTGAGCAGTGTATGATCAGCCACGTGATCAGTGCATGGTCAGACACGTGAACAGTGTATGATCAGCCACGTGATCAGTGCATGATAGCCACGTGATCAGTGCATGATCAGTCACGTGATCAGTGTATGATCAGCCACGTGAACAGTGCATGCTCAGTCACGTGATCTGGGCCTGCTGAGCTGCGTGATTACTGTCTGCTCATCTGCTTGACAATTGCCAGCTGAGCTGCACGATTCCTGCCTGTCATCTGCTTGACAATTATCAGCTGTGCTGCGTAATTCCTGCCTGCTCAGCTGCTTGATTATTGCCAGCTGAGCAGCATGATTCCTCACACCTGAGTTCCATGATTATTGCCTGCTGACTGTTTGATTCGTGCCTACTCAGCTCTTTGTTTATTGCCTCCAGAGGCACATGATCAGTGTATGATAGCAAACATGATCAGCGCATGATCAGTCACATGATCAGCGCCATTAAGTCACGTGATCACTACATGATAGTCATGTGATCAGTCCATGCTCAGTCACGGTATCAGTGCATGATCAGCCACGTGATCAGTGCATGATCAGCCAGGTGATCAGTTCATGATAGCTACGTGATCAGTTCATGATTTGTCACGTGATCTGTGCATGACCAGGCAGGTGATCAGTGTATGATCAGCCACGTGATCAGTGCATGATAGCCACGTGATCAGTGCATGATCAGTCACCTGATGGGTGTATGATCAGTCACCTGACCGGTACATGGTAGCTACATGATCATTGCATGATCAGCCACGTGAGTAGTGCATGATAGCCACGTGATCAGTGCATGATCAGTCACGTGATCAGTGCATGATCAGTCACGTGAACAGTGCATGATAAGTCACGTGATCAGTGCATGATCAGCCACGTGATCAGTGCATGATCAGTCACGTGATCAGTGTATGATCATCCACGTGATCAGTGCATGATCAGTCATGTGATCAGTGCATGATATAGACGTGATCAGTGCATGATCAGTCACGTGATCAGTGCATGATAGCCACGTGATCAGTGCATGATCAGTCACGTGATCAGTGTATGATCATTCACGTGACCAGTACATGGTAGCTACATGATCATTGCATGATCAGCCACGTGATAGTGCATGATAGCCACGTGATCAGTGCATGATAGTCACGTGATCAGTGCATGATCAGTCACGTGATCAGTGCATGATCAGCCACGTGATCAGTGCATGATCAGCCACGTGATCAGTGCATGATAGCCACGTGATCAGTGCATGATCAGTCACGTGATCAGTGCATGATCAGGCACGTGATCAGTGCATGATCAGCCACGTGATCAGTGCATGATCAGTCACGTGATCAGTGCATGATCAGTCACTGACCAGTACATGGTAGCTACATGATCATTGCATGATCAGCCACGTGATCAGTGCATGATAGCCACGTGATCAGTGCATGATCAGTCACGTGATCAGTGCATGATCAGTCATGTGATCAGTGCATGATCAGGCACGTGATCAGTGCATGATCAGCCACGTGATCAGTGCATGATAGCCACGTGATCAGTGCATGATCAGTCACGTGATCAGTGCATGATCAGTCACGTGATCAGTGCATGATCAGCCACGTGATCAGTGCATGATCAGCCACGTGATCAGTGCATGATCAATTACGTGATCAGTGCATGATCAGTCACGTGACCAGTATATGGTAGCTACGTGATCATTGCATGATCAGCCACGTGATCAGTGCATGATAGCCACGTGATCAGTGCATGATCAGTCACGTGATCAGTGCATGATCACTCACGTGATCAGTGCATGATAAGTCACGTGATCAGTGCATGATCAATTACGTGATCAGTGCATGATCAGTCACGTGACCAGTACATGGTAGCTACGTGATCATTGCATGATCAGCCACGTGAGCAGTGCATGATAGCCACGTGATCAGTGCATGATCAGTCACATGATCAGTGTATGATCATCCGTGATCAGTGCATGATCAGTCATGTGATCAGTGCATGATATAGACGTGATCAGTGCATGATCAGTCACGTGATCAGTGCATGATCAGCCACGTGATCAGTGCATGATAGCCAGTGAATCAGTGCATGATAGCCAGTGATCAGTGCATGATCAGTCACGTGATCAGTGTATGATCAGCCACGTGATCAGTGCATGATAGCCACTGATCAGTGCATGATCAGCCACGTGATCAGTGCATGATCAGTTACGTGAGCAGTGTATGATCAGCCACGTGATCAGTGCATGGTCAGACACGTGAACAGTGTATGATCAGCCACGTGATCAGTGCATGATAGCCACGTGATCAGTGCATGATCAGTCACGTGATCAGTGTATGATCAGCCACGTGAACAGTGCATGCTCAGTCACGTGATCAGGGCCTGCTGAGCTGCGTGATTACTGTCTGCTCATCTGCTTGACAATTGCCAGCTGAGCTGCACGATTCCTGCCTGTCATCTGCTTGACAATTATCAGCTGTGCTGCGTAATTCCTGCCTGCTCAGCTGCTTGATTATTGCCAGCTGAGCAGCATGATTCCTCACACCTGAGTTCCATGATTATTGCCTGCTGACTGTTTGATTCGTGCCTACTCAGCTCTTTGTTTATTGCCTCCAGAGGCACATGATCAGTGTATGATAGCAAACATGATCAGCGCATGATCAGTCACATGATCAGCGCCATTAAGTCACGTGATCACTACATGATAGTCATGTGATCAGTCCATGCTCAGTCACGGTATCAGTGCATGATCAGCCACGTGATCAGTGCATGATCAGCCAGGTGATCAGTTCATGATAGCTATGTGATCAGTTCATGATTTGTCACGTGATCTGTGCATGACCAGGCAGGTGATCAGTGCATGATCAGCCACGTGATCAGTGCATGATAGCCACGTGATCAGTGCATGATCAGTCACCTGATGGGTGTATGATCAGTCACGTGACCAGTACATGGTAGCTACATGATCATTGCATGATCAGCCACGTGAGTAGTGCATGATAGCCACGTGATCAGTGCATGATCAGTCACGTGATCAGTGCATGATCAGTCACGTGAACAGTGCATGATAAGTCACGTGATCAGTGCATGATCAATTACGTGATCAGTGCATGATCAGTCACGTGACCAGTACATGGTAGCTACGTGATCATTGCATGATCAGCCACGTGATCAGTGCATGATAGCCACGTGATCAGTGCATGATCAGTCACATGATCAGTGTATGATCATCCGGGTGATCAGTGCATGATCAGTCATGTGATCAGTGCATGATATAGACGTGATCAGTGCATGATCAGTCACGTGATCAGTGTATGATCAGCCACGTGATCAGTGCATGATAGCCAGTTAATGAGTGCATGATAGCCAGATGATCAGTGCATGATCAGTCACGTGATCAGTGCATGATCAGCCACGTGATCAGTGCATGATAGCCACTGATCAGTGCATGATCAGCCACGTGATCAGTGCATGATCAGTCACGTGATCAGTGTATGATCAGCCACGTGATCAGTGCATGATCAGCCACGTGATCAGTGCATGATCAGCCACGTGATCAGTGCATGATAGCCACGTGATCAGTGCATGATCAGTTACGTGATCAGTGTATGATCAGCCACGTGATCAGTGCATGATAGCCACGTGATCAGTGCATGATCAGTCACGTGATCAGTGTATGATCAGCCACGTGAACAGTGCATGCTCAGTCACGTGATCTGGGCCTGCTGAGCTGCGTGATTACTGTCTGCTCATCTGCTTGACAATTGCCAGCTGAGCTGCACGATTCCTGCCTGTCATCTGCTTGACAATTATCAGCTGTGCTGCGTAATTCCTGCCTGCTCAGCTGCTTGATTATTGCCAGCTGAGCAGCATGATTCCTCACACCTGAGTTCCATGATTATTGCCTGCTGACTGTTTGATTCGTGCCTACTCAGCTCTTTGTTTATTGCCTCCAGAGGCACATGATCAGTGTATGATAGCAAACATGATCAGCGCATGATCAGTCACATGATCAGCGCCATTAAGTCACGTGATCACTACATGATAGTCATGTGATCAGTCCATGCTCAGTCACGGTATCAGTGCATGATCAGCCACGTGATCAGTGCATGATCAGCCAGGTGATCAGTTCATGATAGCTATGTGATCAGTGCATGATTTGTCACGTGATCAGTGCATGACCAGGCAGGTGATCAGTGCATGATCAGCCACGTGATCAGTGCATGATAGCCACGTGATCAGTGCATGATCAGTCACCTGATGGGTGTATGATCAGTCACGTGACCGGTACATGGTAGCTACATGATCATTGCATGATCAGCCACGTGAGTAGTGCATGATAGCCACGTGATCAGTGCATGATCAGTCACGTGATCAGTGCATGATCAGTCACGTGAACAGTGCATGATAAGTCACGTGATCAGTGCATGATCAGCCACGTGATCAGTGCATGATCAGTCACGTGATCAGTGCATGATAGCTACGTGATCAGTGCATGATCAGCCACGTGATCAGTGCATGATAGCCACGTGATCAGTGCATGATCAGCCACGTGATCAGTGCATGATAGCCACGTGATCAGTGCATGATCAGTCACGTGATCAGTGCATGATCAGTCACGTGATCAGTGTATGATCAGCCACGTGATCAGTGCATGATAGCCACGTGATCAGTGCATGATCAGTCACGTGATCAGTGCATGATCAGTCACGTGACCAGTACATGGTAGCTACGTGATCAGTGCATGATCAGCCACGTGATCAGTGCATGATAGCCACGTGATCAGTGCATGATCAGTCACGTGATCAGTGCATGATCAGTCACGTGATCAGTGCATGATCAGTCACGTGATCAGTGCATGATCAGCCACGTGATCAGTGCATGATCTGTCACGTGATCAGTGCATGATCAGCCACGTGATCAGTGCATGATCAGTCATGTGATCAGTGCATGATATAGACGTGATCAGTGCATGATCAGTCACGTGATCAGTGCATGATAGCCACGTGATCAGTGCATGATCAGTCACGTGATCAGTGTATGATCAGTCACGTGACCAGTACATGGTAGCTACATGATCAGTGCATGATCAGCCACGTGATAGTGCATGATAGCCACGTGATCAGTGCATGATAGTCATGTGATCAGTGCATGATCAGTCACGTATCAGTGCATGATCAGCCACGTGATCAGTGCATGATCAGCCACGTGATCAGTGCATGATAGCTACGTGATCAGTGCATGATCAGTCACGTGATCAGTGCATGACCAGGCAGGTGATCAGTGTATGATCAGCCACGTGATCAGTGCATGATAGCCACGTGATCAGTGCATGATCATCACCTGATGGGTGTATGATCAGTCACTGACCAGTACATGGTAGCTACATGATCATTGCATGATCAGCCACGTGATCAGTGCATGATCAGTCATGTGATCAGTGCATGATCAGTCACGTGATCAGTGCATGATCAGCCACGTGATCAGTGCATGATAGCCACGTGATCAGTGCATGATCAGTCACGTGATCAGTGCATGATCAGTCACGTGATCAGTGCATGATCAGCCACGTGATCAGTGCATGATCAGCCACGTGATCAGTGCATGATCAATTACGTGATCAGTGCATGATCAGTCACGTGATCAGTATATGGTAGCTACGTGATCAGTGCATGATCAGCCACGTGATCAGTGCATGATAGCCACGTGATCAGTGCATGATCAGTCACGTGATCAGTGCATGATCACTCACGTGATCAGTGCATGATAAGTCACGTGATCAGTGCATGATCAATTACGTGATCAGTGCATGATCAGTCACGTGACCAGTACATGGTAGCTACGTGATCATTGCATGATCAGCCACGTGATCAGTGCATGATAGCCACGTGATCAGTGCATGATAGCCACGTGATCAGTGCATGATCAGTCATGTGATCAGTGTGATCAGCCACGTGATCAGTGCATGATATCCACGTGATCAGTGCATGAGCCACGTGATCAGTGCATGATCAGTCACGTGATACATGTGTGATCAGCCACGTGATCAGTGCATGATGAGCCACGTGATCAGTGCAGGATCAATTACGTGATCAGTGCATGATCAGTCACGTGACCAGTACATGGTTGCTACGTGATCGTTGCATGATCAGCCACGTGAGCAGAGCATGATAGCCACGTGATCAGTGCATGATCAGTCACGTGATCAGTACATGATCAGTCACGTGAACAGTGCATGATCATTTACGTGATCTGTGCATGATCAGTCACGTGACCAGTATATGGTAGCTATGTGATCATTCCATGACGAGCCACGTGAGCAGTGCATGATAGCCACGTGATGTGTGCATGATGAGTTACGTGAGCAGAGTATGATCAGCCACGTGATCAGTGCATGAGTGCCACGTGATCAGTGCATGATATGTCACGTGACAGGTGTGTGATCAGCCACGTGAACAGTGCATGTTCAGCCACGTGATCAGTGCATGATAGCCACGTGATCAGTGCATGATCAGTTACGTGAGCAGTGTATGATCAGCCACGTGATCAGTGCATGGTCAGACACGTGAACAGTGTATGATCAGCCACGTGATCAGTGCATGATATCCAAGTGATCAGTGCATGATCATCACGTGATCAGTGTATGATCAGCCACGTGAACAGTGCATGCTCAGTCACGTGATCAGGGCCTGCTGAGCTGCGTGATTACTGTCTGCTCATCTGCTTGACAATTGCCAGCTGAGCTGCACGATTCCTGCCTGTCATCTGCTTGACAATTGCCAGCTGTGCTGCGTAATTCCTGCCTGCTCAGCTGCTTGATTATTGCCAGCTGAGCAGCATGATTCCTCACAGCTGAGTTCCATGATTATTGCCTGCTGACTGTATGATTCGTGCCTACTCAGCTCTTTGTTTATTGCCTCCAGAGGCACATGATCAGTGTATGATAGCAAACATGATCAGTGCATGATCAGTCACATGATCAGAGCCATTAAGTCACGTGATCACTACATGATAGTCATGTGATCAGTCCATGCTCAGTCACGGTATCAGTGCATGATCAGCCACGTGATCAGTGCATGATCAGCCAGGTGATCAGTTCATGATAGCTATGTGATCAGTTCATGATTTGTCACGTGATCAGTGCATGACCAGGCAGGTGATCAGTGCATGATCAGTCACGTGATCAGTGCATGATCAGTCACGTGATCAGTGCATGATCAGTCACGTGATCAGTGCATGATCAGCCACGTGATCAGTGCATGATCAGCCACATGATCAGTGCATGATCAATTACGTGATCAGTGCATGATCAGTCACGTGACCAGTATATGGTAGCTACGTGATCATTGCATGATCAGCCACGTGAGCAGTGCATGATAGCCACGTGATCAGTGCATGATCAGTCACGTGATCAGTGCATGATCACTCACGTGAACAGTGCATGATAAGTCACCTGATCAGTGCATGATCAATTACGTGATCAGTGCATGATCAGTCACGTGACCAGTACATGGTAGCTACGTGATCATTGCATGATCAGCCACGTGAGCAGTGCATGATAGCCACGTGATCAGTGCATGATCAGTCACATGATCAGTGTATGATCATCCGGGTGATCAGTGCATGGGCAGTCATGTGATCAGTGCATGATATAGACGTGATCAGTGCATGATCAGTCTCGTGATCAGTGCATGATCAACCACGTGATCAGTGCATGATAGCCAGTTAATGAGTGCACGATAGCCAGATGATCAGTGCATGATCAGTCACGTGATCAGTGTATGATCAGCCACGTAATCAGTGCATGATAGCCACTGATCAGTGCATGATCAGCCACGTGATCAGTGCATGATCAGTTACGTGAGCAGTGTATGATCAGCCACGTGATCAGTGCATGGTCAGACACGTGAACAGTGTATGATCAGCCACGTGATCAGTGCATGATAGCCACGTGATCAGTGCATGATCAGTCACGTGATCAGTGTATGATCAGCCACGTGAACAGTGCATGCTCAGTCACGTGATCTGGGCCTGCTGAGCTGCGTGATTACCGTCTGCTCATCTGCTTGACAATTGCCAGCTGAGCTGCACGATTCCTGCCTGTCATCTGCTTGACAATTATCAGCTGTGCTGCGTAATTCCTGCCTGCTCAGCTGCTTGATTATTGCCAGCTGAGCAGCATGATTCCTCACACCTGAGTTCCATGATTATTGCCTGCTGACTGTTTGATTCGTGCCTACTCAGCTCTTTGTTTATTGCCTCCAGAGGCACATGATCAGTGTATGATAGCAAACATGATCAGCGCATGATCAGTCACATGATCAGCGCCATTAAGTCACGTGATCACTACATGATAGTCATGTGATCAGTCCATGCTCAGTCACGGTATCAGTGCATGATCAGCCACGTGATCAGTGCATGATCAGCCAGGTGATCAGTTCATGATAGCTATGTGATCAGTTCATGATTTGTCACGTGATCTGTGCATGACCAGGCAGGTGATCAGTGCATGATCAGCCACGTGATCAGTGCATGATAGCCACGTGATCAGTGCATGATCAGTCACCTGATGGGTGTATGATCAGTCACGTGACCAGTACATGGTAGCTACATGATCATTGCATGATCAGCCACGTGAGTAGTGCATGATAGCCACGTGATCAGTGCATGATCAGTCACGTGATCAGTGCATGATCAGTCACGTGAACAGTGCATGATAAGTCACCTGATCAGTGCATGATCAATTACGTGATCAGTGCATGATCAGTCACGTGACCAGTACATGGTAGCTACGTGATCATTGCATGATCAGCCACGTGAGCAGTGCATGATAGCCACGTGATCAGTGCATGATCAGTCACATGATCAGTGTATGATCATCCACGTGATCAGTGCATGATCAGTCATGTGATCAGTGCATGATATAGACGTGATCAGTGCATGATCAGTCACGTGATCAGTGCATGATCAGCCACGTGATCAGTGCATGATAGCCAGTTAATGAGTGCATGATAGCCAGTGATCAGTGCATGATCAGTCACGTGATCAGTGTATGATCAGCCACGTGATCAGTGCATGATAGCCACTGATCAGTGCATGATCAGCCACGTGATCAGTGCATGATCAGTTACGTGAGCAGTGTATGATCAGCCACGTGATCAGTGCATGGTCAGACACGTGAACAGTGTATGATCAGCCACGTGATCAGTGCATGATAGCCACGTGATCAGTGCATGATCAGTCACGTGATCAGTGTATGATCAGCCACGTGAACAGTGCATGCTCAGTCACGTGATCTGGGCCTGCTGAGCTGCGTGATTACCGTCTGCTCATCTGCTTGACAATTGCCAGCTGAGCTGCACGATTCCTGCCTGTCATCTGCTTGACAATTATCAGCTGTGCTGCGTAATTCCTGCCTGCTCAGCTGCTTGATTATTGCCAGCTGAGCAGCATGATTCCTCACACCTGAGTTCCATGATTATTGCCTGCTGACTGTTTGATTCGTGCCTACTCAGCTCTTTGTTTATTGCCTCCAGAGGCACATGATCAGTGTATGATAGCAAACATGATCAGCGCATGATCAGTCACATGATCAGCGCCATTAAGTCACGTGATCACTACATGATAGTCATGTGATCAGTCCATGCTCAGTCACGGTATCAGTGCATGATCAGCCACGTGATCAGTGCATGATCAGCCAGGTGATCAGTTCATGATAGCTATGTGATCAGTGCATGATTTGTCACGTGATCAGTGCATGACCAGGCAGGTGATCAGTGCATGATCAGCCACGTGATCAGTGCATGATAGCCACGTGATCAGTGCATGATCAGTCACCTGATGGGTGTATGATCAGTCACGTGACCAGTACATGGTAGCTACATGATCATTGCATGATCAGCCACGTGAGTAGTGCATGATAGCCACGTGATCAGTGCATGATCAGTCACGTGATCAGTGCATGATCACTCACGTGAACAGTGCATGATAAGTCACGTGATCAGTGCATGATCAATTACGTGATCAGTGCATGATCAGTCACGTGACCAGTACATGGTAGCTACGTGATCATTGCATGATCAGCCACGTGATCAGTGCATGATAGCCACGTGATCAGTGCATGATCAGTCACATGATCAGTGTATGATCATCCACGTGATCAGTGCATGGGCAGTCATGTGATCAGTGCATGATATAGACGTGATCAGTGCATGATCAGTCACGTGATCAGTGTATGATCAGCCACGTGATCAGTGCATGATAGCCAGTGAATGAGTGCATGATAGCCAGATGATCAGTGCATGATCAGTCACGTGATCAGTGTATGATCAGCCACGTGATCAGTGCATGATAGCCACTGATCAGTGCATGATCAGCCACGTGATCAGTGCATGATCAGTTACGTGAGCAGTGTATGATCAGCCACGTGATCAGTGCATGGTCAGACACGTGAACAGTGTATGATCAGCCACGTGATCAGTGCATGATAGCCACGTGATCAGTGCATGATCAGTCACGTGATCAGTGTATGATCAGCCACGTGAACAGTGCATGCTCAGTCACGTGATCTGGGCCTGCTGAGCTGCGTGATTACTGTCTGCTCATCTGCTTGACAATTGCCAGCTGAGCTGCACGATTCCTGCCTGTCATCTGCTTGACAATTATCAGCTGTGCTGCGTAATTCCTGCCTGCTCAGCTGCTTGATTATTGCCAGCTGAGCAGCATGATTCCTCACACCTGAGTTCCATGATTATTGCCTGCTGACTGTTTGATTCGTGCCTACTCAGCTCTTTGTTTATTGCCTCCAGAGGCACATGATCAGTGTATGATAGCAAACATGATCAGCGCATGATCAGTCACATGATCAGCGCCATTAAGTCACGTGATCACTACATGATAGTCATGTGATCAGTCCATGCTCAGTCACGGTATCAGTGCATGATCAGCCACGTGATCAGTGCATGATCAGCCAGGTGATCAGTTCATGATAGCTACGTGATCAGTGCATGATTTGTCACGTGATCAGTGCATGACCAGGCAGGTGATCAGTGCATGATCAGCCACGTGATCAGTGCATGATAGCCACGTGATCAGTGCATGATCAGTCACCTGATGGGTGTATGATCAGTCACGTGACCAGTACATGGTAGCTACATGATCATTGCATGATCAGCCACGTGAGTAGTGCATGATAGCCACGTGATCAGTGCATGATCAGTCACGTGATCAGTGCATGATCAGTCACGTGAACAGTGCATGATAAGTCACGTGATCAGTGCATGATCAGCCACGTGATCAGTGCATGATCAGTCACGTGATCAGTGCATGATAGCTACGTGATCAGTGCATGATCAGCCACGTGATCAGTGCATGATAGCCACGTGATCAGTGCATGATCAGTCACGTGATCAGTGCATGATCAGTCACGTGATCAGTGCATGATCAGTCACGTGATCAGTGCATGATCAGCCACGTGATCAGTGCATGATCAGTCACATGATCAGTGTATGATCAGCCACGTGATCAGTGCATGATCAGTCATGTGATCAGTGCATGATATAGACGTGATCAGTGCATGATCAGTCACGTGATCAGTGCATGATAGCCACGTGATCAGTGCATGATCAGTCACGTGATCAGTGCATGATCAGTCACGTGACCAGTACATGGTAGCTACGTGATCAGTGCATGATCAGCCACGTGAGTAGTGCATGATAGCCACGTGATCAGTGCATGATAGTCACGTGATCAGTGCATGATCAGTCACGTGATCAGTGCATGATCAGCCACGTGATCAGTGCATGATCAGCCACGTGATCAGTGCATGATAGCTACGTGATCAGTGCATGATCAGTCACGTGATCAGTGCATGATCAGGCACGTGATCAGTGCATGATCAGCCACGTGATCAGTGCATGATAGCCACGTGATCAGTGCATGATCATCACCTGATCAGTGTATGATCAGTCACTGACCAGTACATGGTAGCTACATGATCATTGCATGATCAGCCACGTGATAGTGCATGATAGCCACGTGATCAGTGCATGATCAGTCATGTGATCAGTGCATGATCAGGCACGTGATCAGTGCATGATCAGCCACGTGATCAGTGCATGATAGCCACGTGATCAGTGCATGATCAGTCACGTGATCAGTGCATGATCAGTCACGTGATCAGTGCATGATCAGCCACGTGATCAGTGCATGATCAGCCACGTGATCAGTGCATGATCAATTACGTGATCAGTGCATGATCAGTCACGTGACCAGTATATGGTAGCTACGTGATCATTGCATGATCAGCCACATGATCAGTGCATGATAGCCACGTGATCAGTGCATGATCAGTCACGTGATCAGTGCATGATCAGTCACGTGATCAGTGCATGATCAGTCACGTGATCAGTGCATGATCAATTACGTGATCAGTGCATGATCAGTCACGTGACCAGTACATGGTAGCTACGTGATCATTGCATGATCAGCCACGTGATCAGTGCATGATAGCCACGTGATCAGTGCATGATAGCCACGTGATCAGTGCATGATCAGTCATGTGATCAGTGTGTGATCAGCCACGTGATCAGTGCATGATATCCACGTGATCAGTGCATGATAGCCACGTGATCAGTGCATGATCAGTCACGTGATACATGTGTGATCAGCCACGTGATCAGTGCATGATGAGCCACGTGATCAGTGCAGGATCAATTACGTGATCAGTGCATGATCAGTCACGTGACCAGTACATGGTTGCTACGTGATCGTTGCATGATCAGCCACGTGAGCAGAGCATGATAGCCACGTGATCAGTGCATGATCAGTCACGTGATCAGTACATGATCAGTCACGTGAACAGTGCATGATCATTTACGTGATCTGTGCATGATCAGTCACGTGACCAGTATATGGTAGCTACGTGATCATTCCATGACGAGCCACGTGAGCAGTGCATGATAGCCACGTGATGTGTGCATGATGAGTTACGTGAGCAGAGTATGATCAGCCACGTGATCAGTGCATGAGTGCCACGTGATCAGTGCATGATATGTCACGTGACAGGTGTGTGATCAGCCACGTGAACAGTGCATGTTCAGCCACGTGATCAGTGCATGATAGCCACGTGATCAGTGCATGATCAGTTACGTGAGCAGTGTATGATCAGCCACGTGATCAGTGCATGGTCAGACACGTGAACAGTGTATGATCAGCCACGTGATCAGTGCATGATATCCAAGTGATCAGTGCATGATCATCACGTGATCAGTGTATGATCAGCCACGTGAACAGTGCATGCTCAGTCACGTGATCAGGGCCTGCTGAGCTGCGTGATTACTGTCTGCTCATCTGCTTGACAATTGCCAGCTGAGCTGCACGATTCCTGCCTGTCATCTGCTTGACAATTGCCAGCTGTGCTGCGTAATTCCTGCCTGCTCAGCTGCTTGATTATTGCCAGCTGAGCAGCATGATTCCTCACAGCTGAGTTCCATGATTATTGCCTGCTGACTGTTTGATTCGTGCCTACTCAGCTCTTTGTTTATTGCCTCCAGAGGCACATGATCAGTGTATGATAGCAAACATGATCAGTGCATGATCAGTCACATGATCAGCGCCATTAAGTCACGTGATCACTACATGATAGTCATGTGATCAGTCCATGCTCAGTCACGGTATCAGTGCATGATCAGCCACGTGATCAGTGCATGATCAGCCAGGTGATCAGTTCATGATAGCTATGTGATCAGTGCATGATTTGTCACGTGATCAGTGCATGACCAGGCAGGTGATCAGTGCATGATCAGTCACGTGATCAGTGCATGATCAGTCACGTGATCAGTGCATGATCAGTCACGTGATCAGTGCATGATCAGCCACGTGATCAGTGCATGATCAGCCACGTGATCAGTGCATGATCAGTCACGTGATCAGTGCATGATCAGTCACGTGACCAGTACATGGTAGCTACGTGATCATTGCATGATCAGCCACGTGAGCAGTGCATGATAGCCACGTGATCAGTGCATGATCAGTCACGTGATCAGTGCATGATCATCCACGTGATCAGTGCATGATCAGTCATGTGATCAGTGCATGATATAGGCGTGATCAGTGCATGATCAGTCACGTGATCAGTGCATGATCAGCCACGTGATCAGTGCATGATAGCCAGTGATCAGTGCATGATAGCCAGTGATCAGTGCATGATCAGTCACGTGATCAGTGCATGATCAGCCACGTGATCAGTGCATGATAGCCACGTGATCAGTGCATGATAGCCACGTGATCAGTGCATGATCAGTCACGTGATCAGTGCATGATCAGTCACGTGATCAGTGCATGATCAGCCACGTGATCAGTGCATGATCAGCCACGTGATCAGTGCATGATAGCCACGTGATCAGTGCATGATCAGTCACGTGATCAGTGCATGATCAGCACGTGATCAGTGCATGATCAGCCACGTGATCAGTGCATGATAGCCACGTGATCAGTGCATGATCAGTCACGTGATCAGTGCATGATCAGTCACTGACCAGTACATGGTAGCTACGTGATCATTGCATGATCAGCCACGTGATCAGTGCATGATAGCCACGTGATCAGTGCATGATCAGTCACGTGATCAGTGCATGATCAGTCATGTGATCAGTGCATGATCAGGCACGTGATCAGTGCATGATCAGCCACGTGATCAGTGCATGATAGCCACGTGATCAGTGCATGATCAGTCACGTGATCAGTGCATGATCAGTCACGTGATCAGTGCATGATCAGCCACGTGATCAGTGCATGATCAGCCACGTGATCAGTGCATGATCAATTACGTGATCAGTGCATGATCAGTCACGTGACCAGTACATGGTAGCTACGTGATCATTGCATGATCAGCCACGTGAGCAGTGCATGATAGCCACGTGATCAGTGCATGATCAGTCACGTGATCAGTGCATGATCAGTCACGTGAACAGTGCATGATCAGTCACGTGATCAGTGCATGATCAGTCACGTGATCAGTGCATGATCAGTCACGTGATCAGTGCATGATAGCTACGTGATCAGTGCATGATCAGCCACGTGATCAGTGCATGATAGCCACGTGATCAGTGCATGATAGCCAGTGATCAGTGCATGATAGCCAGTGATCAGTGCATGATCAGTCACGTGATCAGTGCATGATCAGCCACGTGATCAGTGCATGATAGCCACGTGATCAGTGCATGATCAGCCACGTGATCAGTGCATGATCAGTTACGTGAGCAGTGTATGATCAGCCACGTGATCAGTGCATGGTCAGACACGTGAACAGTGTATGATCAGCCACGTGATCAGTGCATGATAGCCACGTGATCAGTGCATGATCAGTCACGTGATCAGTGTATGATCAGCCACGTGAACAGTGCATGCTCAGTCACGTGATCAGGGCCTGCTGAGCTGCGTGATTACTGTCTGCTCATCTGCTTGACAATTGCCAGCTGAGCTGCACGATTCCTGCCTGTCATCTGCTTGACAATTGTCAGCTGTGCTGCGTAATTCCTGCCTGCTCAGCTGCTTGATTATTGCCAGCTGAGCAGCATGATTCCTCACACCTGAGTTCCATGATTATTGCCTGCTGACTGTTTGATTCGTGCCTACTCAGCTCTTTGTTTATTGCCTCCAGAGGCACATGATCAGTGTATGATAGCAAACATGATCAGCGCATGATCAGTCACATGATCAGCGCCATTAAGTCACGTGATCACTACATGATAGTCATGTGATCAGTCCATGCTCAGTCACGGTATCAGTGCATGATCAGCCACGTGATCAGTGCATGATCTGTCACATGATTAGTGTATGATCATCCACGTGATCAGTGCATGGGCAGTCATGTGATCAGTGCATGATATAGACGTGATCAGTGCATGATCAGTCTCGTGATCAGTGCATGATAGCCACGTGATCAGTGCATGATCAGTCACCTGATGGGTGTATGATCATTCACGTGACCTGTACATGGTAGCTACATGATCATTGCATGATCAGCCACGTGAGTAGTGCATGATAGCCACGTGATCAGTGCATGATCAGTCACGTGATCAGTGCATGATCAGTCACGTATCAGTGCATGATCAGCCACGTGATCAGTGCATGATCAGCCACGTGATCAGTGCATGATAGCCACGTGATCAGTGCATGATCAGTCACGTGATCAGTGCATGATCAGGCACGTGATCAGTGCATGATCAGCCACGTGATCAGTGCATGATAGCCACGTGATCAGTGCATGATCAGTCACCTGATCAGTGTATGATCAGTCACTGACCAGTACATGGTAGCTACATGATCATTGCATGATCAGCCACGTGATAGTGCATGATAGCCACGTGATCAGTGCATGATCAGTCACGTGATCAGTGCATGATCAGTCATGTGATCTGTGCATGATCAGGCACGTGATCAGTGCATGATCAGCCACGTGATCAGTGCATGATAGCCACGTGATCAGTGCATGATCAGTCACGTGATCAGTGCATGATCAGTCACGTGATCAGTGCATGATCAGCCACGTGATCAGTGCATGATCAGCCACGTGATCAGTGCATGATCAATTACGTGATCAGTGCATGATCAGTCACGTGACCAGTATATGGTAGCTACGTGATCATTGCATGATCAGCCACATGAGCAGTGCATGATAGCCACGTGATCAGTGCATGATCAGTCACGTGATCAGTGCATGATCACTCACGTGAACAGTGCATGATCAGTCACGTGATCAGTGCATGATCAATTACGTGATCAGTGCATGATCAGTCACGTGACCAGTACATGATAGCTACGTGATCATTGCATGATCAGCCACGTGATCAGTGCATGATAGCCACGTGATCAGTGCATGATAGCCACGTGATCAGTGCATGATCAGTCATGTGATACGTGTGTGATCAGCCACGTGATCAGGGCATGATATCCACGTGATCAGTGCATGATAGCCACGTGATCAGTGCATGAGAGCCACGTGATCAGTGCATGATCAGTCACGTGATCATGTGTGATCAGCCACGTGATCAGTGCATGATGAGCAACGTGATCAGTGCAGGATCAATTACGTGATCAGTGCATGATCAGCCACGTGAGCAGTGCATGATAGCCACGTGATCAGTGCATGATCAGTCACGTGATCAGTACATGATCAGTCACGTGAACAGTGCATGATCATTTACGTGATCTGTGCATGATCAGTCACGTGACCAGTATATGGTAGCTATGTGTTCATTCCATGACGAGCCACGTGAGCTGTGCATGATAGCCACGTGATGTGTGCATGATGAGTTACGTGAGCAGAGTATGATCAGCCACGTGATCAGTGCATGAGTGCCACGTGATCAGTGCATGATATGTCACGTGACAGGTGTGTGATCAGCCACGTGAACAGTGCATGTTCAGCCACGTGATCAGTCCATGATAGCCACGTGATCAGTGCATGATCAGTTACGTGAGCAGTGTATGATCAGCCACGTGATCAGTGCATGGTCAGACACGTGAACAGTGTATGATCAGCCACGTGATCAGTGCATGATATCCAAGTGATCAGTGCATGATCATCACGTGATCAGTGTATGATCAGCCACGTGAACAGTGCATGCTCAGTCACGTGATCAGGGCCTGCTGAGCTGCGTGATTACTGTCTGCTCATCTGCTTGACAATTGCCAGCTGAGCTGCACGATTCCTGCCTGTCATCTGCTTGACAATTGACAGCTGTGTTGCGTAATTCCTGCCTGCTCAGCTGCTTGATTATTGCCAGCTGAGCAGCATGATTCCTCACAGCTGAGTTCCATGATTATTGCCTGCTGACTGTATGATTCGTGCCTACTCAGCTCTTTGTTTATTGCCTCCAGAGGCACATGATCAGTGTATGATAGCAAACATGATCAGTGCATGATCAGTCACATGATCAGAGCCATTAAGTCACGTGATCACTACATGATAGTCATGTGATCAGTCCATGCTCAGTCACGGTATCAGTGCATGATCAGCCACGTGATCAGTGCATGATCAGCCAGGTGATCAGTTCATGATAGCTATGTGATCAGTTCATGATTTGTCACGTGATCAGTGCATGACCAGGCAGGTGATCAGTGCATGATCAGTCACGTGATCAGTGCATGATCAGTCACGTGATCAGTGCATGATCAGTCACGTGATCAGTGCATGATCAGCCACGTGATCAGTGCATGATCAGCCACGTGATCAGTGCATGATCAATACGTGATCAGTGCATGATCAGTCACGTGACCAGTATATGGTAGCTAGGTGATCATTGCATGATCAGCCACGTGAGCAGTGCATGATAGCCACGTGATCAGTGCATGATCAGTCACGTGATCAGTGCATGATCACTCACGTGATCAGTGCATGATAAGTCACCTGATCAGTGCATGATCAATTACGTGATCAGTGCATGATCAGTCACGTGACCAGTACATGGTAGCTACGTGATCATTGCATGATCAGCCACGTGAGCAGTGCATGATAGCCACGTGATCAGTGCATGATCAGTCACATGATCAGTGTATGATCATCCGGGTGATCAGTGCATGGGCAGTCATGTGATCAGTGCATGATATAGACGTGATCAGTGCATGATCAGTCTCGTGATCAGTGTATGATCAACCACGTGATCAGTGCATGATAGCCAGTTAATGAGTGCATGATAGCCAGATGATCAGTGCATGATCAGTCACGTGATCAGTGTATGATCAGCCACGTAATCAGTGCATGATAGCCACTGATCAGTGCATGATCAGCCACGTGATCAGTGCATGATCAGTTACGTGAGCAGTGTATGATCAGCCACGTGATCAGTGCATGGTCAGACACGTGAACAGTGTATGATCAGCCACGTGATCAGTGCATGATAGCCACGTGATCAGTGCATGATCAGTCACGTGATCAGTGTATGATCAGCCACGTGAACAGTGCATGCTCAGTCACGTGATCTGGGCCTGCTGAGCTGCGTGATTACTGTCTGCTCATCTGCTTGACAATTGCCAGCTGAGCTGCACGATTCCTGCCTGTCATCTGCTTGACAATTATCAGCTGTGCTGCGTAATTCCTGCCTGCTCAGCTGCTTGATTATTGCCAGCTGAGCAGCATGATTCCTCACACCTGAGTTCCATGATTATTGCCTGCTGACTGTTTGATTCGTGCCTACTCAGCTCTTTGTTTATTGCCTCCAGAGGCACATGATCAGTGTATGATAGCAAACATGATCAGCGCATGATCAGTCACATGATCAGCGCCATTAAGTCACGTGATCACTACATGATAGTCATGTGATCAGTCCATGCTCAGTCACGGTATCAGTGCATGATCAGCCACGTGATCAGTGCATGATCAGCCAGGTGATCAGTTCATGATAGCTATGTGATCAGTTCATGATTTGTCACGTGATCAGTGCATGACCAGGCAGGTGATCAGTGCATGATCAGCCACGTGATCAGTGCATGATAGCCACGTGATCAGTGCATGATCAGTCACCTGATGGGTGTATGATCAGTCACGTGACCAGTACATGGTAGCTACATGATCATTGCATGATCAGCCACGTGAGTAGTGCATGATAGCCACGTGATCAGTGCATGATCAGTCACGTGATCAGTGCATGATCACTCACGTGATCAGTGCATGATAAGTCACGTGATCAGTGCATGATCAATTACGTGATCAGTGCATGATCAGTCACGTGACCAGTACATGGTAGCTACGTGATCATTGCATGATCAGCCACGTGAGCAGTGCATGATAGCCACGTGATCAGTGCATGATCAGTCACATGATCAGTGTATGATCATCCGGGTGATCAGTGCATGGGCAGTCATGTGATCAGTGCATGATATAGACGTGATCAGTGCATGATCAGTCACGTGATCAGTGCATGATCAGCCACGTGATCAGTGCATGATAGCCAGTTAATGAGTGCATGATAGCCAGTGATCAGTGCATGATCAGTCACGTGATCAGTGCATGATCAGCCACGTGATCAGTGCATGATAGCCACGTGATCAGTGCATGATCAGCCACGTGATCAGTGCATGATCAGTTACGTGAGCAGTGTATGATCAGCCACGTGATCAGTGCATGGTCAGACACGTGAACAGTGTATGATCAGCCACGTGATCAGTGCATGATAGCCACGTGATCAGTGCATGATCAGTCACGTGATCAGTGTATGATCAGCCACGTGATCAGTGCATGCTCAGTCACGTGATCTGGGCCTGCTGAGCTGCGTGATTACTGTCTGCTCATCTGCTTGACAATTGCCAGCTGAGCTGCACGATTCCTGCCTGTCATCTGCTTGACAATTGCCAGCTGTGCTGCGTAATTCCTGCCTGCTCAGCTGCTTGATTATTGCCAGCTGAGCAGCATGATTCCTCACAGCTGAGTTCCATGATTATTGCCTGCTGACTGTTTGATTCGTGCCTACTCAGCTCTTTGTTTATTGCCTCCAGAGGCACATGATCAGTGTATGATAGCAAACATGATCAGCGCATGATCAGTCACATGATCAGCGCCATTAAGTCACGTGATCACTACATGATAGTCATGTGATCAGTCCATGCTCAGTCACGGTATCAGTGCATGATCAGCCACGTGATCAGTGCATGATCTGTCACATGATTAGTGTATGATCATCCACGTGATCAGTGCATGGGCAGTCATGTGATCAGTGCATGATATAGACGTGATCAGTGCATGATCAGTCACGTGATCAGTGCATGATAGCCACGTGATCAGTGCATGATCAGTCACCTGATGGGTGTATGATCATTCACGTGACCTGTACATGGTAGCTACATGATCATTGCATGATCAGCCACGTGAGTAGTGCATGATAGCCACGTGATCAGTGCATGATCAGTCACGTGATCAGTGCATGATCAGTCACGTGTATCAGTGCATGATCAGCCACGTGATCAGTGCATGATCAGCCACGTGATCAGTGCATGATAGCCACGTGATCAGTGCATGATCAGTCACGTGATCAGTGCATGATCAGTCACGTGATCAGTGCATGATCAGCCACGTGATCAGTGCATGATAGCCACGTGATCAGTGCATGATCAGTCACGTGATCAGTGCATGATCAGTCACGTGACCAGTACATGGTAGCTACATGATCAGTGCATGATCAGCCACGTGATAGTGCATGATAGCCACGTGATCAGTGCATGATCAGTCACATGATCAGTGCATGATCATCCACGTGATCAGTGCATGATCAGTCACGTGATCAGTGCATGATATAGACGTGATCAGTGCATGATCAGTCACGTGATCAGTGCATGATCAGCCACGTGATCAGTGCATGATAGCCAGTGATCAGTGCATGATAGCCAGTGATCAGTGCATGATCAGTCACGTGATCAGTGCATGATCAGCCACGTGATCAGTGCATGATAGCCACGTGATCAGTGCATGATCAGCCACGTGATCAGTGCATGATCAGTCACGTGATCAGTGCATGATCAGCCACGTGATCAGTGCATGATCAGTCACGTGATCAGTGCATGATCAGCCACGTGATCAGTGCATGATGAGCCACGTGATCAGTGCAGGATCAATTACGTGATCAGTGCATGATCAGTCACGTGACCAGTACATGGTTGCTACGTGATCGTTGCATGATCAGCCACGTGAGCAGAGCATGATAGCCACGTGATCAGTGCATGATCAGTCACGTGATCAGTACATGATCAGTCACGTGAACAGTGCATGATCATTTACGTGATCTGTGCATGATCAGTCACGTGACCAGTATATGGTAGCTATGTGATCATTCCATGACGAGCCACGTGAGCAGTGCATGATAGCCACGTGATGTGTGCATGATGAGTTACGTGAGCAGAGTATGATCAGCCACGTGATCAGTGCATGAGTGCCACGTGATCAGTGCATGATATGTCACGTGACAGGTGTGTGATCAGCCACGTGAACAGTGCATGTTCAGCCACGTGATCAGTGCATGATAGCCACGTGATCAGTGCATGATCAGTTACGTGAGCAGTGTATGATCAGCCACGTGATCAGTGCATGGTCAGACACGTGAACAGTGTATGATCAGCCACGTGATCAGTGCATGATATCCAAGTGATCAGTGCATGATCATCACGTGATCAGTGTATGATCAGCCACGTGAACAGTGCATGCTCAGTCACGTGATCAGGGCCTGCTGAGCTGCGTGATTACTGTCTGCTCATCTGCTTGACAATTGCCAGCTGAGCTGCACGATTCCTGCCTGTCATCTGCTTGACAATTGCCAGCTGTGCTGCGTAATTCCTGCCTGCTCAGCTGCTTGATTATTGCCAGCTGAGCAGCATGATTCCTCACAGCTGAGTTCCATGATTATTGCCTGCTGACTGTATGATTCGTGCCTACTCAGCTCTTTGTTTATTGCCTCCAGAGGCACATGATCAGTGTATGATAGCAAACATGATCAGTGCATGATCAGTCACATGATCAGCGCCATTAAGTCACGTGATCACTACATGATAGTCATGTGATCAGTCCATGCTCAGTCACGGTATCAGTGCATGATCAGCCACGTGATCAGTGCATGATCAGCCAGGTGATCAGTTCATGATAGCTATGTGATCAGTGCATGATTTGTCACGTGATCAGTGCATGACCAGGCAGGTGATCAGTGCATGATCAGTCACGTGATCAGTGCATGATCAGTCACGTGATCAGTGCATGATCAGCCACGTGATCAGTGCATGATCAGCCACGTGATCAGTGCATGATCAATTACGTGATCAGTGCATGATCAGTCACGTGACCAGTACATGGTAGCTACGTGATCATTGCATGATCAGCCACGTGAGAGTGCATGATAGCCACGTGATCAGTGCATGATCAGTCACGTGATCAGTGCATGATCACTCACGTGATCAGTGCATGATAAGTCACGTGATCAGTGCATGATCAATTACGTGATCAGTGCATGATCAGTCACGTGACCAGTACATGGTAGCTACGTGATCATTGCATGATCAGCCACGTGAGCAGTGCATGATAGCCACGTGATCAGTGCATGATCAGTCACATGATCAGTGTATGATCATCCGGGTGATCAGTGCATGATCAGTCATGTGATCAGTGCATGATATAGACGTGATCAGTGCATGATCAGTCACGTGATCAGTGTATGATCAGCCACGTGATCAGTGCATGATAGCCAGTTAATGAGTGCATGATAGCCAGATGATCAGTGCATGATCAGTCACGTGATCAGTGTATGATCAGCCACGTGATCAGTGCATGATAGCCACTGATCAGTGCATGATCAGCCACGTGATCAGTGCATGATCAGTTACGTGAGCAGTGTATGATCAGCCACGTGATCAGTGCATGGTCAGACACGTGAACAGTGTATGATCAGCCACGTGATCAGTGCATGATAGCCACGTGATCAGTGCATGATCAGTCACGTGATCAGTGTATGATCAGCCACGTGAACAGTGCATGCTCAGTCACGTGATCTGGGCCTGCTGAGCTGCGTGATTACTGTCTGCTCATCTGCTTGACAATTGCCAGCTGAGCTGCACGATTCCTGCCTGTCATCTGCTTGACAATTATCAGCTGTGCTGCGTAATTCCTGCCTGCTCAGCTGCTTGATTATTGCCAGCTGAGCAGCATGATTCCTCACACCTGAGTTCCATGATTATTGCCTGCTGACTGTTTGATTCGTGCCTACTCAGCTCTTTGTTTATTGCCTCCAGAGGCACATGATCAGTGTATGATAGCAAACATGATCAGCGCATGATCAGTCACATGATCAGCGCCATTAAGTCACGTGATCACTACATGATAGTCATGTGATCAGTCCATGCTCAGTCACGGTATCAGTGCATGATCAGCCACGTGATCAGTGCATGATCAGCCACGTGATCAGTTCATGATAGCCACGTGATCAGTGCATGATCAGTCACGTGATCAGTGCATGACCAGGCACGTGATCAGTGCATGATCAGCCACGTGATCAGTGCATGATAGCCACGTGATCAGTGCATGATCAGTCACCTGATGGGTGTATGATCAGTCACGTGACCAGTACATGGTAGCTACATGATCATTGCATGATCAGCCACGTGAGTAGTGCATGATAGCCACGTGATCAGTGCATGATCAGTCACGTGATCAGTGCATGATCAGTCACGTGAACAGTGCATGATAAGTCACGTGATCAGTGCATGATCAGCCACGTGATCAGTGCATGATCAGTCACGTGATCAGTGCATGATCAGCCACGTGATCAGTGCATGATCAGTCATGTGATCAGTGCATGATATAGACGTGATCAGTGCATGATCAGTCACGTGATCAGTGCATGATAGCCACGTGATCAGTGCATGATCAGTCACGTGATCAGTGCATGATCAGTCACGTGACCAGTACATGGTAGCTACATGATCATTGCATGATCAGCCACGTGATCAGTGCATGATAGCCACGTGATCAGTGCATGATAGTCACGTGATCAGTGCATGATCAGTCACGTGATCAGTGCATGATCAGCCACGTGATCAGTGCATGATCAGCCACGTGATCAGTGCATGATAGCCACGTGATCAGTGCATGATCAGTCACGTGATCAGTGCATGATCAGGCACGTGATCAGTGCATGATCAGCCACGTGATCAGTGCATGATAGCCACGTGATCAGTGCATGATCAGTCACGTGATCAGTATGATCAGTCACTGACCAGTACATGGTAGCTACATGATCATTGCATGATCAGCCACGTGATAGTGCATGATAGCCACGTGATCAGTGCATGATCAGTCACGTGATCAGTGCATGATCAGTCATGTGATCAGTGCATGATCAGGCACGTGATCAGTGCATGATCAGCCACGTGATCAGTGCATGATAGCCACGTGATCAGTGCATGATCAGTCACGTGATCAGTGCATGATCAGTCACGTGATCAGTGCATGATCAGCCACGTGATCAGTGCATGATCAGCCACATGATCAGTGCATGATCAATTACGTGATCAGTGCATGATCAGTCACGTGACCAGTGCATGGTAGCTACGTGATCAGTGCATGATCAGCCACGTGATCAGTGCATGATAGCCACGTGATCAGTGCATGATCAGTCACGTGATCAGTGCATGATCAGTCACGTGATCAGTGCATGATCAGTCACGTGATCAGTGCATGATCAATTACGTGATCAGTGCATGATCAGTCACGTGACCAGTACATGGTAGCTACGTGATCATTGCATGATCAGCCACGTGATCAGTGCATGATAGCCACGTGATCAGTGCATGATAGCCACGTGATCAGTGCATGATCAGTCATGTGATACGTGTGTGATCAGCCACGTGATCAGTGCATGATATCCACGTGATCAGTGCATGATAGCCACGTGATCAGTGCATGAGCCACGTGATCAGTGCATGATCAGTCACGTGATACATGTGTGATCAGCCACGTGATCAGTGCATGATGAGCCACGTGATCAGTGCATGATCAATTACGTGATCAGTGCATGATCAGTCACGTGACCAGTACATGGTTGCTACGTGATCGTTGCATGATCAGCCACGTGAGCAGAGCATGATAGCCACGTGATCAGTGCATGATCAGTCACGTGATCAGTGCATGATCAGTCACGTGAACAGTGCATGATCATTTACGTGATCTGTGCATGATCAGTCACGTGACCAGTATATGGTAGCTACGTGATCATTCCATGACAGCCACGTGAGCAGTGCATGATAGCCACGTGATGTGTGCATGATCAGTTACGTGATCAGTGCAGTGCATCAGCCACGTGATCAGTGCAGTGCATGATCAGCCACGTGATCAGTGCATGATAGCCATGATCACATGTGATCGTGCATGATCAGCCACGTGATCAGCATGATCAGACACGTGATCAGTGCATGATCAGCCACGATCAGTGCATGTCAGCGTGCATGCTCAGTTGATCAGCCTGCTGCTGCGTGATTGCCTGCTGCTTGACAATTGCCAGCTGAGCTGCACGATTCCTGCCTGTCATCTGCTTGACAATTGCCAGCTGTGCTGCGTAATTCCTGCCTGCTCAGCTGCTTGATTATTGCCAGCTGAGCAGCATGATTCCTCACATGAGTTCCATGATTATTGCCTGCTGACTGTTTGATTCGTGCCTACTCAGCTCATTGCCTCACATCATGATCATGATCATCACATGATCAGTGTCACGTGATCACACATGATCAGTGCATGATCATCACATCAGTGCATGATCAGCCACGTGATCAGTGCATGACACGTGTGTGATCAGCCACGTGATCAGTGCATGATGATCCACGTGATCAGTGCATGATAGCCACGTGATCAGTGCATGATAGCCACGTGATCAGTGCATGATCACACAGTGCATGATCATCACGTGCATGATCAGCCACGTGATCAGTGCATGATGAGCCACGTGATCAGTGCATGATCAATTACGTGATCAGTGCATGATCAGTCACGTGACCAGTACATGGTTGCTACGTGATCGTTGCATGATCAGCCACGTGAGCAGTGCATGATAGCCACGTGATCAGTGCATGATCAGTCACGTGATCAGTACATGATCAGTCACGTGAACAGTGCATGATCATTTACGTGATCAGTGCATGATCAGTCACGTGACCAGTATATGGTAGCTACGTGATCATTCCATGACGAGCCACGTGAGCAGTGCATGATAGCCACGTGATGTGTGCATGATCAGTTACGTGAGCAGAGTATGATCAGCCACGTGATCAGTGCATGAGTGCCACGTGATCAGTGCATGATATGTCACGTGACAGGTGTGTGATCAGCCACGTGAACAGTGCATGTTCAGCCACGTGATCAGTGCATGATAGCCACGTGATCAGTGCATGATCAGTTACGTGAGCAGTGTATGATCAGCCACGTGATCAGTGCATGATCAGACACGTGATCAGTGCATGATCAGCCACGTGATCAGTGCATGATCAGCCACGTGAACAGTGCATGCTCAGTCACGTGATCAGGGCCTGCTGAGCTGCGTGATTACTGTCTGCTCATCTGCTTGACAATTGCCAGCTGAGCTGCACGATTCCTGCCTGTCATCTGCTTGACAATTGCCAGCTGTGCTGCGTAATTCCTGCCTGCTCAGCTGCTTGATTATTGCCAGCTGAGCAGCATGATTCCTCACACCTGAGTTCCATGATTATTGCCTGCTGACTGTTTGATTCGTGCCTACTCAGCTCTTTGTTTATTGCCTCCAGAGGCACATGATCAGTGTATGATAGCAAACATGATCAGCGCATGATCAGTCACATGATCAGCGCCATTAAGTCACGTGATCACTACATGATAGTCATGTGATCAGTCCATGCTCAGTCACGGTATCAGTGCATGATCAGCCACGTGATCAGTGCATGATCAGCCACGTGATCAGTTCATGATCAGCCACGTGATCAGTGCATGATCAGTCACGTGATCAGTGCATGACCAGGCAGGTGATCAGTGCATGATCAGCCACGTGATCAGTGCATGATAGCCACGTGATCAGTGCATGATCAGTCACCTGATGGGTGTATGATCAGTCACGTGACCAGTACATGGTAGCTACATGATCATTGCATGATCAGCCACGTGAGTAGTGCATGATAGCCACGTGATCAGTGCATGATCAGTCACGTGATCAGTGCATGATCAGTCACGTGATCAGTGCATGATCAGTCACGTGATCAGTGCATGATCAGCCACGTGATCAGTGCATGATCAGTCACGTGATCAGTGCATGATCAGCCACGTGATCAGTGCATGATCAGTCACGTGATCAGTGCATGATATAGACGTGATCAGTGCATGATCAGTCACGTGATCAGTGCATGATAGCCACGTGATCAGTGCATGATCAGTCACGTGATCAGTGCATGATCAGTCACGTGATCAGTGCATGGTAGCTACGTGATCAGTGCATGATCAGCCACGTGATCAGTGCATGATAGCCACGTGATCAGTGCATGATAGTCACGTGATCAGTGCATGATCAGTCACGTGATCAGTGCATGATCAGCCACGTGATCAGTGCATGATCAGCCACGTGATCAGTGCATGATAGCCACGTGATCAGTGCATGATCAGTCACGTGATCAGTGCATGATCAGCCACGTGATCAGTGCATGATCAGCCACGTGATCAGTGCATGATAGCCACGTGATCAGTGCATGATCAGTCACGTGATCAGTGCATGATCAGTCACGTGACCAGTACATGGTAGCTACGTGATCATTGCATGATCAGCCACGTGAGCAGTGCATGATAGCCACGTGATGTGTGCATGATGAGTTACGTGAGCAGAGTATGATCAGCCACGTGATCAGTGCATGAGTGCCACGTGATCAGTGCATGATATGTCACGTGACAGGTGTGTGATCAGCCACATGAACAGTGCATGTCCAGCCACGTGATCAGTGCATGATAGCCACGTGATCAGTGCATGATCAGTTACCTGAGCAGTGTATGATCAGCCACGTGATCAGTGCATGGTCAGACACGTGAACAGTGTATGATCAGCCACGTGATCAGTGCATGATATCCAAGTGATCAGTGCATGATCATCACGTGATCAGTGTATGATCAGCCACGTGAACAGTGCCTGCTCAGTCACGTGATCAGGGCCTGCTGAGCTGCGTGATTACTGTCTGCTCATCTGCTTGACAATTGCCAGCTGAGCTGCACGATTCCTGCCTGTCATCTGCTTGACAATTGCCAGCTGTGCTGCGTAATTCCTGCCTGCTCAGCTGCTTGATTATTGCCAGCTGAGCAGCATGATTCCTCACACCTGAGTTCCATGATTATTGCCTGCTGACTGTTTGATTCGTGCCTACTCAGCTCTTTGTTTATTGCCTCCAGAGGCACATGATCAGTGTATGATAGCAAACATGATCAGCGCATGATCAGTCACATGATCAGCGCCATTAAGTCACGTGATCACTACATGATAGTCATGTGATCAGTCCATGCTCAGTCACGGTATCAGTGCATGATCAGCCACGTGATCAGTGCATGATCAGCCACGTGATCAGTTCATGATCAGCCACGTGATCAGTGCATGATCAGTCACGTGATCAGTGCATGACCAGGCACGTGATCAGTGCATGATCAGCCACGTGATCAGTGCATGATAGCCACGTGATCAGTGCATGATCAGTCACCTGATGGGTGTATGATCAGTCACGTGACCAGTACATGGTAGCTACATGATCATTGCATGATCAGCCACGTGAGTAGTGCATGATAGCCACGTGATCAGTGCATGATCAGTCACGTGATCAGTGCATGATCAGTCATGTGATCAGTGCATGATCAGGCACGTGATCAGTGCATGATCAGCCACGTGATCAGTGCATGATAGCCACGTGATCAGTGCATGATCAGTCACGTGATCAGTGCATGATCAGTCACGTGATCAGTGCATGATCAGCCACGTGATCAGTGCATGATCAATTACGTGATCAGTGCATGATCAGTCACGTGATCAGTACATGGTAGCTACGTGATCAGTGCATGATCAGCCACGTGATCAGTGCATGATAGCCACGTGATCAGTGCATGATCAGCCACGTGATCAGTGCATGATCAGTCACGTGATCAGTGCATGATCAGTCACGTGATCAGTGCATGATCAGCCACGTGATCAGTGCATGATCAGTCATGATCAGTGCATGATAGTGCCGTGATCAGTGCATGATCAGTCCCGTGATCAGTGCATGATCAGCCACGTGATCAGTGCATGATAGCCACGTGATCAGTGCATGATCAGTCACGTGATCAGTGCATGATCAGTCACGTGATCAGTGTGTGATCAGCCACGTGATCAGTGCATGATCAGTCACGTGATCAGTGCATGCTGAGCTGCGTGATTCCTGCCTGTCATCTCCTTGACAATTGCCACCTGTGCTGCGTAATTCCTGCCTGCTCATCTACTTGATTATTGCCAGCTGAGCAGCATGATTTCTCAGAGCTGAGTTCCATGATTATAGCCTGCTGACTGATTCCTGCGTACTCAGCTCTTTGTTCATTGCCTCCAGAGGCACATGATCAGTGTATGACACCAAACATGATCAGTGCATGATCAGTCACATGATCAGTGCATGATAAGCCACGTGATCAGTGCATGATCAGTCACGTGATCAGTGCATGATCAGTCACGTGATCAGTGCATGGTAGCTACGTGATCAGTGCATGATCAGCCACGTGATCAGTGCATGATAGCCACGTGATCAGTGCATGATCAGCCACGTGATCAGTGCATGATCAGCCACGTGATCAGTGCATGATCAGTCACGTGATCAGTGCATGATCAGCCACGTGATCAGTGCATGATCAGTCACGTGATCAGTGCATGATATAGACGTGATCAGTGCATGATCAGTCACGTGATCAGTGCATGATAGCCACGTGATCAGTGCATGATCAGTCACGTGATCATGTGTGATCAGCCACGTGATCAGTGCATGATCAGCCACGTGATCAGTGCATGATCAATTACGTGATCAGTGCATGATCAGTCACGTGACCAGTACATGGTTGCTACGTGATCAGTGCATGATCAGCCACGTGATCAGTGCATGATAGCCACGTGATCAGTGCATGATCAGTCACGTGATCAGTGCATGATCAGTCACGTGATCAGTGCATGATCAGTTACGTGATCAGTGCATGATCAGTCACGTGATCAGTATATGGTAGCTACATGATCATTGCATGACAGCCACGTGATCAGTGCATGATAGCCACGTGATCAGTGCATGATCAGTCACGTGATCAGTGTATGATCAGCCACGTGATCAGTGCATGATGCCACGTGATCAGTGCATGATAGTCACGTGACAGTGCATGATCAGCCACGTGATCAGTGCATGATCAGCCACGTGATCAGTGCATGATAGCCACGTGATCAGTGCATGATCAGTCACGTGATCAGTGCATGATCAGCCACGTGATCAGTGCATGATCAGACACGTGATCAGTGCATGATCAGCCACGTGATCAGTGCATGATAGCCACGTGATCAGTGCATGATCAGTCACGTGATCAGTGCATGATCAGTCACGTGATCAGTGCATGATCAGCCACGTGATCAGTGCATGATCAATTACGTGATCAGTGCATGATCAGTCACGTGACCAGTACATGGTTGCTACGTGATCATTGCATGATCAGCCACGTGATCAGTGCATGATAGCCACGTGATCAGTGCATGATCAGTCACGTGATCAGTGCATGATCAGTCACGTGATCAGTGCATGATCATTTACGTGATCAGTGCATGATCAGTCACGTGACCAGTGCATGGTAGCTACGTGATCAGTGCATGATCAGCCACGTGATCAGTGCATGATCAGCCACGTGATCAGTGCATGATCAGTCACGTGATCAGTGCATGATCAGCCACGTGATCAGTGCATGATAGCCACGTGATCAGTGCATGATCAGTCACGTGATCAGTGCATGATCAGTCACGTGATCAGTGCATGATCAGCACGTGATCAGTGCATGATCAGTCATGTAGTCAGTGCATGATAGCCCGTGATCAGTGCATGATCAGTCACGTGATCAGTGCATGATCAGCCACGTGATCAGTGCATGATAGCCACGTGATCAGTGCATGATCAGTCACGTGATCAGTGCATGATCAGCCACGTGATCAGTGCATGATCAGCCACGTGATCAGTGCATGACAATTACGTGATCAGTGCATGATCAGTCACGTGATCAGTGCATGATAGCCACGTGATCAGTGCATGATCAGTCACGTGATCAGTGTGTGATCAGCCACGTGAACAGTGCATGCTCAGTCACGTGATCAGGGCCTGCTGAGCTGCGTGATTACTGTCTGCTCATCTGCTTGACAATTGCCAGCTGAGCTGCACGATTCCTGCCTGTCATCTCCTTGACAATTGCCACCTGTGCTGCATAATTCCTGCCTGCTCATCTACTTGATTATTGCCAGCTGAGCAGCATGATTTCTCAGAGCTGAGTTCCATGATTATTGCCTACTGATTCCTGCCTACTCAGCTCTTTGTTCATTGCCTCCAGAGGCACATGATCAGTGTATGACAGCAAACATGATCAGCACATGATCAGTCACATGATCAGTGCATGATAAGCCACGTGATCAGTGCATGATCAATTACGTGATCAGTGCATGATCAGTCATGTGATCAGTGCATGGTAGCTGCGTGATCAGTGCATGATCAGCCACGTGATCAGTGCATGATAGCCACGTGATCAGTGCATGATCAGCCACGTGATCAGTGCATGATCAGTCACGTGATCAGTGCATGATCAGCCACGTGATCAGTGCATGATCAGTCACGTGACCAGTACATGGTAGCTACGTGATCAGTGCATGATCAGCCACGTGATCAGTGCATGATAGCCACGTGATCAGTGCATGATCAGTCACGTGATACGTGTGTGATCAGCCACGTGATCAGTGCATGATATCCACGTGATCAGTGCATGATAGCCACGTGATCAGTGCATGATTAGTCACGTGATCAGTGCATGATCAGTCACGTGATAGTGTGTGATCAGCCACGTGATCAGTGCATGATGAGCCACGTGATCAGTGCAGGATCAATTACGTGATCAGTGCATGATCAGTCACGTGACCAGTACATGGTTGCTACGTGATCGTTGCATGATCAGCCACGTGAGCAGAGCATGATAGCCACGTGATCAGTGCATGATCAGTCACGTGATCAGTACATGATCAGTCACGTGAACAGTGCATGATCATTTACGTGATCTGTGCATGATCAGTCACGTGACCAGTATATGGTAGCTACGTGATCATTCCATGACGAGCCACGTGAGCAGTGCATGATAGCCACGTGATGTGTGCATGATGAGTTACGTGAGCAGAGTATGATCAGCCACGTGATCAGTGCATGAGTGCCACGTGATCAGTGCATGATATGTCACGTGACAGGTGTGTGATCAGCCACGTGAACAGTGCATGTTCAGCCACGTGATCAGTGCATGATAGCCACGTGATCAGTGCATGATCAGTTACGTGAGCAGTGTATGATCAGCCACGTGATCAGTGCATGGTCAGACACGTGAACAGTGTATGATCAGCCACGTGATCAGTGCATGATATCCAAGTGATCAGTGCATGATCAATCACGTGATCAGTGTATGATCAGCCACGTGAACAGTGCATGCTCAGTCACGTGATCAGGGCCTGCTGAGCTGCGTGATTACTGTCTGCTCATCTGCTTGACAATTGCCAGCTGAGCTGCACGATTCCTGCCTGTCATCTGCTTGACAATTGCCAGCTGTGCTGCGTAATTCCTGCCTGCTCAGCTGCTTGATTATTGCCAGCTGAGCAGCATGATTCCTCACAGCTGAGTTCCATGATTATTGCCTGCTGACTGTTTGATTCGTGCCTACTCAGCTCTTTGTTTATTGCCTCCAGAGGCACATGATCAGTGTATGATAGCAAACATGATCAGTGCATGATCAGTCACATGATCAGCGCCATTAAGTCACGTGATCACTACATGATAGTCATGTGATCAGTCCATGCTCAGTCACGGTATCAGTGCATGATCAGCCACGTGATCAGTGCATGATCTGTCACATGATTAGTGTATGATCATCCACGTGATCAGTGCATGGGCAGTCATGTGATCAGTGCATGATATAGACGTGATCAGTGCATGATCAGTCTCGTGATCAGTGCATGATAGCCACGTGATCAGTGCATGATCAGTCACCTGATGGGTGTATGATCATTCACGTGACCTGTACATGGTAGCTACATGATCATTGCATGATCAGCCACGTGAGTAGTGCATGATAGCCACGTGATCACTGCATGATCAGTCACGTGATCAGTGCATGATCAGTCATGTGACCAGTACATGGTAGCAGCGTGATCATGCATGATCAGCCACGTGAGCAGTGCATGATAGCCACGTGATCAGTGCATGATCAGACACGTGATCAGTGCATGATCAGCCACGTGATCAGTGCATGATCAGCCACGTGATCAGTGCATGATCAGCCACGTGATCAGTGCATGATAGCCACGTGATCAGTGCATGATCAGTCACGTGATCAGTGCATGATCAGCTACGTGATCAGTGCATGATCAGCCACGTGATCAGTGCATGATAGCCACGTGATCAGTGCATGATCAGCCACGTGATCAGTGCATGATCAGCCACGTGATCAGTGCATGATCAGTCACGTGATCAGTCCTGCTGAGCTGCGTGATTACTGTCTGCTCATCTCTTGACAATTGCCAGCTGAGCTGCACGATTCCTGCCTGTCATCTGCTTGACAATTGCCACCTGTGCTGCGTAATCCTGCCTGCTCATCTACTTGATTATTGCCAGCTGAGCAGCATGATTTCTCAGAGCTGAGTTCCATGATTAGTGCCTGCTGACTGATTCCTGCCTACTCAGCTCTTTGTTCATTGCCTCCAGATGCACATGATCAGTGTGTGACACCAAACATGATCAGCACATGATCAGTCACATGATCAGTGCATGATAAGCCACGTGATCAGTGCATGATCAGTTACGTGATCAGTGCATGATCAGTCACGTGACCAGTACATGGTAGCTGCGTGATCAGTGCATGATCAGCCACGTGATCAGTGCATGATAGCCACGTGATCAGTGCATGATAGTCACGTGATCAGTGCATGATCAGTCACGTGATCAGTGCATGATCAGCCACGTGATCAGTGCATGATCAGTCACGTGATCAGTGCATGATCAGTCACGTGATCAGTGCATGATAGCCACGTGATCAGTGCATGATCAGCCACGTGATCAGTGCATGATCAGCCACGTGATCAGTGCATGATCAGTTACGTGATCAGTGTATGATCAGCCACGTGATCAGTGCATGGTCAGACACGTGAACAGTGTATGATCAGCCACGTGATCAGTGCATGATATCCACGTGATCAGTGCATGATCAATCACGTGATCAGTGTATGATCAGCCACGTGAACAGTGCATGCTCAGTCACGTGATCAGGGCCTGCTGAGCTGCGTGATTACTGTCTGCTCATCTGCTTGACAATTGCCAGCTGAGCTGCACGATTCCTGCCTGTCATCTGCTTGACAATTGCCAGCTGTGCTGCGTAATTCCTGCCTGCTCAGCTGCTTGATTATTGCCAGCTGAGCAGCATGATTCCTCACACCTGAGTTCCATGATTATTGCCTGCTGACTGTTTGATTCGTGCCTACTCAGCTCTTTGTTTATTGCCTCCAGAGGCACATGATCAGTGTATGATAGCAAACATGATCAGCGCATGATCAGTCACATGATCAGCGCCATTAAGTCACGTGATCACTACATGATAGTCATGTGATCAGTCCATGCTCAGTCACGGTATCAGTGCATGATCAGCCACGTGATCAGTGCATGATCTGTCACATGATCAGTGTATGATCATCCACGTGATCAGTGCATGGCAGTCATGTGATCAGTGCATGATCAGACGTGATCAGTGCATGATCAGTCACGTGATCAGTGCATGATCAGTCACGTGATCAGTGCATGGTAGCTACGTGATCATGCATGATCAGCCACGTGATCAGTGCATGATAGCCACGTGATCAGTGCATGAGTCACGTGATCAGTGCATGATCAGCCACGTGATCAGTGCATGATGCCACGTGATCAGTGCATGATCAGTCACGTGATCAGTGCATGATCAGCCACGTGATCAGTGCATGATCAGCCACGTGATCAGTGCATGATAGCCACGTGATCAGTGCATGATCAGTCACGTGATCAGTGCATGATCAGCCACGTGATCAGTGCATGATCAGCCACGTGATCAGTGCATGATCAGCCACGTGATCAGTGCATGATCAGTCACGTGATCAGTGCATGATAGCTACGTGATCAGTGCATGATCAGCCACGTGATCAGTGCATGATAGCCACGTGATCAGTGCATGATAGCCACGTGATCAGTGCATGATCAGTCACGTGATCAGTGCATGATCAGCCACGTGATCAGTGCATGATCAGTCACGTGATCAGTGCATGATCAGCCACGTGATCAGTGCATGATCAGTCACGTGATCAGTGCATGATATAGACGTGATCAGTGCATGATCAGTCACGTGATCAGTGCATGATAGCCACGTGATCAGTGCATGATCAGTCACGTGATCAGTGTATGATCAGTCACGTGATCAGTACATGGTAGCTACGTGATCAGTGCATGATCAGCCACGTGATCAGTGCATGATAGCCACGTGATCAGTGCATGATCAGTCACGTGATCAGTGCATGATCAGTCACGTGATCAGTGCATGGTAGCTGCGTGATCATGCATGATCAGCCACGTGATCAGTGCATGATAGCCACGTGATCAGTGCATGATCAGTCACGTGATCAGTGCATGATCAGTCACGTGATCAGTGCATGATCAGCCACGTGATCAGTGCATGATCAGCCACGTGATCAGTGCATGATCAGCCACGTGATCAGTGCATGATAGCCACGTGATCAGTGCATGATCAGTCACGTGATCAGTGCATGATCAGCCACGTGATCAGTGCATGATCAGCCACGTGATCAGTGCATGATCAGTCACGTGATCAGTGCATGATAGCTACGTGATCAGTGCATGATCAGCCACGTGATCAGTGCATGACAGCCACGTGATCAGTGCATGATAGCCACGTGATCAGTGCATGATCAGTCACGTGATCATGTGTGATCAGCCACGTGATCAGTGCATGATGAGCCACGTGATCAGTGCATGATCAATTACGTGATCAGTGCATGATCAGTCACGTGACCAGTACATGGTTGCTACGTGATCGTTGCATGATCAGCCACGTGAGCAGTGCATGATAGCCACGTGATCAGTGCATGATCAGTCACGTGATCAGTGCATGATCAGTCACGTGATCAGTGCATGATCATTTACGTGATCAGTGCATGATCAGTCACGTGACCAGTATATGGTAGCTACGTGATCATTGCATGACAGCCACGTGATCAGTGCATGATAGCCACGTGATGTGTGCATGAGTTACGTGATCAGTGTATGATCAGCCACGTGATCAGTGCATGAGTGCCACGTGATCAGTGCATGATAGTCACGTGACAGTGTGTGATCAGCCACGTGATCAGTGCATGATCAGCCACGTGATCAGTGCATGATCAGTCACGTGATCAGTGCATGATCAGTCACGTGATCAGTGCATGATCAGCCACGTGATCAGTGCATGATCAGCCACGTGATCAGTGCATGATCAATCACGTGATCAGTGCATGATCAGTCACGTGATCAGTGCATGATAGCTACGTGATCAGTGCATGATCAGCCACGTGATCAGTGCATGATAGCCACGTGATCAGTGCATGATCAGTCACGTGATCAGTGCATGATCAGCCACGTGATCAGTGCATGATCTGTCACGTGATCAGTGCATGATCATCCACGTGATCAGTGCATGATCAGTCATGTGATCAGTGCATGATATAGACGTGATCAGTGCATGATCAGTCACGTGATCAGTGCATGATAGCCACGTGATCAGTGCATGATCAGTCACGTGATCAGTGCATGATCAGTCACGTGACCAGTACATGGTAGCTACATGATCATTGCATGATCAGCCACGTGATCAGTGCATGATAGCCACGTGATCAGTGCATGATCAGTCACGTGATCAGTGCATGATCAGTCACGTGATCAGTGCATGATAGCTGCGTGATCATGCATGATCAGCCACGTGATCAGTGCATGATAGCCACGTGATCAGTGCATGATCAGCCACGTGATCAGTGCATGATCAGTCACGTGATCAGTGCATGATCAGCCACGTGATCAGTGCATGATCAGCCACGTGATCAGTGCATGATCAGCCACGTGATCAGTGCATGATAGCCACGTGATCAGTGCATGATCAGTCACGTGATCAGTGCATGATCAGTCACGTGATCAGTGCATGATCAGCCACGTGATCAGTGCATGATGCCACGTGATCAGTGCATGATAGTCACGTGATCAGTGCATGATCAGCCACGTGATCAGTGCATGATCAGCCACGTGATCAGTGCATGATCAGTCACGTGATCAGTGCATGATCAGCCACGTGATCAGTGCATGATGCCACGTGATCAGTGCATGATCAGTCACGTGATCAGTGCATGATCAGCCACGTGATCAGTGCATGATCAGCCACGTGATCAGTGCATGATAGCCACGTGATCAGTGCATGATCAGTCACGTGATCAGTGCATGATCAGCCACGTGATCAGTGCATGATGCCACGTGATCAGTGCATGATAGTCACGTGATCAGTGCATGATCAGCCACGTGATCAGTGCATGATCAGCCACGTGATCAGTGCATGATCAGTCACGTGATCAGTGTATGATCAGCCACGTGATCAGTGCATGAGTGCCACGTGATCAGTGCATGATAGTCACGTGATCAGTGCATGATCAGCCACGTGATCAGTGCATGATCAGCCACGTGATCAGTGCATGATCAGCCACGTGATCAGTGCATGATCAGCCACGTGATCAGTGCATGATCAGCCACGTGATCAGTGCATGATCAGTCACGTGATCAGTGTATGATCAGCCACGTGAACAGTGCATGCTCAGTCACGTGATCTGGGCCTGCTGAGCTGCGTGATTACTGTCTGCTCATCTGCTTGACAATTGCCAGCTGAGCTGCACGATTCCTGCCTGTCATCTGCTTGACAATTGCCAGCTGTGCTGCGTAATTCCTGCCTGCTCAGCTGCTTGATTATTGCCAGCTGAGCAGCATGATTCCTCACACCTGAGTTCCATGATTATTGCCTGCTGACTGTTTGATTCGTGCCTACTCAGCTCTTTGTTTATTGCCTCCAGAGGCACATGATCAGTGTATGATAGCAAACATGATCAGCGCATGATCAGTCACATGATCAGCGCCATTAAGTCACGTGATCACTACATGATAGTCATGTGATCAGTCCATGCTCAGTCACGGTATCAGTGCATGATCAGCCACGTGATCAGTGCATGATCTGTCACAAGATTAGTGTATGATCATCCACGTGATCAGTGCATGGGCAGTCATGTGATCAGTGCATGATATAGACGTGATCAGTGCATGATCAGTCTCGTGATCAGTGCATGATAGCCACGTGATCAGTGCATGATCAGTCACCTGATGGGTGTATGATCATTCACGTGACCTGTACATGGTAGCTACATGATCATTGCATGATCAGCCACGTGAGTAGTGCATGATAGCCACGTGATCACTGCATGATCAGTCACGTGATCAGTGCATGATCAGTCATGTGACCAGTACATGGTAGCTGCGTGATCATGGCATGATCAGCCACGTGAGCAGTGCATGATAGCCACGTGATCAGTGCATGATCAGACACGTGATCAGTGCATGATCAGTCACGTGATCAGTGCATGATCAGCCACGTGATCAGTGCATGATCAGGCACGTGATCAGTGCATGTCCAGCCACGTGATCAGTGCATGATAGCCACGTGATCAGTGCATGATCAGTCACGTGATCAGTGCATGATCAGTCACGTGATCAGTGCATGATCAGCCACGTGATCAGTGCATGATCAGCCACGTGATCAGTGCATGATCAATTACGTGATCAGTGCATGATCAGTCACGTGACCAGTACATGGTAGCTACGTGATCATTGCATGATCAGCCACGTGATCAGTGCATGATAGCCACGTGATCAGTGCATGATAGCCACGTGATCAGTGCATGATCAGTCATGTGATACGTGTGTGATCAGCCACGTGATCAGTGCATGATATCCACGTGATCAGTGCATGATAGCCACGTGATCAGTGCATGAGAGCCACGTGATCAGTGCATGATCAGTCACGTGATCATGTGTGATCAGCCACGTGATCAGTGCATGATGAGCCACGTGATCAGTGCATGATCAATTACGTGATCAGTGCATGATCAGTCACGTGACCAGTACATGGTTGCTACGTGATCGTTGCATGATCAGCCACGTGAGCAGTGCATGATAGCCACGTGATCAGTGCATGATCAGTCACGTGATCAGTGCATGATCAGTCACGTGATCAGTGCATGATCATTTACGTGATCAGTGCATGATCAGTCACGTGACCAGTATATGGTTGCTACGTGATCTTTGCATGATCAGCCACGTGAGCAGTGCATGATAGCCACGTGATGTGTGCATGAGTTACGTGAGCAGAGTATGATCAGCCACGTGATCAGTGCATGAGTGCCACGTGATCAGTGCATGATATGTCACGTGACAGGTGTGTGATCAGCCACGTGATCAGTGCATGATCAGCCACGTGATCAGTGCATGATAGCCACGTGATCAGTGCATGATCAGTTACGTGATCAGTGTATGATCAGCCACGTGATCAGTGCATGATCAGACACGTGATCAGTGCATGATCAGCCACGTGATCAGTGCATGATAGCCACGTGATCAGTGCATGATAGCCACGTGATCAGTGCATGATCAGTCACGTGATCAGTGCATGATCAGCCACGTGATCAGTGCATGATCTGTCACGTGATCAGTGTATGATCATCCACGTGATCAGTGCATGGGCAGTCATGTGATCAGTGCATGATATAGACGTGATCAGTGCATGATCAGTCACGTGATCAGTGCATGATAGCCACGTGATCAGTGCATGATCAGTCACGTGATCAGTGCATGATCATTCACGTGACCAGTACATGGTAGCTACATGATCATTGCATGATCAGCCACGTGATCAGTGCATGATAGCCACGTGATCAGTGCATGATCAGTCACGTGATCAGTGCATGATCAGTCACGTGATCAGTGCATGGTAGCTGCGTGATCATGCATGATCAGCCACGTGATCAGTGCATGATAGCCACGTGATCAGTGCATGATCAGTCACGTGATCAGTGCATGATCAGTCACGTGATCAGTGCATGATCAGCCACGTGATCAGTGCATGATCAGTCACGTGATCAGTGCATGATCAGCCACGTGATCAGTGCATGATAGCCACGTGATCAGTGCATGATAGCCACGTGATCAGTGCATGATCAGTCACGTGATCAGTGCATGATCAGCCACGTGATCAGTGCATGATAGCCACGTGATCAGTGCATGATCAGCCACGTGATCAGTGCATGATCAGCCACGTGATCAGTGCATGATCAGCCACGTGATCAGTGCATGATCAGCCACGTGATCAGTGCATGATAGCCACGTGATCAGTGCATGATCAATTACGTGATCAGTGCATGATCAGTCACGTGACCAGTGCATGGTAGCTACGTGATCGTGCATGATCAGCCACGTGATCAGTGCATGATAGCCACGTGATCAGTGCATGATCAGTCACGTGATCAGTGCATGATCAGTCACGTGATCAGTGCATGATCAGTCACGTGATCAGTGCATGATCAGTCACGTGATCAGTGCATGGTAGCCACGTGATCAGTGCATGATCAGCCACGTGATCAGTGCATGATAGCCACGTGATCAGTGCATGAGTCACGTGATCAGTGCATGATCAGCCACGTGATCAGTGCATGATGCCACGTGATCAGTGCATGATCAGTCACGTGATCAGTGCATGATCAGCCACGTGATCAGTGCATGATCAGCCACGTGATCAGTGCATGATAGCCACGTGATCAGTGCATGATCAGTCACGTGATCAGTGCATGATCAGCCACGTGATCAGTGCATGATGCCACGTGATCAGTGCATGATAGTCACGTGATCAGTGCATGATCAGCCACGTGATCAGTGCATGATCAGCCACGTGATCAGTGCATGATCAGTCACGTGATCAGTGTATGATCAGCCACGTGATCAGTGCATGAGTGCCACGTGATCAGTGCATGATAGTCACGTGATCAGTGCATGATCAGCCACGTGATCAGTGCATGATCAGCCACGTGATCAGTGCATGATAGCCACGTGATCAGTGCATGATCAGCCACGTGATCAGTGCATGATCAGCCACGTGATCAGTGCATGATCAGTCACGTGATCAGTGTATGATCAGCCACGTGAACAGTGCATGCTCAGTCACGTGATCAGGGCCTGCTGAGCTGCGTGATTACTGTCTGCTCATCTGCTTGACAATTGCCAGCTGAGCTGCACGATTCCTGCCTGTCATCTGCTTGACAATTGCCAGCTGTGCTGCGTAATTCCTGCCTGCTCAGCTGCTTGATTATTGCCAGCTGAGCAGCATGATTCCTCACACCTGAGTTCCATGATTATTGCCTGCTGACTGTTTGATTCGTGCCTACTCAGCTCTTTGTTTATTGCCTCCAGAGGCACATGATCAGTGTATGATAGCAAACATGATCAGCGCATGATCAGTCACATGATCAGCGCCATTAAGTCACGTGATCACTACATGATAGTCATGTGATCAGTCCATGCTCAGTCACGGTATCAGTGCATGATCAGCCACGTGATCAGTGCATGATCTGTCACAAGATTAGTGTATGATCATCCACGTGATCAGTGCACGGGCAGTCATGTGATCAGTGCATGATATAGACGTGATCAGTGCATGATCAGTCTCGTGATCAGTGCATGATAGCCACGTGATCAGTGCATGATCAGTCACCTGATGGGTGTATGATCATTCACGTGACCTGTACATGGTAGCTACATGATCATTGCATGATCAGCCACGTGAGTAGTGCATGATAGCCACGTGATCAGTGCATGATCAGTCACGTGATCAGTGCATGATCAGTCATGTGACCAGTACATGGTAGCTGCGTGATCATGGCATGATCAGCCACGTGAGCAGTGCATGATAGCCACGTGATCAGTGCATGATCAGTCACGTGATCAGTGCATGATCAGTCACGTGATCAGTGCATGATCAGCCACGTGATCAGTGCATGATCAGGCACGTGATCAGTGTATGTCAGCCAAGTGATCAGTGCATGATAGCCACGTGATCAGTGCATGATCAGTCACGTGATCAGTGCATGATCAGTTATGTGATCAGTGTATGATCAGCCACGTGATCAGTGCATGATCAGCCACATGATCAGTGCATGATCAATTACGTGATCAGTGCATGATCAGTCACGTGACCAGTACATGGTAGCTACGTGATCATTGCATGATCAGCCACGTGATCAGTGCATGATAGCCACGTGATCAGTGCATGATAGCCACGTGATCAGTGCATGATCAGTCATGTGATACGTGTGTGATCAGCCACGTGATCAGTGCATGATATCCACGTGATCAGTGCATGACAGCCACGTGATCAGTGCATGAGAGCCACGTGATCAGTGCATGATCAGTCACGTGATACATGTGTGATCAGCCACGTGATCAGTGCATGATGAGCCACGTGATCAGTGCAGGATCAATTACGTGATCAGTGCATGATCAGTCACGTGACCAGTACATGGTTGCTACGTGATCGTTGCATGATCAGCCACGTGAGCAGAGCATGATAGCCACGTGATCAGTGCATGATCAGTCACGTGATCAGTACATGATCAGTCACGTGAACAGTGCATGATCATTTACGTGATCTTTGCATGATCAGTCACGTGACCAGTATATGGTTGCTACGTGATCATTCCATGACGAGCCACGTGAGCAGTGCATGATAGCCACGTGATGTGTGCATGAGTTACGTGAGCAGAGTATGATCAGCCACGTGATCAGTGCATGAGTGCCACGTGATCAGTGCATGATATGTCACGTGACAGGTGTGTGATCAGCCACGTGAACAGTGCATGTTCAGCCACGTGATCAGTGCATGATAGCCACGTGATCAGTGCATGATCAGTTACGTGAGCAGTGTATGATCAGCCACGTGATCAGTGCATGGTCAGACACGTGAACAGTGTATGATCAGCCACGTGATCAGTGCATGATATCCAAGTGATCAGTGCATGATCATCACGTGATCAGTGTATGATCAGCCACGTGAACAGTGCATGCTCAGTCACGTGATCTGGGCCTGCTGAGCTGCGTGATTACTGTCTGCTCATCTGCTTGACAATTGCCAGCTGAGCTGCACGATTCCTGCCTGTCATCTGCTTGACAATTGCCAGCTGTGCTGCGTAATTCCTGCCTGCTCAGCTGCTTGATTATTGCCAGCTGAGCAGCATGATTCCTCACACCTGAGTTCCATGATTATTGCCTGCTGACTGTTTGATTCGTGCCTACTCAGCTCTTTGTTTATTGCCTCCAGAGGCACATGATCAGTGTATGATAGCAAACATGATCAGCGCATGATCAGTCACATGATCAGCGCCATTAAGTCACGTGATCACTACATGATAGTCATGTGATCAGTCCATGCTCAGTCACGGTATCAGTGCATGATCAGCCACGTGATCAGTGCATGATCTGTCACAAGATTAGTGTATGATCATCCACGTGATCAGTGCATGGGCAGTCATGTGATCAGTGCATGATATAGACGTGATCAGTGCATGATCAGTCTCGTGATCAGTGCATGATAGCCACGTGATCAGTGCATGATCAGTCACCTGATGGGTGTATGATCATTCACGTGACCTGTACATGGTAGCTACATGATCATTGCATGATCAGCCACGTGAGTAGTGCATGATAGCCACGTGATCACTGCATGATCAGTCACGTGATCAGTGCATGATCAGTCATGTGACCAGTACATGGTAGCTGCGTGATCATGGCATGATCAGCCACGTGAGCAGTGCATGATAGCCACGTGATCAGTGCATGATCAGACACGTGATCAGTGCATGATCAGTCACGTGATCAGTGCATGATCAGCCACGTGATCAGTGCATGATCAGGCACGTGATCAGTGTATGTCAGCCACGTGATCAGTGCATGATAGCCACGTGATCAGTGCATGATCAGTCACGTGATCAGTGCATGATCAGTTACGTGATCAGTGCATGATCAGCCACGTGATCAGTGCATGATCAGCCACGTGATCAGTGCATGATAGCCACGTGATCAGTGCATGATCAGTCATGTGATACGTGTGTGATCAGCCACGTGATCAGTGCATGATATCCACGTGATCAGTGCATGACAGCCACGTGATCAGTGCATGAGAGCCACGTGATCAGTGCATGATCAGTCACGTGATACATGTGTGATCAGCCACGTGATCAGTGCATGATGAGCCACGTGATCAGTGCAGGATCAATTACGTGATCAGTGCATGATCAGTCACGTGACCAGTACATGGTTGCTACGTGATCGTTGCATGATCAGCCACGTGAGCAGAGCATGATAGCCACGTGATCAGTGCATGATCAGTCACGTGATCAGTACATGATCAGTCACGTGAACAGTGCATGATCATTTACGTGATCTTTGCATGATCAGTCACGTGACCAGTATATGGTTGCTACGTGATCATTCCATGACGAGCCACGTGAGCAGTGCATGATAGCCACGTGATGTGTGCATGAGTTACGTGAGCAGAGTATGATCAGCCACGTGATCAGTGCATGAGTGCCACGTGATCAGTGCATGATATGTCACGTGACAGGTGTGTGATCAGCCACGTGAACAGTGCATGTTCAGCCACGTGATCAGTGCATGATAGCCACGTGATCAGTGCATGATCAGTTACGTGAGCAGTGTATGATCAGCCACGTGATCAGTGCATGGTCAGACACGTGAACAGTGTATGATCAGCCACGTGATCAGTGCATGATATCCAAGTGATCAGTGCATGATCATCACGTGATCAGTGTATGATCAGCCACGTGAACAGTGCATGCTCAGTCACGTGATCTGGGCCTGCTGAGCTGCGTGATTACTGTCTGCTCATCTGCTTGACAATTGCCAGCTGAGCTGCACGATTCCTGCCTGTCATCTGCTTGACAATTGCCAGCTGTGCTGCGTAATTCCTGCCTGCTCAGCTGCTTGATTATTGCCAGCTGAGCAGCATGATTCCTCACACCTGAGTTCCATGATTATTGCCTGCTGACTGTTTGATTCGTGCCTACTCAGCTCTTTGTTTATTGCCTCCAGAGGCACATGATCAGTGTATGATAGCAAACATGATCAGCGCATGATCAGTCACATGATCAGCGCCATTAAGTCACGTGATCACTACATGATAGTCATGTGATCAGTCCATGCTCAGTCACGGTATCAGTGCATGATCAGCCACGTGATCAGTGCATGATCTGTCACAAGATTAGTGTATGATCATCCACGTGATCAGTGCATGGGCAGTCATGTGATCAGTGCATGATATAGACGTGATCAGTGCATGATCAGTCTCGTGATCAGTGCATGATAGCCACGTGATCAGTGCATGATCAGTCACCTGATGGGTGTATGATCATTCACGTGACCTGTACATGGTAGCTACATGATCATTGCATGATCAGCCACGTGAGTAGTGCATGATAGCCACGTGATCACTGCATGATCAGTCACGTGATCAGTGCATGATCAGTCATGTGACCAGTACATGGTAGCTGCGTGATCATGGCATGATCAGCCACGTGATCAGTGCATGATAGCCACGTGATCAGTGCATGATCAGACACGTGATCAGTGCATGATCAGTCACGTGATCAGTGCATGATCAGCCACGTGATCAGTGCATGATCAGGCACGTGATCAGTGTATGATCAGCCACGTGATCAGTGCATGATAGCCACGTGATCAGTGCATGATCAGTCACGTGATCAGTGCATGATCAGTCACGTGATCAGTGCATGATCAGCCACGTGATCAGTGCATGATCAGCCACGTGATCAGTGCATGATCAATTACGTGATCAGTGCATGATCAGTCACGTGATCAGTGCATGATAGCTACGTGATCAGTGCATGATCAGCCACGTGATCAGTGCATGATAGCCACGTGATCAGTGCATGATAGCCACGTGATCAGTGCATGATCAGCACGTGATCAGTGCATGATAGCCACGTGATCAGTGCATGATCAGTCACGTGATCATGTGTGATCAGCCACGTGATCAGTGCATGATCAGCCACGTGATCAGTGCATGATCATTACGTGATCAGTGCATGATCAGTCACGTGATCAGTGCATGATAGCTGCGTGATCATGCATGATCAGCCACGTGATCAGTGCATGATAGCCACGTGATCAGTGCATGATCAGTCACGTGATCAGTGCATGATCAGTCACGTGATCAGTGCATGATCAGCCACGTGATCAGTGCATGATCAGTCACGTGATCAGTGCATGATCAGCCACGTGATCAGTGCATGATCAGTCACGTGATCAGTGCATGATCAGCCACGTGATCAGTGCATGATAGCCACGTGATCAGTGCATGATCAGTCACGTGATCAGTGCATGATCAGTCACGTGATCAGTGCATGATCAGCCACGTGATCAGTGCATGATCAGCCACGTGATCAGTGCATGATCAATTACGTGATCAGTGCATGATCAGTCACGTGATCAGTGCATGGTAGCTACGTGATCAGTGCATGATCAGCCACGTGATCAGTGCATGATAGCCACGTGATCAGTGCATGATAGCCACGTGATCAGTGCATGATCAGTCATGTGATACGTGTGTGATCAGCCACGTGATCAGTGCATGATATCCACGTGATCAGTGCATGACAGCCACGTGATCAGTGCATGAGAGCCACGTGATCAGTGCATGATCAGTCACGTGATCATGTGTGATCAGCCACGTGATCAGTGCATGATGAGCCACGTGATCAGTGCATGATCAATTACGTGATCAGTGCATGATCAGTCACGTGACCAGTACATGGTTGCTACGTGATCGTTGCATGATCAGCCACGTGAGCAGTGCATGATAGCCACGTGATCAGTGCATGATCAGTCACGTGATCAGTGCATGATCAGTCACGTGATCAGTGCATGATCAGCCACGTGATCAGTGCATGATCAATCACGTGATCAGTGCATGATCAGTCACGTGATCAGTGCATGGTTGCTACATGATCAGTGCATGATCAGCCACGTGATCAGTGCATGATCAGCCACGTGATCAGTGCATGATAGCCACGTGATCAGTGCATGATCAGTTACGTGAGCAGTGTATGATCAGCCACGTGATCAGTGCATGGTCAGACACGTGAACAGTGTATGATCAGCCACGTGATCAGTGCATGATATCCAAGTGATCAGTGCATGATCATCACGTGATCAGTGTATGATCAGCCACGTGAACAGTGCATGCTCAGTCACGTGATCTGGGCCTGCTGAGCTGCGTGATTACTGTCTGCTCATCTGCTTGACAATTGCCAGCTGAGCTGCACGATTCCTGCCTGTCATCTGCTTGACAATTGCCAGCTGTGCTGCGTAATTCCTGCCTGCTCAGCTGCTTGATTATTGCCAGCTGAGCAGCATGATTCCTCACACCTGAGTTCCATGATTATTGCCTGCTGACTGTTTGATTCGTGCCTACTCAGCTCTTTGTTTATTGCCTCCAGAGGCACATGATCAGTGTATGATAGCAAACATGATCAGCGCATGATCAGTCACATGATCAGCGCCATTAAGTCACGTGATCACTACATGATAGTCATGTGATCAGTCCATGCTCAGTCACGGTATCAGTGCATGATCAGCCACGTGATCAGTGCATGATCTGTCACAAGATTAGTGTATGATCATCCACGTGATCAGTGCATGGGCAGTCATGTGATCAGTGCATGATATAGACGTGATCAGTGCATGATCAGTCTCGTGATCAGTGCATGATAGCCACGTGATCAGTGCATGATCAGTCACCTGATGGGTGTATGATCATTCACGTGACCTGTACATGGTAGCTACATGATCATTGCATGATCAGCCACGTGAGTAGTGCATGATAGCCACGTGATCAGTGCATGATCAGTCACGTGATCAGTGCATGATCAGTCATGTGACCAGTACATGGTAGCTGCGTGATCATGGCATGATCAGCCACGTGATCAGTGCATGATAGCCACGTGATCAGTGCATGATCAGACACGTGATCAGTGCATGATCAGTCACGTGATCAGTGCATGATCAGCCACGTGATCAGTGCATGATCAGGCACGTGATCAGTGCATGATCAGCCACGTGATCAGTGCATGATAGCCACGTGATCAGTGCATGATCAGTCACGTGATCAGTGCATGATCAGTCACGTGATCAGTGCATGATCAGCCACGTGATCAGTGCATGATCAGCCACGTGATCAGTGCATGATCAGTTACGTGATCAGTGCATGATCAGTCACGTGATCAGTGCATGATAGCTACGTGATCAGTGCATGATCAGCCACGTGATCAGTGCATGATAGCCACGTGATCAGTGCATGATAGCCACGTGATCAGTGCATGATCAGCACGTGATCAGTGCATGATAGCCACGTGATCAGTGCATGATCAGTCACGTGATCAGTGCATGATCAGCCACGTGATCAGTGCATGATCAGCCACGTGATCAGTGCATGATCAGTCACGTGATCAGTGCATGATCAGTCACGTGATCAGTGCATGATAGCTGCGTGATCATGCATGATCAGCCACGTGATCAGTGCATGATAGCCACGTGATCAGTGCATGATCAGCCACGTGATCAGTGCATGATCAGTCACGTGATCAGTGCATGATCAGCCACGTGATCAGTGCATGATCAGTCACGTGATCAGTGCATGATCAGCCACGTGATCAGTGCATGATCAGCACGTGATCAGTGCATGATCAGCCACGTGATCAGTGCATGATAGCCACGTGATCAGTGCATGATCAGTCACGTGATCAGTGCATGATCAGTCACGTGATCAGTGCATGATCAGCCACGTGATCAGTGCATGATCAGCCACGTGATCAGTGCATGATCAATTACGTGATCAGTGCATGATCAGTCACGTGACCAGTACATGGTAGCTACGTGATCATTGCATGATCAGCCACGTGATCAGTGCATGATAGCCACGTGATCAGTGCATGATAGCCACGTGATCAGTGCATGATCAGTCATGTGATACGTGTGTGATCAGCCACGTGATCAGTGCATGATATCCACGTGATCAGTGCATGACAGCCACGTGATCAGTGCATGAGCCACGTGATCAGTGCATGATCAGTCACGTGATACATGTGTGATCAGCCACGTGATCAGTGCATGATGAGCCACGTGATCAGTGCATGATCAATTACGTGATCAGTGCATGATCAGTCACGTGACCAGTACATGGTTGCTACGTGATCGTTGCATGATCAGCCACGTGAGCAGTGCATGATAGCCACGTGATCAGTGCATGATCAGTCACGTGATCAGTGCATGATCAGTCACGTGATCAGTGCATGATCAGCCACGTGATCAGTGCATGATCAGCCACGTGATCAGTGCATGATCAGTCACGTGATCAGTGCATGGCTACGTGATCAGTGCATGATCAGCCACGTGATCAGTGCATGATCAGCCACGTGATCAGTGCATGATAGCCACGTGATCAGTGCATGATCAGTTACGTGAGCAGTGTATGATCAGCCACGTGATCAGTGCATGGTCAGACACGTGAACAGTGTATGATCAGCCACGTGATCAGTGCATGATATCCAAGTGATCAGTGCATGATCATCACGTGATCAGTGTATGATCAGCCACGTGAACAGTGCATGCTCAGTCACGTGATCTGGGCCTGCTGAGCTGCGTGATTACTGTCTGCTCATCTGCTTGACAATTGCCAGCTGAGCTGCACGATTCCTGCCTGTCATCTGCTTGACAATTGCCAGCTGTGCTGCGTAATTCCTGCCTGCTCAGCTGCTTGATTATTGCCAGCTGAGCAGCATGATTCCTCACAGCTGAGTTCCATGATTATTGCCTGCTGACTGTTTGATTCGTGCCTACTCAGCTCTTTGTTTATTGCCTCCAGAGGCACATGATCAGTGTATGATAGCAAACATGATCAGCGCATGATCAGTCACATGATCAGCGCCATTAAGTCACGTGATCACTACATGATAGTCATGTGATCAGTCCATGCTCAGTCACGGTATCAGTGCATGATCAGCCACGTGATCAGTGCATGATCTGTCACAAGATTAGTGTATGATCATCCACGTGATCAGTGCATGGGCAGTCATGTGATCAGTGCATGATATAGACGTGATCAGTGCATGATCAGTCTCGTGATCAGTGCATGATAGCCACGTGATCAGTGCATGATCAGTCACCTGATGGGTGTATGATCATTCACGTGACCTGTACATGGTAGCTACATGATCATTGCATGATCAGCCACGTGAGTAGTGCATGATAGCCACGTGATCACTGCATGATCAGTCACGTGATCAGTGCATGATCAGTAATGTGACCAGTACATGGTAGCTGCGTGATCATGCATGATCAGCCACGTGAGCAGTGCATGATAGCCACGTGATCAGTGCATGATCAGACACGTGATCAGTGCATGATCAGTCACGTGATCAGTGCATGATCAGCCACGTGATCAGTGCATGATCAGGCACGTGATCAGTGTATGATCAGCCACGTGATCAGTGCATGATAGCCACGTGATCAGTGCATGATCAGCCACGTGATCAGTGCATGATCAGGCACGTGATCAGTGCATGATCAGCCACGTGATCAGTGCATGATATCCACGTGATCAGTGCATGACAGCCACGTGATCAGTGCATGATAGCCACGTGATCAGTGCATGATCAGTCACGTGATATGTGTGATCAGCCACGTGATCAGTGCATGATGAGCCACGTGATCAGTGCATGATCAATTACGTGATCAGTGCATGATCAGTCACGTGACCAGTACATGGTTGCTACGTGATCGTTGCATGATCAGCCACGTGAGCAGTGCATGATAGCCACGTGATCAGTGCATGATCAGTCACGTGATCAGTACATGATCAGTCACGTGAACAGTGCATGATCATTTACGTGATCAGTGCATGATCAGTCACGTGACCAGTATATGGTTGCTACGTGATCATTCCATGACGAGCCACGTGAGCAGTGCATGATAGCCACGTGATGTGTGCATGAGTTACGTGAGCAGAGTATGATCAGCCACGTGATCAGTGCATGAGTGCCACGTGATCAGTGAATGATATGTCACGTGACAGGTGTGTGATCAGCCACGTGAACAGTGCATGTTCAGCCACGTGATCAGTGCATGATAGCCACGTGATCAGTGCATGATCAGTTACGTGAACAGTGTATGATCAGCCACGTGATCAGTGCATGATATCCAAGTGATCAGTGCATGATCATCACGTGATCAGTGTATGAACAGCCACGTGAACAGTGCATGCTCAGTCACGTGATCTGGGCCTGCTGAGGTGCGTGATTACTGTCTGCTCATCTGCTTGACAATTGCCAGCTGAGCTGCACGATTCCTGCCTGTCATCTGCTTGACAATTGCCAGCTGTGCTGCGTAATTCCTGCCTGCTCAGCTGCTTGATTATTGCCAGCTGAGCAGCATGATTCCTCACACCTGAGTTCCATGATTATTGCCTGCTGACTGTTTGATTCGTGCCTACTCAGCTCTTTGTTTATTGCCTCCAGAGGCACATGATCAGTGTATGATAGCAAACATGATCAGCGCATGATCAGTCACATGATCAGCGCCATTAAGTCACGTGATCACTGCATGATAGTCATGTGATCAGTCCATGCTCAGTCACGGTATCAGTGCATGATCAGCCACGTGATCAGTGCATGATCTGTCACAAGATTAGTGTATGATCATCCACGTGATCAGTGCATGGGCAGTCATGTGATCAGTGCATGATATAGACGTGATCAGTGCATGATCAGTCTCGTGATCAGTGCATGATAGCCACGTGATCAGTGCATGATCAGTCACCTGATGGGTGTATGATCATTCACGTGACCTGTACATGGTAGCTACATGATCATTGCATGATCAGCCACGTGAGTAGTGCATGATAGCCACGTGATCACTGCATGATCAGTCACGTGATCAGTGCATGATCAGTCATGTGACCAGTACATGGTAGCTGCGTGATCATGGCATGATCAGCCACGTGATCAGTGCATGATAGCCACGTGATCAGTGCATGATCAGACACGTGATCAGTGCATGATCAGTCACGTGATCAGTGCATGATCAGCCACGTGATCAGTGCATGATCAGGCACGTGATCAGTGTATGTCAGCCACGTGATCAGTGCATGATAGCCACGTGATCAGTGCATGATCAGTCACGTGATCAGTGCATGATCAGTTACGTGATCAGTGCATGATCAGCCACGTGATCAGTGCATGATCAGCCACGTGATCAGTGCATGATCAATTACGTGATCAGTGCATGATCAGTCACGTGATCAGTACATGGTAGCTACGTGATCAGTGCATGATCAGCCACGTGATCAGTGCATGATAGCCACGTGATCAGTGCATGATAGCCACGTGATCAGTGCATGATCAGCCACGTGATCAGTGCATGAGAGCCACGTGATCAGTGCATGATCAGTCACGTGATCATGTGTGATCAGCCACGTGATCAGTGCATGATCAGCCACGTGATCAGTGCATGATCAGCCACGTGATCAGTGCATGATCAGTCACGTGATCAGTGCATGGTAGCTGCGTGATCATGCATGATCAGCCACGTGATCAGTGCATGATAGCCACGTGATCAGTGCATGATCAGTCACGTGATCAGTGCATGATCAGTCACGTGATCAGTGCATGATCAGCCACGTGATCAGTGCATGATCAGTCACGTGATCAGTGCATGATCAGTTACGTGATCAGTGCATGATCAGCCACGTGATCAGTGCATGATCAGCCACGTGATCAGTGCATGATCAATTACGTGATCAGTGCATGATCAGTCACGTGATCAGTACATGGTAGCTACGTGATCATTGCATGATCAGCCACGTGATCAGTGCATGATAGCCACGTGATCAGTGCATGATAGCCACGTGATCAGTGCATGATCAGTCATGTGATAGTGTGTGATCAGCCACGTGATCAGTGCATGATATCCACGTGATCAGTGCATGATCAGCCACGTGATCAGTGCATGATAGCCACGTGATCAGTGCATGATCAGTCACGTGATCATGTGTGATCAGCCACGTGATCAGTGCATGATGAGCCACGTGATCAGTGCATGATCAATTACGTGATCAGTGCATGATCAGTCACGTGACCAGTACATGGTTGCTACGTGATCATTGCATGATCAGCCACGTGAGCAGTGCATGATAGCCACGTGATCAGTGCATGATCAGTCACGTGATCAGTGCATGATCAGTCACGTGATCAGTGCATGATCATTTACGTGATCAGTGCATGATCAGTCACGTGACCAGTATATGGTTGCTACGTGATCATTCCATGACAGCCACGTGAGCAGTGCATGATAGCCACGTGATCAGTGCATGATAGCCACGTGATCAGTGCATGATCAGTTACGTGAGCAGTGTATGATCAGCCACGTGATCAGTGCATGGTCAGACACGTGAACAGTGTATGATCAGCCACGTGATCAGTGCATGATATCCACGTGATCAGTGCATGATCATCACGTGATCAGTGTATGATCAGCCACATGAACAGTGCATGCTCAGTCACGTGATCTGGGCCTGCTGAGCTGCGTGATTACTGTCTGCTCATCTGCTTGACAATTGCCAGCTGAGCTGCACGATTCCTGCCTGTCATCTGCTTGACAATTGCCAGCTGTGCTGCGTAATTCCTGCCTGCTCAGCTGCTTGATTATTGCCAGCTGAGCAGCATGATTCCTCACACCTGAGTTCCATGATTATTGCCTGCTGACTGTTTGATTCGTGCCTACTCAGCTCTTTGTTTATTGCCTCCAGAGGCACATGATCAGTGTATGATAGCAAACATGATCAGCGCATGATCAGTCACATGATCAGCGCCATTAAGTCACGTGATCACTACATGATAGTCATGTGATCAGTCCATGCTCAGTCACGGTATCAGTGCATGATCAGCCACGTGATCAGTGCATGATCTGTCACAAGATTAGTGTATGATCATCCACGTGATCAGTGCACGGGCAGTCATGTGATCAGTGCATGATATAGACGTGATCAGTGCATGATCAGTCTCGTGATCAGTGCATGATAGCCACGTGATCAGTGCATGATCAGTCACCTGATGGGTGTATGATCATTCACGTGACCTGTACATGGTAGCTACATGATCATTGCATGATCAGCCACGTGAGTAGTTCATGATAGCCACGTGATCACTGCATGATCAGTCACGTGATCAGTGCATGATCAGTCATGTGACCAGTACATGGTAGCTGCGTGATCATGGCATGATCAGCCACGTGAGCAGTGCATGATAGCCACGTGATCAGTGCATGATCAGACACGTGATCAGTGCATGATCAGTCACGTGATCAGTGCATGATCAGCCACGTGATCAGTGCATGATCAGGCACGTGATCAGTGCATGATCAGTCACGTGATCAGTGCATGATCAGTTACGTGATCAGTGCATGATCAGCCACGTGATCAGTGCATGATCAGCCACGTGATCAGTGCATGATCAATTACGTGATCAGTGCATGATCAGTCACGTGACCAGTACATGGTAGCTACGTGATCATTGCATGATCAGCCACGTGATCAGTGCATGATAGCCACGTGATCAGTGCATGATAGCCACGTGATCAGTGCATGATCAGTCATGTGATACGTGTGTGATCAGCCACGTGATCAGTGCATGATATCCACGTGATCAGTGCATGACAGCCACGTGATCAGTGCATGAGAGCCACGTGATCAGTGCATGATCAGTCACGTGATACATGTGTGATCAGCCACGTGATCAGTGCATGATGAGCCACGTGATCAGTGCAGGATCAATTACGTGATCAGTGCATGATCAGTCACGTGACCAGTACATGGTTGCTACGTGATCGTTGCATGATCAGCCACGTGAGCAGAGCATGATAGCCACGTGATCAGTGCATGATCAGTCACGTGATCAGTACATGATCAGTCACGTGAACAGTGCATGATCATTTACGTGATCTTTGCATGATCAGTCACGTGACCAGTATATGGTTGCTACGTGATCATTCCATGACGAGCCACGTGAGCAGTGCATGATAGCCACGTGATGTGTGCATGAGTTACGTGAGCAGAGTATGATCAGCCACGTGATCAGTGCATGAGTGCCACGTGATCAGTACATGATATGTCACGTGACAGGTGTGTGATCAGCCACGTGAACAGTGCATGTTCAGCCACGTGATCAGTGCATGATAGCCACGTGATCAGTGCATGATCAGTTACGTGAGCAGTGTATGATCAGCCACGTGATCAGTGCATGGTCAGACACGTGAACAGTGTATGATCAGCCACGTGATCAGTGCATGATATCCAAGTGATCAGTGTGTGATCAGCCACGTGATCAGTGCATGATCAGCCACGTGATCAGTGAATGATCATCACGTGATCAGTGTATGATCAGCCACGTGAACAGTGCATGCTCAGTCACGTGATCTGGGCCTGCTGAGCTGCGTGATTACTGTCTGCTCATCTGCTTGACAATTGCCAGCTGAGCTGCACGATTCCTGCCTGTCATCTGCTTGACAATTGCCAGCTGTGCTGCGTAATTCCTGCCTGCTCAGCTGCTTGATTATTGCCAGCTGAGCAGCATGATTCCTCACACCTGAGTTCCATGATTATTGCCTGCTGACTGTTTGATTCGTGCCTACTCAGCTCTTTGTTTATTGCCTCCAGAGGCACATGATCAGTGTATGATAGCAAACATGATCAGCGCATGATCAGTCACATGATCAGCGCCATTAAGTCACGTGATCACTGCATGATAGTCATGTGATCAGTCCATGCTCAGTCACGGTATCAGTGCATGATCAGCCACGTGATCAGTGCATGATCTGTCACAAGATTAGTGTATGATCATCCACGTGATCAGTGCATGGGCAGTCATGTGATCAGTGCATGATATAGACGTGATCAGTGCATGATCAGTCTCGTGATCAGTGCATGATAGCCACGTGATCAGTGCATGATCAGTCACCTGATGGGTGTATGATCATTCACGTGACCTGTACATGGTAGCTACATGATCATTGCATGATCAGCCACGTGAGTAGTGCATGATAGCCACGTGATCACTGCATGATCAGTCACGTGATCAGTGCATGATCAGTCATGTGACCAGTACATGGTAGCTGCGTGATCATGGCATGATCAGCCACGTGAGCAGTGCATGATAGTCACGTGATCAGTGCATGATCAGACACGTGATCAGTGCATGATCAGTCACGTGATCAGTGCATGATCAGCCACGTGATCAGTGCATGACCAGGCACGTGATCAGTGTATGTCAGCCAAGTGATCAGTGCATGATAGCCACGTGATCAGTGCATGATCAGTCACGTGATCAGTGCATGATCAGTCACGTGATCAGTGTATGATCAGCCACGTGATCAGTGCATGATCAGCCACGTGATCAGTGCATGATCAATTACGTGATCAGTGCATGATCAGTCACGTGACCAGTACATGGTAGCTACGTGATCATTGCATGATCAGCCACGTGATCAGTGCATGATAGCCACGTGATCAGTGCATGATATCCACGTGATCAGTGCATGACAGCCACGTGATCAGTGCATGAGAGCCACGGGATCAGTGCATGATCAGTCACGTGATCATGTGTGATCAGCCACGTGATCAGTGCATGATGAGCCACGTGATCAGTGCATGATCAATTACGTGATCAGTGCATGATCAGTCACGTGACCAGTACATGGTTGCTACGTGATCAGTTGCATGATCAGCCACGTGAGCAGTGCATGATAGCCACGTGATCAGTGCATGATCAGTCACGTGATCAGTGCATGATCAGTCACGTGATCAGTGCATGATCATTTACGTGATCTTTGCATGATCAGTCACGTACCAGTATATGGTTGCTACGTGATCATTCCATGACAGCCACGTGAGCAGTGCATGATAGCCACGTGATCAGTGCATGATAGCCACGTGATCAGTGCATGATCAGTTACGTGAGCAGTGTATGATCAGCCACGTGATCAGTGCATGGTCAGACACGTGAACAGTGTATGATCAGCCACGTGATCAGTGCATGATATCCAAGTGATCAGTGCATGATCATCACGTGATCAGTGTATGATCAGCCACGTGAACAGTGCATGCTCAGTCACGTGATCTGGGCCTGCTGAGCTGCGTGATTACTGTCTGCTCATCTGCTTGACAATTGCCAGCTGAGCTGCACGATTCCTGCCTGTCATCTGCTTGACAATTGCCAGCTGTGCTGCATAATTCCTGCCTGTTCAGCTGCTTGATTATTGCCAGCTGAGCAGCATGATTCCTCACACCTGAGTTCCATGATTATTGCCTGCTGACTGTTTGATTCGTGCCTACTCAGCTCTTTGTTTATTGCCTCCAGTGGCACATGATCAGTGTATGATAGCAAACATGATCAGCGCATGATCAGTCACATGATCAGCGCCATTAAGTCACGTGATCACTACATGATAGTCATGTGATCAGTCCATGCTCAGTCACGGTATCAGTGCATGATCAGCCACGTGATCAGTGCATGATCTGTCACAAGATTAGTATATGATCATCCACGTGATCAGTGCATGGGCAGTCATGTGATCAGTGCATGATATAGACGTCAACAGTGCATGATCAGTCTCGTGATCAGTGCATGATAGCCACGTGATCAGTGCATGATCAGTCACCTGATGGGTGTATGATCATTCACGTGACCTGTACATGGTAGCTACATGATCATTGCATGATCAGCCACGTGAGTAGTTCATGATAGCCCCGTGATCACTGCATGATCAGTCACGTGATCAGTGCATGATCAGTCATGTGACCAGTACATGGTAGCTGCGTTATCATGGCATGATCAGCCACGTGAGCAGTGCATGATAGCCACGTGATCAGTGCATGATCAGACACGTGATCAGTGCATGATCAGTCACGTGATCAGTGCATGATCAGCCACGTGATCAGTGCATGATCAGGCACGTGATCAGTGCATGATCAGTCACGTGATCAGTGCATGATCAGTCATGTGATCAGTGTATGATCAGCCACGTGATCAGTGCATGATCAGCCACATGATCAGTGCATGATCAATTACGTGATCAGTGCATGATCAGTCACGTGACCAGTACATGGTAGCTACGTGATCATTGCATGATCAGCCACGTGATCAGTGCATGATAGCCACGTGATCAGTGCATGATAGCCACGTGATCAGTGCATGATCAGTCATGTGATACGTGTGTGATCAGCCACGTGATCAGTGCATGATATCCACGTGATCAGTGCATGACAGCCACGTGATCAGTGCATGAGAGCCACGTGATCAGTGCATGATCAGTCACGTGATACATGTTTGATCAGCCACGTGATCAGTGCATGATGAGCCACGTGATCAGTGCATGATCAATTACGTGATCAGTGCATGATCAGTCACGTGACCAGTACATGGTTGCTACGTGATCGTTGCGTGATCAGCCACGTGAGAAGAGCATGATAGCCACGTGATCAGTGCATGATCAGTCACGTGATCAGTACATGATCAGTCACGTGAACAGTGCATGATCATTTACGTGATCTTTGCATGATCAGTCACGTGACCAGTATATGGTTGCTACGTGATCATTCCATGACGAGACACGTGAGCAGTGCATGATAGCCACGTGATGTGTGCATGAGTTACGTGAGCAGAGTATGATCAGCCACGTGATCAGTGCATGAGTGCCACGTGATCAGTGCATGATATGTCACGTGACAGGTGTGTGATCAGCCACGTGAACAGTGCATGTTCAGCCACGTGATCAGTGCATGATAGCCACGTGATCAGTGCATGATCAGACGTGATCAGCACACAGTGTGATCAGCCACGTGATCAGTGCATGATCAGTGATCAGTGATGATCAGCCACGTGAGTGCATGATCAGCCACGTGATCAGTGCACGTGATCAGTGCATGATCAGCCACGTGATCAGTGCATGATCAGTCACCTGATGGGTGTATGATCATTCACGTGACCATGTACATGGTAGCTACGTGATCATTGCATGATCAGCCACGTGATAGTGCATGATCAGCCACGTGATCAGTGCATGATCAGTCACGTGATCAGTGCATGATCAGTCATGTGACCATGTGTCATGTGATCAGCATGTCGTGATCAGTGCATGATCAGCCACGTGATCAGTGCATGATAGCCACGTGATCAGTGCATGATCAGTCACGTGATCAGTGCATGATCAGTCACGTGATCAGTGCATGATCAGCCACGTGATCAGTGCATGATCAGTCACGTGATCAGTGCATGATCAGCCACGTGATCAGTGCATGATAGCCACGTGATCAGTGCATGATCAGTCACGTGATCAGTGCATGATCAGTTACGTGATCAGTGCATGATCAGCCACGTGATCAGTGCATGATCAGCCACGTGATCAGTGCATGATCAGACGTGATCAGTGCATGATCAGTCACGTGATCAGTGCATGGTAGCTACGTGATCAGTGCATGATCAGCCACGTGATCAGTGCATGATAGCCACGTGATCAGTGCATGATAGCCACGTGATCAGTGCATGATCAGTCATGTGATCAGTGTGATCAGCCACGTGATCAGTGCATGATATCCACGTGATCAGTGCATGACAGCCACGTGATCAGTGCATGAGAGCCACGTGATCAGTGCATGATCAGTCACGTGATCATGTGTGATCAGCCACGTGATCAGTGCATGATGAGCCACGTGATCAGTGCATGATCAATTACGTGATCAGTGCATGATCAGTCACGTGACCAGTACATGGTTGCTACGTGATCGTGCATGATCAGCCACGTGAGCAGTGCATGATAGCCACGTGATCAGTGCATGATCAGTCACGTGATCAGTGCATGATCAGTCACGTGATCAGTGCATGATCATTTACGTGATCAGTGCATGATCAGTCACGTGATCAGTATATGGTTGCTACGTGATCATTGCATGACAGCCACGTGATCAGTGCATGATAGCCACGTGATGTGTGCATGAGTTACGTGATCAGTGTATGATCAGCCACGTGATCAGTGCATGATCAGTCACGTGATCAGTGCATGATAGTCACGTGACAGTGTGTGATCAGCCACGTGATCAGTGCATGATCAGCCACGTGATCAGTGCATGATAGCCACGTGATCAGTGCATGATCAGTTACGTGATCAGTGTATGATCAGCCACGTGATCAGTGCATGATATCCACGTGATCAGTGCATGACAGCCACGTGATCAGTGCATGATAGCCACGTGATCAGTGCATGATCAGTCACGTGATACATGTGTGATCAGCCACGTGATCAGTGCATGATGAGCCACGTGATCAGTGCAGGATCAATTACGTGATCAGTGCATGATCAGTCACGTGACCAGTACATGGTTGCTACGTGATCGTTGCATGATCAGCCACGTGAGCAGAGCATGATAGCCACGTGATCAGTGCATGATCAGTCACGTGATCAGTACATGATCAGTCACGTGAACAGTGCATGATCATTTACGTGATCTTTGCATGATCAGTCACGTGACCAGTATATGGTTGCTACGTGATCATTCCATGACGAGCCACGTGAGCAGTGCATGATAGCCACGTGATGTGTGCATGAGTTACGTGAGCAGAGTATGATCAGCCACGTGATCAGTGCATGAGTGCCACGTGATCAGTGCATGATATGTCACGTGACAGGTGTGTGATCAGCCACGTGAACAGTGCATGTTCAGCCACGTGATCAGTGCATGATAGCCACGTGATCAGTGCATGATCAGTTACGTGAGCAGTGTATGATCAGCCACGTGATCAGTGCATGGTCAGACACGTGAACAGTGTATGATCAGCCACGTGATCAGTGCATGATATCCAAGTGATCAGTGCATGATCATCACGTGATCAGTGTATGATCAGCCACGTGAACAGTGCATGCTCAGTCACGTGATCTGGGCCTGCTGAGCTGCGTGATTACTGTCTGCTCATCTGCTTGACAATTGCCAGCTGAGCTGCACGATTCCTGCATGCTCAGCTGCTTGATTATTGCCAGCTGAGCAGCATGATTCCTCACACCTGAGTTCCATGATTATTGCCTGCTGACTGTTTGATTCGTGCCTACTCAGCTCTTTGTTTATTGCCTCCAGAGGCACATGATCAGTGTATGATAGCAAACATGATCAGCGCATGATCAGTCACATGATCAGCGCCATTAAGTCACGTGATCACTACATGATAGTCATGTGATCAGTCCATGCTCAGTCACGGTATCAGTGCATGATCAGCCACGTGATCAGTGCATGATCTGTCACAAGATTAGTGTATGATCATCCACGTGATCAGTGCATGGGCAGTCATGTGATCAGTGCATGATATAGACGTGATCAGTGCATGATCAGTCTCGTGATCAGTGCATGATAGCCACGTGATCAGTGCATGATCAGTCACCTGATGGGTGTATGATCATTCACGTGACCTGTACATGGTAGCTACATGATCATTGCATGATCAGCCACGTGAGTAGTGCATGATAGCCACGTGATCACTGCATGATCAGTCACGTGATCAGTGCATGATCAGTCATGTGACCAGTACATGGTAGAGCGTGATCATGGCATGATCAGCCACGTGAGCAGTGCATGATAGCCACGTGATCAGTGCATGATCAGACACGTGATCAGTGCATGATCAGTCACGTGATCAGTGCATGATCAGCCACGTGATCAGTGCATGATCAGGCACGTGATCAGTGCATGATCAGTCACGTGATCAGTGCATGATCAGTTACGTGATCAGTGCATGATCAGCCACGTGATCAGTGCATGATCAGCCACGTGATCAGTGCATGATCAATTACGTGATCAGTGCATGATCAGTCACGTGACCAGTACATGGTAGCTACGTGATCATTGCATGATCAGCCACGTGATCAGTGCATGATAGCCACGTGATCAGTGCATGATAGCCACGTGATCAGTGCATGATCAGTCATGTGATACGTGTGTGATCAGCCACGTGATCAGTGCATGATATCCACGTGATCAGTGCATGACAGCCACGTGATCAGTGCATGAGAGCCACGTGATCAGTGCATGATCAGTCACGTGATACATGTGTGATCAGCCACGTGATCAGTGCATGATGAGCCACGTGATCAGTGCAGGATCAATTACGTGATCAGTGCATGATCAGTCACGTGACCAGTACATGGTTGCTACGTGATCGTTGCATGATCAGCCACGTGAGCAGAGCATGATAGCCACGTGATCAGTGCATGATCAGTCACGTGATCAGTACATGATCAGTCACGTGAACAGTGCATGATCATTTACGTGATCTTTGCATGATCAGTCACGTGACCAGTATATGGTTGCTACGTGATCATTCCATGACGAGCCACGTGAGCAGTGCATGATAGCCACGTGATGTGTGCATGAGTTACGTGAGCAGAGTGTGATCAGCCACGTGATCAGTGCATGAGTGCCACGTGATCAGTGCATGATATGTCACGTGATCAGTGTATGATCAGCCACGTGATCAGTGCATGATTAGACGTGATCAGTGCATGATCAGCCACGTGATCAGTGCATGATCAGCCACGTGATCAGTGCATGATCAGCCACGTGATCAGTGCATGATCAGCCACGTGATCAGTGCATGATCAGCCACGTGATCAGTGCATGATCAGCCACGTGATCAGTGCATGATCATCTGCGTGATCAGTGCCAGCTGAGCTGCACGATCATGCATGTCATCTGCGTGATTGGCCTGCTGAGCTGCGTGATTACTGTCTGCTCATCTGCTTGACAATTGCCAGCTGAGCTGCACGATTCCTGCCTGTCATCTGCTTGACAATTGCCAGCTGTGCTGCGTAATTCCTGCCTGCTCAGCTGCTTGATTATTGCCAGCTGAGCAGCATGATTCCTCACACCTGAGTTCCATGATTATTGCCTGCTGACTGTTTGATTCGTGCCTACTCAGCTCTTTGTTTATTGCCTCCAGAGGCACATGATCAGTGTATGATAGCAAACATGATCAGCGCATGATCAGTCACATGATCAGCGCCATTAAGTCACGTGATCACTACATGATAGTCATGTGATCAGTCCATGCTCAGTCACGGTATCAGTGCATGATCAGCCACGTGATCAGTGCATGATCTGTCACAAGATTAGTGTATGATCATCCACGTGATCAGTGCATGGGCAGTCATGTGATCAGTGCATGATATAGACGTGAACAGTGCATGATCAGTCTCGTGATCAGTGCATGATAGCCACGTGATCAGTGCATGATCAGTCACCTGATGGGTGTATGATCATTCACGTGACCTGTACATGGTAGCTACATGATCATTGCATGATCAGCCACGTGAGTAGTGCATGATAGCCACGTGATCACTGCATGATCAGTCACGTGATCAGTGCATGATCAGTCATGTGACCAGTACATGGTAGCTGCGTGATCATGGCATGATCAGTCACATGATCAGCGCATTATAGTCACGTGATCACTGCATGATCAGTCATGTGATCAGTCCATGCTCAGTCACGGTATCAGTGCATGATCAGCCACGTGATCAGTGCATGATAGCCACATGATTAGTGTATGATCATCCACGTGATCAGTGCACGTGCAGTCATGTGATCAGTGCATGATCAGTCACGTGATCAGTGTGATCAGTCTCGTGATCAGTGCATGATCAGCCACGTGATCAGTGCAGGATCAGTCACCTGATGGGTGCATGATCATTCATGTGACCTGTACATAGTAGCTGCATGATCATTGCATGATCAGCCACGTGAGCAGTTCATGATAGCCACGTGATCACGGCATGATCAGTCACGAGATCAGTGCATGATCAGTCACGTGACCTGTACATGGTCAGACACGAGATCAGTGCATGATCAGCCACGTGAACAGTGCATGATCAGTCACGTGATCAGTGCATGACCAGGCACGAGATCAGTGTATGATCAGTCAAGTGATCAGTGCATGATCAGCCACGTGATCAGTGCATGACCAGGCACGTGATCAGTGCATGTCCAGTTATGTGATCAGTGTATGATCAGCCACGTGATCAGTGCATGATCAGCCACATGATCAGTGCATGATCAATTACGTGCTCAGTGCATGATCAGCTACGTGACCAGTACAAGATAGCCACATGATCATTGCATGATCAATCACGTGATCAGTGCAAGATAGCCACGTGATCAGTACATGGTAGCTACGTGATCATTGCCTGATCAGCCATATGATAGTGTGTGATCAGCCACGTGATCAGTGCATGATATCCACGTGATCAGTGCATGACAGCCACGTGATCAGTGCATGAGAGCCACGGGATCAGTGCATGATCAGTCACGTGATACATGTGTGATCAGCCACGTGATCAGTGCATGATGAGCCACGTGATCAGTGCAGGATCAATTACGTGATCAGTGCATGATCAGTCACGTGACCAGTACATGGTTGCTACGTGATCGTTGCATGATCAGCCACGTGAGCAGAGCATGATAGCCACGTGGTCAGTGCATGATCAGTCACGTGATCAGCACATTCAGTCACGTGAACACTACATGATATTCATGTGATCTGTCCATGCTCAGTCACGTACCAGTATATGGTTAGCCACATGATCATTCCATGATCTGCCACAAGAGTAGTGTATGATCATCCAGGTGATCAGTGCACGGGCAGCCATGTGATCAGTGCATGATCTAGACGTGAACAGTGCATGATCAGCCACGTGATCAGTGCATGGTCAGACACGTGAACTGTACATGATAGCCACATGATCATTGCATGATCATCCAAGTGATAGTTCATGATCATCACGTGATCAGTGCATGATCAGCCACGTGAACAGTGCATGCTCAGTCATGTGATCTGGGCCTGCTAGCTGCGTGATTATGTCTGCTCATCTGCTTGACAATTGCCAGCGAGCCACGTGATCACTGCCTGATCTGACAATAGAGCTGTGCATGATAATTCCTGTGTTCAGCTGCTTGATCAGCCAGGTGAGCAGTGCATGACCAGGCACCTGATCAGTGTATGACTATTGCCAAGTGATCAGTGCATGATAGCCACTTGATCAGTGCATGATCAGCCACGTGATCAGTGCATGACCAGGCACGTGATCAGCGTATGATCAGTCAAATGAGCAGCGCATGATAGTCACGTGATCACTACATGATCAGTCACGTGATCAGTCCATGCTCAGTCACGGTAACAGTGCATGATCAGCCACGTGATCATTGCATGATCTGTCACAATATTAGTGTATGATCATCCACGTGATCAGTCCACGGCAGTCACGTTATCAGTGCATGATAGCCACGTGAACAGTGCATGAGTCTCGTGAGCAGTGCATGATCAGCCACGTGATCAGTGCATGAGTGTCACCTGATGGGTGCATGATCATTCACGTGACCGTGTATGGTCAGCCACGTGAACATTGCATGTTCAGCCACGTGATCAGTGCATGATAGCCACGTGATCACTGCATGATCAGTCACGTGAGCAGTGTATGATCAGTCATGTGACCAGTACATGGTCAGACACGTGAACAGTGTATGATCAGCCACGTGATCAGTGCATGATAGCCACGTGATCAGTGCATGATCATCACGTGATCCGTGTATGATCAGTCACGTGATCAGTGCATGATCAGCCACGTGATCAGTGCATGACCAGGCACGTGATCAGTGCATGATCAGTCACGTGATCAGTGCATGATCAGTTATGTGATCAGTGTATGATCAGTCACGTGATCAGTGCATGATCAGCCACATGATCAGTGCATGATCAATTACGTGCTCAGTGCATGATCAGTTACGTGACCAGTACAAGGTAGCTACGTGATCATTGCCTGATAAGCCACGTGATCAGTGCATGATAGCCACGTGATCAGTGCATGATAGCCACGTGATCAGTGCATGATCAGTCATGTGATACGTGTGTGATCAGCCACATGATCGGTGCATGATATCCACGTGATCAGTGCATGACAGCCACGTGATCAGTGCATGAGAGCCACGGGATCAGTGCATGATCAGTCACGTGATACATGTGTGATCAGCCACGTGATCAGTGCATGATGAGCCACGTGATCAGTGCAGGATCAATTACGTGATCAGTGCATGATCAGTCACGTGACCATTACATGGTTGCTACGTGATCGTTGCGTGATCAGCCACGTGAGAAGAGCATGATAGCCACGTGGTCAGTGCATGATCAGTCACGTGATCAGTACATGATCAGTCACGTGAACAGTGCATGATCATTTACGTGATCTTTGCATGATCAGTCACGTTACCAGTATATGGTTGCTACGTGATCATTCCATGACGGGACACGTGAGCAGTGCATGATAGCCACGTGATGTGTGCATGAGTTACGTGAGCAGAGTATGATCAGCCACGTGATCAGTGCATGAGTGCCACGTGATCAGTGCATGATCTGTCACGTGATTAGTGTATGATCATCCACGTGATCAGTGCATGGGCAGTCATGTGATCAGTGCATGATATCGACGTGATCAGTGCATGATCAGTCTCGTGATCAGTGCATGATCACCACGTGATCAGTGCATTATCAGTTACGTGAGCAGTGTATGATCAGCCACGTGATCAGTGCATGGTCAGACACGTGATCAGTGTATGATCAGCCACGTAAACAGTGCATGATATCCAAGTGATCAGTGAATGATCATCACGTGATCAGTGTATGATCAGCCACGTGAACAGTGCATGCTCAGTCACGTGATCTGGGCCTGCTGAGCTGCGTGATTACTGTCTGCTCATCTGCTTGACAATTGCCAGCTGAGCTGCACGATTCCTGCATGCTCAGCTGCTTGATTATTGCCAGCTGAGCAGCATGATTCCTCACACCTGTGTTCCATGATTATTGCCTGCTGACTGTTTGATTCGTGCCTACTCAGCTCTTTGTTTATTGCCTCCAGAGGCACATGATCAGTGTATGATAGCAAACATGATCAGCACATGATCAGTCACATGATCAGCGCCATTGAGTCACGTGATCACTACATGATAGTCATGTGATCAGTCCATGCTCAGTCACGGTATCAGTGCATGATCAGCCACGTGATCAGTGCATGATCTGTCACAAGATTAGTGTATGATCATGCACGTGATCAGTGCACGGGCAGTCATGTGATCAGTGCATGATATAGACGTGAACAGTGCATGATCAGTCTCGTGATCAGTGCATGATAGCCACGTGATCAGTGCATGATCAGTCACCTGATGGGTGTATGATCATTCACGTGACCTGTACATGGTAGCTACATGATCATTGCATGATCAGCCACGTGAGTAGTTAATGATAGCCACGTGATCACTGCATGATCAGTCACGTGATCAGTGCATGCTCAGTCATGTGACCAGTACATGGTAGCTGCGTGATCATGGCATGATCAGCCACGTGAACAGTGCATGATAGTCACGTGATCAGTGCATGATCAGTCACGTGATCAGTGCATGATCAGTTATGTGATCAGTGTATGATCAGCCACGTGATCAGTGCATGATCAGCCACATGATCAGTGCATGATCAATTACGTGCTCAGTGCAAGATCAGTCACGTGACCAGTACATGGTAGCTACGTGATCATTGCCTGATAAGCTATGTGATCAGTGCATGATAGCCACGTGATCAGTGCATGATAGCCACGTGATCAGTGCATGACCAGTCATGTGATACGTGTGTGATCAGCCACATGATCAGTGCATGATATCCACGTGATCAGTGCATGACAGCCACGTGATCAGTGCATGAGAGCCACGGGATCAGTGCATGATCAGTCACGTGATACATGTGTGATCAGCCACGTGATCAGTGCATGATGAGCCACGTGATCAGTGCAGGATCAATTACGTGATCAGTGCATGAACAGTCACGTGACCAGTACATGGTTGCTATGTGATCGTTGCATGATCAGCCACGTGAGCAGAGCATGATAGCCACGTGGTCAGTGCATGATCAGTCACGTGATCAGTACATGATCAGTCACGTGAACAGTGCATGATCATTTACGTGATCTTTGCATGATCAGTCAGGTTACCAGTATATGGTTGCTACGTGATCATTCCATGACGAGCCACGTGAGCATTGCATGATAGCCACGTGATGTGTGCATGAGTTACGTGAGCAGAGTATGATCAGCCACGTGATCAGTGCATGAGAGTCACGTGATCAGTGCATGATATGTCACGTGACAGGTGTGTGATCAGCCACGTGAACAGTGCATGTTCAGCCACGTGATCAGTGCATATAAGCCACGTGATCAGTGCATGATCAGTTACGTGAGCAGTCTATGATCAGCCATGTGATCAGTGCATGATATCCACGTGATCAGTGCATGACAGCCACGTGATCAGTGCATGAGAGCCACGGGATCAGTGCATGATCAGTCACGTGATACATGTGTGATCAGCCACGTGATCAGTGCATGATGAGCCACGTGATCAGTGCAGGATCAATTACGTGATCAGTGCATGATCAGTCACGTGACCAGTACATGGTTGCTACGTGATCGTTGCATGATCAGCCACGTGAGCAGAGCATGATAGCCACGTGGTCAGTGCATGATCAGTCACGTGATCAGTACATGATCAGTCACGTGAACAGTGCATGATCATTTACGTGATCTTTGCATGATCAGTCACGTTCCCAGTATATGGTTGCTACGTGATCATTCCATGACGAGCCATGTGAGCAGTGCATGATAGCCACGTGATGTGTGCATGAGTTACGTGAGCAGAGTATGATCAGCCACGTGATCAGTGCATGAGTGCCACGTGATCAGTGCATGATATGTCACGTGACAGGTGTGTGATCAGCCACGTGAACAGTGCATGTTCAGCCACGTGATCAGTGCATGATAGCCACGTGATCAGTGCATGATCAGTTACGTGAGCAGTGTATGATCAGCCACGTGATCAGTGCATGGTCAGACACGTGAACAGTGTATGATCAGCCACGTGATCAGTGCATGATATCCAAGTGATCAGTACATGATCATCACGTGATCAGTGTATGATCAGCCACGTGAACAGTGCATGCTCAGTCACGTGATCTGGGCCTGCTGAGCTGCGTGATTACTGTCTGCTCATCTGCTTGACAATTGCCAGCTGAGCTGCACGATTCCTGCCTGCTCAGCTGCTTGATTATTGCCAGCTGAGCAGCATGATTCCTCACACCTGTGTTCCATGATTATTGCCTGCTGACTGTTTGATTCGTGCCTACTCAGCTCTTTGTTTATTGCCTCCAGAGGCACATGATCAGTGTATGATAGCAAACATGATCAGCGCATGATCAGTCACATGATCAGCGCCATTAAGTCACGTGATCACTACATGATAGTCATGTGATCAGTCCATGCTCAGTCACGGTATCAGTGCATGATCAGCCACGTGATCAGTGCATGATCTGTCACAAGATTAGTGTATGATCATGCACGTGATCAGTGCACGGGCAGTCATGTGATCAGTGCATGATATAGACGTGAACAGTGCATGATCAGTCTCGTGATCAGTGCATGATAGCCACGTGATCAGTGCATGATCAGTCACCTGATGGGTGTATGATCATTCACGTGACCTGTACATGGTAGCTACATGATCATTGCATGATCAGCCACGTGAGTAGTTCATGATAGCCACGTGATCACTGCATGATCAGTCACGTGATCAGTGCATGATCAGTCATGTGACCAGTACATGGTAGAGCGTGATCATGGCATGATCAGCCACGTGAGCAGTGCATGATAGCCACGTGATCAGTGCATGATCAGACACGAGATCAGTGCATGATCAGTCACGTGATCAGTGCATGATCAGCCACGTGATCAGTGCATGACCAGGCACGTGATCAGTGCATGATCAGTCACGTGATCAGTGCATGATCAGTTATGTGATCAGTGTATGATCAGTCACGTGATCAGTGCATGATCAGCCACATGATCAGTGCATGATCAATTACGTGCTCAGTGCATGATCAGTCACGTGACCAGTACATGGTAGCTACGTGATCATTGCCTGATCAGCCACGTGATCAGTGCATGATAGCCACGTGATCAGTGCATGATAGCCACGTGATCAGTGCATGATCAGTCATGTGATACGTGTGTGATCAGCCACATGATCAGTGCATGATATCCACGTGATCAGTGCATGACAGCCACGTGATCAGTGCATGAGAGCCACGGGATCAGTGCATGATCAATCACGTGATACATGTGTGATCAGCCACGTGATCAGTGCATGATGAGCCACGTGATCAGTGCAGGATCAATTACGTGATCAGTGCATGATCAGTCACGTGACCAGTACATGGTTGCTACGTGATCGTTGCATGATCAGCCACGTGAGCAGAGCATGATAGCCACGTGGTCAGTGCATGATCAGTCACGTGATCAGTACATGATCAGTCACGTGAACAGTGCATGATCATTTACGTGATCTTTGCATGATCAGTCACATTACCAGTATATGGTTGCTACGTGATCATTCCATGACGAACCACGTGAGCAGTGCATGATAGCCACGTGATGTGTGCATGAGTTACGTGAGCAGAGTATGATCAGCCACGTGATCAGTGCATGAGTGCCACGTGATCAGTGCATGATCTGTCACATGATTAGTGTATGATCATCCATGTGATCAGTGCATGATATAGACGTGATCAGTGCATGATCAGTCTCGTGATCAGTGCATGATAACCACGTGATCAGTGCATTATCAGTTACGTGAGCAGTGTATGATCAGCCACGTGATCAGTGCATGGTCAGACACGTGATCAGGGCCTGCTGAGCTGCGTGATTACTGTCTGCTCATCTGCTTGACAATTGCCAGCTGAGCTGCACGATCCTGCCTGTCATCTGCTTGACAATTTCCAGCTGAGCTACAGGATTCCTGCCTGTCATCTGCTTGACAATAGCCAGCTGTGCTGCGTAATTCCTGCCTGCTCAGCTGCTTGACAATAGCCAGCTGTGCTGCATAATTCCTGCCTGCTCAGCTGCTTGATTATTGCCAGCTGAGCAGCATGATTCCTCACACCTGTGTTCCATGATTATTGCCTGCTGACTGTTTGATTCGTGCCTACTCAGCTCTTTGTTTATTGCCTCCAGAGGCACATGATCAGTGTATGATAGCAAACATGATCAGCGCATGATCAGTCACATGATCAGCGCCATTAAGTCACGTGATCACTACATGATAGTCATGTGATCAGTCCATGCTCAGTCACGGTATCAGTGCATGATCAGCCACGTGATCAGTGCATGATCTGTCACAAGATTAGTGTATGATCATCCACGTGATCAGTGCACGGGCAGTCATGTGATCAGTGCATGATATAGACGTGAACAGTGCATGATCAGTCTCGTGATCAGTGCATGATAGCCACGTGATCAGTGCATGATCAGTCACCTGATGGGTGTATGATCATTCACGTGACCTGTACATGGTAGCTACATGATCATTGCATGATCAGCCACGTGAGTAGTTCATGATAGCCACGTGATCACTGCATGATCAGTCACGTGATCAGTGCATGCTCAGTCATGTGACCAGTACATGGTAGCTGCGTGATCATGGCATGATCAGCCACGTGAGCAGTGCATGATAGCCACGTGATCAGTCCATGATCAGTCACGTGATCAGTGCATGATCAGTTATGTGATCAGTGTATGATCAGCCACATGATCAGTGCATGATAGCCACGTGATCAGTGCATGACAGCCACGTGATCAGTGCATGAGAGCCACGGGATCAGTGCATGATCAGTCACGTGATCATGTGTGATCAGCCACGTGATCAGTGCATGATGAGCCACGTGATCAGTGCAGGATCAATTACGTGATCAGTGCATGATCAGTCATGTGACCAGTACATTGTAGCTGCGTGATCATGGCATGATCAGCCACGTGAGCAGTGCATGATAGCCACGTGATCATGGCATGATCAGACACGAGATCAGTGCATGATCAGTCACGTGATCTGTGCATGATCAGACACGAGATCAGTGCATGATCAGTCACGTGATCAGTGCATGATCAGCCACGTGATCAGTGCATGACCAGGCACGTGATCAGTGTATGTCCAGCCACGTGATCAGTGCATGATAGCCACGTGATCAGTGCATGATCAGTCACGTGATCAGTGCATGATCAGTTATGTGATCAGTGCATGATCAGCCACGTGATCAGTGCATGATCAGCCACATGATCAGTGCATGATCAATTACGTGCTCAGTGCATGATCAGTTACGTGACCAGTACAAGGTAGCTACGTGATCATTGCCTGATAAGCCACGTGATCAGTGCATGATAGCCACGTGATCAGTGCATGATAGCCACGTGATCAGTGCATGATCAGTCATGTGATCAGTGTGATCAGCCACGTGATCAGTGCATGATATCCACGTGATCAGTGCATGACAGCCACGTGATCAGTGCATGAGAGCCACGTGATCAGTGCATGATCAGTCACGTGATACATGTGTGATCAGCCACGTGATCAGTGCATGATCAGCCACGTGATCAGTGCATGATCAATTACGTGATCAGTGCATGATCAGTCACGTGACCAGTACATGGTTGCTACGTGATCGTTGCATGATCAGCCACGTGAGCAGAGCATGATAGCCACGTGGTCAGTGCATGATCAGTCACGTGATCAGCGCCATTAAGTCACGTGATCAGTGCATGATAGTCATGTGATCAGTCCATGCTCAGTCACGGTATCAGTGCATGATCAGCCACGTGATCAGTGCATGATCTGTCACAAGATCAGTGTATGATCATCCACGTGATCAGTGCACGGGCAGTCATGTGATCAGTGCATGATATAGACGTGAACAGTGCATGATCAGTCACCTGATGGGTGTATGATCATTCACGTGACCTGTACATGGTAGCTACATGATCATTGCATGATCAGCCACGTGAGTAGTTCATGATAGCCACGTGATCACTGCATGATCAGTCACGTGATCAGTGCATGATCAGTCATGTGACCAGTACATGGTAGCTGCGTGATCATGGCATGATCAGCCACGTGAGCAGTGCATGAGAGCCACGTGATCAGTGCATGATCAGACACGTGATCAGTGCATGATCAGTCACGTGATCAGTGCATGATCAGCCACGTGATCAGTGCATGACCAGGCACGTGATCAGTGTATGTCCAGCCAAGTGATCAGTGCATGATAGCCACGTGATCAGTGCATGATCAGCCACGTGATCAGTGCATGACCAGTCACGTGATCAGTGCATGATCAGCCACGTGAGCAGAGCATGATAGCCACGTGGTCAGTGCATGATCAGTCACGTGATCAGTACATGATCAGTCACGTGAACAGTGCATGATCATTTACGTGATCTTTGCATGATCAGTCACGTTACCAGTATATGGTTGCTACGTGATCATTCCATGACGAGCCACGTGATCAGTGCATGATAGCCACGTGATGTGTGCATGAGTTACGTGAGCAGTGTATGATCAGCCACGTGATCAGTGCATGAGTGCCACGTGATCAGTGCATGATATGTCACGTGACAGGTGTGTGATCAGCCACGTGAACAGTGCATGTTCAGCCACGTGATCAGTGCATGATAGCCACGTGATCAGTGCATGATCAGTTACGTGATCAGTGTATGATCAGCCACGTGATCAGTGCATGATCAGACACGTGAACAGTGCATGATCAGCCACGTGATCAGTGCATGATATCCAAGTGATCAGTACATGATCATCACGTGATCCGTGTATGATCAGTCACGTGATCAGTGCATGATCAGCCACGTGATCAGTGCATGATCAGGCACGTGATCAGTGCATGATCAGTCACGTGATCAGTGCATGATCAGTTATGTGATCAGTGTATGATCAGTCACGTGATCAGTGCATGATCAGCCACATGATCAGTGCATGATCAATTACGTGCTCAGTGCATGATCAGTCACGTGACCAGTACATGGTAGCTACGTGATCAGTGCCTGATCAGCCACGTGATCAGTGCATGATAGCCACGTGATCAGTGCATGATAGCCACGTGATCAGTGCATGATCAGTCATGTGATACGTGTGTGATCAGCCACATGATCAGTGCATGATATCCACGTGATCAGTGCATGACAGCCACGTGATCAGTGCATGAGAGCCACGGGATCAGTGCATGATCAGTCACGTGATACATGTGTGATCAGCCACGTGATCAGTGCATGATGAGCCACGTGATCAGTGCAGGATCAATTACGTGATCAGTGCATGATCAGTCACGTGACCAGTACATGGTTGCTACGTGATCGTTGCATGATCAGCCACGTGAGCAGAGCATGATAGCCACGTGGTCAGTGCATGATCAGTCACGTGATCAGTACATGATCAGTCACGTGAACAGTGCATGATCATTTACGTGATCTTTGCATGATCAGTCACGTTACCAGTATATGGTTGCTACGTGATCATTCCATGACAGCCACGTGAGCAGTGCATGATAGCCACGTGATGTGTGCATGAGTTACGTGAGCAGAGTATGATCAGCCACGTGATCAGTGCATGAGTGCCACGTGATCAGTGCATGATCTGTCACATGATTAGTGTATGATCATCCACGTGATCAGTGCATGGTCAGTCATGTGATCAGTGCATGATATAGACGTGATCAGTGCATGATCAGTCTCATGATCAGTGCATGATAAGCCACGTGATCAGTGCATGATCAGTCACGTGAGCAGTGTATGATCAGCCACGTGATCAGTGCATGATCAGACACGTGATCAGTGCATGATCAGCCACGTGATCAGTGCATGATAGCCACGTGATCAGTGCATGATCAGTCACGTGATCAGTGTATGATCAGCCACGTGAACAGTGCATGCTCAGTCACGTGATCTGGGCCTGCTGAGCTGCGTGATTACTGTCTGCTCATCTGCTTGACAATTGCCAGCTGAGCTGCACGATTCCTGCATGCTCAGCTGCTTGATTATTGCCAGCTGAGCAGCATGATTCCTCACACCTGAGTTCCATGATTATTGCCTGCTGACTGTTTGATTCGTGCCTACTCAGCTCTTTGTTTATTGCCTCCAGAGGCACATGATCAGTGTATGATAGCAAACATGATCAGCGCATGATCAGTCACATGATCAGCGCCATTAAGTCACGTGATCACTACATGATAGTCATGTGATCAGTCCATGCTCAGTCACGGTATCAGTGCATGATCAGCCACGTGATCAGTGCATGATCTGTCACAAGATTAGTGTATGATCATCCACGTGATCAGTGCATGGGCAGTCATGTGATCAGTGCATGATATAGACGTGATCAGTGCATGATCAGTCTCGTGATCAGTGCATGATAGCCACGTGATCAGTGCATGATCAGTCACCTGATGGGTGTATGATCATTCACGTGACCTGTACATGGTAGCTACATGATCATTGCATGATCAGCCACGTGAGTAGTGCATGATAGCCACGTGATCAGTGCATGATCAGTCACGTGATCAGTGCATGATCAGTCATGTGACCAGTACATGGTAGCTGCGTGATCATGCATGATCAGCCACGTGAGCAGTGCATGATAGCCACGTGATCAGTGCATGATCAGTCACGTGATCAGTGCATGATCAGTTACGTGATCAGTGCATGATCAGCCACGTGATCAGTGCATGATCAGCCACGTGATCAGTGCATGATCAATTACGTGATCAGTGCATGATCAGTCACGTGATCAGTACATGGTAGCTACGTGATCAGTGCATGATCAGCCACGTGATCAGTGCATGATAGCCACGTGATCAGTGCATGATCAGCCACGTGATCAGTGCATGATCAGTCATGTGATAGTGTGTGATCAGCCACGTGATCAGTGCATGATAGCCACGTGATCAGTGCATGACAGCCACGTGATCAGTGCATGAGAGCCACGTGATCAGTGCATGATCAGTCACGTGATCATGTGTGATCAGCCACGTGATCAGTGCATGATCAGCCACGTGATCAGTGCATGATCAATTACGTGATCAGTGCATGATCAGTCACGTGACCAGTACATGGTTGCTACGTGATCGTGCATGATCAGCCACGTGAGCAGTGCATGATAGCCACGTGATCAGTGCATGATCAGTCACGTGATCAGTGCATGATCAGTCACGTGATCAGTGCATGATCATTTACGTGATCAGTGCATGATCAGTCACGTGACCAGTATATGGTTGCTACGTGATCATTCCATGACAGCCACGTGATCAGTGCATGATAGCCACGTGATGTGTGCATGAGTTACGTGATCAGTGTATGATCAGCCACGTGATCAGTGCATGAGAGTCACGTGATCAGTGCATGATAGTCACGTGACAGGTGTGTGATCAGCCACGTGATCAGTGCATGATCAGCCACGTGATCAGTGCATGATAGCCACGTGATCAGTGCATGATCAGTTACGTGATCAGTGTATGATCAGCCACGTGATCAGTGCATGATATCCACGTGATCAGTGCATGACAGCCACGTGATCAGTGCATGAGAGCCACGTGATCAGTGCATGATCAGTCACGTGATACATGTGTGATCAGCCACGTGATCAGTGCATGATGAGCCACGTGATCAGTGCATGATCAATTACGTGATCAGTGCATGATCAGTCACGTGACCAGTACATGGTTGCTACGTGATCGTTGCATGATCAGCCACGTGAGCAGAGCATGATAGCCACGTGATCAGTGCATGATCAGTCACGTGATCAGTACATGATCAGTCACGTGAACAGTGCATGATCATTTACGTGATCTTTGCATGATCAGTCACGTGACCAGTATATGGTTGCTACGTGATCATTCCATGACGAGCCACGTGAGCAGTGCATGATAGCCACGTGATGTGTGCATGAGTTACGTGAGCAGAGTATGATCAGCCACGTGATCAGTGCATGAGTGCCACGTGATCAGTGCATGATATGTCACGTGACAGGTGTGTGATCAGCCACGTGAACAGTGCATGTTCAGCCACGTGATCAGTGCATGATAGCCACGTGATCAGTGCATGATCAGTTACGTGAGCAGTGTATGATCAGCCACGTGATCAGTGCATGGTCAGACACGTGAACAGTGTATGATCAGCCACGTGATCAGTGCATGATATCCAAGTGATCAGTGCATGATCATCACGTGATCAGTGTATGATCAGCCACGTGAACAGTGCATGCTCAGTCACGTGATCTGGGCCTGCTGAGCTGCGTGATTACTGTCTGCTCATCTGCTTGACAATTGCCAGCTGAGCTGCACGATTCCTGCCTGCTCAGCTGCTTGATTATTGCCAGCTGAGCAGCATGATTCCTCACACCTGAGTTCCATGATTATTGCCTGCTGACTGTTTGATTCGTGCCTACTCAGCTCTTTGTTTATTGCCTCCAGAGGCACATGATCAGTGTATGATAGCAAACATGATCAGCGCATGATCAGTCACATGATCAGCGCCATTAAGTCACGTGATCACTACATGATAGTCATGTGATCAGTCCATGCTCAGTCACGGTATCAGTGCATGATCAGCCACGTGATCAGTGCATGATCTGTCACAAGATTAGTGTATGATCATCCACGTGATCAGTGCATGGGCAGTCATGTGATCAGTGCATGATATAGACGTGAACAGTGCATGATCAGTCTCGTGATCAGTGCATGATAGCCACGTGATCAGTGCATGATCAGTCACCTGATGGGTGTATGATCATTCACGTGACCTGTACATGGTAGCTACATGATCATTGCATGATCAGCCACGTGAGTAGTGCATGATAGCCACGTGATCACTGCATGATCAGTCACGTGATCAGTGCATGATCAGTCATGTGACCAGTACATGGTAGAGCGTGATCATGGCATGATCAGCCACGTGAGCAGTGCATGATAGCCACGTGATCAGTGCATGATCAGACACGTGATCAGTGCATGATCAGTCACGTGATCAGTGCATGATCAGCCACGTGATCAGTGCATGATCAGGCACGTGATCAGTGCATGATCAGTCACGTGATCAGTGCATGATCAGTTACGTGATCAGTGTATGATCAGTCACGTGATCAGTGCATGATCAGCCACGTGATCAGTGCATGATCAATTACGTGATCAGTGCATGATCAGTCACGTGACCAGTACATGGTAGCTACGTGATCATTGCATGATCAGCCACGTGATCAGTGCATGATAGCCACGTGATCAGTGCATGATAGCCACGTGATCAGTGCATGATCAGTCATGTGATACGTGTGTGATCAGCCACGTGATCAGTGCATGATATCCACGTGATCAGTGCATGACAGCCACGTGATCAGTGCATGAGAGCCACGTGATCAGTGCATGATCAGTCACGTGATACATGTGTGATCAGCCACGTGATCAGTGCATGATGAGCCACGTGATCAGTGCAGGATCAATTACGTGATCAGTGCATGATCAGTCACGTGACCAGTACATGGTTGCTACGTGATCGTTGCATGATCAGCCACGTGAGCAGAGCATGATAGCCACGTGATCAGTGCATGATCAGTCACGTGATCAGTACATGATCAGTCACGTGAACAGTGCATGATCATTTACGTGATCTTTGCATGATCAGTCACGTGACCAGTATATGGTTGCTACGTGATCATTCCATGACGAGCCACGTGAGCAGTGCATGATAGCCACGTGATGTGTGCATGAGTTACGTGAGCAGAGTATGATCAGCCACGTGATCAGTGCATGAGTGCCACGTGATCAGTGCATGATATGTCACGTGACAGTGTGTGATCAGCCACGTGATCAGTGCATGATTAGACGTGATCAGTGCATGATCAGCCACGTGATCAGTGCATGATCAGCCACGTGATCAGTGCATGATCAGCCACGTGATCAGTGCATGATCAGCCACGTGATCAGTGCATGATCAGCCACGTGATCAGTGCATGATAGCCACGTGATCAGTGCATGATCATCTGCGTGATCAGTGCCAGCTGAGCTGCACGATCCTGCATGTCATCTGCGTGATCATGGCCTGCTGAGCTGCGTGATTACTGTCTGCTCATCTGCTTGACAATTGCCAGCTGAGCTGCACGATTCCTGCCTGTCATCTGCTTGACAATTGCCAGCTGTGCTGCGTAATTCCTGCCTGCTCAGCTGCTTGATTATTGCCAGCTGAGCAGCATGATTCCTCACACCTGAGTTCCATGATTATTGCCTGCTGACTGTTTGATTCGTGCCTACTCAGCTCTTTGTTTATTGCCTCCAGAGGCACATGATCAGTGTATGATAGCAAACATGATCAGCGCATGATCAGTCACATGATCAGCGCCATTAAGTCACGTGATCACTACATGATAGTCATGTGATCAGTCCATGCTCAGTCACGGTATCAGTGCATGATCAGCCACGTGATCAGTGCATGATCTGTCACAAGATTAGTGTATGATCATCCACGTGATCAGTGCATGGGCAGTCATGTGATCAGTGCATGATATAGACGTGATCAGTGCATGATCAGTCTCGTGATCAGTGCATGATAGCCACGTGATCAGTGCATGATCAGTCACCTGATGGGTGTATGATCATTCACGTGACCTGTACATGGTAGCTACATGATCATTGCATGATCAGCCACGTGAGTAGTGCATGATAGCCACGTGATCACTGCATGATCAGTCACGTGATCAGTGCATGATCAGTCATGTGACCAGTACATGGTAGCTGCGTGATCATGGCATGATCAGCCACGTGAGCAGTGCATGATAGCCACGTGATCAGTGCATGATCAGTCACGTGATCAGTGCATGATCAGTTACGTGATCAGTGCATGATCAGCCACGTGATCAGTGCATGATATCCACGTGATCAGTGCATGACAGCCACGTGATCAGTGCATGATAGCCACGTGATCAGTGCATGATCAGTCACGTGATCATGTGTGATCAGCCACGTGATCAGTGCATGATCAGCCACGTGATCAGTGCATGATCAATTACGTGATCAGTGCATGATCAGTCACGTGACCAGTACATGGTTGCTACGTGATCGTTGCATGATCAGCCACGTGATCAGTGCATGATAGCCACGTGATCAGTGCATGATCAGTCACGTGATCAGTGCATGATCAGTCACGTGATCAGTGCATGATCATTTACGTGATCAGTGCATGATCAGTCACGTGACCAGTATATGGTTGCTACGTGATCATTCCATGACAGCCACGTGAGCAGTGCATGATAGCCACGTGATGTGTGCATGAGTTACGTGAGCAGTGTATGATCAGCCACGTGATCAGTGCATGAGAGCCACGTGATCAGTGCATGATATGTCACGTGACAGGTGTGTGATCAGCCACGTGAACAGTGCATGATCAGCCACGTGATCAGTGCATGATAGCCACGTGATCAGTGCATGATCAGTTACGTGATCAGTGTATGATCAGCCACGTGATCAGTGCATGATCAGTCACGTGATCAGTGCATGGTAGCTGCGTGATCATGCATGATCAGCCACGTGATCAGTGCATGATAGCCACGTGATCAGTGCATGATCAGCCACGTGATCAGTGCATGATCAGTCACGTGATCAGTGCATGATCAGACACGTGATCAGTGCATGATCAGTCACGTGATCAGTGCATGATCAGCCACGTGATCAGTGCATGATCAGGCACGTGATCAGTGTATGTCAGCCACGTGATCAGTGCATGATAGCCACGTGATCAGTGCATGATCAGTCACGTGATCAGTGCATGATCAGTTACGTGATCAGTGCATGATCAGCCACGTGATCAGTGCATGATCAGCCACATGATCAGTGCATGATCAATTACGTGATCAGTGCATGATCAGTCACGTGACCAGTACATGGTAGCTACGTGATCATTGCATGATCAGCCACGTGATCAGTGCATGATAGCCACGTGATCAGTGCATGATAGCCACGTGATCAGTGCATGATCAGTCATGTGATACGTGTGTGATCAGCCACGTGATCAGTGCATGATATCCACGTGATCAGTGCATGACAGCCACGTGATCAGTGCATGATAGCCACGTGATCAGTGCATGATCAGTCACGTGATACATGTGTGATCAGCCACGTGATCAGTGCATGATGAGCCACGTGATCAGTGCAGGATCAATTACGTGATCAGTGCATGATCAGTCACGTGACCAGTACATGGTTGCTACGTGATCGTTGCATGATCAGCCACGTGAGCAGAGCATGATAGCCACGTGATCAGTGCATGATCAGTCACGTGATCAGTACATGATCAGTCACGTGAACAGTGCATGATCATTTACGTGATCTGTGCATGATCAGTCACGTGACCAGTATATGGTTGCTACGTGATCATTCCATGACGAGCCACGTGAGCAGTGCATGATAGCCACGTGATGTGTGCATGAGTTACGTGAGCAGAGTATGATCAGCCACGTGATCAGTGCATGAGTGCCACGTGATCAGTGCATGATATGTCACGTGACAGGTGTGTGATCAGCCACGTGAACAGTGCATGTTCAGCCACGTGATCAGTGCATGATAGCCACGTGATCAGTGCATGATCAGTTACGTGAGCAGTGTATGATCAGCCACGTGATCAGTGCATGGTCAGACACGTGAACAGTGTATGATCAGCCACGTGATCAGTGCATGATATCCAAGTGATCAGTGCATGATCATCACGTGATCAGTGTATGATCAGCCACGTGAACAGTGCATGCTCAGTCACGTGATCTGGGCCTGCTGAGCTGCGTGATTACTGTCTGCTCATCTGCTTGACAATTGCCAGCTGAGCTGCACGATTCCTGCCTGCTCAGCTGCTTGATTATTGCCAGCTGAGCAGCATGATTCCTCACACCTGAGTTCCATGATTATTGCCTGCTGACTGTTTGATTCGTGCCTACTCAGCTCTTTGTTTATTGCCTCCAGAGGCACATGATCAGTGTATGATAGCAAACATGATCAGCGCATGATCAGCGCCATTAAGTCACGTGATCACTACATGATAGTCATGTGATCAGTCCATGCTCAGTCACGGTATCAGTGCATGATCAGCCACGTGATCAGTGCATGATCTGTCACATGATTAGTGTATGATCATCCACGTGATCAGTGCATGGGCAGTCATGTGATCAGTGCATGATATAGACGTGATCAGTGCATGATCAGTCTCGTGATCAGTGCATGATAGCCACGTGATCAGTGCATGATCAGTCACCTGATGGGTGTATGATCATTCACGTGACCTGTACATGGTAGCTACATGATCATTGCATGATCAGCCACGTGAGTAGTGCATGATAGCCACGTGATCACTGCATGATCAGTCACGTGATCAGTGCATGATCAGTCATGTGACCAGTACATGGTAGCTGCGTGATCATGGCATAATCAGCCACGTGAGCAGTGCATGATAGCCACGTGATCAGTGCATGATCAGGCACGTGATCAGTGCATGTCCAGCCACGTGATCAGTGCATGATAGCCACGTGATCAGTGCATGATCAGTCACGTGATCAGTGCATGATCAGTTACGTGATCAGTGCATGATCAGCCACGTGATCAGTGCATGATCAGCCACGTGATCAGTGCATGATCAATTACGTGATCAGTGCATGATCAGTCACGTGACCAGTACATGGTAGCTACGTGATCAGTGCATGATCAGCCACGTGATCAGTGCATGATAGCCACGTGATCAGTGCATGATAGCCACGTGATCAGTGCATGATCAGTCACGTGATACGTGTATGATCAGCCACGTGATCAGTGCATGATATCCACGTGATCAGTGCATGATCATCACGTGATCAGTGCATGATAGCCACGTGATCAGTGCATGATCAGTCACGTGATCAGTGCATGATGAGCTGCGTGATTACTGTCTGCTCATCTGCTTGACAATTGCCAGCTGAGCTGCACGATTCCTGCCTGATCAGCTGCTTGATTATTGCCAGCTGATCATCCACATGATCAGTGCATGATCAGTCACGTGATCAGTGCATGATATAGACGTGATCAGTGCATGATCAGTCTCGTGATAAGTGCATGATAGCCACGTGATCAGTGCATGATCAGTCACCTGATCAGTGTATGATCATTCACGTGACCAGTGCATGATAGCTACATGATCAGTGCATGATCAGCCACGTGATCAGTGCATGATAGCCACGTGATCAGTGCATGATAGTCATGTGATCAGTGCATGATCAGTCACGTGATCAGTGCATGATCAGCCACGTGATCAGTGCATGATCAGCCACGTGATCAGTGCATGATAGCTACGTGATCAGTGCATGATTTGTCACGTGATCAGTGCATGATCAGGCACGTGATCAGTGCATGATCAGCCACGTGATCAGTGCATGATAGCCACGTGATCAGTGCATGATCAGTCACCTGATGGGTGTATGATCAGTCACTGACCGGTACATGGTAGCTACATGATTATTGCATGATCAGCCACGTGATAGTGCATGATAGCCACGTGATCAGTGCATGATCAGTCACGTGATCAGTGCATGATCAGTCATGTGATCAGTGCATGATCAGGCACGTGATCAGTGCATGATCAGCCACGTGATCAGTGCATGATAGCCACGTGATCAGTGCATGATCAGTCACGTGATCAGTGCATGATCAGTCACGTGATCAGTGCATGATCAGCCACGTGATCAGTGCATGATCAGCCACGTGATCAGTGCATGATCAATTACGTGATCAGTGCATGATCAGTCACGTGATCAGTGCATGGTAGCTACGTGATCAGTGCATGATCAGCCACGTGATCAGTGCATGATAGCCACGTGATCAGTGCATGATCAGTCACGTGATCAGTGCATGATCAGCCACGTGATCAGTGCATGATCAGCCACGTGATCAGTGCATGATCAATTACGTGATCAGTGCATGATCAGTCACGTGACCAGTACATGGTAGCTACGTGATCATTGCATGATCAGCCACGTGATCAGTGCATGATAGCCACGTGATCAGTGCATGATAGCCACGTGATCAGTGCATGATCAGTCATGTGATACGTGTGTGATCAGCCACGTGATCAGGGCATGATATCCACGTGATCAGTGCATGATAGCCACGTGATCAGTGCATGAGAGCCACGTGATCAGTGCATGATCAGTCACGTGATACATGTGTGATCAGCCACGTGATCAGTGCATGATGAGCAACGTGATCAGTGCAGGATCAATTACGTGATCAGTGCATGATCAGTCACGTGACCAGTACATGGTTGCTACGTGATCGTTGCATGATCAGCCACGTGAGCAGAGCATGATAGCCACGTGATCAGTGCATGATCAGTCACGTGATCAGTACATGATCAGTCACGTGAACAGTGCATGATCATTTACGTGATCTGTGCATGATCAGTCACGTGACCAGTATATGGTAGCTACGTGATCATTCCATGACGAGCCACGTGAGCAGTGCATGATAGCCATGTGATGTGTGCATGATGAGTTACGTGAGCAGAGTATGATCAGCCACGTGATCAGTGCATGAGTGCCACGTGATCAGTGCATGATATGTCACGTGACAGGTGTGTGATCAGCCACGTGAACAGTGCATGTTCAGCCACGTGATCAGTCCATGATAGCCACGTGATCAGTGCATGATCAGTTACCTGAGCACTGTATGATCAGCCACGTGATCAGTGCATGGTCAGACACGTGATCAGTGCATGATCAGCCACGTGATCAGTGCATGATCACTCACGTTAACAGTGCATGCTCAGTCACGTGATCAGTGCATGCTGAGCTGCGTGATTACTGTCTGCTCATCTGCTTGACAATTGCCAGCTGAGCTGCACGATTCCTGCCTGTCATCTGCTTGACAATTGTCAGCTGTGCTGCGTAATTCCTGCCTGCTCAGCTGCTTGATTATTGCCAGCTGAGCAGCATGATTCCTCACACCTGAGTTCCATGATTATTGCCTGCTGACTGTTTGATTCGTGCCTACTCAGCTCTTTGTTTATTGCCTCCAGAGGCACATGATCAGTGTATGATAGCAAACATGATCAGCGCATGATCAGTCACATGATCAGCGCCATTAAGTCACGTGATCACTACATGATAGTCATGTGATCAGTCCATGCTCAGTCACGGTATCAGTGCATGATCAGCCACGTGATCAGTGCATGATCAGCCACGTGATCAGTTCATGATCAGCTATGTGATCAGTTCATGATCAGTCACGTGATCAGTGCATGACCAGGCAGGTGATCAGTGCATGATCAGCCACGTGATCAGTGCATGATAGCCACGTGATCAGTGCATGATCAGTCACCTGATGGGTGTATGATCAGTCACGTGACCTGTACATGGTAGCTACATGATCATTGCATGATCAGCCACGTGAGTAGTGCATGATAGCCACGTGATCAGTGCATGATCAGTCACGTGATCAGTGCATGATCAGTCACGTGAACAGTGCATGATAGTCACGTGATCAGTGCATGATCAGCCACGTGATCAGTGCATGATAGTCACGTGATCAGTGCATGATCAGCCACGTGATCAGTGCATGATCAGTCACGTGATCAGTGCATGATATAGACGTGATCAGTGCATGATCAGTCACGTGATCAGTGCATGATAGCCACGTGATCAGTGCATGATCAGTCACGTGATCAGTGCATGATCAGTCACGTGATCAGTGCATGATAGCTACGTGATCAGTGCATGATCAGCCACGTGATCAGTGCATGATAGCCACGTGATCAGTGCATGATAGTCACGTGATCAGTGCATGATCAGTCACGTGATCAGTGCATGATCAGCCACGTGATCAGTGCATGATCAGCCACGTGATCAGTGCATGATAGCCACGTGATCAGTGCATGATCAGTCACGTGATCAGTGCATGATCAGGCACGTGATCAGTGCATGATCAGCCACGTGATCAGTGCATGATAGCCACGTGATCAGTGCATGATCAGTCACGTGATCAGTGCATGATCAGTCACGTGATCAGTGCATGATCAGCCACGTGATCAGTGCATGATCAGCCACGTGATCAGTGCATGATCAATTACGTGATCAGTGCATGATCAGTCACGTGACCAGTGCATGGTAGCTACGTGATCATTGCATGATCAGCCACGTGAGCAGTGCATGATAGCCACGTGATCAGTGCATGATCAGTCACGTGATCAGTGCATGATCAGTCACGTGAACAGTGCATGATCAGTCACGTGATCAGTGCATGATCAATTACGTGATCAGTGCATGATCAGTCACGTGACCAGTACATGGTAGCTACGTGATCATTGCATGATCAGCCACGTGATCAGTGCATGATAGCCACGTGATCAGTGCATGATAGCCACGTGATCAGTGCATGATCAGTCATGTGATACCTGTGTGATCAGCCACGTGATCAGGGCATGATATCCACGTGATCAGTGCATGATAGCCACGTGATCAGTGCATGATCAGTCACGTGATACATGTGTGATCAGCCACGTGATCAGTGCATGATGAGCAACGTGATCAGTGCATGATCAGTCACGTGATCAGTACATGGTTGCTACGTGATCAGTGCATGATCAGCCACGTGAGCAGTGCATGATAGCCACGTGATCAGTGCATGATCAGTCACGTGATCAGTACATGATCAGTCACGTGAACAGTGCATGATCATTTACGTGATCTGTGCATGATCAGTCACGTGACCAGTATATGGTAGCTATGTGATCATTCCATGACGAGCCACGTGAGCAGTGCATGATAGCCACGTGATGTGTGCATGATGAGTTACGTGAGCAGAGTATGATCAGCCACGTGATCAGTGCATGAGTGCCACGTGATCAGTGCATGATATGTCACGTGACAGGTGTGTGATCAGCCACGTGAACAGTGCATGTTCAGCCACGTGATCAGTCCATGATAGCCACGTGATCAGTGCATGATCAGTTACCTGAGCACTGTATGATCAGCCACGTGATCAGTGCATGGTCAGACACGTGAACAGTGTATGATCAGCCACGTGATCAGTGCATGATATCCAAGTGATCAGTGCATGATCATCACGTGATCAGTGTATGATCAGCCACGTGAACAGTGCCTGCTCAGTCACGTGATCAGGGCCTGCTGAGCTGCGTGATTACTGTCTGCTCATCTGCTTGACAATTGACAGCTGTGCTGCGTAATTCCTGCCTGCTAGCTGCTTGATTATTGCCAGCTGAGCAGCATGATTCCTAACAGCTGAGTTCCATGATTATTGCCTGCTGACTGTATAATTCGTGCCTACTCAGCTCTTTGTTTATTGCCTCCAGAGGCACATGATCAGTATATGATAGCAAACATTATCAGTGCATGATCAGTCACATGATCAGAGCCATTAAGTCACGTGATCACTACATGATAGTCATGTGATCAGTCCATGCTCAGTCACGGTATCAGTGCATGATCAGCCACGTGATCAGTGCATGATCAGCCAGGTGATCAGTTCATGATAGCTATGTGATCAGTGCATGATTTGTCACGTGATCAGTGCATGACCAGGCAGGTGATCAGTGCATGATCAGTCACGTGATCAGTGCATGATCAGTCACGTGATCAGTGCATGATCAGTCACGTGATCAGTGCATGATCAGCCACGTGATCAGTGCATGATCAGCCACGTGATCAGTGCATGATCAATTACGTGATCAGTGCATGATCAGTCACGTGACCAGTACATGGTAGCTACGTGATCATTGCATGATCAGCCACATGAGCCGTGCATGATAGCCACGTGATCAGTGCATGATCAGTCACGTGATCAGTGCATGATCACTCACGTTAACAGTGCATGATAAGTCACGTGATCAGTGCATGATCAATTACGTGATCAGTGCATGATCAGTCACGTGACCAGTACATGGTAGCTACGTGATCATTGCATGATCAGCCACGTGAGCAGTGCATGATAGCCACGTGATCAGTGCATGATCAGTCACATGATCAGTGTATGATCATCCGGGTGATCAGTGCATGATCAGTCATGTGATCAGTGCATGATATAGACGTGATCAGTGCATGATCAGTCACGTGATCAGTGTATGATCAGCCACGTGATCAGTGCATGATAGCCAGTTAATGAGTGCATGATAGCCAGTGATCAGTGCATGATCAGTCACGTGATCAGTGTATGATTAGCCAAGTAATAAGTGCATGATAGCCAACTGATCAGTGCATGATCAGCCACGTGATCAGTGCATGATCAGTTACGTGAGCAGTGTATGATCAGCCACGTGATCAGTGCATGGTCAAACACGTGAACAGTGTATGATCAGCCACGTGATCAGTGCATGATAGCCACGTGATCAGTGCATGATCAGTTACGTGATCAGTGTATGATCAGCCACGTGAACAGTGCATGCTCAGTCACGTGATCTGGGCCTGCTGAGCTGCGTGATTACTGTCTGCTCATCTGCTTGACAATTGCCAGCTGAGCTGCACGATTCCTGCCTGTCATCTGCTTGACAATTGCCAGCTGTGCTGCGTAATTCCTGCCTGCTCAGCTGCTTGATTATTGCCAGCTGAGCAGCATGATTCCTCACAGCTGAGTTCCATGATTATTGCCTGCTGACTGTTTGATTCGTGCCTACTCAGCTCTTTGTTTATTGCCTCCAGAGGCACATGATCAGTGTATGATAGCAAACATGATCAGCGCATGATCAGTCACATGATCAGCGCCATTAAGTCACGTGATCACTACATGATAGTCATGTGATCAGTCCATGCTCAGTCACGGTATCAGTGCATGATCAGCCACGTGATCAGTGCATGATCAGCCAGGTGATCAGTTCATGATAGCCATGTGATCAGTGCATGATTTGTCACGTGATCAGTGCATGACCAGGCAGGTGATCAGTGCATGATCAGCCACGTGATCAGTGCATGATAGCCACGTGATCAGTGCATGATCAGTCACCTGATGGGTGTATGATCAGTCACGTGACCGGTACATGGTAGCTACATGATCATTGCATGATCAGCCACGTGAGTAGTGCATGATAGCCACGTGATCAGTGCATGATCAGTCACGTGATCAGTGCATGATCAGTCACGTGAACAGTGCATGATAAGTCACGTGATCAGTGCATGATCAATTACGTGATCAGTGCATGATCAGTCACGTGATCAGTGCATGGTAGCTACGTGATCAGTGCATGATCAGCCACGTGATCAGTGCATGATAGCCACGTGATCAGTGCATGATCAGTCACGTGATCAGTGCATGATCAGTCACGTGATCAGTGCATGATCAGTCACGTGATCAGTGCATGATCAGCCACGTGATCAGTGCATGATCTGTCACGTGATTAGTGTATGATCATCCACGTGATCAGTGCATGATCAGTCATGTGATCAGTGCATGATATAGACGTGATCAGTGCATGATCAGTCACGTGATCAGTGCATGATAGCCACGTGATCAGTGCATGATCAGTCACGTGATCAGTGCATGATCAGTCACGTGACCAGTGCATGATAGCTACATGATCAGTGCATGATCAGCCACGTGATCAGTGCATGATAGCCACGTGATCAGTGCATGATAGTCACGTGATCAGTGCATGATCAGTCACGTGATCAGTGCATGATCAGCCACGTGATCAGTGCATGATCAGCCACGTGATCAGTTCATGATAGCCATGTGATCAGTGCATGATTTGTCACGTGATCAGTGCATGATCAGGCACGTGATCAGTGCATGATCAGCCACGTGATCAGTGCATGATAGCCACGTGATCAGTGCATGATCAGTCACGTGATCAGTGCATGATCAGTCACGTGACCAGTACATGGTAGCTACATGATCATTGCATGATCAGCCACGTGATAGTGCATGATAGCCACGTGATCAGTGCATGATCAGTCACGTGATCAGTGCATGATCAGTCACGTGATCAGTGCATGATCAGTCACGTGATCAGTGCATGATCAGCCACGTGATCAGTGCATGATCTGTCACGTGATTAGTGTATGATCATCCACGTGATCAGTGCATGATCAGTCACGTGATCAGTGCATGATATAGACGTGATCAGTGCATGATCAGTCACGTGATCAGTGCATGATAGCCACGTGATCAGTGCATGATCAGTCACGTGATCAGTGTATGATCATTCACGTGACCAGTACATGGTAGCTACATGATCAGTGCATGATCAGCCACGTGATCAGTGCATGATAGCCACGTGATCAGTGCATGATCAGTCACGTGATCAGTGCATGATCAGTCACGTGATCAGTGCATGATCAGCCACGTGATCAGTGCATGATCAGCCACGTGATCAGTGCATGATAGCCACGTGATCAGTGCATGATCAGTCACGTGATCAGTGCATGATCAGTCACGTGATCAGTGCATGATCAGTCACGTGATCAGTGCATGATCAATCACGTGATCAGTGCATGATCAGTCACGTGATCAGTACATGGTAGCTACGTGATCATTGCATGATCAGCCACGTGAGCAGTGCATGATAGCCACGTGATCAGTGCATGATCAGTCACATGATCAGTGTATGATCATCCACGTGATCAGTGCATGATCAGTCATGTGATCAGTGCATGATATAGACGTGATCAGTGCATGATCAGTCACGTGATCAGTGCATGATCAGCCACGTGATCAGTGCATGATAGCCAGTTAATGAGTGCACGATAGTCAGTGATCAGTGCATGATCAGTCACGTGATCAGTGCATGATCAGCCACGTGATCAGTGCATGATAGCCACGTGATCAGTGCATGATCAGCCACGTGATCAGTGCATGATAGCTACGTGATCAGTGCATGATCAGTCACGTGATCAGTGCATGATCAGGCACGTGATCAGTGCATGATCAGCCACGTGATCAGTGCATGATAGCCACGTGATCAGTGCATGATCAGTCACGTGATCAGTGCATGATCAGTCACGTGACCAGTGCATGGTAGCTACGTGATCATTGCATGATCAGCCACGTGATCAGTGCATGATAGCCACGTGATCAGTGCATGATCAGTCACGTGATCAGTGCATGATCAGTCACGTGATCAGTGCATGATCAGTCACGTGATCAGTGCATGATCAATTACGTGATCAGTGCATGATCAGTCACGTGATCAGTGCATGGTAGCTACGTGATCATTGCATGATCAGCCACGTGATCAGTGCATGATAGCCACGTGATCAGTGCATGATCAGTCACGTGATCAGTGCATGATCAGTCACGTGATCAGTGCATGATCAGTCACGTGATCAGTGCATGATCAGCCACGTGATCAGTGCATGATCAGTCACGTGATCAGTGCATGATCAGCCACGTGATCAGTGCATGATCAGTCATGTGATCAGTGCATGATATAGACGTGATCAGTGCATGATCAGTCACGTGATCAGTGCATGATAGCCACGTGATCAGTGCATGATCAGTCACGTGATGGGTGCATGATCATTCACGTGATCAGTACATGGTAGCTACATGATCAGTGCATGATCAGCCACGTGATCAGTGCATGATAGCCACGTGATCAGTGCATGATAGTCACGTGATCAGTGCATGATCAGTCACTGATCAGTGCATGATCAGCCACGTGATCAGTGCATGATCAGCCACGTGATCAGTGCATGATAGCTATGTGATCAGTGCATGATTTGTCACGTGATCAGTGCATGATCAGGCACGTGATCAGTGCATGATCAGCCACGTGATCAGTGCATGATAGCCACGTGATCAGTGCATGATCAGTCACCTGATGTGTATGATCAGTCACGTGACCAGTACATGGTAGCTACATGATCATTGCATGATCAGCCACGTGAGTCAGTGCATGATAGCCACGTGATCAGTGCATGATCAGTCACGTGATCAGTGCATGATCAGTCACGTGATCAGTGCATGATCAGTCACGTGATCAGTGCATGATCAGCCACGTGATCAGTGCATGATCTGTCACATGATCAGTGCATGATCATCCACGTGATCAGTGCATGATCAGTCATGTGATCAGTGCATGATATAGACGTGATCAGTGCATGATCAGTCACGTGATCAGTGCATGATAGCCACGTGATCAGTGCATGATCAGTCACGTGATCAGTGCATGATCAGTCACGTGACCAGTGCATGGTAGCTACGTGATCAGTGCATGATCAGCCACGTGATCAGTGCATGATAGCCACGTGATCAGTGCATGATCAGTCACGTGATCAGTGCATGATCAGTCACGTGATCAGTGCATGATCAGCCACGTGATCAGTGCATGATCAGCCACGTGATCAGTGCATGATAGCCACGTGATCAGTGCATGATCAGTCACGTGATCAGTGCATGATCACCACGTGATCAGTGCATGATCAGTCACGTGATCAGTGCATGATCAATCACGTGATCAGTGCATGATCAGTCACGTGACCAGTGCATGGTAGCTACGTGATCATTGCATGATCAGCCACGTGATCAGTGCATGATAGCCACGTGATCAGTGCATGATCAGTCACGTGATCAGTGCATGATCATCCACGTGATCAGTGCATGATCAGTCACGTGATCAGTGCATGATATAGACGTGATCAGTGCATGATCAGTCACGTGATCAGTATGATCAGCCACGTGATCAGTGCATGATAGCCAGTTGATGAGTGCATGATAGTCAGTGATCAGTGCATGATCAGTCACGTGATCAGTGCATGATCAGCCACGTGATCAGTGCATGATAGCCACGTGATCAGTGCATGATCAGCCACGTGATCAGTGCATGATAGCTACGTGATCAGTGCATGATCAGTCACGTGATCAGTGCATGATCAGGCACGTGATCAGTGCATGATCAGCCACGTGATCAGTGCATGATAGCCACGTGATCAGTGCATGATCAGTCACGTGATCAGTGCATGATCAGTCACGTGATCAGTGCATGATAGCTACGTGATCAGTGCATGATCAGCCACGTGATCAGTGCATGATAGCCACGTGATCAGTGCATGATCAGTCACGTGATCAGTGCATGATCAGCCACGTGATCAGTGCATGATCAGTCACGTGATCAGTGCATGATCAGTCACGTGATCAGTGCATGATCAGCCACGTGATCAGTGCATGATAGCCACGTGATCAGTGCATGATCAGCCACGTGATCAGTGCATGATCAGTCACGTGACCAGTACATGGTAGCTACGTGATCATTGCATGATCAGCCACGTGATCAGTGCATGATAGCCACGTGATCAGTGCATGATCAGTCACATGATCAGTGCATGATCAGTCACGTGATCAGTGCATGATGATAGACGTGATCAGTGCATGATCAGTCACGTGATCAGTGCATGATCAGCCACGTGATCAGTGCATGATAGCCAGTGATCAGTGCATGATAGCCACGTGATCAGTGCATGATCAGTCACGTGATCAGTGCATGATCAGCCACGTGATCAGTGCATGATAGCCACGTGATCAGTGCATGATCAGCCACGTGATCAGTGCATGATCAGTTACGTGAGCAGTGCATGATCAGCCACGTGATCAGTGCATGATCAGCCACGTGATCAGTGCATGATCAGCCACGTGATCAGTGCATGATAGCCACGTGATCAGTGCATGATCAGTTACGTGAGCAGTGTATGATCAGCCACGTGATCAGTGCATGATAGCCACGTGATCAGTGCATGATCAGTCACGTGATCAGTGTATGATCAGCCACGTGAACAGTGCATGCTCAGTCACGTGATCAGGGCCTGCTGAGCTGCGTGATTACTGTCTGCTCATCTGCTTGACAATTGCCAGCTGAGCTGCACGATTCCTGCCTGTCATCTGCTTGACAATTGCCAGCTGTGCTGCGTAATTCCTGCCTGCTCAGCTGCTTGATTATTGCCAGCTGAGCAGCATGATTCCTCACAGCTGAGTTCCATGATTATTGCCTGCTGACTGTATGATTCGTGCCTACTCAGCTCTTTGTTTATTGCCTCCAGAGGCACATGATCAGTGTATGATAGCAAACATGATCAGTGCATGATCAGTCACATGATCAGCGCCATTAAGTCACGTGATCACTACATGATAGTCATGTGATCAGTCCATGCTCAGTCACGGTATCAGTGCATGATCAGCCACGTGATCAGTGCATGATCAGCCACGTGATCAGTTCATGATAGCTATGTGATCAGTGCATGATCAGTCACGTGATCAGTGCATGACCAGGCAGGTGATCAGTGCATGATCAGTCACGTGATCAGTGCATGATCAGTCACGTGATCAGTGCATGATCAGTCACGTGATCAGTGCATGATCAGCCACGTGATCAGTGCATGATCAGCCACGTGATCAGTGCATGATCAATTACGTGATCAGTGCATGATCAGTCACGTGACCAGTACATGGTAGCTACGTGATCATTGCATGATCAGCCACGTGAGCAGTGCATGATAGCCACGTGATCAGTGCATGATCAGTCACGTGATCAGTGCATGATCACTCACGTGATCAGTGCATGATCAGTCACGTGATCAGTGCATGATCAATTACGTGATCAGTGCATGATCAGTCACGTGACCAGTACATGGTAGCTACGTGATCATTGCATGATCAGCCACGTGATCAGTGCATGATAGCCACGTGATCAGTGCATGATAGCCACGTGATCAGTGCATGATCAGTCATGTGATACGTGTGTGATCAGCCACGTGATCAGTGCATGATATCCACGTGATCAGTGCATGATAGCCACGTGATCAGTGCATGAGAGCCACGTGATCAGTGCATGATCAGTCACGTGATACATGTGTGATCAGCCACGTGATCAGTGCATGATGAGCCACGTGATCAGTGCAGGATCAATTACGTGATCAGTGCATGATCAGTCACGTGACCAGTACATGGTTGCTACGTGATCGTTGCATGATCAGCCACGTGAGCAGAGCATGATAGCCACGTGATCAGTGCATGATCAGTCACGTGATCAGTACATGATCAGTCACGTGAACAGTGCATGATCATTTACGTGATCTGTGCATGATCAGTCACGTGACCAGTATATGGTAGCTATGTGATCATTCCATGACGAGCCACGTGAGCAGTGCATGATAGCCACGTGATGTGTGCATGATGAGTTACGTGAGCAGAGTATGATCAGCCACGTGATCAGTGCATGAGTGCCACGTGATCAGTGCATGATATGTCACGTGACAGGTGTGTGATCAGCCACGTGAACAGTGCATGTTCAGCCACGTGATCAGTGCATGATAGCCACGTGATCAGTGCATGATCAGTTACGTGAGCAGTGTATGATCAGCCACGTGATCAGTGCATGGTCAGACACGTGAACAGTGTATGATCAGCCACGTGATCAGTGCATGATATCCAAGTGATCAGTGCATGATCATCACGTGATCAGTGTATGATCAGCCACGTGAACAGTGCATGCTCAGTCACGTGATCAGGGCCTGCTGAGCTGCGTGATTACTGTCTGCTCATCTGCTTGACAATTGCCAGCTGAGCTGCACGATTCCTGCCTGTCATCTGCTTGACAATTGCCAGCTGTGCTGCGTAATTCCTGCCTGCTCAGCTGCTTGATTATTGCCAGCTGAGCAGCATGATTCCTCACAGCTGAGTTCCATGATTATTGCCTGCTGACTGTATGATTCGTGCCTACTCAGCTCTTTGTTTATTGCCTCCAGAGGCACATGATCAGTGTATGATAGCAAACATGATCAGTGCATGATCAGTCACATGATCAGCGCCATTAAGTCACGTGATCACTACATGATAGTCATGTGATCAGTCCATGCTCAGTCACGGTATCAGTGCATGATCAGCCACGTGATCAGTGCATGATCAGCCAGGTGATCAGTTCATGATAGCTATGTGATCAGTTCATGATTTGTCACGTGATCAGTGCATGACCAGGCAGGTGATCAGTGCATGATCAGTCACGTGATCAGTGCATGATCAGTCACGTGATCAGTGCATGATCAGTCACGTGATCAGTGCATGATCAGCCACGTGATCAGTGCATGATCAGCCACATGATCAGTGCATGATCAATCACGTGATCAGTGCATGATCAGTCACGTGACCAGTATATGGTAGCTAGTGATCATTGCATGATCAGCCACGTGAGCAGTGCATGATAGCCACGTGATCAGTGCATGATCAGTCACGTGATCAGTGCATGATCACTCACGTGATCAGTGCATGATAAGTCACCTGATCAGTGCATGATCAATTACGTGATCAGTGCATGATCAGTCACGTGACCAGTACATGGTAGCTACGTGATCATTGCATGATCAGCCACGTGAGCAGTGCATGATAGCCACGTGATCAGTGCATGATCAGTCGCATGATCAGTGTATGATCATCCGGGTGATCAGTGCATGGGCAGTCATGTGATCAGTGCATGATATAGACGTGATCAGTGCATGATCAGTCTCGTGATCAGTGTATGATCAACCACGTGATCAGTGCATGATAGCCAGTTAATGAGTGCACGATAGCCAGATGATCAGTGCATGATCAGTCACGTGATCAGTGTATGATCAGCCACGTAATCAGTGCATGATAGCCACTGATCAGTGCATGATCAGCCACGTGATCAGTGCATGATCAGTTACGTGAGCAGTGTATGATCAGCCACGTGATCAGTGCATGGTCAGACACGTGAACAGTGTATGATCAGCCACGTGATCAGTGCATGATAGCCACGTGATCAGTGCATGATCAGTCACGTGATCAGTGTATGATCAGCCACGTGAACAGTGCATGCTCAGTCACGTGATCTGGGCCTGCTGAGCTGCGTGATTACTGTCTGCTCATCTGCTTGACAATTGCCAGCTGAGCTGCACGATTCCTGCCTGTCATCTGCTTGACAATTATCAGCTGTGCTGCGTAATTCCTGCCTGCTCAGCTGCTTGATTATTGCCAGCTGAGCAGCATGATTCCTCACACCTGAGTTCCATGATTATTGCCTGCTGACTGTTTGATTCGTGCCTACTCAGCTCTTTGTTTATTGCCTCCAGAGGCACATGATCAGTGTATGATAGCAAACATGATCAGCGCATGATCAGTCACATGATCAGCGCCATTAAGTCACGTGATCACTACATGATAGTCATGTGATCAGTCCATGCTCAGTCACGGTATCAGTGCATGATCAGCCACGTGATCAGTGCATGATCAGCCAGGTGATCAGTTCATGATAGCTATGTGATCAGTGCATGATTTGTCACGTGATCTGTGCATGACCAGGCAGGTGATCAGTGCATGATCAGCCACGTGATCAGTGCATGATAGCCACGTGATCAGTGCATGATCAGTCACCTGATGGGTGTATGATCAGTCACGTGACCGGTACATGGTAGCTACATGATCATTGCATGATCAGCCACGTGAGTAGTGCATGATAGCCACGTGATCAGTGCATGATCAGTCACGTGATCAGTGCATGATCAGTCACGTGAACAGTGCATGATAAGTCACGTGATCAGTGCATGATCAATTACGTGATCAGTGCATGATCACTCACGTGACCAGTACATGGTAGCTACGTGATCATTGCATGATCAGCCACGTGATCAGTGCATGATAGCCACGTGATCAGTGCATGATCAGTCGCATGATCAGTGTATGATCATCCGTGATCAGTGCATGGGCAGTCACGTGATCAGTGCATGATATAGACGTGATCAGTGCATGATCAGTCTCGTGATCAGTGTATGATCAGCCACGTGATCAGTGCATGATAGCCAGTTAATGAGTGCATGATAGCCAGATGATCAGTGCATGATCAGTCACGTGATCAGTGCATGATCAGCCACGTGATCAGTGCATGATAGCCACTGATCAGTGCATGATCAGCCACGTGATCAGTGCATGATCAGTTACGTGAGCAGTGTATGATCAGCCACGTGATCAGTGCATGATCAGACACGTGATCAGTGCATGATCAGCCACGTGATCAGTGCATGATAGCCACGTGATCAGTGCATGATCAGTTACGTGAGCAGTGTATGATCAGCCACGTGATCAGTGCATGATAGCCACGTGATCAGTGCATGATCAGTCACGTGATCAGTGTATGATCAGCCACGTGAACAGTGCATGCTCAGTCACGTGATCTGGGCCTGCTGAGCTGCGTGATTACTGTCTGCTCATCTGCTTGACAATTGCCAGCTGAGCTGCACGATTCCTGCCTGTCATCTGCTTGACAATTATCAGCTGTGCTGCGTAATTCCTGCCTGCTCAGCTGCTTGATTATTGCCAGCTGAGCAGCATGATTCCTCACAGCTGAGTTCCATGATTATTGCCTGCTGACTGTTTGATTCGTGCCTACTCAGCTCTTTGTTTATTGCCTCCAGAGGCACATGATCAGTGTATGATAGCAAACATGATCAGCGCATGATCAGTCACATGATCAGCGCCATTAAGTCACGTGATCACTACATGATAGTCATGTGATCAGTCCATGCTCAGTCACGGTATCAGTGCATGATCAGCCACGTGATCAGTGCATGATCAGCCAGGTGATCAGTTCATGATAGCTATGTGATCAGTGCATGATTTGTCACGTGATCAGTGCATGACCAGGCAGGTGATCAGTGCATGATCAGCCACGTGATCAGTGCATGATAGCCACGTGATCAGTGCATGATCAGTCACCTGATGGGTGTATGATCAGTCACGTGACCAGTACATGGTAGCTACATGATCATTGCATGATCAGCCACGTGAGTAGTGCATGATAGCCACGTGATCAGTGCATGATCAGTCACGTGATCAGTGCATGATCAGTCACGTGATCAGTGCATGATAAGTCACGTGATCAGTGCATGATCAACGTGATCAGTGCATGATCAGTCACGTGATCAGTGCATGATAGCTACGTGATCAGTGCATGATCAGCCACGTGATCAGTGCATGATAGCCACGTGATCAGTGCATGATCAGCCACGTGATCAGTGCATGATCAGTCACGTGATCAGTGCATGATAGCTACGTGATCATTGCATGATCAGCCACGTGATCAGTGCATGATAGCCACGTGATCAGTGCATGATCAGTCACGTGATCAGTGCATGATCATCCACGTGATCAGTGCATGATCAGTCATGTGATCAGTGCATGATATAGACGTGATCAGTGCATGATCAGTCACGTGATCAGTGCATGATCAGCCACGTGATCAGTGCATGATAGCCAGTGATCAGTGCATGATAGCCAGTGATCAGTGCATGATCAGTCACGTGATCAGTGCATGATCAGCCACGTGATCAGTGCATGATAGCCACTGATCAGTGCATGATCAGCCACGTGATCAGTGCATGATCAGTCACGTGATCAGTGCATGATCAGCCACGTGATCAGTGCATGATCAGACACGTGATCAGTGCATGATCAGCCACGTGATCAGTGCATGATCAGCCACGTGATCAGTGCATGATCAGCCACGTGATCAGTGCATGATCAGTTACGTGATCAGTGCATGATCAGTCACGTGATCAGTGCATGGTAGCTACGTGATCAGTGCATGATCAGCCACGTGATCAGTGCATGATAGCCACGTGATCAGTGCATGATCAGTCACGTGATCAGTGCATGATCAGTCACGTGATCAGTGCATGATAGCTACGTGATCAGTGCATGATCAGCCACGTGATCAGTGCATGATAGCCACGTGATCAGTGCATGATAGCCACGTGATCAGTGCATGATCAGTCACGTGATAGTGCATGATCAGCCACGTGATCAGTGCATGATATCCACGTGATCAGTGCATGATAGCCACGTGATCAGTGCATGATAGCCACGTGATCAGTGCATGATCAGTCACGTGATCATGTGTGATCAGCCACGTGATCAGTGCATGATCAGCCACGTGATCAGTGCATGATCAATTACGTGATCAGTGCATGATCAGTCACGTGATCAGTACATGATTGCTACGTGATCAGTGCATGATCAGCCACGTGATCAGTGCATGATCAGCCACGTGATCAGTGCATGATAGCTACGTGATCAGTGCATGATCAGTCACGTGATCAGTGCATGATCAGGCACGTGATCAGTGCATGATCAGCCACGTGATCAGTGCATGATAGCCACGTGATCAGTGCATGATCAGTCACCTGATCAGTGTATGATCAGTCACGTGACAGTACATGGTAGCTACATGATCATTGCATGATCAGCCACGTGATCAGTGCATGATAGCCACGTGATCAGTGCATGATCAGTCACGTGATCAGTGCATGATCAGTCATGTGATCAGTGCATGATCAGGCACGTGATCAGTGCATGATCAGCCACGTGATCAGTGCATGATAGCCACGTGATCAGTGCATGATCAGTCACGTGATCAGTGCATGATCAGTCACGTGATCAGTGCATGATCAGCCACGTGATCAGTGCATGATCAGCCACGTGATCAGTGCATGATCAGTCACGTGATCAGTGCATGATCAGTCACGTGACCAGTACATGGTAGCTACGTGATCATTGCATGATCAGCCACGTGATCAGTGCATGATAGCCACGTGATCAGTGCATGATCAGTCACGTGATCAGTGCATGATCAGTCACGTGACCAGTACATGGTAGCTACGTGATCATTGCATGATCAGCCACGTGATCAGTGCATGATAGCCACGTGATCAGTGCATGATAGCCACGTGATCAGTGCATGATCAGTCATGTGATACGTGTGTGATCAGCCACGTGATCAGTGCATGATATCCACGTGATCAGTGCATGATAGCCACGTGATCAGTGCATGAGAGCCACGTGATCAGTGCATGATCAGTCACGTGATACATGTGTGATCAGCCACGTGATCAGTGCATGATGAGCCACGTGATCAGTGCATGATCAATTACGTGATCAGTGCATGATCAGTCACGTGACCAGTACATGGTTGCTACGTGATCATTGCATGATCAGCCACGTGAGCAGAGCATGATAGCCACGTGATCAGTGCATGATCAGTCACGTGATCAGTACATGATCAGTCACGTGAACAGTGCATGATCATTTACGTGATCTGTGCATGATCAGTCACGTGACCAGTATATGGTAGCTATGTGATCATTCCATGACGAGCCACGTGAGCAGTGCATGATAGCCACGTGATGTGTGCATGATGAGTTACGTGAGCAGAGTATGATCAGCCACGTGATCAGTGCATGAGTGCCACGTGATCAGTGCATGATATGTCACGTGACAGGTGTGTGATCAGCCACGTGAACAGTGCATGTTCAGCCACGTGATCAGTGCATGATAGCCACGTGATCAGTGCATGATCAGTTACGTGAGCAGTGTATGATCAGCCACGTGATCAGTGCATGGTCAGACACGTGAACAGTGTATGATCAGCCACGTGATCAGTGCATGATATCCAAGTGATCAGTGCATGATCATCACGTGATCAGTGTATGATCAGCCACGTGAACAGTGCATGCTCAGTCACGTGATCAGGGCCTGCTGAGCTGCGTGATTACTGTCTGCTCATCTGCTTGACAATTGCCAGCTGAGCTGCACGATTCCTGCCTGTCATCTGCTTGACAATTGCCAGCTGTGCTGCGTAATTCCTGCCTGCTCAGCTGCTTGATTATTGCCAGCTGAGCAGCATGATTCCTCACACCTGAGTTCCATGATTATTGCCTGCTGACTGTTTGATTCGTGCCTACTCAGCTCTTTGTTTATTGCCTCCAGAGGCACATGATCAGTGTATGATAGCAAACATGATCAGTGCATGATCAGTCACATGATCAGCGCCATTAAGTCACGTGATCACTACATGATAGTCATGTGATCAGTCCATGCTCAGTCACGGTATCAGTGCATGATCAGCCACGTGATCAGTGCATGATCAGCCAGGTGATCAGTTCATGATAGCTATGTGATCAGTTCATGATTTGTCACGTGATCAGTGCATGACCAGGCAGGTGATCAGTGCATGATCAGTCACGTGATCAGTGCATGATCAGTCACGTGATCAGTGCATGATCAGTCACGTGATCAGTGCATGATCAGCCACGTGATCAGTGCATGATCAGTTACGTGATCAGTGCATGATCAGTCACGTGACCAGTACATGGTAGCTACGTGATCATTGCATGATCAGCCACGTGAGCAGTGCATGATAGCCACGTGATCAGTGCATGATCAGTCACGTGATCAGTGCATGATCACCACGTGATCAGTGCATGATCAGTCACGTGATCAGTGCATGATCAATTACGTGATCAGTGCATGATCAGTCACGTGATCAGTGCATGATAGCTACGTGATCAGTGCATGATCAGCCACGTGATCAGTGCATGATAGCCACGTGATCAGTGCATGATCAGTCACGTGATCAGTGCATGGTAGCTACGTGATCAGTGCATGATCAGCCACGTGATCAGTGCATGATAGCCACGTGATCAGTGCATGATCAGTCACATGATCAGTGTATGATCATCCACGTGATCAGTGCATGATCAGTCACGTGATCAGTGCATGATATAGACGTGATCAGTGCATGATCAGTCACGTGATCAGTGTATGATCAACCACGTGATCAGTGCATGATAGCCAGTTAATGAGTGCATGATAGCCAGTGATCAGTGCATGATCAGTCACGTGATCAGTGTATGATCAGCCACGTGATCAGTGCATGATAGCCAACTGATCAGTGCATGATCAGCCACGTGATCAGTGCATGATCAGTTACGTGATCAGTGCATGATCAGCCACGTGATCAGTGCATGATCAGACACGTGATCAGTGCATGATCAGCCACGTGATCAGTGCATGATAGCCACGTGATCAGTGCATGATCAGTTACGTGAGCAGTGTATGATCAGCCACGTGATCAGTGCATGATAGCCACGTGATCAGTGCATGATCAGTCACGTGATCAGTGTATGATCAGCCACGTGAACAGTGCATGCTCAGTCACGTGATCTGGGCCTGCTGAGCTGCGTGATTACTGTCTGCTCATCTGCTTGACAATTGCCAGCTGAGCTGCACGATTCCTGCCTGTCATCTGCTTGACAATTATCAGCTGTGCTGCGTAATTCCTGCCTGCTCAGCTGCTTGATTATTGCCAGCTGAGCAGCATGATTCCTCACACCTGAGTTCCATGATTATTGCCTGCTGACTGTTTGATTCGTGCCTACTCAGCTCTTTGTTTATTGCCTCCAGAGGCACATGATCAGTGTATGATAGCAAACATGATCAGCGCATGATCAGTCACATGATCAGCGCCATTAAGTCACGTGATCACTACATGATAGTCATGTGATCAGTCCATGCTCAGTCACGGTATCAGTGCATGATCAGCCACGTGATCAGTGCATGATCAGCCAGGTGATCAGTTCATGATAGCCACGTGATCAGTGCATGATTTGTCACGTGATCAGTGCATGACCAGGCAGGTGATCAGTGCATGATCAGCCACGTGATCAGTGCATGATAGCCACGTGATCAGTGCATGATCATCACCTGATGGGTGTATGATCAGTCACGTGACCGGTACATGGTAGCTACATGATCATTGCATGATCAGCCACGTGAGTAGTGCATGATAGCCACGTGATCAGTGCATGATCAGTCACGTGATCAGTGCATGATCACTCACGTGAACAGTGCATGATAAGTCACGTGATCAGTGCATGATCAGCCACGTGATCAGTGCATGATCAGTCACGTGATCAGTGCATGATCATCCACGTGATCAGTGCATGATCAGTCATGTGATCAGTGCATGATATAGACGTGATCAGTGCATGATCAGTCACGTGATCAGTGCATGATAGCCACGTGATCAGTGCATGATCAGTCACGTGATCAGTGTATGATCAGTCACGTGACCAGTACATGATAGCTACATGATCAGTGCATGATCAGCCACGTGATCAGTGCATGATAGTCATGTGATCAGTGCATGATCAGTCACGTATCAGTGCATGATCAGCCACGTGATCAGTGCATGATCAGCCACGTGATCAGTGCATGATAGCCACGTGATCAGTGCATGATCAGTCACGTGATCAGTGCATGATCAGGCACGTGATCAGTGCATGATCAGTCACGTGATCAGTGCATGATAGCCACGTGATCAGTGCATGATCAGTCACCTGATCAGTGTATGATCAGTCACGTGACCAGTACATGGTAGCTACATGATCATTGCATGATCAGCCACGTGAGTAGTGCATGATAGCCACGTGATCAGTGCATGATCAGTCACGTGATCAGTGCATGATCAGTCATGTGATCAGTGCATGATCAGGCACGTGATCAGTGCATGATCAGCCACGTGATCAGTGCATGATAGCCACGTGATCAGTGCATGATCAGTCACGTGATCAGTGCATGATCAGTCACGTGATCAGTGCATGATCAGCCACGTGATCAGTGCATGATCAGCCACGTGATCAGTGCATGATCAATTACGTGATCAGTGCATGATCAGTCACGTGACCAGTATATGGTAGCTACGTGATCATTGCATGATCAGCCACATGATCAGTGCATGATAGCCACGTGATCAGTGCATGATCAGTCACGTGATCAGTGCATGATCACTCACGTGATCAGTGCATGATAAGTCACGTGATCAGTGCATGATCAATTACGTGATCAGTGCATGATCAGTCACGTGACCAGTACATGGTAGCTACGTGATCATTGCATGATCAGCCACGTGATCAGTGCATGATAGCCACGTGATCAGTGCATGATAGCCACGTGATCAGTGCATGATCAGTCATGTGATACGTGTGTGATCAGCCACGTGATCAGTGCATGATATCCACGTGATCAGTGCATGATAGCCACGTGATCAGTGCATGAGAGCCACGTGATCAGTGCATGATCAGTCACGTGATACATGTGTGATCAGCCACGTGATCAGTGCATGATGAGCCACGTGATCAGTGCATGATCAATTACGTGATCAGTGCATGATCAGTCACGTGACCAGTACATGGTTGCTACGTGATCATTGCATGATCAGCCACGTGAGCAGTGCATGATAGCCACGTGATCAGTGCATGATCAGTCACGTGATCAGTGCATGATCAGTCACGTGAACAGTGCATGATCATTTACGTGATCAGTGCATGATCAGTCACGTGACCAGTATATGGTAGCTATGTGATCATTCCATGACGAGCCACGTGAGCAGTGCATGATAGCCACGTGATGTGTGCATGATCAGTTACGTGAGCAGAGTATGATCAGCCACGTGATCAGTGCATGAGTGCCACGTGATCAGTGCATGATATGTCACGTGACAGGTGTGTGATCAGCCACGTGAACAGTGCATGATCAGCCACGTGATCAGTGCATGATAGCCACGTGATCAGTGCATGATCAGTTACGTGAGCAGTGTATGATCAGCCACGTGATCAGTGCATGGTCAGACACGTGAACAGTGTATGATCAGCCACGTGATCAGTGCATGATATCCAAGTGATCAGTGCATGATCATCACGTGATCAGTGTATGATCAGCCACGTGAACAGTGCATGCTCAGTCACGTGATCAGGGCCTGCTGAGCTGCGTGATTACTGTCTGCTCATCTGCTTGACAATTGCCAGCTGAGCTGCACGATTCCTGCCTGTCATCTGCTTGACAATTGACAGCTGTGCTGCGTAATTCCTGCCTGCTCAGCTGCTTGATTATTGCCAGCTGAGCAGCATGATTCCTCACAGCTGAGTTCCATGATTATTGCCTGCTGACTGTATGATTCGTGCCTACTCAGCTCTTTGTTTATTGCCTCCAGAGGCACATGATCAGTGTATGATAGCAAACATGATCAGTGCATGATCAGTCACATGATCAGTGCCATTAAGTCACGTGATCACTACATGATAGTCATGTGATCAGTCCATGCTCAGTCACGGTATCAGTGCATGATCAGCCACGTGATCAGTGCATGATCAGCCACGTGATCAGTTCATGATAGCCACGTGATCAGTGCATGATTTGTCACGTGATCAGTGCATGATCAGGCACGTGATCAGTGCATGATCAGTCACGTGATCAGTGCATGATCAGCCACGTGATCAGTGCATGATCAGTCACGTGAACAGTGTATGATCAGCCACGTGATCAGTGCATGATAGCCACGTGATCAGTGCATGATCAGTCACGTGATCAGTGTATGATCAGCCACGTGAACAGTGCATGCTCAGTCACGTGATCAGGGCCTGCTGAGCTGCGTGATTACTGTCTGCTCATCTGCTTGACAATTGCCAGCTGAGCTGCACGATTCCTGCCTGTCATCTGCTTGACAATTATCAGCTGTGCTGCGTAATTCCTGCCTGCTCAGCTGCTTGATTATTGCCAGCTGAGCAGCATGATTCCTCACACCTGAGTTCCATGATTATTGCCTGCTGACTGTTTGATTCGTGCCTACTCAGCTCTTTGTTTATTGCCTCCAGAGGCACATGATCAGTGTATGATAGCAAACATGATCAGTGCATGATCAGTCACATGATCAGCGCCATTAAGTCACGTGATCACTACATGATAGTCATGTGATCAGTCCATGCTCAGTCACGGTATCAGTGCATGATCAGCCACGTGATCAGTGCATGATCAGCCACGTGATCAGTGCATGATAGCCACGTGATCAGTGCATGATCAGTCACGTGATCAGTGCATGATCAGGCACGTGATCAGTGCATGATCAGCCACGTGATCAGTGCATGATAGCCACGTGATCAGTGCATGATCAGTCACCTGATGGGTGTATGATCAGTCACGTGACCAGTACATGGTAGCTACATGATCATTGCATGATCAGCCACGTGAGTAGTGCATGATAGCCACGTGATCAGTGCATGATCAGTCACGTGATCAGTGCATGATCACTCACGTGAACAGTGCATGATAAGTCACGTGATCAGTGCATGATCAATTACGTGATCAGTGCATGATCAGTCACGTGATCAGTGCATGATAGCTACGTGATCAGTGCATGATCAGCCACGTGATCAGTGCATGATAGCCACGTGATCAGTGCATGATCAGCCACGTGATCAGTGCATGATAGCACGTGATCAGTGCATGATTTGTCACGTGATCAGTGCATGATCAGTCACGTGATCAGTGTATGATCAGCCACGTGATCAGTGCATGATAGCCACGTGATCAGTGCATGATCAGTCACGTGATCAGTGCATGATCAGTCACGTGACCAGTACATGGTAGCTACGTGATCATTGCATGATCAGCCACGTGATCAGTGCATGATAGCCACGTGATCAGTGCATGATCAGTCACGTGATCAGTGCATGATCACTCACGTGAACAGTGCATGATCAGTCACGTGATCAGTGCATGATCAGCCACGTGATCAGTGCATGATCTGTCACATGATCAGTGCATGATCATCCACGTGATCAGTGCATGGCAGTCATGTGATCAGTGCATGATATAGACGTGATCAGTGCATGATCAGTCACGTGATCAGTGCATGATAGCCACGTGATCAGTGCATGATCAGTCACGTGATCAGTGTATGATCATTCACGTGACCAGTACATGGTAGCTACATGATCATTGCATGATCAGCCACGTGATAGTGCATGATAGCCACGTGATCAGTGCATGATAGTCATGTGATCAGTGCATGATCAGTCATGGTATCAGTGCATGATCAGCCACGTGATCAGTGCATGATAGCCATGTGATCAGTGCATGATTTGTCACGTGATCAGTGCATGATCAGGCACGTGATCAGTGCATGATCAGCCACGTGATCAGTGCATGATAGCCACGTGATCAGTGCATGATCTGTCACCTAATGGGTGTATGATCAGTCACGTGACTGGTACATGGTAGCTACATGATCATTGCATGATCAGTCACGTGATCAGTGCATGATCAGTCACGTGATCAGTGCATGATCAGGCACGTGATCAGTGCATGATCAGCCACGTGATCAGTGCATGATAGCCACGTGATCAGTGCATGATCAGTCACGTGATCAGTGCATGATCAGTCACGTGATCAGTGCATGATCAGCCACGTGATCAGTGCATGATCAGCCACATGATCAGTGCATGATCAATTACGTGATCAGTGCATGATCAGTCACGTGACCAGTATATGGTAGCTAGGTGATCATTGCATGATCAGCCACATGATCAGTGCATGATAGCCACGTGATCAGTGCATGATCAGTCACGTGATCAGTGCATGATCACTCACGTGAACAGTGCATGATAAGTCACCTGATCAGTGCATGATCAATTACGTGATCAGTGCATGATCAGTCACGTGACCAGTACATGGTAGCTACGTGATCATTGCATGATCAGCCACGTGATCAGTGCATGATAGCCACGTGATCAGTGCATGATAGCCACGTGATCAGTGCATGATCAGTCATGTGATACGTGTGTGATCAGCCACGTGATCAGTGCATGATATCCACGTGATCAGTGCATGATAGCCACGTGATCAGTGCATGAGAGCCACGTGATCAGTGCATGATCAGTCACGTGATACATGTGTGATCAGCCACGTGATCAGTGCATGATGAGCCACGTGATCAGTGCAGGATCAATTACGTGATCAGTGCATGATCAGTCACGTGACCAGTACATGGTTGCTACGTGATCATTGCATGATCAGCCACGTGAGCAGAGCATGATAGCCACGTGATCAGTGCATGATCAGTCACGTGATCAGTACATGATCAGTCACGTGAACAGTGCATGATCATTTACGTGATCTGTGCATGATCAGTCACGTGACCAGTATATGGTAGCTATGTGATCATTCCATGACGAGCCACGTGAGCAGTGCATGATAGCCACGTGATGTGTGCATGATGAGTTACGTGAGCAGAGTATGATCAGCCACGTGATCAGTGCATGAGTGCCACGTGATCAGTGCATGATATGTCACGTGACAGGTGTGTGATCAGCCACGTGAACAGTGCATGTTCAGCCACGTGATCAGTGCATGATAGCCACGTGATCAGTGCATGATCAGTTACGTGAGCAGTGTATGATCAGCCACGTGATCAGTGCATGGTCAGACACGTGAACAGTGTATGATCAGCCACGTGATCAGTGCATGATATCCAAGTGATCAGTGCATGATCATCACGTGATCAGTGTATGATCAGCCACGTGAACAGTGCATGCTCAGTCACGTGATCAGGGCCTGCTGAGCTGCGTGATTACTGTCTGCTCATCTGCTTGACAATTGCCAGCTGAGCTGCACGATTCCTGCCTGTCATCTGCTTGACAATTGCCAGCTGTGCTGCGTAATTCCTGCCTGCTCAGCTGCTTGATTATTGCCAGCTGAGCAGCATGATTCCTCACAGCTGAGTTCCATGATTATTGCCTGCTGACTGTATGATTCGTGCCTACTCAGCTCTTTGTTTATTGCCTCCAGAGGCACATGATCAGTGTATGATAGCAAACATGATCAGTGCATGATCAGTCACATGATCAGCGCCATTAAGTCACGTGATCACTACATGATAGTCATGTGATCAGTCCATGCTCAGTCACGGTATCAGTGCATGATCAGCCACGTGATCAGTGCATGATCAGCCAGGTGATCAGTTCATGATAGCTATGTGATCAGTTCATGATTTGTCACGTGATCAGTGCATGACCAGGCAGGTGATCAGTGCATGATCAGTCACGTGATCAGTGCATGATCAGTCACGTGATCAGTGCATGATCAGTCACGTGATCAGTGCATGATCAGCCACGTGATCAGTGCATGATCAGTTACGTGATCAGTGCATGATCAGTCACGTGACCAGTACATGGTAGCTACGTGATCATTGCATGATCAGCCACGTGAGCAGTGCATGATAGCCACGTGATCAGTGCATGATCAGTCACGTGATCAGTGCATGATCACTCACGTGATCAGTGCATGATAAGTCACGTGATCAGTGCATGATCAATTACGTGATCAGTGCATGATCAGTCACGTGATCAGTGCATGATAGCTACGTGATCAGTGCATGATCAGCCACGTGATCAGTGCATGATAGCCACGTGATCAGTGCATGATCAGTCACGTGATCAGTACATGGTAGCTACGTGATCAGTGCATGATCAGCCACGTGATCAGTGCATGATAGCCACGTGATCAGTGCATGATCTGTCGCATGATCAGTGTATGATCATCCACGTGATCAGTGCATGGGCAGTCATGTGATCAGTGCATGATATAGACGTGATCAGTGCATGATCAGTCACGTGATCAGTGTATGATCAACCACGTGATCAGTGCATGATAGCCAGTTAATGAGTGCATGATAGCCAGATGATCAGTGCATGATCAGTCACGTGATCAGTGTATGATCAGCCACGTGATCAGTGCATGATAGCCAACTGATCAGTGCATGATCAGCCACGTGATCAGTGCATGATCAGTTACGTGAGCAGTGCATGATCAGCCACGTGATCAGTGCATGATCAGCCACGTGATCAGTGCATGATCAGCCACGTGATCAGTGCATGATAGCCACGTGATCAGTGCATGATCAGTTACGTGAGCAGTGTATGATCAGCCACGTGATCAGTGCATGATAGCCACGTGATCAGTGCATGATCAGTCACGTGATCAGTGTATGATCAGCCACGTGAACAGTGCATGCTCAGTCACGTGATCTGGGCCTGCTGAGCTGCGTGATTACTGTCTGCTCATCTGCTTGACAATTGCCAGCTGAGCTGCACGATTCCTGCCTGTCATCTGCTTGACAATTATCAGCTGTGCTGCGTAATTCCTGCCTGCTCAGCTGCTTGATTATTGCCAGCTGAGCAGCATGATTCCTCACACCTGAGTTCCATGATTATTGCCTGCTGACTGTTTGATTCGTGCCTACTCAGCTCTTTGTTTATTGCCTCCAGAGGCACATGATCAGTGTATGATAGCAAACATGATCAGCGCATGATCAGTCACATGATCAGCGCCATTAAGTCACGTGATCACTACATGATAGTCATGTGATCAGTCCATGCTCAGTCACGGTATCAGTGCATGATCAGCCACGTGATCAGTGCATGATCAGCCAGGTGATCAGTTCATGATAGCTATGTGATCAGTGCATGATTTGTCACGTGATCAGTGCATGACCAGGCAGGTGATCAGTGCATGATCAGCCACGTGATCAGTGCATGATAGCCACGTGATCAGTGCATGATCAGTCACCTGATGGGTGTATGATCAGTCACGTGACCAGTACATGGTAGCTACATGATCATTGCATGATCAGCCACGTGAGTAGTGCATGATAGCCACGTGATCAGTGCATGATCAGTCACGTGATCAGTGCATGATCAGTCACGTGAACAGTGCATGATAAGTCACGTGATCAGTGCATGATCAGCCACGTGATCAGTGCATGATCAGTCACATGATCAGTGCATGATCATCCACGTGATCAGTGCATGATCAGTCATGTGATCAGTGCATGATATAGACGTGATCAGTGCATGATCAGTCACGTGATCAGTGCATGATAGCCACGTGATCAGTGCATGATCAGTCACGTGATCAGTGTATGATCATTCACGTGATCAGTGCATGATAGCTACATGATCAGTGCATGATCAGCCACGTGATCAGTGCATGATAGTCATGTGATCAGTGCATGATCAGTCACGTGATCAGTGCATGATCAGCCACGTGATCAGTGCATGATCAGCCACGTGATCAGTGCATGATAGCTACGTGATCAGTGCATGATCAGTCACGTGATCAGTGCATGATCAGGCACGTGATCAGTGCATGATCAGTCACGTGATCAGTGCATGATAGCCACGTGATCAGTGCATGATCAGTCACGTGATCAGTGTATGATCAGTCACGTGACCAGTACATGGTAGCTACATGATCATTGCATGATCAGCCACGTGATAGTGCATGATAGCCACGTGATCAGTGCATGATCAGTCACGTGATCAGTGCATGATCAGTCATGTGATCAGTGCATGATCAGGCACGTGATCAGTGCATGATCAGCCACGTGATCAGTGCATGATAGCCACGTGATCAGTGCATGATCAGTCACGTGATCAGTGCATGATCAGTCACGTGATCAGTGCATGATCAGCCACGTGATCAGTGCATGATCAGCCACGTGATCAGTGCATGATCAATTACGTGATCAGTGCATGATCAGTCACGTGACCAGTGCATGGTAGCTACGTGATCAGTGCATGATCAGCCACATGAGCAGTGCATGATAGCCACGTGATCAGTGCATGATCAGTCACGTGATCAGTGCATGATCACTCACGTGATCAGTGCATGATCAGTCACGTGATCAGTGCATGATCAATTACGTGATCAGTGCATGATCAGTCACGTGACCAGTACATGGTAGCTACGTGATCATTGCATGATCAGCCACGTGATCAGTGCATGATAGCCACGTGATCAGTGCATGATAGCCACGTGATCAGTGCATGATCAGTCATGTGATACGTGTGTGATCAGCCACGTGATCAGTGCATGATATCCACGTGATCAGTGCATGATAGCCACGTGATCAGTGCATGAGAGCCACGTGATCAGTGCATGATCAGTCACGTGATACATGTGTGATCAGCCACGTGATCAGTGCATGATGAGCCACGTGATCAGTGCATGATCAATTACGTGATCAGTGCATGATCAGTCACGTGACCAGTACATGGTTGCTACGTGATCATTGCATGATCAGCCACGTGAGCAGTGCATGATAGCCACGTGATCAGTGCATGATCAGTCACGTGATCAGTGCATGATCAGTCACGTGAACAGTGCATGATCATTTACGTGATCTGTGCATGATCAGTCACGTGACCAGTATATGGTAGCTACGTGATCATTCCATGACGAGCCACGTGAGCAGTGCATGATAGCCACGTGATGTGTGCATGATCAGTTACGTGAGCAGAGTATGATCAGCCACGTGATCAGTGCATGAGTGCCACGTGATCAGTGCATGATATGTCACGTGACAGGTGTGTGATCAGCCACGTGAACAGTGCATGATCAGCCACGTGATCAGTGCATGATAGCCACGTGATCAGTGCATGATCAGTTACGTGAGCAGTGTATGATCAGCCACGTGATCAGTGCATGGTCAGACACGTGAACAGTGTATGATCAGCCACGTGATCAGTGCATGATATCCAAGTGATCAGTGCATGATCATCACGTGATCAGTGTATGATCAGCCACGTGAACAGTGCATGCTCAGTCACGTGATCAGGGCCTGCTGAGCTGCGTGATTACTGTCTGCTCATCTGCTTGACAATTGCCAGCTGAGCTGCACGATTCCTGCCTGTCATCTGCTTGACAATTGACAGCTGTGCTGCGTAATTCCTGCCTGCTCAGCTGCTTGATTATTGCCAGCTGAGCAGCATGATTCCTCACAGCTGAGTTCCATGATTATTGCCTGCTGACTGTATGATTCGTGCCTACTCAGCTCTTTGTTTATTGCCTCCAGAGGCACATGATCAGTGTATGATAGCAAACATGATCAGTGCATGATCAGTCACATGATCAGTGCCATTAAGTCACGTGATCACTACATGATAGTCATGTGATCAGTCCATGCTCAGTCACGGTATCAGTGCATGATCAGCCACGTGATCAGTGCATGATCAGCCAGGTGATCAGTTCATGATAGCATGTGATCAGTGCATGATTTGTCACGTGATCAGTGCATGACCAGGCACGTGATCAGTGCATGATCAGTCACGTGATCAGTGCATGATCAGCCACGTGATCAGTGCATGATCAGTCACGTGAACAGTGTATGATCAGCCACGTGATCAGTGCATGATAGCCACGTGATCAGTGCATGATCAGTCACGTGATCAGTGTATGATCAGCCACGTGAACAGTGCATGCTCAGTCACGTGATCAGGGCCTGCTGAGCTGCGTGATTACTGTCTGCTCATCTGCTTGACAATTGCCAGCTGAGCTGCACGATTCCTGCCTGTCATCTGCTTGACAATTATCAGCTGTGCTGCGTAATTCCTGCCTGCTCAGCTGCTTGATTATTGCCAGCTGAGCAGCATGATTCCTCACACCTGAGTTCCATGATTATTGCCTGCTGACTGTTTGATTCGTGCCTACTCAGCTCTTTGTTTATTGCCTCCAGAGGCACATGATCAGTGTATGATAGCAAACATGATCAGTGCATGATCAGTCACATGATCAGCGCCATTAAGTCACGTGATCACTACATGATAGTCATGTGATCAGTCCATGCTCAGTCACGGTATCAGTGCATGATCAGCCACGTGATCAGTGCATGATCAGCCACGTGATCAGTGCATGATAGCCACGTGATCAGTGCATGATCAGTCACGTGATCAGTGCATGATCAGGCACGTGATCAGTGCATGATCAGCCACGTGATCAGTGCATGATAGCCACGTGATCAGTGCATGATCAGTCACCTGATGGGTGTATGATCAGTCACGTGACCAGTACATGGTAGCTACATGATCATTGCATGATCAGCCACGTGAGTAGTGCATGATAGCCACGTGATCAGTGCATGATCAGTCACGTGATCAGTGCATGATCAGTCACGTGAAGTGCATGATCAGTCACGTGATCAGTGCATGATCAGTTACGTGATCAGTGCATGATCAGTCACGTGATCAGTGCATGATAGCTACGTGATCAGTGCATGATCAGCCACGTGATCAGTGCATGATAGCCACGTGATCAGTGCATGATCAGCCACGTGATCAGTGCATGATAGCCACGTGATCAGTGCATGATTTGTCACGTGATCAGTGCATGATCAGGCACGTGATCAGTGTATGATCAGCCACGTGATCAGTGCATGATAGCCACGTGATCAGTGCATGATCAGTCACGTGATCAGTGCATGATCAGTCACGTGACCAGTACATGGTAGCTACGTGATCATTGCATGATCAGCCACGTGATCAGTGCATGATAGCCACGTGATCAGTGCATGATCAGTCACGTGATCAGTGCATGATCAGTCACGTGAACAGTGCATGATCAGTCACGTGATCAGTGCATGATCAGCCACGTGATCAGTGCATGATCAGTCACGTGATCAGTGCATGATCATCCACGTGATCAGTGCATGATCAGTCACGTGATCAGTGCATGATATAGACGTGATCAGTGCATGATCAGTCACGTGATCAGTGCATGATAGCCACGTGATCAGTGCATGATCAGTCACGTGATCAGTGCATGATCAGTCACGTGACCAGTACATGGTAGCTACATGATCAGTGCATGATCAGCCACGTGATAGTGCATGATAGCCACGTGATCAGTGCATGATAGTCATGTGATCAGTGCATGATCAGTCACGTGATCAGTGCATGATCAGCCACGTGATCAGTGCATGATAGCCACGTGATCAGTGCATGATCAGTCACGTGATCAGTGCATGATCAGGCACGTGATCAGTGCATGATCAGCCACGTGATCAGTGCATGATAGCCACGTGATCAGTGCATGATCAGTCACCTGATGGGTGTATGATCAGTCACGTGACAGTACATGGTAGCTACATGATCAGTGCATGATCAGCCACGTGATCAGTGCATGATCAGTCATGTGATCAGTGCATGATCAGTCACGTGATCAGTGCATGATCAGCCACGTGATCAGTGCATGATAGCCACGTGATCAGTGCATGATCAGTCACGTGATCAGTGCATGATCAGTCACGTGATCAGTGCATGATCAGCCACGTGATCAGTGCATGATCAGCCACGTGATCAGTGCATGATCAGTACGTGATCAGTGCATGATCAGTCACGTGACCAGTGCATGGTAGCTAGGTGATCATTGCATGATCAGCCACGTGAGCAGTGCATGATAGCCACGTGATCAGTGCATGATCAGTCACGTGATCAGTGCATGATCAGTCACGTGATCAGTGCATGATCAGTCACGTGATCAGTGCATGATCAATTACGTGATCAGTGCATGATCAGTCACGTGATCAGTACATGGTAGCTACGTGATCATTGCATGATCAGCCACGTGATCAGTGCATGATAGCCACGTGATCAGTGCATGATAGCCACGTGATCAGTGCATGATCAGTCATGTGATACGTGTGTGATCAGCCACGTGATCAGTGCATGATATCCACGTGATCAGTGCATGATAGCCACGTGATCAGTGCATGATAGCCACGTGATCAGTGCATGATCAGTCACGTGATACATGTGTGATCAGCCACGTGATCAGTGCATGATGAGCCACGTGATCAGTGCATGATCAATTACGTGATCAGTGCATGATCAGTCACGTGACCAGTACATGGTTGCTACGTGATCATTGCATGATCAGCCACGTGAGCAGAGCATGATAGCCACGTGATCAGTGCATGATCAGTCACGTGATCAGTACATGATCAGTCACGTGAACAGTGCATGATCATTTACGTGATCTGTGCATGATCAGTCACGTGACCAGTATATGGTAGCTACGTGATCATTCCATGACGAGCCACGTGAGCAGTGCATGATAGCCACGTGATGTGTGCATGATGAGTTACGTGAGCAGAGTATGATCAGCCACGTGATCAGTGCATGAGTGCCACGTGATCAGTGCATGATATGTCACGTGACAGGTGTGTGATCAGCCACGTGAACAGTGCATGTTCAGCCACGTGATCAGTGCATGATAGCCACGTGATCAGTGCATGATCAGTTACGTGAGCAGTGTATGATCAGCCACGTGATCAGTGCATGGTCAGACACGTGATCAGTGTATGATCAGCCACGTGATCAGTGCATGATATCCACGTGATCAGTGCATGATCATCACGTGATCAGTGTATGATCATGATCAGCCACGTGATCAGTGCATGATATCCACGTGATCAGTGCATGATCATCACGTGATCAGTGTATGATCAGCCACGTGAACAGTGCATGCTCAGTCACGTGATCAGGGCCTGCTGAGCTGCGTGATTACTGTCTGCTCATCTGCTTGACAATTGCCAGCTGAGCTGCACGATTCCTGCCTGTCATCTGCTTGACAATTGCCAGCTGTGCTGCGTAATTCCTGCCTGCTCAGCTGCTTGATTATTGCCAGCTGAGCAGCATGATTCCTCACAGCTGAGTTCCATGATTATTGCCTGCTGACTGTATGATTCGTGCCTACTCAGCTCTTTGTTTATTGCCTCCAGAGGCACATGATCAGTGTATGATAGCAAACATGATCAGTGCATGATCAGTCACATGATCAGCGCCATTAAGTCACGTGATCACTACATGATAGTCATGTGATCAGTCCATGCTCAGTCACGGTATCAGTGCATGATCAGCCACGTGATCAGTGCATGATCAGCCAGGTGATCAGTTCATGATAGCTATGTGATCAGTGCATGATTTGTCACGTGATCTGTGCATGACCAGCAGGTGATCAGTGCATGATCAGTCACGTGATCAGTGCATGATCAGTCACGTGATCAGTGCATGATCAGTCACGTGATCAGTGCATGATCAGCCACGTGATCAGTGCATGATCAGCCACGTGATCAGTGCATGATCAATCACGTGATCAGTGCATGATCAGCCACGTGAACAGTACATGGTAGCTACGTGATCATTGCATGATCAGCCACATGAGCAGTGCATGATAGCCACGTGATCAGTGCATGATCAGTCACGTGATCAGTGCATGATCACTCACGTGATCAGTGCATGATCAGTCACGTGATCAGTGCATGATCAATTACGTGATCAGTGCATGATCAGTCACGTGACCAGTACATGGTAGCTACGTGATCATTGCATGATCAGCCACGTGAGCAGTGCATGATAGCCACGTGATCAGTGCATGATCAGTCGCATGATCAGTGTATGATCATCCACGTGATCAGTGCATGGGCAGTCATGTGATCAGTGCATGATATAGACGTGATCAGTGCATGATCAGTCACGTGATCAGTGCATGATCAGCCACGTGATCAGTGCATGATAGCCAGTTAATGAGTGCATGATAGCCAGTGATCAGTGCATGATCAGTCACGTGAACAGTGTATGATCAGCCACGTGATCAGTGCATGATAGCCACGTGATCAGTGCATGATCAGTCACGTGATCAGTGTATGATCAGCCACGTGAACAGTGCATGCTCAGTCACGTGATCTGGGCCTGCTGAGCTGCGTGATTACTGTCTGCTCATCTGCTTGACAATTGCCAGCTGAGCTGCACGATTCCTGCCTGTCATCTGCTTGACAATTATCAGCTGTGCTGCGTAATTCCTGCCTGCTCAGCTGCTTGATTATTGCCAGCTGAGCAGCATGATTCCTCACACCTGAGTTCCATGATTATTGCCTGCTGACTGTTTGATTCGTGCCTACTCAGCTCTTTGTTTATTGCCTCCAGAGGCACATGATCAGTGTATGATAGCAAACATGATCAGCGCATGATCAGTCACATGATCAGCGCCATTAAGTCACGTGATCACTACATGATAGTCATGTGATCAGTCCATGCTCAGTCACGGTATCAGTGCATGATCAGCCACGTGATCAGTGCATGATCTGTCACATGATTAGTGTATGATCATCCACGTGATCAGTGCATGGGCAGTCATGTGATCAGTGCATGATATAGACGTGATCAGTGCATGATCAGTCTCGTGATCAGTGCATGATAGCCACGTGATCAGTGCATGATCAGTCACCTGATGGGTGTATGATCATTCACGTGACCTGTACATGGTAGCTACATGATCATTGCATGATCAGCCACGTGAGTAGTGCATGATAGCCACGTGATCAGTGCATGATCAGTCACGTGATCAGTGCATGATCAGTCACGTATCAGTGCATGATCAGCCACGTGATCAGTGCATGATCAGCCACGTGATCAGTGCATGATAGCCACGTGATCAGTGCATGATCAGTCACGTGATCAGTGCATGATCAGGCACGTGATCAGTGCATGATCAGCCACGTGATCAGTGCATGATAGCCACGTGATCAGTGCATGATCAGTCACGTGATCAGTGTATGATCAGTCACTGACCAGTACATGGTAGCTACATGATCATTGCATGATCAGCCACGTGATAGTGCATGATAGCCACGTGATCAGTGCATGATCAGTCACGTGATCAGTGCATGATCAGTCATGTGATCAGTGCATGATCAGGCACGTGATCAGTGCATGATCAGCCACGTGATCAGTGCATGATAGCCACGTGATCAGTGCATGATCAGTCACGTGATCAGTGCATGATCAGTCACGTGATCAGTGCATGATCAGCCACGTGATCAGTGCATGATCAGCCACGTGATCAGTGCATGATCAATTACGTGATCAGTGCATGATCAGTCACGTGACCAGTATATATACGTGATCATTGCATGATCAGCCACGTGATCAGTGCATGATAGCCACGTGATCAGTGCATGATCAGTCACGTGATCAGTGCATGATCACCACGTGAACAGTGCATGATCAGTCACGTGATCAGTGCATGATCAATTACGTGATCAGTGCATGATCAGTCACGTGATCAGTGCATGATAGCTACGTGATCAGTGCATGATCAGCCACGTGATCAGTGCATGATAGCCACGTGATCAGTGCATGATAGCCACGTGATCAGTGCATGATCAGTCACGTGATACGTGTGTGATCAGCCACGTGATCAGTGCATGATAGCCACGTGATCAGTGCATGATCAGCCACGTGATCAGTGCATGAGAGTCACGTGATCAGTGCATGATCAGTCACGTGATCATGCATGATCAGCCACGTGATCAGTGCATGATCAGTCACGTGATCAGTACATGATCAGTCACGTGAACAGTGCATGATCATTTACGTGATCTGTGCATGATCAGTCACGTGACCAGTATATGGTAGCTATGTGATCATTCCATGACGAGCCACGTGAGCAGTGCATGATAGCCACGTGATGTGTGCATGATGAGTTACGTGAGCAGAGTATGATCAGCCACGTGATCAGTGCATGAGTGCCACGTGATCAGTGCATGATATGTCACGTGACAGGTGTGTGATCAGCCACGTGAACAGTGCATGTTCAGCCACGTGATCAGTGCATGATAGCCACGTGATCAGTGCATGATCAGTTACGTGAGCAGTGTATGATCAGCCACGTGATCAGTGCATGGTCAGACACGTGAACAGTGTATGATCAGCCACGTGATCAGTGCATGATATCCAAGTGATCAGTGCATGATCATCACGTGATCAGTGTATGATCAGCCACGTGAACAGTGCATGCTCAGTCACGTGATCAGGGCCTGCTGAGCTGCGTGATTACTGTCTGCTCATCTGCTTGACAATTGCCAGCTGAGCTGCACGATTCCTGCCTGTCATCTGCTTGACAATTGACAGCTGTGCTGCGTAATTCCTGCCTGCTCAGCTGCTTGATTATTGCCAGCTGAGCAGCATGATTCCTCACAGCTGAGTTCCATGATTATTGCCTGCTGACTGTATGATTCGTGCCTACTCAGCTCTTTGTTTATTGCCTCCAGAGGCACATGATCAGTGTATGATAGCAAACATGATCAGTGCATGATCAGTCACATGATCAGAGCCATTAAGTCACGTGATCACTACATGATAGTCATGTGATCAGTCCATGCTCAGTCACGGTATCAGTGCATGATCAGCCACGTGATCAGTGCATGATCAGCCAGGTGATCAGTTCATGATAGCTATGTGATCAGTTCATGATTTGTCACGTGATCAGTGCATGATCAGTCACGTGATCAGTGCATGATCAGTCACGTGATCAGTGCATGATCAGTCACGTGATCAGTGCATGATCAGCCACGTGATCAGTGCATGATCAGCCACGTGATCAGTGCATGATCATTACGTGATCAGTGCATGATCAGTCACGTGACCAGTATATGGTAGCTACGTGATCATTGCATGATCAGCCACGTGAGCAGTGCATGATAGCCACGTGATCAGTGCATGATCAGTCACGTGATCAGTGCATGATCACTCACGTGATCAGTGCATGATCAGTCACGTGATCAGTGCATGATCAATTACGTGATCAGTGCATGATCACTCACGTGATCAGTACATGGTAGCTACGTGATCATTGCATGATCAGCCACGTGATCAGTGCATGATAGCCACGTGATCAGTGCATGATCTGTCGCATGATCAGTGTGATGATCATCCGGGTGATCAGTGCATGGGCAGTCATGTGATCAGTGCATGATATAGACGTGATCAGTGCATGATCAGTCACGTGATCAGTGTATGATCAGCCACGTGATCAGTGCATGATAGCCAGTGATCAGTGCATGATAGCCAGTGATCAGTGCATGATCAGTCACGTGATCAGTGCATGATCAGCCACGTGATCAGTGCATGATAGCCACTGATCAGTGCATGATCAGCCACGTGATCAGTGCATGATAGCCAGTGATCAGTGCATGATAGCCACGTGATCAGTGCATGATCAGTCACGTGATCAGTGCATGATCAGCCACGTGATCAGTGCATGATAGCCACGTGATCAGTGCATGATCAGCCACGTGATCAGTGCATGATCAGTCACGTGATCAGTGCATGATCAGTCACGTGATCAGTGCATGATCAGCCACGTGATCAGTGCATGATCAGCCACGTGATCAGTGCATGATCATTACGTGATCAGTGCATGATCAGTCACGTGACCAGTATATTGTAGCTACGTGATCATTGCATGATCAGCCACGTGATCAGTGCATGATAGCCACGTGATCAGTGCATGATCAGTCACGTGATCAGTGCATGATCACTCACGTGATCAGTGCATGATCAGTCACGTGATCAGTGCATGATCAATTACGTGATCAGTGCATGATCAGTCACGTGACCAGTACATGGTAGCTACGTGATCATTGCATGATCAGCCACGTGATCAGTGCATGATAGCCACGTGATCAGTGCATGATCAGCCACGTGATCAGTGCATGATCAGTCACGTGATAGTGCATGATCAGCCACGTGATCAGTGCATGATATCCACGTGATCAGTGCATGATAGCCACGTGATCAGTGCATGATAGCCACGTGATCAGTGCATGATCAGTCACGTGATCAGTGTGATCAGCCACGTGATCAGTGCATGATCAGCCACGTGATCAGTGCATGATCAGCCACGTGATCAGTGCATGATCAGTCACGTGATCAGTGCATGATCAGCCACGTGATCAGTGCATGATCAGCCACGTGATCAGTGCATGATCAGCCACGTGATCAGTGCATGATCAGCCACGTGATCAGTGCATGATCAGTCACGTGATCAGTGTATGATCAGCCACGTGATCAGTGCATGATAGCCACGTGATCAGTGCATGATCAGTCACGTGATCAGTGTATGATCAGCCACGTGAACAGTGCATGCTCAGTCACGTGATCTGGGCCTGCTGAGCTGCGTGATTACTGTCTGCTCATCTGCTTGACAATTGCCAGCTGAGCTGCACGATTCCTGCCTGTCATCTGCTTGACAATTGCCAGCTGTGCTGCGTAATTCCTGCCTGCTCAGCTGCTTGATTATTGCCAGCTGAGCAGCATGATTCCTCACACCTGAGTTCCATGATTATTGCCTGCTGACTGTTTGATTCGTGCCTACTCAGCTCTTTGTTTATTGCCTCCAGAGGCACATGATCAGTGTATGATAGCAAACATGATCAGTGCATGATCAGTCACATGATCAGCGCCATTAAGTCACGTGATCACTACATGATAGTCATGTGATCAGTCCATGCTCAGTCACGGTATCAGTGCATGATCAGCCACGTGATCAGTGCATGATCAGCCAGGTGATCAGTTCATGATAGCCACGTGATCAGTGCATGATCAGTCACGTGATCAGTGCATGACCAGGCACGTGATCAGTGCATGATCAGCCACGTGATCAGTGCATGATAGCCACGTGATCAGTGCATGATCAGTCACCTGATGGGTGTATGATCAGTCACGTGACCAGTACATGGTAGCTACATGATCATTGCATGATCAGCCACGTGAGTAGTGCATGATAGCCACGTGATCAGTGCATGATCAGTCACGTGATCAGTGCATGATCAGTCACGTGATCAGTGCATGATCAGTCACGTGATCAGCATGATAGCCACGTGATCAGTGCATGATCAGCCACGTGATCAGTGCATGATAGCCACGTGATCAGTGCATGATCAGTCACGTGATCAGTGCATGATCAGCCACGTGATCAGTGCATGATCAGTCACGTGATCAGTGCATGATATAGACGTGATCAGTGCATGATCAGTCACGTGATCAGTGCATGATCAGCCACGTGATCAGTGCATGATAGCCAGTGATCAGTGCATGATAGCCACGTGATCAGTGCATGATCAGTCACGTGATCAGTGCATGATCAGCCACGTGATCAGTGCATGATAGCCACGTGATCAGTGCATGATCAGCCACGTGATCAGTGCATGATCAGCCACGTGATCAGTGCATGATCAGCCACGTGATCAGTGCATGATCAGTCACGTGATCAGTGCATGATCAGCCACGTGATCAGTGCATGATCAGCCACGTGATCAGTGCATGATCAGTTACGTGATCAGTGCATGATCAGCCACGTGATCAGTGCATGATAGCCACGTGATGTGTGCATGATGAGTTACGTGAGCAGAGTATGATCAGCCACGTGATCAGTGCATGAGTGCCACGTGATCAGTGCATGATATGTCACGTGACAGGTGTGTGATCAGCCACGTGAACAGTGCATGTTCAGCCACGTGATCAGTGCATGATAGCCACGTGATCAGTGCATGATCAGTTACGTGAGCAGTGTATGATCAGCCACGTGATCAGTGCATGGTCAGACACGTGAACAGTGTATGATCAGCCACGTGATCAGTGCATGATATCCAAGTGATCAGTGCATGATCATCACGTGATCAGTGTATGATCAGCCACGTGAACAGTGCCTGCTCAGTCACGTGATCAGGGCCTGCTGAGCTGCGTGATTACCGTCTGCTCATCTGCTTGACAATTGCCAGCTGAGCTGCACGATTCCTGCCTGTCATCTGCTTGACAATTGCCAGCTGTGCTGCGTAATTCCTGCCTGCTCAGCTGCTTGATTATTGCCAGCTGAGCAGCATGATTCCTCACAGCTGAGTTCCATGATTATTGCCTGCTGACTGTATGATTCGTGCCTACTCAGCTCTTTGTTTATTGCCTCCAGAGGCACATGATCAGTGTAAGATAGCAAACATGATCAGTGCATGATCAGTCACATGATCAGCGCCATTAAGTCACGTGATCACTACATGATAGTCATGTGATCAGTCCATGCTCAGTCACGGTATCAGTGCATGATCAGCCACGTGATCAGTGCATGATCAGCCAGGTGATCAGTTCATGATAGCTATGTGATCAGTTCATGATTTGTCACGTGATCAGTGCATGATCAGGCAGGTGATCAGTGCATGATCAGTCACGTGATCAGTGCATGATCAGTCACGTGATCAGTGCATGATCAGTCACGTGATCAGTGCATGATCAGCCACGTGATCAGTGCATGATCAGCCACGTGATCAGTGCATGATCAATCACGTGATCAGTGCATGATCAGTCACGTGACCAGTATATGGTAGCTACGTGATCATTGCATGATCAGCCACGTGAGCAGTGCATGATAGCCACGTGATCAGTGCATGATCAGTCACGTGATCAGTGCATGATCACTCACGTGATCAGTGCATGATAAGTCACGTGATCAGTGCATGATCAATTACGTGATCAGTGCATGATCACTCACGTGACCAGTACATGGTAGCTACGTGATCATTGCATGATCAGCCACGTGAGCAGTGCATGATAGCCACGTGATCAGTGCATGATCAGTCACGTGATCAGTGTATGATCATCCACGTGATCAGTGCATGATCAGTCACGTGATCAGTGCATGATATAGACGTGATTAGTGCATGATCAGTCTCGTGATCAGTGTATGATCAACCACGTGATCAGTGCATGATAGCCAGTTAATGAGTGCATGATAGCCAGATGATCAGTGCATGATCAGTCACGTGATCAGTGTATGATCAGCCACGTAATCAGTGCATGATAGCCACTGATCAGTGCATGATCAGCCACGTGATCAGTGCATGATCAGTTACGTGAGCAGTGTATGATCAGCCACGTGATCAGTGCATGGTCAGACACGTGAACAGTGTATGATCAGCCACGTGATCAGTGCATGATAGCCACGTGATCAGTGCATGATCAGTCACGTGATCAGTGTATGATCAGCCACGTGAACAGTGCATGCTCAGTCACGTGATCTGGGCCTGCTGAGCTGCGTGATTACTGTCTGCTCATCTGCTTGACAATTGCCAGCTGAGCTGCACGATTCCTGCCTGTCATCTGCTTGACAATTATCAGCTGTGCTGCGTAATTCCTGCCTGCTCAGCTGCTTGATTATTGCCAGCTGAGCAGCATGATTCCTCACACCTGAGTTCCATGATTATTGCCTGCTGACTGTTTGATTCGTGCCTACTCAGCTCTTTGTTTATTGCCTCCAGAGGCACATGATCAGTGTATGATAGCAAACATGATCAGCGCATGATCAGTCACATGATCAGCGCCATTAAGTCACGTGATCACTACATGATAGTCATGTGATCAGTCCATGCTCAGTCACGGTATCAGTGCATGATCAGCCACGTGATCAGTGCATGATCAGCCAGGTGATCAGTTCATGATAGCCATGTGATCAGTGCATGATTTGTCACGTGATCAGTGCATGACCAGGCAGGTGATCAGTGCATGATCAGCCACGTGATCAGTGCATGATAGCCACGTGATCAGTGCATGATCCGTCACCTGATGGGTGTATGATCAGTCACGTGACCGGTACATGGTAGCTACATGATCATTGCATGATCAGCCACGTGATCAGTGCATGATCAGTCACGTGATCAGTGCATGATCAGTCACGTGATCAGTGCATGATAAGTCACGTGATCAGTGCATGATCAATTACGTGATCAGTGCATGATCAGTCACGTGACCAGTGCATGGTAGCTACGTGATCAGTGCATGATCAGCCACGTGATCAGTGCATGATAGCCACGTGATCAGTGCATGATAGTCACATGATCAGTGTATGATCATCCACGTGATCAGTGCATGGGCAGTCACGTGATCAGTGCATGATATAGACGTGATCAGTGCATGATCAGTCACGTGATCAGTGTATGATCAGCCACGTGATCAGTGCATGATAGCCAGTGATGAGTGCATGATAGCCAGATGATCAGTGCATGATCAGTCACGTGATCAGTGCATGATCAGCCACGTGATCAGTGCATGATAGCCACGTGATCAGTGCATGATCAGCCACGTGATCAGTGCATGATCAGTTACGTGATCAGTGCATGATCAGCCACGTGATCAGTGCATGATCAGACACGTGATCAGTGCATGATCAGCCACGTGATCAGTGCATGATAGCCACGTGATCAGTGCATGATCAGTTACGTGAGCAGTGTATGATCAGCCACGTGATCAGTGCATGATAGCCACGTGATCAGTGCATGATCAGTCACGTGATCAGTGTATGATCAGCCACGTGAACAGTGCATGCTCAGTCACGTGATCTGGGCCTGCTGAGCTGCGTGATTACTGTCTGCTCATCTGCTTGACAATTGCCAGCTGAGCTGCACGATTCCTGCCTGTCATCTGCTTGACAATTATCAGCTGTGCTGCGTAATTCCTGCCTGCTCAGCTGCTTGATTATTGCCAGCTGAGCAGCATGATTCCTCACACCTGAGTTCCATGATTATTGCCTGCTGACTGTTTGATTCGTGCCTACTCAGCTCTTTGTTTATTGCCTCCAGAGGCACATGATCAGTGTATGATAGCAAACATGATCAGCGCATGATCAGTCACATGATCAGCGCCATTAAGTCACGTGATCACTACATGATAGTCATGTGATCAGTCCATGCTCAGTCACGGTATCAGTGCATGATCAGCCACGTGATCAGTGCATGATCAGCCAGGTGATCAGTTCATGATAGCTATGTGATCAGTTCATGATTTGTCACGTGATCTGTGCATGACCAGGCAGGTGATCAGTGTATGATCAGCCACGTGATCAGTGCATGATAGCCACGTGATCAGTGCATGATCAGTCACGTGATCAGTGCATGATCAGTCATGTGATCTGTGCATGATCAGGCACGTGATCAGTGCATGATCAGCCACGTGATCAGTGCATGATAGCCACGTGATCAGTGCATGATCAGTCACGTGATCAGTGCATGATCAGTCACGTGATCAGTGCATGATCAGCCACGTGATCAGTGCATGATCAGCCACGTGATCAGTGCATGATCAATCACGTGATCAGTGCATGATCAGTCACGTGATCAGTGCATGATAGCCACGTGATCAGTGCATGATCAGCCACGTGATCAGTGCATGATAGCCACGTGATCAGTGCATGATCAGTCACGTGATCAGTGCATGATCAGTCACGTGATCAGTGCATGATCAGTCACGTGATCAGTGCATGATCAGTCACGTGATCAGTGCATGATCAGCCACGTGATCAGTGCATGATCAGCCACGTGATCAGTGCATGATCAGCCACGTGATCAGTGCATGATAGCCACGTGATCAGTGCATGATCAGCCACGTGATCAGTGCATGATAGCCACGTGATCAGTGCATGATAGCCACGTGATCAGTGCATGATCAGTCATGTGATACGTGTGTGATCAGCCACGTGATCAGTGCATGATATCCACGTGATCAGTGCATGACAGCCACGTGATCAGTGCATGAGAGCCACGTGATCAGTGCATGATCAGTCACGTGATACATGTGTGATCAGCCACGTGATCAGTGCATGATGAGCCACGTGATCAGTGCAGGATCAATTACGTGATCAGTGCATGATCAGTCACGTGACCAGTACATGGTTGCTACGTGATCGTTGCATGATCAGCCACGTGAGCAGAGCATGATAGCCACGTGATCAGTGCATGATCAGTCACGTGATCAGTACATGATCAGTCACGTGAACAGTGCATGATCATTTACGTGATCTGTGCATGATCAGTCACGTGACCAGTATATGGTAGCTACGTGATCATTCCATGACGAGCCACGTGAGCAGTGCATGATAGCCACGTGATGTGTGCATGATGAGTTACGTGAGCAGAGTATGATCAGCCACGTGATCAGTGCATGAGTGCCACGTGATCAGTGCATGATATGTCACGTGACAGGTGTGTGATCAGCCACGTGAACAGTGCATGTTCAGCCACGTGATCAGTGCATGATAGCCACGTGATCAGTGCATGATCAGTTACGTGAGCAGTGTATGATCAGCCACGTGATCAGTGCATGGTCAGACACGTGAACAGTGTATGATCAGCCACGTGATCAGTGCATGATATCCAAGTGATCAGTGCATGATCATCACGTGATCAGTGTATGATCAGCCACGTGAACAGTGCATGCTCAGTCACGTGATCAGGGCCTGCTGAGCTGCGTGATTACTGTCTGCTCATCTGCTTGACAATTGCCAGCTGAGCTGCACGATTCCTGCCTGTCATCTGCTTGACAATTGCCAGCTGTGCTGCGTAATTCCTGCCTGCTCAGCTGCTTGATTATTGCCAGCTGAGCAGCATGATTCCTCACACCTGAGTTCCATGATTATTGCCTGCTGACTGTATGATTCGTGCCTACTCAGCTCTTTGTTTATTGCCTCCAGAGGCACATGATCAGTGTATGATAGCAAACATGATCAGTGCATGATCAGTCACATGATCAGCGCCATTAAGTCACGTGATCACTACATGATAGTCATGTGATCAGTCCATGCTCAGTCACGGTATCAGTGCATGATCAGCCACGTGATCAGTGCATGATCAGCCAGGTGATCAGTTCATGATAGCTATGTGATCAGTGCATGATTTGTCACGTGATCAGTGCATGACCAGGCACGTGATCAGTGCATGATCAGTCACGTGATCAGTGCATGATCAGTCACGTGATCAGTGCATGATCAGTCACGTGATCAGTGCATGATCAGCCACGTGATCAGTGCATGATCAGTCACGTGATCAGTGCATGATCAGTCACGTGACCAGTACATGGTAGCTACGTGATCATTGCATGATCAGCCACGTGAGCAGTGCATGATAGCCACGTGATCAGTGCATGATCAGTCACGTGATCAGTGCATGATCACTCACGTGATCAGTGCATGATCAGTCACGTGATCAGTGCATGATCAATTACGTGATCAGTGCATGATCACTCACGTGATCAGTACATGATAGCACGTGATCAGTGCATGATCAGCCACGTGATCAGTGCATGATAGCCACGTGATCAGTGCATGATCAGTCACATGATCAGTGCATGATCATCCACGTGATCAGTGCATGATCAGTCATGTGATCAGTGCATGATATAGACGTGATCAGTGCATGATCAGCCACGTGATCAGTGCATGATCAGCCACGTGATCAGTGCATGATAGCCACGTGATCAGTGCATGATTTGTCACGTGATCAGTGCATGATCAGGCACGTGATCAGTGCATGATCAGCCACGTGATCAGTGCATGATAGCCACGTGATCAGTGCATGATCAGTCACGTGATCAGTGCATGATCAGTCACGTGACCAGTACATGGTAGCTACGTGATCAGTGCATGATCAGCCACGTGATCAGTGCATGATAGCCACGTGATCAGTGCATGATCAGTCACGTGATCAGTGCATGATCAGTCACGTGAACAGTGCATGATCAGTCACGTGATCAGTGCATGATCAGCCACGTGATCAGTGCATGATCTGTCACGTGATCAGTGCATGATCATCCACGTGATCAGTGCATGACAGTCATGTGATCAGTGCATGATATAGACGTGATCAGTGCATGATCAGTCACGTGATCAGTGCATGATAGCCACGTGATCAGTGCATGATCAGTCACCTGATCAGTGTATGATCATTCACGTGACCAGTACATGGTAGCTACGTGATCAGTGCATGATCAGCCACGTGATCAGTGCATGATAGCCACGTGATCAGTGCATGATAGTCATGTGATCAGTCCATGCTCAGCACGTATCAGTGCATGATCAGCCACGTGATCAGTGCATGATCAGCCACGTGATCAGTGCATGATAGCTATGTGATCAGTTCATGATTTGTCACGTGATCAGTGCATGATCAGGCACGTGATCAGTGTATGATCAGCCACGTGATCAGTGCATGATAGCCACGTGATCAGTGCATGATCAGTCACCTGATCAGTGTATGATCAGTCACTGACCAGTACATGGTAGCTACATGATCATTGCATGATCAGCCACGTGATAGTGCATGATAGCCACGTGATCAGTGCATGATCAGTCACGTGATCAGTGCATGATCAGTCATGTGATCAGTGCATGATCAGCACGTGATCAGTGCATGATCAGCCACGTGATCAGTGCATGATAGCCACGTGATCAGTGCATGATCAGTCACGTGATCAGTGCATGATCAGTCACGTGATCAGTGCATGATCAGCCACGTGATCAGTGCATGATCAGCCACGTGATCAGTGCATGATCAGTCACGTGATCAGTGCATGATCAGTCACGTGATCAGTGCATGGTAGCTACGTGATCAGTGCATGATCAGCCACGTGATCAGTGCATGATAGCCACGTGATCAGTGCATGATCAGTCACGTGATCAGTGCATGATCAGTCACGTGATCAGTGCATGATAGCTACGTGATTGCATGATCAGCCACGTGATCAGTGCATGATAGCCACGTGATCAGTGCATGATCAGCCACGTGATCAGTGCATGATCAGTCACGTGATCAGTGCATGATCAGCCACGTGATCAGTGCATGATAGCCACGTGATCAGTGCATGATAGCCACGTGATCAGTGCATGATCAGTCACGTGATCATGTGTGATCAGCCACGTGATCAGTGCATGATCAGCCACGTGATCAGTGCATGATCAGTTACGTGATCAGTGCATGATCAGTCACGTGATCAGTGCATGATAGCACGTGATCAGTGCATGATCAGCCACGTGATCAGTGCATGATCAGTCACGTGATCAGTGCATGATCAGCCACGTGATCAGTGCATGATCAGTCACGTGATCAGTGCATGATCAGCCACGTGATCAGTGCATGATAGCCACGTGATCAGTGCATGATCAGCCACGTGATCAGTGCATGATCAGTCACGTGATCAGTGTGATCAGCCACGTGATCAGTGCATGATCAATTACGTGATCAGTGCATGATCAGTCACGTGACCAGTACATGGTTGCTACGTGATCGTTGCATGATCAGCCACGTGAGCAGAGCATGATAGCCACGTGATCAGTGCATGATCAGTCACGTGATCAGTACATGATCAGTCACGTGAACAGTGCATGATCATTTACGTGATCTGTGCATGATCAGTCACGTGACCAGTATATGGTAGCTACGTGATCATTCCATGACGAGCCACGTGAGCAGTGCATGATAGCCACGTGATGTGTGCATGATGAGTTACGTGAGCAGAGTATGATCAGCCACGTGATCAGTGCATGAGTGCCACGTGATCAGTGCATGATATGTCACGTGACAGGTGTGTGATCAGCCACGTGAACAGTGCATGTTCAGCCACGTGATCAGTGCATGATAGCCACGTGATCAGTGCATGATCAGTTACGTGAGCAGTGTATGATCAGCCACGTGATCAGTGCATGGTCAGACACGTGAACAGTGTATGATCAGCCACGTGATCAGTGCATGATATCCAAGTGATCAGTGCATGATCATCACGTGATCAGTGTATGATCAGCCACGTGAACAGTGCATGCTCAGTCACGTGATCAGGGCCTGCTGAGCTGCGTGATTACTGTCTGCTCATCTGCTTGACAATTGCCAGCTGAGCTGCACGATTCCTGCCTGTCATCTGCTTGACAATTGCCAGCTGTGCTGCGTAATTCCTGCCTGCTCAGCTGCTTGATTATTGCCAGCTGAGCAGCATGATTCCTCACAGCTGAGTTCCATGATTATTGCCTGCTGACTGTATGATTCGTGCCTACTCAGCTCTTTGTTTATTGCCTCCAGAGGCACATGATCAGTGTATGATAGCAAACATGATCAGTGCATGATCAGTCACATGATCAGCGCCATTAAGTCACGTGATCACTACATGATAGTCATGTGATCAGTCCATGCTCAGTCACGGTATCAGTGCATGATCAGCCACGTGATCAGTGCATGATCAGCCAGGTGATCAGTTCATGATAGCTATGTGATCAGTTCATGATTTGTCACGTGATCAGTGCATGACCAGGCAGGTGATCAGTGCATGATCAGTCACGTGATCAGTGCATGATCAGTCACGTGATCAGTGCATGATCAGTCACGTGATCAGTGGATGATCAGCCACGTGATCAGTGCATGATCAGCCACGTGATCAGTGCATGATCAGTCACGTGATCAGTGCATGATCAGTCACGTGACCAGTGCATGGTAGCTACGTGATCATTGCATGATCAGCCACGTGAGCAGTGCATGATAGCCACGTGATCAGTGCATGATCAGTCACGTGATCAGTGCATGATCACCACGTAACAGTGCATGATAAGTCACCTGATCAGTGCATGATCAATTACGTGATCAGTGCATGATCACTCACGTGACCAGTACATGGTAGCTACGTGATCATTGCATGATCAGCCACGTGAGCAGTGCATGATAGCCACGTGATCAGTGCATGATCAGTCGCATGATCAGTGTATGATCATCCGGGTGATCAGTGCATGGGCAGTCATGTGATCAGTGCATGATATAGACGTGATCAGTGCATGATCAGTCGTGATCAGTGTATGATCAACCACGTGATCAGTGCATGATAGCCAGTTAATGAGTGCATGATAGCCAGATGATCAGTGCATTATCAGTCACGTGATCAGTGTATGATCAGCCACGTGATCAGTGCATGATAGCCACTGATCAGTGCATGATCAGCCACGTGATCAGTGCATGATCAGTTACGTGAGCAGTGTATGATCAGCCACGTGATCAGTGCATGATCAGTAACGTGAGCAGTGTATGATCAGCCACGTGATCAGTGCATGATCAGCCACGTGATCAGTGCATGATAGCCACGTGATCAGTGCATCAGTCACGTGAGCAGTGTATGATCAGCCACGTGAACAGTGCATGCTCAGTCACGTGATCTGGGCCTGCTGAGCTGCGTGATTACCGTCTGCTCATCTGCTTGACAATTGCCAGCTGAGCTGCACGATTCCTGCCTGTCATCTGCTTGACAATTATCAGCTGTGCTGCGTAATTCCTGCCTGCTCAGCTGCTTGATTATTGCCAGCTGAGCAGCATGATTCCTCACACCTGAGTTCCATGATTATTGCCTGCTGACTGTTTGATTCGTGCCTACTCAGCTCTTTGTTTATTGCCTCCAGAGGCACATGATCAGTGTATGATAGCAAACATGATCAGCGCATGATCAGTCACATGATCAGCGCCATTAAGTCACGTGATCACTACATGATAGTCATGTGATCAGTCCATGCTCAGTCACGGTATCAGTGCATGATCAGCCACGTGATCAGTGCATGATCAGCCAGGTGATCAGTTCATGATAGCTATGTGATCAGTGCATGATAGCTATGTGATCAGTGCATGATCAGTCACGTGATCAGTGCATGACCAGGCACGTGATCAGTGCATGATCAGCCACGTGATCAGTGCATGATAGCCACGTGATCAGTGCATGATCAGTCACCTGATGGGTGTATGATCAGTCACGTGACCAGTACATGGTAGCTACATGATCATTGCATGATCAGCCACGTGAGCAGTGCATGATAGCCACGTGATCAGTGCATGATCAGTCACGTGATCAGTGCATGATCACTCACGTTAACAGTGCATGATAAGTCACGTGATCAGTGCATGATCAATTACGTGATCAGTGCATGATCACTCACGTGACCAGTACATGGTAGCTACGTGATCATTGCATGATCAGCCACGTGATCAGTGCATGATAGCCACGTGATCAGTGCATGATCAGTCACATGATCAGTGCATGATCAGTCACGTGATCAGTGCATGATATAGACGTGATCAGTGCATGATCAGTCACGTGATCAGTGTATGATCAGCCACGTGATCAGTGCATGATAGCCAGTTGATGAGTGCATGATAGCCAGATGATCAGTGCATGATCAGTCACGTGATCAGTGCATGATCAGCCAAGTGATCAGTGCATGATAGCCACTGATCAGTGCATGATCAGCCACGTGATCAGTGCATGATCAGTTACGTGATCAGTGCATGATCAGCCACGTGATCAGTGCATGATCAGCCACGTGATCAGTGCATGATCAGCCACGTGATCAGTGCATGATAGCCACGTGATCAGTGCATGATCAGTTACGTGATCAGTGTATGATCAGCCACGTGATCAGTGCATGATAGCCACGTGATCAGTGCATGATCAGTCACGTGATCAGTGTATGATCAGCCACGTGAACAGTGCATGCTCAGTCACGTGATCTGGGCCTGCTGAGCTGCGTGATTACTGTCTGCTCATCTGCTTGACAATTGCCAGCTGAGCTGCACGATTCCTGCCTGTCATCTGCTTGACAATTATCAGCTGTGCTGCGTAATTCCTGCCTGCTCAGCTGCTTGATTATTGCCAGCTGAGCAGCATGATTCCTCACACCTGAGTTCCATGATTATTGCCTGCTGACTGTTTGATTCGTGCCTACTCAGCTCTTTGTTTATTGCCTCCAGAGGCACATGATCAGTGTATGATAGCAAACATGATCAGTGCATGATCAGTCACATGATCAGCGCCATTAAGTCACGTGATCACTACATGATAGTCATGTGATCAGTCCATGCTCAGTCACGGTATCAGTGCATGATCAGCCACGTGATCAGTGCATGATCAGCCAGGTGATCAGTTCATGATAGCTATGTGATCAGTTCATGATTTGTCACGTGATCTGTGCATGACCAGGCAGGTGATCAGTGCATGATCAGCCACGTGATCAGTGCATGATAGCCACGTGATCAGTGCATGATCAGTCACCTGATCAGTATGATCAGTCACGTGACAGTACATGGTAGCTACATGATCATTGCATGATCAGCCACGTGAGTAGTGCATGATAGCCACGTGATCAGTGCATGATCAGTCACGTGATCAGTGCATGATCAGTCACGTGACCAGTACATGGTTGCTACGTGATCGTGCATGATCAGCCACGTGAGCAGTGCATGATAGCCACGTGATCAGTGCATGATCAGTCACGTGATCAGTGCATGATCAGTCACGTGATCAGTGCATGATCATTTACGTGATCAGTGCATGATCAGTCACGTGACCAGTATATGGTAGCTATGTGATCATTCCATGACGAGCCACGTGAGCAGTGCATGATAGCCACGTGATGTGTGCATGATCAGTTACGTGAGCAGAGTATGATCAGCCACGTGATCAGTGCATGAGTGCCACGTGATCAGTGCATGATATGTCACGTGACAGGTGTGTGATCAGCCACGTGAACAGTGCATGATCAGCCACGTGATCAGTGCATGATAGCCACGTGATCAGTGCATGATCAGTTACGTGAGCAGTGTATGATCAGCCACGTGATCAGTGCATGGTCAGACACGTGAACAGTGTATGATCAGCCACGTGATCAGTGCATGATATCCAAGTGATCAGTGCATGATCATCACGTGATCAGTGTATGATCAGCCACGTGAACAGTGCATGCTCAGTCACGTGATCAGGGCCTGCTGAGCTGCGTGATTACTGTCTGCTCATCTGCTTGACAATTGCCAGCTGAGCTGCACGATTCCTGCCTGTCATCTGCTTGACAATTGCCAGCTGTGCTGCGTAATTCCTGCCTGCTCAGCTGCTTGATTATTGCCAGCTGAGCAGCATGATTCCTCACACCTGAGTTCCATGATTATTGCCTGCTGACTGTTTGATTCGTGCCTACTCAGCTCTTTGTTTATTGCCTCCAGAGGCACATGATCAGTGTATGATAGCAAACATGATCAGCGCATGATCAGTCACATGATCAGCGCCATTAAGTCACGTGATCACTACATGATAGTCATGTGATCAGTCCATGCTCAGTCACGGTATCAGTGCATGATCAGCCACGTGATCAGTGCATGATCAGTCACGTGATCAGTGTATGATCAGTCACGTGATCAGTGCATGGTAGCACGTGATCAGTGCATGATCAGCCACGTGATCAGTGCATGATAGCCACGTGATCAGTGCATGATCAGTCACGTGATCAGTGCATGATCAGTCACGTGATCAGTGCATGATCAGTCACGTGATCAGTGCATGATCAGCCACGTGATCAGTGCATGATCAGTCACATGATCAGTGCATGATCATCCACGTGATCAGTGCATGACAGTCATGTGATCAGTGCATGATATAGACGTGATCAGTGCATGATCAGTCACGTGATCAGTGCATGATAGCCACGTGATCAGTGCATGATCAGTCACGTGATCAGTGTATGATCAGTCACGTGACCAGTACATGGTAGCTACATGATCAGTGCATGATCAGCCACGTGATCAGTGCATGATAGCCACGTGATCAGTGCATGATAGTCATGTGATCAGTGCATGATCAGTCACGTGATCAGTGCATGATCAGCCACGTGATCAGTGCATGATCAGCCACGTGATCAGTGCATGATAGCCACGTGATCAGTGCATGATCAGTCACGTGATCAGTGCATGATCAGTCACGTGATCAGTGCATGATCAGCCACGTGATCAGTGCATGATAGCCACGTGATCAGTGCATGATCAGTCACGTGATCAGTGCATGATCAGTCACTGACCAGTACATGGTAGCTACGTGATCATTGCATGATCAGCCACGTGATCAGTGCATGATAGCCACGTGATCAGTGCATGATCAGTCACGTGATCAGTGCATGATCAGTCATGTGATCAGTGCATGATCAGCACGTGATCAGTGCATGATCAGCCACGTGATCAGTGCATGATAGCCACGTGATCAGTGCATGATCAGTCACGTGATCAGTGCATGATCAGTCACGTGATCAGTGCATGATCAGCCACGTGATCAGTGCATGATCAGCCACGTGATCAGTGCATGATCAATCACGTGATCAGTGCATGATCAGTCACGTGACCAGTGCATGGTAGCTACGTGATCATTGCATGATCAGCCACGTGAGCAGTGCATGATAGCCACGTGATCAGTGCATGATCAGTCACGTGATCAGTGCATGATCACTCACGTGATCAGTGCATGATCAGTCACGTGATCAGTGCATGATCAATTACGTGATCAGTGCATGATCAGTCACGTGACCAGTGCATGGTAGCTACGTGATCATTGCATGATCAGCCACGTGATCAGTGCATGATAGCCACGTGATCAGTGCATGATCAGCCACGTGATCAGTGCATGATCAGTCATGTGATCAGTGTGATCAGCCACGTGATCAGTGCATGATATCCACGTGATCAGTGCATGATAGCCACGTGATCAGTGCATGATCAGTCACGTGATCAGTGTGATCAGCCACGTGATCAGTGCATGATCAGCCACGTGATCAGTGCATGATCAGTCACGTGATCAGTGCATGATCAGTCACGTGATCAGTGCATGATTGTCACGTGATCAGTGCATGATCAGCCACGTGATCAGTGCATGATCAGTTACGTGAGCAGTGTATGATCAGCCACGTGATCAGTGCATGGTCAGACACGTGAACAGTGTATGATCAGCCACGTGATCAGTGCATGATAGCCACGTGATCAGTGCATGATCAGTCACGTGATCAGTGTATGATCAGCCACGTGAACAGTGCATGCTCAGTCACGTGATCTGGGCCTGCTGAGCTGCGTGATTACCGTCTGCTCATCTGCTTGACAATTGCCAGCTGAGCTGCACGATTCCTGCCTGTCATCTGCTTGACAATTATCAGCTGTGCTGCGTAATTCCTGCCTGCTCAGCTGCTTGATTATTGCCAGCTGAGCAGCATGATTCCTCACACCTGAGTTCCATGATTATTGCCTGCTGACTGTTTGATTCGTGCCTACTCAGCTCTTTGTTTATTGCCTCCAGAGGCACATGATCAGTGTATGATAGCAAACATGATCAGCGCATGATCAGTCACATGATCAGCGCCATTAAGTCACGTGATCACTACATGATAGTCATGTGATCAGTCCATGCTCAGTCACGGTATCAGTGCATGATCAGCCACGTGATCAGTGCATGATCAGCCAGGTGATCAGTTCATGATAGCTATGTGATCAGTTCATGATTTGTCACGTGATCAGTGCATGACCAGGCAGGTGATCAGTGCATGATCAGCCACGTGATCAGTGCATGATAGCCACGTGATCAGTGCATGATCAGTCACCTGATGGGTGTATGATCAGTCACGTGACCAGTACATGGTAGCTACATGATCATTGCATGATCAGCCACGTGAGTAGTGCATGATAGCCACGTGATCAGTGCATGATCAGTCACGTGATCAGTGCATGATCAGTCACGTGATCAGTGCATGATCATCCACGTGATCAGTGCATGATCAGTCACGTGATCAGTGCATGATATAGACGTGATCAGTGCATGATCAGTCACGTGATCAGTGCATGATAGCCACGTGATCAGTGCATGATCAGTCACGTGATCAGTGCATGATCAGTCACGTGACCAGTACATGGTAGCTGCATGATCAGTGCATGATCAGCCACGTGATAGTGCATGATAGCCACGTGATCAGTGCATGATAGTCATGTGATCAGTGCATGATCAGTCACGTGATCAGTGCATGATCAGCCACGTGATCAGTGCATGATCAGCCACGTGATCAGTGCATGATAGCCATGTGATCAGTGCATGATCAGTCACGTGATCAGTGCATGATCAGGCAGGTGATCAGTGCATGATCAGCCACGTGATCAGTGCATGATAGCCACGTGATCAGTGCATGATCAGTCACGTGATCAGTGCATGATCAGTCACTGACAGTACATGGTAGCTACATGATCAGTGCATGATCAGCCACGTGATAGTGCATGATAGCCACGTGATCAGTGCATGATCAGTCACGTGATCAGTGCATGATCAGTCATGTGATCAGTGCATGATCAGCCACGTGATCAGTGCATGATCAGCCACGTGATCAGTGCATGATCAGTTACGTGATCAGTGCATGATCAGTCACGTGACAGTATGGTAGCACGTGATCAGTGCATGATCAGCCACATGATCAGTGCATGATAGCCACGTGATCAGTGCATGATCAGTCACGTGATCAGTGCATGATCACTCACGTGAACAGTGCATGATCAGTCACGTGATCAGTGCATGATCAATTACGTGATCAGTGCATGATCAGTCACGTGACCAGTGCATGGTAGCTACGTGATCATTGCATGATCAGCCACGTGATCAGTGCATGATAGCCACGTGATCAGTGCATGATAGCCACGTGATCAGTGCATGATCAGTCATGTGATCGTGTGTGATCAGCCACGTGATCAGTGCATGATATCCACGTGATCAGTGCATGATAGCCACGTGATCAGTGCATGAGAGCCACGTGATCAGTGCATGATCAGTCACGTGATCATGTGTGATCAGCCACGTGATCAGTGCATGATCAATTACGTGATCAGTGCATGATCAGTCACGTGACCAGTACATGGTTGCTACGTGATCGTTGCATGATCAGCCACGTGAGCAGAGCATGATAGCCACGTGATCAGTGCATGATCAGTCACGTGATCAGTACATGATCAGTCACGTGAACAGTGCATGATCATTTACGTGATCTGTGCATGATCAGTCACGTGACCAGTATATGGTAGCTATGTGATCATTCCATGACGAGCCACGTGAGCAGTGCATGATAGCCACGTGATGTGTGCATGATGAGTTACGTGAGCAGAGTATGATCAGCCACGTGATCAGTGCATGAGTGCCACGTGATCAGTGCATGATATGTCACGTGACAGGTGTGTGATCAGCCACGTGAACAGTGCATGTTCAGCCACGTGATCAGTGCATGATAGCCACGTGATCAGTGCATGATCAGTTACGTGAGCAGTGTATGATCAGCCACGTGATCAGTGCATGGTCAGACACGTGAACAGTGTATGATCAGCCACGTGATCAGTGCATGATATCCAAGTGATCAGTGCATGATCATCACGTGATCAGTGTATGATCAGCCACGTGAACAGTGCATGCTCAGTCACGTGATCAGGGCCTGCTGAGCTGCGTGATTACTGTCTGCTCATCTGCTTGACAATTGCCAGCTGAGCTGCACGATTCCTGCCTGTCATCTGCTTGACAATTGCCAGCTGTGCTGCGTAATTCCTGCCTGCTCAGCTGCTTGATTATTGCCAGCTGAGCAGCATGATTCCTCACAGCTGAGTTCCATGATTATTGCCTGCTGACTGTATGATTCGTGCCTACTCAGCTCTTTGTTTATTGCCTCCAGAGGCACATGATCAGTGTATGATAGCAAACATGATCAGTGCATGATCAGTCACATGATCAGCGCCATTAAGTCACGTGATCACTACATGATAGTCATGTGATCAGTCCATGCTCAGTCACGGTATCAGTGCATGATCAGCCACGTGATCAGTGCATGATCAGCCAGGTGATCAGTTCATGATAGCTATGTGATCAGTGCATGATTTGTCACGTGATCTGTGCATGATCAGGCAGGTGATCAGTGCATGATCAGTCACGTGATCAGTGCATGATCAGTCACGTGATCAGTGCATGATCAGTCACGTGATCAGTGCATGATCAGCCACGTGATCAGTGCATGATCAGCCACGTGATCAGTGCATGATCAGTCACGTGATCAGTGCATGATCAGTCACGTGACCAGTGCATGGTAGCACGTGATCATTGCATGATCAGCCACGTGAGCAGTGCATGATAGCCACGTGATCAGTGCATGATCAGTCACGTGATCAGTGCATGATCACTCACGTGATCAGTGCATGATCAGTCACCTGATCAGTGCATGATCAATTACGTGATCAGTGCATGATCAGTCACGTGACCAGTACATGGTAGCTACGTGATCATTGCATGATCAGCCACGTGAGCAGTGCATGATAGCCACGTGATCAGTGCATGATCTGTCACATGATCAGTGCATGATCATCCGGGTGATCAGTGCATGATCAGTCATGTGATCAGTGCATGATATAGACGTGATCAGTGCATGATCAGTCTCGTGATCAGTGCATGATCAGCCACGTGATCAGTGCATGATAGCCAGTTGATGAGTGCATGATAGCCAGATGATCAGTGCATGATCAGTCACGTGATCAGTGTATGATCAGCCACGTGATCAGTGCATGATAGCCACTGATCAGTGCATGATCAGCCACGTGATCAGTGCATGATCAGTTACGTGAGCAGTGTATGATCAGCCACGTGATCAGTGCATGGTCAGACACGTGAACAGTGTATGATCAGCCACGTGATCAGTGCATGATAGCCACGTGATCAGTGCATGATCAGTCACGTGATCAGTGTATGATCAGCCACGTGAACAGTGCATGCTCAGTCACGTGATCTGGGCCTGCTGAGCTGCGTGATTACCGTCTGCTCATCTGCTTGACAATTGCCAGCTGAGCTGCACGATTCCTGCCTGTCATCTGCTTGACAATTATCAGCTGTGCTGCGTAATTCCTGCCTGCTCAGCTGCTTGATTATTGCCAGCTGAGCAGCATGATTCCTCACACCTGAGTTCCATGATTATTGCCTGCTGACTGTTTGATTCGTGCCTACTCAGCTCTTTGTTTATTGCCTCCAGAGGCACATGATCAGTGTATGATAGCAAACATGATCAGCGCATGATCAGTCACATGATCAGCGCCATTAAGTCACGTGATCACTACATGATAGTCATGTGATCAGTCCATGCTCAGTCACGGTATCAGTGCATGATCAGCCACGTGATCAGTGCATGATCAGCCAGGTGATCAGTTCATGATAGCTACGTGATCAGTGCATGATTTGTCACGTGATCAGTGCATGACCAGGCAGGTGATCAGTGTATGATCAGCCACGTGATCAGTGCATGATAGCCACGTGATCAGTGCATGATCAGTCACCTGATGGGTGTATGATCAGTCACGTGACCGGTACATGGTAGCTACATGATCATTGCATGATCAGCCACGTGAGTAGTGCATGATAGCCACGTGATCAGTGCATGATCAGTCACGTGATCAGTGCATGATCAGTCACGTGACCAGTACATGGTTGCTACGTGATCGTGCATGATCAGCCACGTGAGCAGTGCATGATAGCCACGTGATCAGTGCATGATCAGTCACGTGATCAGTGCATGATCAGTCACGTGATCAGTGCATGATCATTTACGTGATCAGTGCATGATCAGTCACGTGACCAGTATATGGTAGCTATGTGATCATTCCATGACAGCCACGTGAGCAGTGCATGATAGCCACGTGATGTGTGCATGATCAGTTACGTGATCAGTGTATGATCAGCCACGTGATCAGTGCATGAGTGCCACGTGATCAGTGCATGATATGTCACGTGACAGTGTGTGATCAGCCACGTGAACAGTGCATGTTCAGCCACGTGATCAGTGCATGATAGCCACGTGATCAGTGCATGATCAGTTACGTGAGCAGTGTATGATCAGCCACGTGATCAGTGCATGGTCAGACACGTGAACAGTGTATGATCAGCCACGTGATCAGTGCATGATATCCAAGTGATCAGTGCATGATCATCACGTGATCAGTGTATGATCAGCCACGTGAACAGTGCATGCTCAGTCACGTGATCAGGGCCTGCTGAGCTGCGTGATTACTGTCTGCTCATCTGCTTGACAATTGCCAGCTGAGCTGCACGATTCCTGCCTGTCATCTGCTTGACAATTGCCAGCTGTGCTGCGTAATTCCTGCCTGCTCAGCTGCTTGATTATTGCCAGCTGAGCAGCATGATTCCTCACAGCTGAGTTCCATGATTATTGCCTGCTGACTGTTTGATTCGTGCCTACTCAGCTCTTTGTTTATTGCCTCCAGAGGCACATGATCAGTGTATGATAGCAAACATGATCAGTGCATGATCAGTCACATGATCAGCGCCATTAAGTCACGTGATCACTACATGATAGTCATGTGATCAGTCCATGCTCAGTCACGGTATCAGTGCATGATCAGCCACGTGATCAGTGCATGATCAGCCAGGTGATCAGTTCATGATAGCTATGTGATCAGTTCATGATTTGTCACGTGATCAGTGCATGACCAGGCAGGTGATCAGTGCATGATCAGTCACGTGATCAGTGCATGATCAGTCACGTGATCAGTGCATGATCAGTCACGTGATCAGTGCATGATCAGCCACGTGATCAGTGCATGATCAGCCACGTGATCAGTGCATGATCAGTCACGTGATCAGTGCATGATCAGTCACGTGACCAGTGCATGGTAGCTACGTGATCATTGCATGATCAGCCACGTGAGCAGTGCATGATAGCCACGTGATCAGTGCATGATCAGTCACGTGATCAGTGCATGATCACTCACGTGATCAGTGCATGATCAGTCACGTGATCAGTGCATGATCAATTACGTGATCAGTGCATGATCACTCACGTGACCAGTACATGGTAGCTACGTGATCATTGCATGAACAGCCGCGTGAGCAGTGCATGATAGCCACGTGATCAGTGCATGATCTGTCGCATGATCAGTGTATGATCATCCACGTGATCAGTGCATGGGCAGTCATGTGATCAGTGCATGATATAGACGTGATCAGTGCATGATCAGTCTCGTGATCAGTGTATGATCAACCACGTGATCAGTGCATGATAGCCAGTTAATGAGTGCATGATAGCAGATGATCAGTGCATGATCAGTCACGTGATCAGTGTATGATCAGCCACGTAATCAGTGCATGATAGCCAACTGATCAGTGTATGATCAGCCACGTGATCAGTGCATGATCAGTTACGTGAGCAGTGTATGATCAGCCACGTGATCAGTGCATGGTCAGACACGTGAACAGTGTATGATCAGCCACGTGATCAGTGCATGATAGCCACGTGATCAGTGCATGATCAGTCACGTGAGCAGTGTATGATCAGCCACGTGAACAGTGCATGCTCAGTCACGTGATCTGGGCCTGCTGAGCTGCGTGATTACCGTCTGCTCATCTGCTTGACAATTGCCAGCTGAGCTGCACGATTCCTGCCTGTCATCTGCTTGACAATTATCAGCTGTGCTGCGTAATTCCTGCCTGCTCAGCTGCTTGATTATTGCCAGCTGAGCAGCATGATTCCTCACACCTGAGTTCCATGATTATTGCCTGCTGACTGTTTGATTCGTGCCTACTCAGCTCTTTGTTTATTGCCTCCAGAGGCACATGATCAGTGTATGATAGCAAACATGATCAGCGCATGATCAGTCACATGATCAGCGCCATTAAGTCACGTGATCACTACATGATAGTCATGTGATCAGTCCATGCTCAGTCACGGTATCAGTGCATGATCAGCCACGTGATCAGTGCATGATCAGCCACGTGATCAGTTCATGATAGCTACGTGATCAGTTCATGATTTGTCACGTGATCTGTGCATGACCAGGCAGGTGATCAGTGCATGATCAGCCACGTGATCAGTGCATGATAGCCACGTGATCAGTGCATGATCAGTCACCTGATGGGTGTATGATCAGTCACGTGACCGGTACATGGTAGCTACATGATCATTGCATGATCAGCCACGTGAGTAGTGCATGATAGCCACGTGATCAGTGCATGATCAGTCACGTGATCAGTGCATGATCAGTCACGTGAACAGTGCATGATCAGTCACGTGATCAGTGCATGATCAGCCACGTGATCAGTGCATGATCAGTCACGTGATCAGTGCATGATCATCCACGTGATCAGTGCATGATCAGTCACGTGATCAGTGCATGATATAGACGTGATCAGTGCATGATCAGTCACGTGATCAGTGCATGATAGCCACGTGATCAGTGCATGATCAGTCACGTGATCAGTGCATGATCAGTCACGTGACCAGTACATGGTAGCTACGTGATCATTGCATGATCAGCCACGTGATAGTGCATGATAGCCACGTGATCAGTGCATGATAGTCATGTGATCAGTGCATGATCAGTCACGTGATCAGTGCATGATCAGCCACGTGATCAGTGCATGATCAGCCACGTGATCAGTGCATGATACCACGTGATCAGTGCATGATCAGTCACGTGATCAGTGCATGATCAGGCACGTGATCAGTGTATGATCAGCCACGTGATCAGTGCATGATAGCCACGTGATCAGTGCATGATCAGTCACGTGATCAGTGCATGATCAGTCACGTGACCAGTACATGGTAGCTACGTGATCATTGCATGATCAGCCACGTGATAGTGCATGATAGCCACGTGATCAGTGCATGATCAGTCACGTGATCAGTGCATGATCAGTCACGTGATCAGTGCATGATCAGTCACGTGATCAGTGCATGATCAGCCACGTGATCAGTGCATGATCAGTCACATGATCAGTGCATGATCAGCCACGTGATCAGTGCATGATCAGTCATGTGATCAGTGCATGATATCACGTGATCAGTGCATGATCAGTCACGTGATCAGTGCATGATAGCCACGTGATCAGTGCATGATCAGTCACGTGATCAGTGCATGATCAGTCACGTGACCAGTACATGGTAGCTACGTGATCATTGCATGATCAGCCACGTGAGCAGTGCATGATAGCCACGTGATCAGTGCATGATCAGTCACGTGATCAGTGCATGATCAGTCACGTGATCAGTGCATGATCAGCCACGTGATCAGTGCATGATCAGTCACGTGACCAGTATATGGTAGCTATGTGATCCTTCCATGACGAGCCACGTGAGCAGTGCATGATAGCCACGTGATGTGTGCATGATCAGTTACGTGAGCAGAGTATGATCAGCCACGTGATCAGTGCATGAGTGCCACGTGATCAGTGCATGATATGTCACGTGACAGGTGTGTGATCAGCCACGTGAACAGTGCATGTTCAGCCACGTGATCAGTGCATGATAGCCACGTGATCAGTGCATGATCAGTTACCTGAGCAGTGTATGATCAGCCACGTGATCAGTGCATGGTCAGACACGTGAACAGTGTATGATCAGCCACGTGATCAGTGCATGATATCCAAGTGATCAGTGCATGATCATCACGTGATCAGTGTATGATCAGCCACGTGAACAGTGCATGCTCAGTCACGTGATCAGGGCCTGCTGAGCTGCGTGATTACTGTCTGCTCATCTGCTTGACAATTGCCAGCTGAGCTGCACGATTCCTGCCTGTCATCTGCTTGACAATTGCCAGCTGTGCTGCGTAATTCCTGCCTGCTCAGCTGCTTGATTATTGCCAGCTGAGCAGCATGATTCCTCACAGCTGAGTTCCATGATTATTGCCTGCTGACTGTTTGATTCGTGCCTACTCAGCTCTTTGTTTATTGCCTCCAGAGGCACATGATCAGTGTATGATAGCAAACATGATCAGCGCATGATCAGTCACATGATCAGCGCCATTAAGTCACGTGATCACTACATGATAGTCATGTGATCAGTCCATGCTCAGTCACGGTATCAGTGCATGATCAGCCACGTGATCAGTGCATGATCAGCCAGGTGATCAGTTCATGATAGCTATGTGATCAGTTCATGATTTGTCACGTGATCAGTGCATGACCAGGCAGGTGATCAGTGCATGATCAGTCACGTGATCAGTGCATGATCAGTCACGTGATCAGTGCATGATCAGTCACGTGATCAGTGCATGATCAGCCACGTGATCAGTGCATGATCAATTACGTGATCAGTGCATGATCAGTCACGTGACCAGTACATGGTAGCTACGTGATCATTGCATGATCAGCCACGTGAGCAGTGCATGATAGCCACGTGATCAGTGCATGATCAGTCACGTGATCAGTGCATGATCACTCACGTGATCAGTGCATGATAAGTCACGTGATCAGTGCATGATCAATTACGTGATCAGTGCATGATCAGTCACGTGACCAGTACATGGTAGCTACGTGATCATTGCATGATCAGCCACGTGAGCAGTGCATGATAGCCACGTGATCAGTGCATGATCAGTCACGTGATCAGTGTATGATCATCCGGGTGATCAGTGCATGGGCAGTCATGTGATCAGTGCATGATATAGACGTGATCAGTGCATGATCAGTCACGTGATCAGTGTATGATCAACCACGTGATCAGTGCATGATAGCCAGTTAATGAGTGCATGATAGCCAGATGATCAGTGCATGATCAGTCACGTGATCAGTGCATGATCAGCCACGTGATCAGTGCATGATAGCCACTGATCAGTGCATGATCAGCCACGTGATCAGTGCATGATCAGTTACGTGAGCAGTGTATGATCAGCCACGTGATCAGTGCATGGTCAGACACGTGAACAGTGTATGATCAGCCACGTGATCAGTGCATGATAGCCACGTGATCAGTGCATGATCAGTCACGTGATCAGTGTATGATCAGCCACGTGAACAGTGCATGCTCAGTCACGTGATCAGGGCCTGCTGAGCTGCGTGATTACTGTCTGCTCATCTGCTTGACAATTGCCAGCTGAGCTGCACGATTCCTGCCTGTCATCTGCTTGACAATTATCAGCTGTGCTGCGTAATTCCTGCCTGCTCAGCTGCTTGATTATTGCCAGCTGAGCAGCATGATTCCTCACACCTGAGTTCCATGATTATTGCCTGCTGACTGTTTGATTCGTGCCTACTCAGCTCTTTGTTTATTGCCTCCAGAGGCACATGATCAGTGTATGATAGCAAACATGATCAGCGCATGATCAGTCACATGATCAGCGCCATTAAGTCACGTGATCACTACATGATAGTCATGTGATCAGTCCATGCTCAGTCACGGTATCAGTGCATGATCAGCCACGTGATCAGTGCATGATCAGCCAGGTGATCAGTTCATGATAGCCACGTGATCAGTGCATGATCAGTCACGTGATCAGTGCATGACCAGGCAGGTGATCAGTGCATGATCAGCCACGTGATCAGTGCATGATAGCCACGTGATCAGTGCATGATCAGTCACGTGATCAGTGTATGATCAGCCACGTGATCAGTGCATGATAGCCACGTGATCAGTGCATGATCAGTCACGTGATCAGTGTATGATCAGCCACGTGAACAGTGCATGCTCAGTCACGTGATCAGGGCTGAGCTGCGTGATTACTGTCTGCTCATCTGCTTGACAATTGCCAGCTGAGCTGCACGATTCCTGCCTGTCATCTGCTTGACAATTGTCAGCTGTGCTGCGTAATTCCTGCCTGCTCAGCTGCTTGATTATTGCCAGCTGAGCAGCATGATTCCTCACAGCTGAGTTCCATGATTATTGCCTGCTGACTGTTTGATTCGTGCCTACTCAGCTCTTTGTTTATTGCCTCCAGAGGCACATGATCAGTGTATGATAGCAAACATGATCAGCGCATGATCAGTCACATGATCAGCGCCATTAAGTCACGTGATCACTACATGATAGTCATGTGATCAGTCCATGATCAGTCACGGTATCAGTGCATGATCAGCCACGTGATCAGTGCATGATCAGCCACGTGATCAGTGCATGATACCACGTGATCAGTGCATGATCAGTCACGTGATCAGTGCATGATCAGGCACGTGATCAGTGCATGATCAGCCACGTGATCAGTGCATGATAGCCACGTGATCAGTGCATGATCAGTCACGTGATGGGTGTATGATCAGTCACGTGACCAGTACATGGTAGCTACATGATCATTGCATGATCAGCCACGTGAGTAGTGCATGATAGCCACGTGATCAGTGCATGATCAGTCACGTGATCAGTGCATGATCAGTCACGTGATCAGTGCATGATCAGTCACGTGATCAGTGCATGATCAGCCACGTGATCAGTGCATGATCAGTCACGTGATCAGTGCATGATCAGCCACGTGATCAGTGCATGATCAGTGCATGATGGGTGTATGATCAGTCACGTGATCAGTGCATGATAGCCACGTGATCAGTGCATGATCAGCCACGTGATCAGTGCATGATCAGCCACGTGATCAGTGCATGATAGCCACGTGATCAGTGCATGATCAGTCACGTGATCAGTGCATGATCAGACATGATCAGTGCATGATCAGCCACGTGATCAGTGCATGATAGCCACGTGATCAGTGCATGATCAGTCACGTGATCAGTGCATGATCAGTCACGTGATCAGTGCATGATCAGCCACGTGATCAGTGCATGATCAGCCACATGATCAGTGCATGATCATTACGTGATCAGTGCATGATCAGTCACGTGATCAGTGCATGATAGCTACGTGATCAGTGCATGATCAGCCACGTGATCAGTGCATGATAGCCACGTGATCAGTGCATGATCAGTCACGTGATCAGTGCATGATCAGTCACGTGATCAGTGCATGATCAGTCACGTGATCAGTGCATGATCATTACGTGATCAGTGCATGATCAGTCACGTGATCAGTACATGGTAGCTACGTGATCATTGCATGATCAGCCACGTGATCAGTGCATGATAGCCACGTGATCAGTGCATGATAGCCACGTGATCAGTGCATGATCAGTCATGTGATACGTGTGTGATCAGCCACGTGATCAGTGCATGATATCCACGTGATCAGTGCATGATAGCCACGTGATCAGTGCATGAGAGCCACGTGATCAGTGCATGATCAGTCACGTGATACATGTGTGATCAGCCACGTGATCAGTGCATGATGAGCCACGTGATCAGTGCATGATCAATTACGTGATCAGTGCATGATCAGTCACGTGACCAGTACATGGTTGCTACGTGATCATTGCATGATCAGCCACGTGAGCAGAGCATGATAGCCACGTGATCAGTGCATGATCAGTCACGTGATCAGTACATGATCAGTCACGTGAACAGTGCATGATCATTTACGTGATCTGTGCATGATCAGTCACGTGACCAGTATATGGTAGCTACGTGATCATTCCATGACGAGCCACGTGAGCAGTGCATGATAGCCACGTGATGTGTGCATGATGAGTTACGTGAGCAGAGTATGATCAGCCACGTGATCAGTGCATGAGTGCCACGTGATCAGTGCATGATATGTCACGTGACAGGTGTGTGATCAGCCACGTGAACAGTGCATGTTCAGCCACGTGATCAGTGCATGATAGCCACGTGATCAGTGCATGATCAGTTACGTGAGCAGTGTATGATCAGCCACGTGATCAGTGCATGGTCAGACACGTGAACAGTGTATGATCAGCCACGTGATCAGTGCATGATATCCAAGTGATCAGTGCATGATCATCACGTGATCAGTGTATGATCAGCCACGTGAACAGTGCATGCTCAGTCACGTGATCAGGGCCTGCTGAGCTGCGTGATTACTGTCTGCTCATCTGCTTGACAATTGCCAGCTGAGCTGCACGATTCCTGCCTGTCATCTGCTTGACAATTGCCAGCTGTGCTGCGTAATTCCTGCCTGCTCAGCTGCTTGATTATTGCCAGCTGAGCAGCATGATTCCTCACACCTGAGTTCCATGATTATTGCCTGCTGACTGTTTGATTCGTGCCTACTCAGCTCTTTGTTTATTGCCTCCAGAGGCACATGATCAGTGTATGATAGCAAACATGATCAGTGCATGATCAGTCACATGATCAGAGCCATTAAGTCACGTGATCACTACATGATAGTCATGTGATCAGTCCATGCTCAGTCACGGTATCAGTGCATGATCAGCCACGTGATCAGTGCATGATCAGCCACGTGATCAGTTCATGATAGCTATGTGATCAGTGCATGATTTGTCACGTGATCAGTGCATGACCAGGCACGTGATCAGTGCATGATCAGTCACGTGATCAGTGCATGATCAGTCACGTGATCAGTGCATGATCAGTCACGTGATCAGTGCATGATCAGCCACGTGATCAGTGCATGATCAGTCACGTGATCAGTGCATGATCAGTCACGTGACCAGTACATGGTAGCTACGTGATCATTGCATGATCAGCCATGAGCAGTGCATGATAGCCACGTGATCAGTGCATGATCAGTCACGTGATCAGTGCATGATCAGTCACGTGATCAGTGCATGATAAGTCACTGATCAGTGCATGATCAATTACGTGATCAGTGCATGATCACTCACGTGACCAGTACATGGTAGCTACGTGATCATTGCATGATCAGCCACGTGATCAGTGCATGATAGCCACGTGATCAGTGCATGATCTGTGATGATCAGTGCATGATCATCCGTGATCAGTGCATGGGCAGTCATGTGATCAGTGCATGATATAGACGTGATCAGTGCATGATCAGTCACGTGATCAGTGTATGATCAGCCACGTGATCAGTGCATGATAGCCAGTTAATGAGTGCATGATAGCCAGATGATCAGTGCATGATCAGTCACGTGATCAGTGTATGATCAGCCAAGTAATCAGTGCATGATAGCCACGTGATCAGTGCATGATCAGCCACGTGATCAGTGCATGATCAGTTACGTGATCAGTGCATGATCAGCCACGTGATCAGTGCATGTCAGACACGTGACAGTGTATGATCAGCCACGTGATCAGTGCATGATAGCCACGTGATCAGTGCATGATCAGTCACGTGATCAGTGTATGATCAGCCACGTGAACAGTGCATGCTCAGTCACGTGATCAGGGCCTGCTGAGCTGCGTGATTACTGTCTGCTCATCTGCTTGACAATTGCCAGCTGAGCTGCACGATTCCTGCCTGTCATCTGCTTGACAATTATCAGCTGTGCTGCGTAATTCCTGCCTGCTCAGCTGCTTGATTATTGCCAGCTGAGCAGCATGATTCCTCACACCTGAGTTCCATGATTATTGCCTGCTGACTGTTTGATTCGTGCCTACTCAGCTCTTTGTTTATTGCCTCCAGAGGCACATGATCAGTGTATGATAGCAAACATGATCAGCGCATGATCAGTCACATGATCAGCGCCATTAAGTCACGTGATCACTACATGATAGTCATGTGATCAGTCCATGCTCAGTCACGGTATCAGTGCATGATCAGCCACGTGATCAGTGCATGATCAGCCACGTGATCAGTGCATGATAGCCACGTGATCAGTGCATGATTTGTCACGTGATCAGTGCATGATCAGGCACGTGATCAGTGCATGATCAGCCACGTGATCAGTGCATGATAGCCACGTGATCAGTGCATGATCAGTCACGTGAGCAGTGTATGATCAGCCACGTGATCAGTGCATGATAGCCACGTGATCAGTGCATGATCAGTCACGTGATCAGTGCATGATCAGCCACGTGATCAGTGCATGATCAGTCACGTGATCAGGGCCTGCTGAGCTGCGTGATTACTGTCTGCTCATCTGCTTGACAATTGCCAGCTGAGCTGCATGATTCCTGCCTGTCATCTGCTTGACAATTGCCAGCTGTGCTGCGTAATTCCTGCCTGCTCAGCTGCTTGATTATTGCCAGCTGAGCAGCATGATTCCTCACAGCTGAGTTCCATGATTATTGCCTGCTGACTGTTTGATTCGTGCCTACTCAGCTCTTTGTTTATTGCCTCCAGAGGCACATGATCAGTGTATGATAGCAAACATGATCAGCGCATGATCAGTCACATGATCAGTGCCATTAAGTCACGTGATCACTACATGATAGTCATGTGATCAGTCCATGCTCAGTCACGTATCAGTGCATGATCAGCCACGTGATCAGTGCATGATCAGCCACGTGATCAGTGCATGATAGCCACGTGATCAGTGCATGATCAGTCACGTGATCAGTGCATGATCAGGCACGTGATCAGTGTATGATCAGCCACGTGATCAGTGCATGATAGCCACGTGATCAGTGCATGATCAGTCACCTGATGGGTGTATGATCAGTCACGTGACCAGTACATGGTAGCTACATGATCATTGCATGATCAGCCACGTGATCAGTGCATGATAGCCACGTGATCAGTGCATGATCAGTCACGTGATCAGTGCATGATCAGTCACGTGATCAGTGCATGATAGTCACGTGATCAGTGCATGATCAATTACGTGATCAGTGCATGATCACTCACGTGACCAGTGCATGGTAGCCACGTGATCAGTGCATGATCAGCCACGTGAGCAGTGCATGATAGCCACGTGATCAGTGCATGATCAGTCACATGATCAGTGTATGATCATCCACGTGATCAGTGCATGATCAGTCACGTGATCAGTGCATGATAGTCACGTGATCAGTGCATGATCAGTCGCGTGATCAGTGCATGATCAGCCACGTGATCAGTGCATGATAGCCAGTTGATCAGTGCATGATAGCCAGATGATCAGTGCATGATCAGTCACGTGATCAGTGTATGATCAGCCACGTGATCAGTGCATGATAGCCACTGATCAGTGCATGATCAGCCACGTGATCAGTGCATGATCAGTCACGTGATCAGTGTATGATCAGCCACGTGATCAGTGCATGATCAGCCACGTGATCAGTGCATGATCAGCCACGTGATCAGTGCATGATAGCCACGTGATCAGTGCATGATCAGTCACGTGAGCAGTGTATGATCAGCCACGTGATCAGTGCATGATAGCCACGTGATCAGTGCATGATCAGTCACGTGATCAGTGTATGATCAGCCACGTGAACAGTGCATGCTCAGTCACGTGATCTGGGCCTGCTGAGCTGCGTGATTACTGTCTGCTCATCTGCTTGACAATTGCCAGCTGAGCTGCACGATTCCTGCCTGTCATCTGCTTGACAATTGCCAGCTGTGCTGCGTAATTCCTGCCTGCTCAGCTGCTTGATTATTGCCAGCTGAGCAGCATGATTCCTCACACCTGAGTTCCATGATTATTGCCTGCTGACTGTTTGATTCGTGCCTACTCAGCTCTTTGTTTATTGCCTCCAGAGGCACATGATCAGTGTATGATAGCAAACATGATCAGCGCATGATCAGTCACATGATCAGCGCCATTAAGTCACGTGATCACTACATGATAGTCATGTGATCAGTCCATGCTCAGTCACGGTATCAGTGCATGATCAGCCACGTGATCAGTGCATGATCAGCCACGTGATCAGTCATGATAGCTACGTGATCAGTGCATGATTTGTCACGTGATCAGTGCATGACCAGGCAGGTGATCAGTGCATGATCAGCCACGTGATCAGTGCATGATAGCCACGTGATCAGTGCATGATCAGTCACCTGATGGGTGTATGATCAGTCACGTGACCAGTACATGGTAGCTACATGATCATTGCATGATCAGCCACGTGAGTAGTGCATGATAGCCACGTGATCAGTGCATGATCAGTCACGTGATCAGTGCATGATCACTCACGTGATCAGTGCATGATCAGTCACGTGATCAGTGCATGATCAGCCACGTGATCAGTGCATGATCAGTCACGTGATCAGTACATGGTAGCACGTGATCATTGCATGATCAGCCACGTGATCAGTGCATGATAGCCACGTGATCAGTGCATGATCTGTCGTGATGATCAGTGCATGATCATCCGTGATCAGTGCATGATCAGTCATGTGATCAGTGCATGATATAGACGTGATCAGTGCATGATCAGTCACGTGATCAGTGTATGATCAGCCACGTGATCAGTGCATGATAGCCAGTGATGAGTATCAGCCAGATGATCAGTGCATGATCAGTCACGTGATCAGTGCATGATCAGCCACGTGATCAGTGCATGATAGCCACTGATCAGTGCATGATCAGCCACGTGATCAGTGCATGATCAGTTACGTGAGCAGTGTATGATCAGCCACGTGATCAGTGCATGGTCAGACACGTGATCAGTGTATGATCAGCCACGTGATCAGTGCATGATAGCCACGTGATCAGTGCATGATCAGTCACGTGATCAGTGTATGATCAGCCACGTGAACAGTGCATGCTCAGTCACGTGATCTGGGCCTGCTGAGCTGCGTGATTACTGTCTGCTCATCTGCTTGACAATTGCCAGCTGAGCTGCACGATTCCTGCCTGTCATCTGCTTGACAATTATCAGCTGTGCTGCAATTCCTGCCTGCTCAGCTGCTTGATTATTGCCAGCTGAGCAGCATGATTCCTCACACCTGAGTTCCATGATTATTGCCTGCTGACTGTTTGATTCGTGCCTACTCAGCTCTTTGTTTATTGCCTCCAGAGGCACATGATCAGTGTATGATAGCAAACATGATCAGCGCATGATCAGTCACATGATCAGCGCCATTAAGTCACGTGATCACTACATGATAGTCATGTGATCAGTCCATGCTCAGTCACGGTATCAGTGCATGATCAGCCACGTGATCAGTGCATGATCAGCCACGTGATCAGTGCATGATAGCCACGTGATCAGTGCATGATCAGTCACGTGATCAGTGCATGATCAGGCACGTGATCAGTGCATGATCAGCCACGTGATCAGTGCATGATAGCCACGTGATCAGTGCATGATCAGTCACGTGACAGTGTATGATCAGCCACGTGATCAGTGCATGATAGCCACGTGATCAGTGCATGATCAGTCACGTGATCAGTGTATGATCAGCCACGTGATCAGTGCATGCTCAGTCACGTGATCAGGGCCTGCTGAGCTGCGTGATTACTGTCTGCTCATCTGCTTGACAATTGCCAGCTGAGCTGCACGATTCCTGCCTGTCATCTGCTTGACAATTGCCAGCTGTGCTGCGTAATTCCTGCCTGCTCAGCTGCTTGATTATTGCCAGCTGAGCAGCATGATTCCTCACAGCTGAGTTCCATGATTATTGCCTGCTGACTGTTTGATTCGTGCCTACTCAGCTCTTTGTTTATTGCCTCCAGAGGCACATGATCAGTGTATGATAGCAAACATGATCAGTGCATGATCAGTCACATGATCAGCGCCATTAAGTCACGTGATCACTACATGATAGTCATGTGATCAGTCCATGCTCAGTCACGGTATCAGTGCATGATCAGCCACGTGATCAGTGCATGATCAGCCACGTGATCAGTGCATGATAGCTACGTGATCAGTGCATGATCAGTCACGTGATCAGTGCATGATCAGGCACGTGATCAGTGCATGATCAGCCACGTGATCAGTGCATGATAGCCACGTGATCAGTGCATGATCAGTCACCTGATGGGTGTATGATCAGTCACGTGACCAGTACATGGTAGCTACATGATCATTGCATGATCAGCCACGTGAGCAGTGCATGATAGCCACGTGATCAGTGCATGATCAGTCACGTGATCAGTGCATGATCAGCCACGTGATCAGTGCATGATAGTCACCTGATCAGTGCATGATCAATTACGTGATCAGTGCATGATCAGCCACGTGATCAGTACATGGTAGCTACGTGATCAGTGCATGATCAGCCACGTGATCAGTGCATGATAGCCACGTGATCAGTGCATGATGTCACGTGATCAGTGTATGATCATCCGGGTGATCAGTGCATGGGCAGTCACGTGATCAGTGCATGATAGCCACGTGATCAGTGCATGATCAGTTACGTGATCAGTGCATGATCAGCCACGTGATCAGTGCATGATAGCCAGTGATCAGTGCATGATAGCCAGATGATCAGTGCATGATCAGTCACGTGATCAGTGCATGATCAGCCACGTGATCAGTGCATGATAGCCACTGATCAGTGCATGATCAGCCACGTGATCAGTGCATGATCAGCCACGTGATCAGTGCATGATCAGCCACGTGATCAGTGCATGATCAGCCACGTGATCAGTGCATGATCAGCCACGTGATCAGTGCATGATAGCCACGTGATCAGTGCATGATCAGTCACGTGAGCAGTGCATGATCAGCCACGTGATCAGTGCATGATAGCCACGTGATCAGTGCATGATCAGTCACGTGATCAGTGTATGATCAGCCACGTGAACAGTGCATGCTCAGTCACGTGATCTGGGCCTGCTGAGCTGCGTGATTACCGTCTGCTCATCTGCTTGACAATTGCCAGCTGAGCTGCACGATTCCTGCCTGTCATCTGCTTGACAATTGCCAGCTGTGCTGCGTAATTCCTGCCTGCTCAGCTGCTTGATTATTGCCAGCTGAGCAGCATGATTCCTCACACCTGAGTTCCATGATTATTGCCTGCTGACTGTTTGATTCGTGCCTACTCAGCTCTTTGTTTATTGCCTCCAGAGGCACATGATCAGTGTATGATAGCAAACATGATCAGCGCATGATCAGTCACATGATCAGCGCCATTAAGTCACGTGATCACTACATGATAGTCATGTGATCAGTCCATGCTCAGTCACGGTATCAGTGCATGATCAGCCACGTGATCAGTGCATGATCAGCCACGTGATCAGTGCATGATCAGCCACGTGATCAGTGCATGATTTGTCACGTGATCTGTGCATGACCAGCACGTGATCAGTGCATGATCAGCCACGTGATCAGTGCATGATAGCCACGTGATCAGTGCATGATCAGTCACCTGATGGGTGTATGATCAGTCACGTGACCAGTACATGGTAGCTACATGATCATTGCATGATCAGCCACGTGAGTAGTGCATGATAGCCACGTGATCAGTGCATGATCAGTCACGTGATCAGTGCATGATCAGTCACGTGATCAGTGCATGATAGTCACGTGATCAGTGCATGATCAGCCACGTGATCAGTGCATGATCAGTCACGTGACCAGTACATGGTAGCTACGTGATCAGTGCATGATCAGCCACGTGAGCAGTGCATGATAGCCACGTGATCAGTGCATGATCAGTCACATGATCAGTGTATGATCATCCGGTGATCAGTGCATGGCCACGTGATCAGTGCATGATATAGACGTGATCAGTGCATGATCAGTCGTGATCAGTGCATGATCAGCCACGTGATCAGTGCATGATCAGCCAGTTGATGAGTGCATGATAGCCAGATGATCAGTGCATGATCAGTCACGTGATCAGTGCATGATCAGCCAAGTGATCAGTGCATGATAGCCACGTGATCAGTGCATGATCAGCCACGTGATCAGTGCATGATCAGTCACGTGATCAGTGTATGATCAGCCACGTGATCAGTGCATGATCAGCCACGTGATCAGTGCATGATCAGCCACGTGATCAGTGCATGATAGCCACGTGATCAGTGCATGATCAGTCACGTGAGCAGTGTATGATCAGCCACGTGATCAGTGCATGATAGCCACGTGATCAGTGCATGATCAGTCACGTGATCAGTGTATGATCAGCCACGTGAACAGTGCATGCTCAGTCACGTGATCTGGGCCTGCTGAGCTGCGTGATTACTGTCTGCTCATCTGCTTGACAATTGCCAGCTGAGCTGCACGATTCCTGCCTGTCATCTGCTTGACAATTGCCAGCTGTGCTGCATTCCTGCCTGCTCAGCTGCTTGATTATTGCCAGCTGAGCAGCATGATTCCTCACACCTGAGTTCCATGATTATTGCCTGCTGACTGTTTGATTCGTGCCTACTCAGCTCTTTGTTTATTGCCTCCAGAGGCACATGATCAGTGTATGATAGCAAACATGATCAGTGCATGATCAGTCACATGATCAGCGCCATTAAGTCACGTGATCACTACATGATAGTCATGTGATCAGTCCATGCTCAGTCACGGTATCAGTGCATGATCAGCCACGTGATCAGTGCATGATCAGCCAGGTGATCAGTGCATGATAGCCACGTGATCAGTGCATGATTTGTCACGTGATCAGTGCATGATCAGGCACGTGATCAGTGCATGATCAGCCACGTGATCAGTGCATGATAGCCACGTGATCAGTGCATGATCCGTCACCTGATGGGTGTATGATCAGTCACGTGACCGTACATGGTAGCTACATGATCATTGCATGATCAGCCACGTGAGTAGTGCATGATAGCCACGTGATCAGTGCATGATCAGTCACGTGATCAGTGCATGATCACTCACGTTAACAGTGCATGATAAGTCACCTGATCAGTGCATGATCAGCCACGTGATCAGTGCATGATCACTCACGTGATCCAGTACATGGTAGCTACGTGATCATTGCATGATCAGCCACGTGATCAGTGCATGATAGCCACGTGATCAGTGCATGATCAGTCACGTGATCAGTGTATGATCATCCGTGATCAGTGCATGATCAGTCATGTGATCAGTGCATGATATCGACGTGATTAGTGCATGATCAGTCGTGATCAGTGTATGATCAACCACGTGATCAGTGCATGATAGCCAGTTAATGAGTGCATGATAGCCAGATGATCAGTGCATGATCAGTCACGTGATCAGTGCATGATCAGCCACGTGATCAGTGCATGATAGCCACGTGATCAGTGCGATCAGCCACGTGATCAGTGCATGATCAGCCACGTGATCAGTGCATGATCAGCCACGTGATCAGTGCATGATCAGCCACGTGATCAGTGCATGATCAGCCACGTGATCAGTGCATGATAGCCACGTGATCAGTGCATGATCAGTCACGTGAACAGTGTATGATCAGCCACGTGATCAGTGCATGATAGCCACGTGATCAGTGCATGATCAGTCACGTGATCAGTGTATGATCAGCCACGTGAACAGTGCATGCTCAGTCACGTGATCTGGGCCTGCTGAGCTGCGTGATTACTGTCTGCTCATCTGCTTGACAATTGCCAGCTGAGCTGCACGATTCCTGCCTGTCATCTGCTTGACAATTGCCAGCTGTGCTGCGTAATTCCTGCCTGCTCAGCTGCTTGATTATTGCCAGCTGAGCAGCATGATTCCTCACACCTGAGTTCCATGATTATTGCCTGCTGACTGTTTGATTCGTGCCTACTCAGCTCTTTGTTTATTGCCTCCAGAGGCACATGATCAGTGTATGATAGCAAACATGATCAGCGCATGATCAGTCACATGATCAGCGCCATTAAGTCACGTGATCACTACATGATAGTCATGTGATCAGTCCATGCTCAGTCACGGTATCAGTGCATGATCAGCCACGTGATCAGTGCATGATCAGCCACGTGATCAGTGCATGATAGCCACGTGATCAGTGCATGATTGTCACGTGATCTGCATGACCAGGCAGGTGATCAGTGCATGATCAGCCACGTGATCAGTGCATGATAGCCACGTGATCAGTGCATGATCAGTCACCTGATGGGTGTATGATCAGTCACGTGACCGTACATGGTAGCTACATGATCATTGCATGATCAGCCACGTGAGTAGTGCATGATAGCCACGTGATCAGTGCATGATCAGTCACGTGATCAGTGCATGATCAGTCACGTGATCAGTGCATGATCAGTCACGTGATCAGTGCATGATCAGCCACGTGATCAGTGCATGATCTGTCACGTGATCAGTGCATGATCAGCCACGTGATCAGTGCATGATCAGTCACGTGATCAGTGCATGATAGACATGATCAGTGCATGATCAGTCACGTGATCAGTGCATGATCAGCCACGTGATCAGTGCATGATCAGTCACGTGATGTGCATGATCAGTCACGTGATCAGTACATGGTAGCTACGTGATCAGTGCATGATCAGCCACGTGAGTGCATGATAGCCACGTGATCAGTGCATGATAGTCACGTGATCAGTGCATGATCAGTCACGTGATCAGTGCATGATCAGCCATGATCAGTGCATGATCAGCCACGTGATCAGTGCATGATAGCCACGTGATCAGTGCATGATCAGTCACGTGATCAGTGCATGATCAGCACGTGATCAGTGCATGATCAGCCACGTGATCAGTGCATGATAGCCACGTGATCAGTGCATGATCAGTCACGTGCAGTGCATGATCAGTCACTGACCAGTACATGGTAGCTACTGATCATTGCATGATCAGCCACGTGAGCAGTGCATGATAGCCACGTGATCAGTGCATGATCAGTCACGTGATCAGTGCATGATCAGTCATGTGATCTGCATGATCAGCACGTGATCAGTGTATGATCAGCCACGTGATCAGTGCATGATAGCCACGTGATCAGTGCATGATCAGTCACGTGATCAGTGCATGATCAGTCACGTGATCAGTGCATGATCAGCCACGTGATCAGTGCATGATCAGCCACGTGATCAGTGCATGATCAGTCACGTGATCAGTGCATGATCAGTCACGTGATCAGTGCATGATAGCTACGTGATCAGTGCATGATCAGCCACGTGATCAGTGCATGATGCCACGATCAGTGCATGATCAGTCACGTGATCAGTGCATGATCAGTCACGTGATCAGTGCATGATCAGTCACTGATCAGTGCATGATCAATTACGTGATCAGTGCATGATCAGCCACGTGACCAGTACATGTTAGCTACGTGATCATTGCATGATCAGTCACTGATCAGTGCATGATAGCCACGTGATCAGTGCATGATAGCCACGTGATCAGTGCATGATCAGTCACGTGACGTGTGTGATCAGCCACGTGATCAGTGCATGATATCCACGTGATCAGTGCATGATAGCCACGTGATCAGTGCATGAGCCACGTGATCAGTGCATGATCAGTCACGTGATACATGTGATCAGTCACGTGATCAGTGCATGATGAGCCACGTGATCAGTGCAGATCAATTACGTGATCAGTGCATGATCAGTCACGTGACCAGTACATGGTTGCTACGTGATCGTGCATGATCAGCCACGTGAGCAGAGCATGATAGCCACGTGATCAGTGCATGATCAGTCACGTGATCAGTACATGATCAGTCACGTGATCAGTGCATGATCAGTCACGTGACCAGTATATGGTAGTTAGTGATCATTCCATGACGAGCCACGTGAGCAGTGCATGATAGCCACGTGATGTGCATGATGAGCATGAGCGAGTATGATCAGCCACGTGATCAGTGCATGAGTGCCACGTGATCAGTGCATGATAGTCACGTGACAGGTGTGTGATCAGCCACGTGAACAGTGCATGTTCAGCCACGTGATCAGTGCATGATAGCCACGTGATCAGTGCATGATCAGTTACGTGAGCAGTGTATGATCAGCCACGTGATCAGTGCATGGTCAGACACGTGAACAGTATGATCAGCCACGTGATCAGTGCATGATATCCAAGTGATCAGTGCATGATCATCACGTGATCAGTGTATGATCAGCCACGTGAACAGTGCATGCTCAGTCACGTGATCAGGGCCTGCTGAGCTGCGTGATTACTGTCTGCTCATCTGCTTGACAATTGCCAGCTGAGCTGCACGATTCCTGCCTGTCATCTGCTTGACAATTGCCAGCTGTGCTGCGTAATTCCTGCCTGCTCAGCTGCTTGATTATTGCCAGCTGAGCAGCATGATTCCTCACAGCTGAGTTCCATGATTATTGCCTGCTGACTGTTTGATTCGTGCCTACTCAGCTCTTTGTTTATTGCCTCCAGAGGCACATGATCAGTGTATGATAGCAAACATGATCAGTGCATGATCAGTCACATGATCAGCCATTAAGTCACGTGATCACTACATGATAGTCATGTGATCAGTCCATGCTCAGTCACGGTATCAGTGCATGATCAGCCACGTGATCAGTGCATGATCAGCCAGTGATCAGTGCATGATAGCTACGTGATCAGTGCATGATCAGTCACGTGATCAGTGCATGATCAGGCACGTGATCAGTGCATGATCAGTCACGTGATCAGTGCATGATCAGTCACGTGATCAGTGCATGATCAGTCACGTGATCAGTGCATGATCAGCCACGTGATCAGTGCATGATCAGCCACGTGATCAGTGCATGATCAGTCACGTGATCAGTGCATGATCAGTCACGTGACAGTGCATGGTAGCCACGTGATCAGTGCATGATCAGCCACGTGATCAGTGCATGATAGCCACGTGATCAGTGCATGATCAGTCACGTGATCAGTGCATGATCAGTCACGTGATCAGTGCATGATCAGCCACGTGATCAGTGCATGATCAATTACGTGATCAGTGCATGATCAGTCACGTGACCAGTGCATGGTAGCTACGTGATCAGTGCATGATCAGCCACGTGATCAGTGCATGATAGCCACGTGATCAGTGCATGATCAGTCACGTGATCAGTGCATGATCATCCGTGATCAGTGCATGATCAGTCACGTGATCAGTGCATGATATAGCCATCAGTGCATGATCAGTCTGTGATCAGTGCATGATCAGCCACGTGATCAGTGCATGATAGCCAGTGATGAGTCATGATAGCCAGTGATCAGTGCATGATCAGTCACGTGATCAGTGCATGATCAGTATGTGCATGATAGCCACTGATCAGTGCATGATCAGCCACGTGATCAGTGCATGATCAGCCACGTGATCAGTGCATGATAGCCACGTGATCAGTGCATGATCAGACACGTGATCAGTGTATGATCAGCCACGTGATCAGTGCATGATAGCCACGTGATCAGTGCATGATCAGTCACGTGATCAGTGTATGATCAGCCACGTGAACAGTGCATGCTCAGTCACGTGATCTGGGCCTGCTGAGCTGCGTGATTACTGTCTGCTCATCTGCTTGACAATTGCCAGCTGAGCTGCACGATTCCTGCCTGTCATCTGCTTGACAATTGCCAGCTGTGCTGCGTAATTCCTGCCTGCTCAGCTGCTTGATTATTGCCAGCTGAGCAGCATGATTCCTCACACCTGAGTTCCATGATTATTGCCTGCTGACTGTTTGATTCGTGCCTACTCAGCTCTTTGTTTATTGCCTCCAGAGGCACATGATCAGTGTATGATAGCAAACATGATCAGCGCATGATCAGTCACATGATCAGCGCCATTAAGTCACGTGATCACTACATGATAGTCATGTGATCAGTCCATGCTCAGTCACGTATCAGTGCATGATCAGCCACGTGATCAGTGCATGATCAGCCACGTGATCAGTTCATGATCAGCCACGTGATCAGTGCATGACAGTCACGTGATCAGTGCATGACCAGGCACGTGATCAGTGCATGATCAGCCACGTGATCAGTGCATGATAGCCACGTGATCAGTGCATGATCAGTCACCTGATGGGTGTATGATCAGTCACGTGACCTGTACATGGTAGCTACATGATCATTGCATGATCAGCCACGTGAGTAGTGCATGATAGCCACGTGATCAGTGCATGATCAGTCACGTGATCAGTGCATGATCAGTCACGTGACAGTGCATGATAGTCACGTGATCAGTGCATGATCAGCCACGTGATCAGTGCATGATCAGTCACGTGATCAGTACATGTAGCACGTGATCAGTGCATGATCAGCCACGTGATCAGTGCATGATAGCCACGTGATCAGTGCATGATCAGCCATGATCAGTGTGATCATCCGTGATCAGTGCATGGGCAGCCACGTGATCAGTGCATGATATCCACGTGATCAGTGCATGATCAGTCACGTGATCAGTGCATGATCAGCCACGTGATCAGTGCTGATAGCCAGTTAATGAGTGCATGATCATAGATGATCAGTGCATGATCAGTCACGTGATCAGTGCATGATCAGCCACGTGATCAGTGCATGATAGCCACGTGATCAGTGCATGATCAGCCACGTGATCAGTGCATGATCAGTTCGTGATCAGTGCATGATCAGCCACGTGATCAGTGCATGGTCAGGTGATCAGTGCATGATCAGCCACGTGATCAGTGCATGATAGCCACGTGATCAGTGCATGATCAGCCACGTGATCAGTGTGATCAGCCACGTGATCAGTGCATGATAGCCACGTGATCAGTGCATGATCAGTCACGTGATCAGTATGATCAGCCACGTGAACAGTGCATGCTCAGTCACGTGATCAGGGCCTGCTGAGCTGCGTGATTACTGTCTGCTCATCTGCTTGACAATTGCCAGCTGAGCTGCACGATTCCTGCCTGTCATCTGCTTGACAATTCAGCTGTGCTGCGTAATTCCTGCCTGCTCAGCTGCTTGATTATTGCCAGCTGAGCAGCATGATTCCTCACACCTGAGTTCCATGATTATTGCCTGCTGACTGTTTGATTCGTGCCTACTCAGCTCTTTGTTTATTGCCTCCAGAGGCACATGATCAGTGTATGATAGCAAACATGATCAGCGCATGATCAGTCACATGATCAGCGCCATTAAGTCACGTGATCACTACATGATAGTCATGTGATCAGTCCATGCTCAGTCACGTGATCAGTGCATGATCAGCCACGTGATCAGTGCATGATCAGCCAGGTGATCAGTGCATGATAGCCACGTGATCAGTGCATGATCAGTCACGTGATCAGTGCATGACCAGGCACGTGATCAGTGCATGATCAGCCACGTGATCAGTGCATGATAGCCACGTGATCAGTGCATGATCAGTCACCTGATGGGTGTATGATCAGTCACGTGACTGTACATGGTAGCTACATGATCATTGCATGATCAGCCACGTGAGTAGTGCATGATAGCCACGTGATCAGTGCATGATCAGTCACGTGATCAGTGCATGATCAGTCATGTATCAGTGCATGATCAGTCACGTGATCAGTGCATGATCAGCCACGTGATCAGTGCATGATCATCACGTGATCAGTGCATGATCAGCCACGTGATCAGTGCATGATCAGTCATGATCAGTGCATGATAGTCACGTGATCAGTGCATGATCAGTCACGTGATCAGTGCATGATCAGCCACGTGATCAGTGCATGATCAGTCACGTGATCAGTGCATGATCAGTCACAATTACATGTAGCTACGTGATCAGTGCATGATCAGCCACGTGATAGTGCATGATAGCCACGTGATCAGTGCATGATAGTCACGTGATCAGTGCATGCTCAGTCACGTGATCAGTGCATGATCAGCCACGTGATCAGTGCATGATCAGCCAGTGATCAGTCATGATAGCCACGTGATCAGTGCATGATCAGTCACGTGATCAGTGCATGATCAGGCACGTGATCAGTGCATGATCAGCCACGTGATCAGTGCATGATAGCCACGTGATCAGTGCATGATCAGTCACGTGATCAGTGCATGATCAGTCACGTGACAGTACATGTAGCCACATGATCAGTGCATGATCAGCCACGTGATCAGTGCATGATAGCCACGTGATCAGTGCATGATCAGTCACGTGATCAGTGCATGATCAGTCATGTATCAGTGCATGATCAGGCACGTGATCAGTGCATGATCAGCCACGTGATCAGTGCATGATACGTGATCAGTGCATGATCAGTCACGTGATCAGTGCATGATCAGTCACGTGATCAGTGCATGATCAGCCACGTGATCAGTGCATGATCAGCCACGTGATCAGTGCATGATCAATACGTGATCAGTGCATGATCAGTCACGTGACCAGTGCATGGTAGCCACGTGATCATTGCATGATCAGCCACGTGATCAGTGCATGATAGCCACGAGATCAGTGTGATCAGTCACGTGATCAGTGCATGATCACCACGTGAACAGTGCATGATAAGTCACCTGATCAGTGCATGATCAATACGCGATCAGTGCATGATCAGTCACGCGAGCAGTACATGGTAGCTACGTGATCATTGCGTGATCAGCCGCGTGATCAGTGCATGATAGCCACGTGATCAGTGCATGATAGCCACGTGATCAGTGCATGATCAGTCACGTGATACGTGTGTGATCAGCCACGTGATCAGTGCATGATATCCACGTGATCAGTGCATGACAGCCACGTGATCAGTGCATGATAGCCACGTGATCAGTGCATGATCAGTCACGTGATACATGTGTGATCAGCCACGTGATCAGTGCATGATGAGCAACGTGATCAGTGCAGGATCAATTACGTGATCAGTGCATGATCAGTCACGTGACCAGTACATGGTTGCTACGTGATCGTTGCATGATCAGCCACGTGAGCAGAGCATGATAGCCACGTGATCAGTGCATGATCAGTCACGTGATCAGTACATGATCAGTCACGTGAACAGTGCATGATCATTTACGTGATCTGTGCATGATCAGTCACGTGACCAGTATATGGTAGCTACGTGATCATTCCATGACGCAGCCACGTGAGCAGTGCATGATAGCCACGTGATGTGTGCATGATGAGTTGTGAGCAGAGTATGATCAGCCACGTGATCAGTGCATGAGTGCCAGGTGATCAGTGCATGATATGTCACGTGACAGGTGTGTGATCAGCCACGTGAACCGTGCATGTTCAGCCACGTGATCAGTGCATGACAGCTACGTGATCAGTGCATGATCAGTTACGTGAGCAGTGTATGATCAGCCACGTGATCAGTGCATGGTCAGACACGTGAACAGTGCATGATCAGCCACGTGATCAGTGCATGATATCCAAGTGATCAGTGCATGATCATCACGTGATCAGTGTATGATCAGCCACGTGAACAGTGCCTGCTCAGTCACGTGATCAGGCCTGCTGAGCTGCGTGATTACTGTCTGCTCATCTGCTTGACAATTGCCAGCTGAGCTGCACGATTCCTGCCTGTCATCTGCTTGACAATTGCCAGCTGTGCTGCGTAATTCCTGCCTGCTCAGCTGCTTGATTATTGCCAGCTGAGCAGCATGATTCCTCACAGCTGAGTTCCATGATTATTGCCTGCTGACTGTTTGATTCGTGCCTACTCAGCTCTTTGTTTATTGCCTCCAGAGGCACATGATCAGTGTATGATAGCAAACGTGATCAGTGCATGATCAGTCACATGATCAGCGCCATTAAGTCACGTGATCACTACATGATAGTCATGTGATCAGTCCATGCTCAGTCACGGTATCAGTGCATGATCAGCCACGTGATCAGTGCATGATCAGTCACGTGATCAGTGCATGATCAGCCACGTGATCAGTGCATGATCAGTCACGTGATCAGTGCATGATCAGTCACGTGATCAGTGCATGATCAGTCACGTGATCAGTGCATGATCAGTCACGTGATCAGTGCATGATCAGTCACGTGATCAGCGCATGATCAGTCACGTGATCAGTGCATGATCAGCCACGTGATCAGTGCATGATCAGCCACGTGATCAGTGCATGATCAGTCACGTGACCAGTGCATGATAGCTACGTGATCAGTGCATGATCAGTCACGTGATCAGTGCATGATAGCCACGTGATCAGTGCATGATCAGTCACGTGATCAGTGCATGATCAGCCACGTGATCAGTGCATGATCAGTCACGTGATCAGTGCATGATCAATTACGTGATCAGTGCATGATCAGTCACGTGATCAGTACATGTAGCACATGATCAGTGCATGATCAGCCACGTGATCAGTGCATGATAGCCACGTGATCAGTGCATGATCAGTCGTGATCAGTGCATGATCAGCCACGTGATCAGTGCATGATCAGTCATGATCAGTGCATGATCATAGACGTGATTAGCATGATCAGTTCATGGATCAGTGCATGATCAGCCACGTGATCAGTGCATGACAGCCACGTGATCAGTGCATGAGCCAGTGATCAGTGCATGATCAGTCACGTGATCAGCATGATCAGCCACGTGATCAGTGCATGATCAGCCACGTGATCAGTGCATGATAGCCACGTGATCAGTGCATGATCAGTTGAGCAGTGTATGATCAGCCACGTGATCAGCATGGTCAGACACGTGATCAGTGTATGATCAGCCACGTGATCAGTGCATGATATCCACGTGATCAGTGCATGATCAGTCACGTGATCAGTGTATGATTCACGTGAACAGTGCATGCTCAGTCACGTGATCTGGGCCTGCTGAGCTGCGTGATTACTGTCTGCTCATCTGCTTGACAATTGCCAGCTGAGCTGCACGATTCCTGCCTGTCATCTGCTTGACAATTGCCAGCTGTGCTGCGTAATTCCTGCCTGCTCAGCTGCTTGATTATTGCCAGCTGAGCAGCATGATTCCTCACAGCTGAGTTCCATGATTATTGCCTGCTGACTGTTTGATTCGTGCCTACTCAGCTCTTTGTTTATTGCCTCCAGAGGCACATGATCAGTGTATGATAGCAAACATGATCAGCGCATGATCAGTCACATGATCAGCGCCATTAAGTCACGTGATCACTACATGATAGTCATGTGATCAGTCCATGCTCAGTCACGGTATCAGTGCATGATCAGCCACGTGATCAGTGCATGATCAGCCAGGTGATCAGTTCATGATAGCTACGTGATCTTGCATGATCAGTCACGTGATCAGTGCATGACCAGGCACGTGATCAGTGCATGATCAGCCACGTGATCAGTGCATGATAGCCACGTGATCAGTGCATGATCAGTCACCTGATGGGTGTATGATCAGTCACGTGACCAGTACATGGTAGCTACATGATCATTGCATGATCAGCCACGTGAGTAGTGCATGATAGCCACGTGATCAGTGCATGATCAGTCACGTGATCAGTGCATGATCAGCCATGTATCAGTGCATGATCAGTCACGTGATCAGTGCATGATCAGCCACGTGATCAGTGCATGATCAGTCACGTGATCAGTGCATGATCAGCCACGTGATCAGTGCATGATCAGTCACGTGATCAGTGCATGATATCACGTGATCAGTGCATGATCAGCCACGTGATCAGTGCATGATAGCCACGTGATCAGTGCATGATCAGTCACGTGATCAGTGCATGATCAGTCACGTGATCAGTGCATGATAGCCACGTGATCAGTGCATGATCAGCCACGTGATAGTGCATGATAGCCACGTGATCAGTACATGATAGTCGTGATCAGTGCATGATCAGTCACGTGATCAGTGCATGATCAGCCACGTGATCAGTGCATGATCAGCCACGTGATCAGTGCATGATAGCCACGTGATCAGTGCATGATCAGTCACGTGATCAGTGCATGATCAGGCACGTGATCAGTGCATGATCAGCCACGTGATCAGTGCATGATAGCCACGTGATCAGTGCATGATCAGTCACGTGATCAGTGCATGATCAGCACCAGATCAGTGCATGATAGCTACGTGATCAGTGCATGATCAGCCACGTGATAGTGCATGATAGCCACGTGATCAGTGCATGATCAGTCACGTGATCAGTGCATGATCAGTCACGTGATCAGTATGATCAGCCACGTGATCAGTGCATGATCAATTACGTGATCAGTGCATGATCAGCTCACGTGACCAGTACATGGTAGCTACATGACATTGCATGATCAGCCACGTGAGCAGTGCATGATAGCCACGTGATCAGTGCATGATCAGTCACGTGATCAGTGCATGATCAGATTGCGAAGGGCTGTCACGTGATCAGTGCATGATATAGACGTGATCAGTGCATGATCAGTCACGTGATCAGTGCATGATCAGCCACGTGATCAGTGCATGATAGCCACTTGATCAGTGCATGATAGCCAGTGATCAGTGCATGATCAGTCACGTGATCAGTGTATGATCAGCCAAGTGATCAGTGCATGATAGCCACGTGATCAGTGTATGATCAGCCACGTGATCAGTGCATGATCAGTTACGTGATCAGTGCATGATCAGCCACGTGATCAGTGCATGGTCAGTCACGTGATCAGTGTATGATCAGCCACGTGATCAGTGCATACATGATAGCCACATGATCAGTGCATGATCAGTCACGTGAGCAGTGCATGATCAGCCACGTGATCAGTGCATGATAGCCATGTGATCAGTGCATGATCAGCTACGTGATCAGTGCATGATCAGCCACGTGATCAGTGCATGATCAGTCACGTGATCTTGGCC